>NC_055964.1:1762500-2362500 GCF_018492685.1 Alosa sapidissima
TTACCTTTTTCATTAACAAGACCTAAAATAACACTATTATCAAATAACACTTAGTTCAAACTTAGGGTGGTAGGCTAAAATGGACTCTTTGTACTTTCAGAATAGATATTTATGCCAAATTCGTCTTACTAACTCTGTACGGACTCGTATAGCCTAGCCTAGGCCTGTCATACTATACACAATATTGAACCTTAAATTGTGTGGCTATGGAAACAATAAGTTGTGCATATTTAAAAGGGGGTAAAATGGACTCCTTATAACATATACTTTCAGAATACACATAGATATTTATACCAAGTTCGCCTTTGTAGTACCAGGCAATACCAAGTCTGTACCAAGTCACTAGGCCTTCTATTGACACACACTGTTGAACTTCAAATTGTGTGGCTGTGAAAACAATAAGTTGTGCATATTTAAAAGGGGGTGAAATGGAATCCTTATAACATGTACTTTCAGAATATATAAAGATATCTATACCAAATTCGCCTTTGTAGGTACCAGGCCATACTAACTCTGTATCAAGTCATATAAGCCTGTCATTAATACATAGCCTACTAGTGAACTACAAATCCTGTGGCTATGGATACAAAGTTGTGCATATTTTTTTTTTTTAAAAGGGGGGGGGGGGGGGGGGTGGACTCTTTATATTATGTATACTTTCAGAATATACTAAGTTCTCCTTTGTAGTACCAGGCCATACTAAGTCTGTACCGAGTCACATACTAGGCCTGTAAATAACACACACTGTTGAACTTCAAATTGTGTGGCTGTGAAAACAATAAGTTGGGCATTTGTAAAAGGGGGGTGAAATGGAATCCTTATTACCTGTACTTTCAGAATATATATAGATGTTTATACCAAGTTCACCTTTGTAGGTACCAGGCCATACAAACTCTGTACCGAGTCATATACTATGTCTGCCATTGACATACACTGTTGAACTTCAAATTGTGTGGCTGTGAAAACAATAAGTTGTGCATATGTAAAAGTGTGGTGAAATGAAATTTTTATAACATGTACTTTCAGAATATATATAGATGTTTATACCAAATTCGCCTTTGTGAGTACCAGGCCATACTAACTCTGTACCGAGTCACATACTAAGCCTTACATTGACATACACTGTTGAACTTCAAATTGTGTGGCTGTGAAAACCATAAGTTGTGCATATAAAAGGGGGGTGAAATTGAATCCTTATAACATGTACTTTCAGAATATATATAGACATTTATACCAAGTTCGCCTTTGTAGGTACCAGGCCATACTAAGTGTGTACCGAGTCATATACTATGTCTGCCATTGACATACACTGTTGAACTTCAAATTGTGTGGCTGTGAAAACAATAAGTTGTCTATATGTAAAAGTGGGGTGAAATGAAATCCTTATAACATGTACTTTCAGAATATACATAAATATTTATACCAAGTTCACCATCACACACACCACTGTCCACACCACTGACCACATCACTGACCACCTCAGCACACACACCTCTGTCCACCTCTGTCCACACCACTGACCACACCGGCACACACACCACTGTCCACACCACTGACCACATCACTGACCACCTCAGCACACACACTACTGACCACACCACTGACCACACCATCACACACACCACTGTCCACAGCAGCACACACACCACTGTCCACACCATCACACACACCTCTGTCCACCTCTGTCCACACCACTGACCACACCAGCACACACACCACTGACCACACCACTGACCACCTCAGCACACACACCACTGACCACACCATTACACACACCTCTGTCCACACCACTGTCCACCCCAACACACACACCACTGACCACACCAGCACACACACCTCTGTCCACACCACTGTCCACCCAAACACACACACCACTGTCCGCCCCAACACACACACCACTGTCCACCCCAACACACACACCACAGTCCACACCACTGTCCACCCAAACACACACACCACTGTCCACACCACTGTCCACCCCAACACACACACCACTGTCCACACCACTGACCACCTCAGCACACACACCTCTGTCCACACCACTGACCACACCAGCACACACACCACTGACCACATCACTGGCCACCTCAGCACACACACCACTGTCCACCCAAACACACACACCACTGGCCACACCACTGTCCACCCCAACACACACACCACTGACCATACCATCACACACACCACTGTCCACACCAGCACACACACCACTGTCCACACCAGCACACACACCACTGACCACACCATCACACACACCACTGTCCGCAGCATCACACACACCACTGACCACATCACTGACCACCTCAGCACACACACCTCTGTCCACACCACTGACCACACCAGCACACACACTACTGACCACACCACTGACCACATCACTGACCACCTCAGCACACACACCACTGTCCACCCCAACACACACACCACTGGCCACACCACTGTCCATCCCAACACACACACCACTGACCACACCATCACACACACCACTGACCACACCAGCACACACACCACTGTCCACACCATTGTCCGCACCAGCACACACACCACTGACCACATCACTGACCACCTCAGCACACACACCACTGACCACACCATCACACACACCACTGTCCACAGCATCACACACACCACTGTCCACACCACTGACCACATCACTGACCACCTCAGCACACACACCTCTGTCCACACCAACAGGCACACCTAATGCTAACAAAATATCATCCACATCAAATGACAAAGTCTGTGACAAACCACTTACACCATCCGCACCACTAGTATGCACACCAACAATTAAGTTGAATTACACATGCAACATTAGTCAGAGGGCTAAATACTTTCTTAGCTAGGGAAAGTAGTTTCTCCAACTAACTGTTTAGCTACTTAGGGGTAAAGTAAGCAGTGTAGGCTCTACTGTCCACTGCTGGTCTGGACAGACAAAAGCTAACAATATTATTTTCCATTATTCAGTAATGACTTGACCAAAACAAAATTCAAGTAAATATAAATATTTTAATAATGGTGTTCCATTCCAATGTTAACCTGATTCAATTGGATCTGTGTTTCATATAAAATGTATCATTATTAAATGTAAATATAGATCAGCACTTGCCTTGCCGTAACAATGGATTTATCAACATTCTTCTCACCACTGATAATGTGATTTGGACTTAAGAGACTGTATTTTGCCAGTGTTCTGTTTTCTTTCATTTTGGACACCTAATACATTGAGTGACAGAACACCCTAACTTGTCATACTATATTTACATATTTGGTATTGTTGGATTCAGTACAACCCCACCTTTCCCATAAGCCATCATATGTGTTTCTATGATAATCCCTGGTAAAGCAGCTACAAAGTAAATGAAAACATTCTGCATAGATATTCATTTATTTCATGTCCCTTATTTTATGTGTATGTTTACATGTCTCTATTCATTCCATACATCAAGATATTCACATCCCGTCTTTTCTAGTAGGTAACTTATTGTTTTCACAGCCACACAATTTGAAGTTCAACAGTGTGCCAATGACAGGCCTATAGTATATGACTCGGTACAGAGTTAGTATGGCCTGGTACCTACAAAGGCGAACTTGGTATAAATATCTATATATATTCTGAAAGTAAATGTTATTATGATTTCATTTCACCCCACTTTTACATATGCACAACTTATTGTTTTCACAGCCACACAATTTGAAGTTCAACATTGTGCCAATGACAGGCCTATAGTATATGACTCGGTACACAGTTAGTATGGCCTGGTACCTACAAAGGCGAACTTGGTATAAATATCTATATATATTCTGAAAGTACATGTTATAAGGATTCCATTTCACCCCACTTTTACATATGCACAACTTATTGTTTTCACAGCCACACAATTTGAAGTTCAACAGTGTACTGTATGTCAATGGCAGACATAGTATATGACTCGGTACACACTTAGTATGGCCTGGTACCTACAAAGGCGAACTTAGTATAAATATCTATATATATTCTCAAAGTACATGTTATAAGGATTCCATTTCACCCCCCTTTTACATATGCACAACTTATTGTTTTCACAGCCACACAATTTGAAGTTCAACAGTGTACGTCAATGGCAGACATAGTATATGACTCGGTACACACTTAGTATGGCCTGGTACCTACAAAGGCGAATTTGGTATAAACATCTATATATATTCTGAAAGTACATGTTATAAGGATTCCATTTCACCCCCCTTTTACATATGCACAACTTATTGTTTTCACAGCCACACAATTTGAAGTTCAACAGTGTATGTCAATGGCAGACATAGTATATGACTCGGTACAGAGGTAGTATGGCCTGGTACTCACAAAGGCGAATTTTGTATAAACATTTATATATATTCTGAAAGTACATGTTATAAGGATTTCATTTCAGCCCACTTTTACATATGCACAACTTATTGTTTTCACAGCCACACAATTTGAAGTTCAACAGTGTGCCAATGACAGGCCTATATTATATGACTCGGTACAGAGTTAGTATGGCCTGGTACCTACAAAGGCGAACTTGGTATAAATATCTATATATATTCTGAAAGTACATGTTATAATGATTTCATTTCAGCCCACTTTTACATATGCACAACTTATTGTTTTCACAGCCACACAATTTGAAGTTCAACAGTGAATGTCAATGGCAGACATAGTATATGACTCGGTACAGAGTTAGTATGGCCTGGTACCTACAAAGGCGAATTTGGTATAAACATCTATATATATTCTGAAAGTACATGTTATAAGGATTCAATTTCATTCCCCTTTTAAATATGCACAACTTTATATTTTTTTATCAGCCACACAGTTTAATTATATTGGTGTAGAAAAAATATAGCATTCTAAGGTTTAAATGTCTTAAATGTCTTATTTAATTATTTTCTAACTTTACTTTCCCTTTGGTAACACAATATAGTTTTAAATTAATAATCTTTAAACATATATGTTCTGACTTTTATTTTGAAGGATTCGCGAATGGCGGCCATATTGGAATTTTCTTTACTGTCGCTAGTTTCACACTACTTCGTGATTTATGTAGGCTTCTTCTTCTTCTGTCAGGTTTTATGGCAGATTACAGGCAAAGTGTATTACCGCCATCTACTGGACTGAGATGCAATCAATTGGATGTTTTTTCAGAGAAAATAATAATAATAATAAAAAAAAAAGGAAAACACAAAACAACCAACTAAATCCTATTTGCTAATTGTGTTTCTTTGATAAATGTGATCACAGCACTAGTGATATTTCCTGATCTAGGCTCACCTAATAAGGTTTTAAAAGTGGCAGAAGAGCATTATGGAACAACAGTTTTAGGAGAGGGATATCCATATGAACTTAGCTCTGAGGAGAGGGAGTTGTTTTCCAGGAGTGGTAGGCAGCTAACAACAGTCTCAGTCTACAGCAGAGCCACCTACAAAGGTGAAAGGCTTGACAGCATAGATTATAAAAGATGCTTAAAAACTAAAAGTTCTGTAATAGAGTTGCCTGAGGGAAAATTTGGAGAAATAACTCAAATTCTGAAATTATGTTTATTGTAAAGCTTTTCAAGGTTGATCAAGAAGAAATCTATTGCAAGCACCCGTCATATAACATGTGTCCATAATACAGAGCAAAAATGTGTTTTGGTCCCGAGTGAGATTGTTAGTAAGTGTATGCTTGTTGACCTTGGGGAAAAAATGTACATCTGCACATTCCCCAATACCTATGAAAAAGACTGATGTTAAACTTCCAAAATAAACAAAATAAAACAAAGTTGTTGTTATTTGTTGAACTGTTAAACTTCCAAAATAATCTATCTATTATAGGCCTATGTAGCCAGAGGTGGACAGAGTACACAGCTTCATTACTTGAGTAAAAATACAGATACCCTTTGCTAAATTTTACTCAAGTACAAGTAAAAGTACAACAGTCATGTCTACTTAAGGAAAAGTACTGAAGTACTTGTTTTTAAAAGTACTTGAGTACCAAGAGTACAGGAGTAGCCTACATTTTCTAAATATTGCATTACTAGTGCCACAGTGCTTACATTTATGTACAGAAACGTCCTACATGGAGTAATGAAAAATGTTAATGTTAATACTAGGGCTGTCAAAATAACTGATTAATTTTGATTAATTAATTTGAGAAAAAATAACTGATTAAAAAAAAAATAACGCAGATTAATTGATTCCGTATGACCTTTGACCCCGAGCCGGTGTAGTCAGTAACCATTAAACTGTAAAAAGAAGGAGAGAAGAAAATGTGCTGTCTAGATCATTGATTGGAACATTTACTTTTAAAAAACGGTCTGATGGTGTTGATTAAAATAAAGTCCTCTGCGATGTCTGCAGCAAGGAATTTGCATATCACCGGAGTTCATCAACTCTAAAGTCGCACATCAATGCAAAGAAATAGACATTGAGGGGAGTGTTCATTTATTTTCATTGTGTCCCCTAGGTTATATCTGTGGCCTGAAATACCTTGTATTTAAATTTATTTCCTCAGCATATTAGGTCATATCATAGATCATTATGTCCATTATTAAAATAATAATTAAAGAGTTTTTGAACTTTAATGTCACTAATGCTGATTATTTAATGATACGTTTGAATTTAAATATTTAAAATACTTTCACAGCAAATATTATATATGCGATTAATTTAGATTAATTAATCACAGATTATGTAATTAATTAGATTAATTTTTTAATCGATTGACAGCCCTAGTTAATACCTTGGAGAATGTAAAAGGAATTGAAAGTAAAATCAAGTCATTTTCATCTTTTTACCATGTTGCCAGGGATGAGCAGTATTTCTAATACATGTATTTAAAATACGTATTTCAAATACAAAATACTATTTTGTAATTGAAACACTTGAAGGGAAAACTATCCTTAACCTTTTCAGAAAATTGAAATAGTCTGGCGAGGTGGGGCCACAGGTTGGCACATTCCCGGGATGGACCTGCTGCGTCTTCATCCATTGTTTCATCCATGGTTTCGTCTCTTATCTAAATCTGACCATGGAGTTGAAGGTGATTGCTGATAGGCTGTCCCAATCAGTGGCGCCTGCACAATCCAATCATGTTTGAGAGGAAAACAACAAATTGAGGGTTTCCGAGATTTTTCTTTTTTCCTTTTTTTTGTAGAAGTAGTAACGGGTACTCACAGTTAGTAAAGTAACTAAAGAGTAAAGAGTACAATATTTGCCTCTCAAATGTACTTGAGTAAAGTCATGAGTATTGCTATCTTCACTGTCATCACTCACATACATCATACATACAGTACTCTGCTTGCAATAGTAAGTCCCTGCCCCCCCCCCCCCCCCTACATACACAGCACATTATTTCATCAGGAAGCTTCTCCAACACACATCCCCAACATACTTACAGCACACTGCCCACACACACACACACAGTCACTGCTCCACTCCCCTCCCGCCCACACACACATCTTCACTGTCATCACTCACATACATCATACATACAGTACTCTGCTTGCAATAGTAAGTCCCTGCCCCCCCCCTACATACACAGCACATTATTTCATCAGGAAGCTTCTCCAACACACATCCCCAACATACTTACAGCACACTGCCCACACACACACACACAGTCACTGCTCCACTCCCCTCCCGCCCACACACACATCTTCACTGTCATCACTCACATACATCATACATACAGTACTCTGCTTGCAATAGTAAGTCCCTGCCCCCCCCCTACATACACAGCACATTATTTCATCACGAAGCTTCTCCAACACACTTCCCCAACATACTTACAGCACACTGCCCCCCCAATACACAGCACATTGTCTCATGAGGAAGCTTCCCCAACACACATATTGCACACTGCCCTCTCCCCACATACACAGCACACTATCCCATCTCCCCTGTCATCCCCCCAACACACACACCAAGACCCCTGGCAGTTGGGTTAGCCCCTTGAGCCGTGGATCTGCCCAAGGTTTCTTCCTTGGTAAGGGAGTTTTTCCTTGCCCCTGTTGCTCTTGGGTGCTCCTTGTTGGTGCCCCCCACCCAATCCCAATCCTCCCCCACCTTTTTTATGCAGCCCTTGCCACTTAATCTACTAAACCCCTCTTCTACTGCACTCCTTACCCCCCCCCCCCCCCCCCCCACCCCCATTAATGCACAAATAGGCTGACACCAGACATAATTTCACTGCATTTCTTACTTCCAGTAACTATATGCATGTGACAATAAACTTCCTTGTATCCTTGTATCCTTGTACTCCCCAAAAATGATACTCGAGTAAAGTACAGATCCCTTAAAATTGTACTCAAGTACTGTACTCAAGTAAATTTGTTTTCAGATAAATTAAAATACTCTTGAATTGATTAATTAATCCAATGTGGTTTTAGGCCCTGCTAGACCAGTTGAGACCACTTGTTTAACCAGTTGAGACCAATATTCATTTAAACTGGAAGACACCAGTTACATCCTATTGGTTTCAACTGGATGGTACTGGTGAGCCACCCCTGCCCAATAGCTCTATTGGTTCTAATGGGTTTAAAATGGTTTTAACTGGTGTTACTTACTGGGCAAACCAGTACAAAATCAAAAAAACAGTTGGAACCAATACAGACCATTTCAGACCAGTTCACAACAGTAGACCACCTACTGGATTTTCTACTGGAATTTCCACTAGGGCAGGGGTTCCCAAACTTTTCCACGACAAGGCCCCCCAAATACCACTAGGTTCTGGCCAAGGACCCCCTTGATGTGTTATCCCATTGACAATACTATGGCAAATGTAAAAATACATTAAGCTAATCCTAATAATTATTTTAGCCACAAGGACTTTGCGATGGAGTATACAGTGTGTAACAATTATATTTTGAGCTTTCTGCTGAGAGCTATCTCTCTACTATTATTCCCAGTGGAAAATATATGCAACAAATTATTATAATGGCATTGTATAACAACCCTCATAGTAATAGATATACTTAAAAAAATTCAGATGTATTTATTTGTTGCTTTTATTTTTCCTTCCAACTAGCTGAGGCCCCCCTGGCACACCCTTGCGGGCCCCCACTTTGAAAACCACTGCACTAGGGTACAGATAATGTTTGGTTTAATATCTAATTCCTCAATAAAGTTTTTAAGTTCTTAACCATTAGCAATTAAACTTCTGGCGTTCCACTGTAAAATTGATAGATTCATTACGAACTACCACCTGGTACCTGGCTATCAGAAATTCCTAATACCATGTTATGAATAGAATCAACTGACAAATCATGAATCTCTAGATACTTTTCTGCTGCTCTTTTAATTATTTTAATTCTATCACTTCTACTTGTAACTTGGGCTGAACAGTTAACCACTTCCACCATAAAAGCAATGAAACCTTTCTTATCCACAACTGAAGTATCTTCAGTTACCTTACAACATTTGGTTTTTGTTCCTTCCGCACATTTACCATACTCATGTTCGCCTCCACATTTAGCACATCTAGGTTTTGATTTGCACGCAGAAAAAATATGTCCATATCGCTGGCATTTCTAAGCATCTAGTTGTTGGGGGGATGTAAGTCCTCGTCATATAACTTACATACCCAATCATGATTCGTTCAGGCATCTTAACCTCATCCAACACTAACAAGACAGACAAACTTGGTCCTTTACTTCCATTCCTAAGTACTTGCAAACGCTTGACTTTGCTGACTCGAATTCATTTTACATTACTTTTAATGTCTTCTTCTGATAAGTCTGTCGATACTCCTGATATCTCCGCCATTATTTTACTCCTTTCTTCCCAGTCTTGGGCTTTAACACTTTTCCCCAGTAACGTTTTAAGTTTCATCAATCCCATTCTCTAATCCCTGTCTTGACAAACCACTAACAGGTTACCATCTCTTAGCGTTCTGACGGAGCGAACTTCTCCTATTTGCTTATAAATTGCTTCACTGACTTTTAATGGGTTTAATGCACAGGGGGTTTGAAATTGAATCACTACTTTAACCTCAGTCCTAACTATTTTCGTTTCATCTAGTTTAGTATTTCCCTTTCTTTTCTTCGATGCTCTTTGAATTAAATTCCATTCACCTTCGTCACCTTCGCTTATAGTACTCTTACTATCATGCTCCCCTGACAACTCCTCCAAATCATTAGTTTCAAACGTATCCATGCTTAACAATCCATGAAGATAAAAGTCAGAATTTGTTCATAGATTTTTCAATTCATAAAGAGGAAAATGTGTACCAAAGGTACAGTGGGTCCCGGTTAAAAATTGACACTTCATTCACGATCAAGGTGATTCACGCAGCTGGGTGAAATGTAAGTACAACTGCAGCCGCTTGGGGGCAGCATAGTCCGCTGTGGTGTTCCGCGGTTGAACCGGACGGAGCAAGGGCTGTGATTGGCCGAGTTTTCAGTGTGTTTCTCTGTGTTTTTAGCAGCCCCTGCAACATGCTAGTCCATAGCCTATAAGCTTTGTACATAATGTTAAACATAGTTTTGGATTCAGTGGCAAGATTTCTTGATTGTACAGTGCCTGTCTCTCAGTAATGTTTTAAAATGAGAGCTTCGTCAGCTGGCAGAAGGCTACTTTGTGAAAAGTTTGCTTGTTAACAGAACATAAATATGCTGCCCAGAAACCTCATGAATAGTTCTGATTTTTTTTACTACACTAACGAGGTTGAAATATAGCCTTTGCCTACAGCATCTCCTTAACAGTAATGTTAACAAAATGACAGTCATATGACAAAGGAAAACGAATTTGGTCACTCAAGACTGTGCCACAGAAACCAGTGTAGGCTACAGTCCTACCCAAAGCAGATAGCGTTGTCTGACGGTCGAGTGGGTTAATGCACGTATTTCCAGAACAGGTCTGCAACTTTCAGGCAGTTCTGAGTTCGAATCTAGGCAGGAGCAGAGCCATATAAAGGCCTAGGCCTATTGTTATAATTTTTTGCAAGGTGTTGCTCCTGGCAAGACTTGTTATAAGACGCTTGGTGATTAATTGATAGCCGTTTTTGGGACACGTTAAACGTTCTGTTACTGTTCTGTTCTGTTACGACTGTTACATGCTCTTACAACTGTATGCTACAATGATTGCAATACAAAAATATGCGCGTGTTAGTTTAGTTAGTTTTGTGATGTTTTGCACTTTTGCCTCATGGGGGGCTTTTTTGGCAAGATTGACCTTGGTTAGACTCTGCATATGTTATTTCTCCGTATGGAAAATAAAGTCAATTTTCGACACACGTCTGTTATTAGTTCAATAACTGTTGCTTGTTAAAACATGTTACTAGTGAAACTCAAATGATTTTAGAAATATTTAGCCAAAGCCAAAAAGTGTTAGAGAGAAGGAGAGACGCCGGTGCAGCTCAGATGTCTTCTTAATTTTCTTTATTAAAAGGTGCAGAACATTATTCAACTTTGACTAACGTTTCGATGTGTCGAAGTTTTTGACTAACGAACATCGAAACTTTAGTCAAAGTTTAATAATGTTCTGCACCTTAAGAAGACATCTGGGCTGCACCAGCGTCTCTCCTTCTCTCTAAAATATCTGTCCTGACTTTGTCTACCAAAAAGTGTTACTTTGTGCCCCGCGCTCCCCCACTGCTTGTGAAAGAAGGGGGTGGGGGAGGGGGGCTTAACGTGAAAAAGCTAAATGTCCCAAAACGGCAACAAGTCATAATGGTAGGCTACAGGAAGTGGGGGGAGGGTATGGGATGACCAGAGCCGTCTTCGCTGTGCTATTCAGAAAGCATCTTCTATTGTCTTTCCAGGCGCACACAGCTCGTTACCATAGCCTATCGAGTGCCTTGATAGGCTCTGCTCTTGGGTTTGGCCTCACAGCGAACTCAACCCTCTTGTTGCTTGCAGTTTGTTAAATAAAGCGATGCAGATTACATTATTTATCTCTGATTAATTGCGTCTTTTGATGTCTTTTGCAACATCTACTTGTTAGGCTGGGCTACTGTCAATGTCCTGTACAGGTTAATGTTCAACAATTGCTGGTGTAGGCCTACAGGCTATAATCAATTAGGGACTGTTCGTTATTTATTTAAGGGGCTACCGGAGGAGTTTTGGGAGCGTTAGTCAAAAAAGACGTGATAGGCGGGTCAATATATGAAAAAAAAAACACCTAACCTCAAAAAAATTGATACAAAAGGTTTTTTAACTGATTATGATACCTTTAGATGTACTTAACATATTAAAAATCTAGTAAAATCTGACCCCAGTAAAGGGGTCATTTTCAAGATGGCGTCCAAGATGGCCACCAGAAGCTAATTTGGGATATCTGAAGCATTAATCAGCCTAGGAAAGTGTTTTTCGTGTTTAATCAGATTTAGAGGTCACTGATTCATATATGTCACACTAAAGTATCAGTTCATCATTTTCAAAGACTTATAATTTTCAAGATGGTGTCCAAGATGGCCACCAGAAGCTAATTTTGGCTATATCTGACGCATTATTCAGCCTAGGAAAGTGTTTTTCGTGTTTAATCAGATTTAGAGGTCACTGATTCATATACGTCAGACTAAAGTATCAGTTCATCATTTTCAAAGACTTGTCATTTTCAAGATGGCATCCAAGATGGCCACCAGAAGCTAATTTTGGCTATGAAGCATTATTCAGCCTAGGAAAGTGTTTTTCATGTTTAACCAGATTTAGCGGTCACTGAGTCATATATGTCACACTAAAGTATCAGATCATCATTTTCAAAGACTTAGAATTTTCAAGATGGCGTCCAAGATGGCCACCAGAGGCTAATTTTGGCTATATCTGAAGCATTATTCAGCCTAGGAAAGTGTTTTTCATGTTTTTATCAGATTAAGAGGTCACTGATGACTCTTCATCTCCACCTTTTTTAGTGTTCTTATAGTAGGACCTGAGGATGCATGATGTTTTCTCTCTCAGCGTCACCATGCCTTCAAAACCTTTCCCTTCTGTGAAACATATGTCATTCCCGTACCGCTCCCTCTGATTACCGAATGGAATGGAATGGAATCAACCTCAATCAAATACTCTTTCATGTTAGATCCAAGTACAGAGACAGTCAACTGTTCTTAATTGTGTGCATTTCTGCAAGACACTCCGCTGTTCGTGTAGAAGATATGGATTACCTTGCACTGCTGCCTGTGGAACGTGTCAAAATTAACAATGTGACAATCCACACAAGTTCCTTTCAGAGGAGTCAGAGGATGATGAATAATGATATAATAATTATTTCTGATCTACTTATGCATATAGTTTAAGATTCAGTTTAATTAGCTCCCCCCTAATGATAGATGCCAACAATTATTGATCTACACAAATATACAATGCATTCCTATACAGTACATGGGTCATGGTTCATTAAAGTCATAAAACAGCCACTTACTCGCAAACTCTACTCTACATATTGTAAAAGCATATACCCTGTACATGAAATATAACATTAATCAACAAAATAACATTTCCATCTTCCTCCACACCAAGCATAATACATACTCTATTCTGTATAGGCAAATATAGTGTAAAGCCGATACATTTTGGCATATACAGTCCAGGGAAAACAAATGAAACACCCAAAATATATATTTTCTGAAAGCATTTAACCTGCAGATGAGATATAACACCAGTTAAGACATGTCCCGTCATCCTCCATGCCATGAACAATGCATTGCCCTCTATTCTGTATAGGCGAATCTAGTGTAAAGGGGATACATTTTAGCCTATATTGTCCAGGCAAAACAGATTAAACACCCAAAACCATATCTTTTCTAAAAGCATATAACCTCTAGATGAGATATAACACCAGTTAAGACATGTCTTATCTTCCTCCATGCATGCACAATACAATGCCCTCTATAATGTATAGGCGAATCTAGTGTAAAGGGGATATATGTTGGCATGTTAAGTCCAGGGAAAACAAATGAAACACCCTAAAATATATATTTTCTGAAAGCATAAAATCTGTAAATACATTTTTTACACAATTTAAAATATTTTATTTTAAATAATTTAAATAATTTTAAATAATTTAAAATATGTCCCATCTTCCTCCATGAATGCACAATACAATGCCCTCTATAATGTATAGGCGAATCTAGTGTAAAGGGGATATATGTTGGCATGTTAAGTCCAGGGAAAACAAATTAAACACCCTAAAATATATATTTTCTGAAAGCATAAAATCTGTAGATAAGATATAACACAATTTAAAATATGTCCCATCTTCCTCCATGAATGCACAATACAATACATTTTAGCCTATATTGTCCAGGCAAAACAGATTAAACACCCCAAACCATATATATTCTAAAAGCATATAACCTCTAGATGAGATATAACACCAGATAAGACATGTCTTATCTTCCTCCATGCCATGGAGATGGTTAATAATCCTGTATTGTATTTGCTCTGTATTAAAACTCATTGATTTTAATTTATGGCTGAAAAAGGTAGAGCATTGAAACATTTTCAATTTTAACATTTAACATCCTATTCTTGTTTAATTTGACCATCATTTGATATCAATTTCACCCCTGTAGGCTGAATAGTAATTGAGATATAGCCATTCTAACCTGTTGACAGCCATTTTGGCGGCCATTTTGAAAATGACCCCTTTCCCAAGGTCAGATTTTTAGTATGTTATTTAGCATGTCCAACAGTACCAGAATCCATAAAAAAAACTTTTGTATTAATTTTTTTGACGTTGAACCCTATATTGACCTGCCTATGCCCCTCCCTCGCCAGCAAGAATTTTTTATATGACCCTCCAAAGTGATTGAGAAAAAACGCATGACCCTCCCCAGTCCCAACAATTTATTGATGCCTTCTGTTGGCTATTGGGTCAATTTGGGAGCTTGCATGCTACGACTCCATCCTTGAAATGCCTTGAAAAGGCTGTCGTTTGCACAATTTCACAAATAATCACCGGGACCGAAACAAACTTTTCCCGGGTTTATCGCGTATTTTAACTTTTTCCTCGCTGTCTTCGGAGGAGCTGCAGGGCCGTCGCAAGGAGGTGCGAGACCCTGTGCGAACTTGACACATGCATGAACTTACGTGCATGAAATCATGCGATAGCTTACTTTACACATAGCCAAGGCCGCCGGTGCATTTTAATAGTAGCCTAGTCTAATAAGCTACACCAGCTTGTCTTTAAGAGGGGAAATTGTATAGCCTATAACATTAGCTGAGTCACATATTTGGCCATATGGTGTTTATCATAGGCTACATCACGAAACCAAATAACAAAAGGCGTACACTTTAACAGGGGAAATTAATTGGGCATGAATCATTGTGCTGAACGGTATTTGTCAATGAGCAGAAACACACAAGACATTCAAACTGTTGATAAGATGTGCACTATGGAAACTGGTCTGTAGGCTAACATTGGACAAATAAATGACACTGACTCGCCATATCCTGACTCAGGAAAAAAAACATTGTCTTGCTTTGCCGCAAACTCAGCAATGAAATCATTGGCCAGTTTGCAGGTAGCCTAACGTCTTTTTCAATTCATAGAAGGGAGAGCCCTTTCTCTCCTGTGACATTGAGGTGCGCAAATAGTTTTTAATAGCCTAGCCTGTTCAACTTCGAAAAGCTTCGTTCACCCGATGCCAGTCACTGATCGCAATTTCAAATTTCGGGAAGCTTCGTTCAATCTTTTTAAGTTTTAAGTGCAGTAGGCCCATATCTGCCCCATTTGGAATTATATCTCGAGCCTATTATAAGGTCCAGTGCGTTATGTCCTGGGATTCGGACGTGCTCAAAAAGAAAAGAAAACACTTTTTTAATAGATGGTTATGAGAAGCAATATGAGTCTGAACTCCGTGTCATTCAGACTCAATCCTCTTGTTGATATTTTTCGTTGTCGTTTGAACGTCGGCAAGCAGGCATATTGCGGTTGCAATTTAAGTGAAATTTCTACAGTAGGCCTACAACATGCAACATGCTTGTTAGGCTGGGCTACTGTCAATGCACTTGTACAGGTAAATGTTCAACAATTGCTGGGGTACAGGCTATAATCAATTAGCTAAATCATTTGTCCAGCTGTTTAAAAAAATGTTTGTGCTACATTCAAACGCAAAAGGTGCTTTGATATCTTTTTCATTTGAACGTCGGCAAGCAGGCATGCTGCGGTTGCAATGAATGAGGATAATTGGTTTTATCTGCGGATTTATTTTTTGCATTATTTTGAATATGACTCGCTCCAGTCTCAACAGCACGTCTACTTTTTCCACACACATCTAAGTTCTAACACATATCCCCTCTCGCTTTCTCTCTCTCCATCCCTGCGCACGGGGCTTTCTTAAAGGAGCTGCACCATTTTACAACAATTGCATCTACATTTTCATATTAGAATGTTTTGTCTGTTTAAGTGTAAGCTTAAACTACCGTAATCAATTTAAGTTCCCGTGCCCCCGCTGAAAGTCTCATGCGCTTATCGTTACACTATCAAATCTATAAGTAACCGTGACAAATAGGGTATAAGATATATAAACTCACGCTATTGTATTATCATATATGTTTGGTAATGGCTCACTGTGTCATGGAAGCAGTTAAGTCAAGTCGCATCAAAAATAGTAGTGGCAGAACTCCCAAGTGACACCTTGTGGTTGTTTGTGTCAACTGCAGTTTGTGCCATTTCTGCTGAGAAAATGGGGTGCGTGATTCATGAAGGAACCCGTCCAAACTTAACTGGGACCCACTGTAATGTAAAGTTGGAAATAATTAAATAAGTCATTTAAATCGAAAAACACAAAGCTATATTATTTCTACCATATTGCCTAATTAAAATTGTGTGGTTGATAAAACAAGTTACATATTTTAAGGGGGGCTGAAATGGAAACCTTACATGTACTTTCTAACTGGCTCTTTTGCACAAACAGTAAAAGAAATGGACGAACACATTCCGTCGTTTTCAATGGGAGCACTGACGTAAATTGAAGGTTTTTTCAGTTGGCTTTCCATCATACTGCACAGACTCGCACTTAACTTTGTGACATTAGCCATCAAACTAAATCTTGTAACTCGTATGATAGATGGTTCGTCAGAAATTCTTCTCACACTTCCTTCGCCTTCAAAGTCATCAAAGTTAAACATTTATTTATGTATTTATACAGTGCATGTGAAGGCTTCTTCTGACTTCTTCTTTTTCTTATTATTACAGTGCATTAAAATGAACTGTTCTGTTATCCAAAGTCTTTTTCTTCTTATTCTTCCCACCAAATTTCTGCGTCTAATTCAGCTTCAACTGTTTAACGTAGAAACTAACGTGCTGGCTGGACTGAGCTTCTTATCCAAACAATATGGTTTTCTCCCTAGGGTGCGACAGAAAGATTACATCAAAGTTAGCTTCCCTACAACCGGACATGCTAAATATTCTTCTTACGGGATTCCAAGGTAGTCGAGTCTGTTTTGCCTTCTATTGTTTATATAGATAATACAGAAGCTACGATGTCCTCACAGGATATATGTTATATGAGGTTATGGTATTTCAAAAAAATCCTAAAATGAATGGGCTTCTATGGAGGTTAGCAAAGAGATGGGCCCTCCCAAGGGCCCTCCCGCCTCCATTGAGGTTTCTACTTCCGGGAATTCGCCTGTTCCCTTGCTGTTTTGGGAGTGGGTTCATCACATGGACAGTCGCCCCGCGACTTTGCTGCTTCTCTGCTCTGGGTGCGGTGCCTAGAAGGAGCGCAGTGCTAGTGGCTGTTGGTGGTATTGACTATTTTGGACTCCTTTTACTGGACAAGACTGTTTATACTGTTTCTGTAACTGAGGTGAATTATGAAATGCTGATTACGGGTATGAACATTATTTTGTCTTGGAATCATTCGTCTGCCCACCATATTCCCTGTGTATTGTTAAAAATGTTTTTTGCCTGGTCACAAGCAACTTAACCCAGTAGACCCACGTGACACATACATAATATTTTGACTGGCTTTGATAGGCTACATAGATGTATGTTGTGTGAAATAAACTAAATTCCAATGACTTCAGTAACTTATTTAAAGTGTAACAAATTCTCACTTACACAAATTCTCTCTGTAAACTGCCAATCTATCACTCATTTACAGACTTTTCAGAACTCAACAGCTCTTGACAAAAAATAAATGTAGGGAACACATCATCCCTGTTCTGGCCAATCTACACTAGTTTTAGTATAGATGTTCAAA
Source organism: Alosa sapidissima (assembly GCF_018492685.1). Taxonomy (NCBI): domain Eukaryota; kingdom Metazoa; phylum Chordata; class Actinopteri; order Clupeiformes; family Clupeidae; genus Alosa; species Alosa sapidissima. The sequence goes on from NC_055964.1 coordinate 1,780,646, forward strand.
TCATTTTAATATCCTACAAGGCTTCACATGGACTGACACCTGATAATATAAATAACTTATTAACCTCATAATGTCCCTCAGATCCTCAAAGTTGTGCCAGAATGTAGACCATGTAATACTATGAACATAAACATGTTACCACAGTGAAATCACAAACCTTTTGGCAGACTCGTTAGGGGGATTCCGATGACAGTGTTGTTGCAGTTTCCTGCAGATGACCGATCATAAAATTTCAAAGAGGTGCTCACACAGTTGTCATTGATGTGGATTAAAACCAGCAGTTCTCAGGGAGCCTTTTTAGCTTGGGGCCCTCTGCAATTGCCTGCTTTGCTTACCCGGTTGCAACGGCTCTGTCATGACGCGCTATGTGATTACAAAACATAGTTTGGTTCTGGGCTAGCATGCAGACAGTTGCATGTTACCAAATCATCAAGCTACATAACTGTATTGGGGAAATTATTTATTTAGACTAGTGGAAAGGATAAAGGTTTGGTGTAGCCTAGTTACCGCTCATTCTATGTGGTCGAGCAAAGAGCGCTTGGAACATGCACTTATTCAAAAAAATATCTAAATGCTGTCTTTAAATGGGTCATGCTGCCATGGGATTGTTTGGAAAAGAATGATGTTAGGCTATGACAATGTGTAAAACATTACTGCAGATTAAATTAATTTGAACACTTTCTATAACCCAGCATATTGAGTTGGAATTAGATACTTAAGTAATGTAAATTCAAAATAGTATTTGGCCTACATTTTTATTGACAAACGTTTTGTGCTACAGAGCTTCCCTTGTATTCATCTGGGGGTCGTTTCTAGAAAAGTTAGCAACAACGTTTTCTAGAAACGAGCCCCTTGTGTGGTGACAAACCAGCTATTAGTTTGTCATTAAAATGTTCCTTAAGCAAACACAGCATTGCATTTCTTAATTTTCAATAAAATGGAATATAGGCTATGATTTTTGTTGTTTTTTTTAAAATATTTGTTAGATAGGCCTATTGGTTATTATGTAGGCTAGATGTGGTTTTAGTTTTAGGAGTAGTTCACTGTAATATAACCAGTTGAAATACAGGACTCTTTCTGAGAAATGGGAATAAGTAGGCCTAAACTATTTTTATTCTGTTGTAGCCAGCAACGTAGGGCTGTTTACAATTCTAGTGGAAAGCTGCCATATACTGTATACTCAAAACATGTTTAGCTGTGTATTTTGAGTACCCAGTTATCCTGTGATCTTGAATGCAAAATGTTGCTGTGCTATGTAGCCTGTTTTTCTTTCCTCATCTAAATGATCTAGATACACAGCCTTGGTTTTGAACAAATTAGGAAAGATGTAGAATAATGCACATGTTTTCTTCAAACTTCACATACTGTAATGCATATCTCTAGATTTGAAAACAGGAAGATATAGGTAAGTGTTTTTTTTTTTTTTTTTAAATATCTACAAATTTACAGTAATGTTAGGGAGCATGATGTTCTAAAGCTTGAGTGAGAGGGAGGTACCCTATACTTACTTAATGAAAGACCAGAAAAATGGAGGCCTCACCCCTGGCCAGACATTTCCTTGCTCATGAAAAAGCTTAAGCTTCAGCAGATGTTTTTGCAGAACCAAAATTGAGAAATTTGGAAGAAATCACTTTTCACTTGTCTTTGTTAATGTTGCATTTATGTTTATTCATTCAAGATGAGCTTTTTTTTCATGTTATCTTTCTTACATTGTACTTACATGGTTTCACAATTAGGTGAACTGATCAGAGACGAAAATGAAATCTTTTGTAAAACATATTCAACAAATGAAACTAATTTTTAAACGAATGCTATACCATGGTTTCTCTAAGGCTTTGATGGTTCATGGAAACAGTGTGAAAAGGAGAAGAAAGAGGGAAGGACCAGAGAGAGGGTGGAGTCATAGAACATTTCTTTTTTATCGAAAGCTTACCCTTTTCATTCTGAGTCTCACTGCAGGAGGAATTAGGAAGCGCTTTTGTGTTATTTTTTACTTTTGTCTGAAAGTCTTTTCTTTTGCGTGCCATCAGTTAACATCTGTCAAGTTGCTTCTCCGGGAGAACTGTGAGTAAATATTTTTCCTTATCACAAGGAATACATTTTTTTGCTTAAATTATCTGGTGCATGTACTTCATTTTCATGTGTGACGTCAAATAAAAACAAAATGCCATAGTAAAGTAGCCTGATGATTTATGTCACAAGCTCAGCAGTTCATCAGCTCAGAAATTAAATGATATACTGGACCTAAGTACAAATAAGCAACACACCCCACATAGAGACTATTGGGACTTTGAGGTAAATGTTTTTCACACACCGGTACATGGTTGAAGGTATGACATTAGGGATTACAGAATGAATTGAATGGATATACTGTATTTGTAATTGTGATGACCTAATTCTGTTTATAAAATTATTCAACTTTTGTGTATGATTTTTTGCGAAGAAACCATGAAAAAACAGAAACCATGAAAAAACCCTGAATATTTCAGTTGGTAAAGACTATAATTTCATGAAGCCACTAATGCTGAACAAGCTCTTTGCTAACACAACAGCTCAGCCATTTGCTGCTTTAGTTTTAATGTACTGAACTGAAATGAATTAATCTATAAAGCTCTCTCAAAGCTCTACTTTTTAACACCTTTTATTATGAACATATAAGCACAAGTCTTTTTTCTACTATATTTCCCTTTCCGCCCTCCCTTTCCCTGTCTAGTTGATCCAGTAGTCCTCTTTTCTGATTCTCTTCTCTGGGCCACATTATTTAGGCCTCGTGTTTTTGAATAAGATTCTACTCCAGTAAGGTTAAGATGTTCTACTTCATTCCTTTAGAAGATTTTTTATACTTGTACTTGATGTACTAACATTCCACCCAATTTCTATAAAAAAAAAATACAATTATTGCTATTAGAAATCATCTTCAACCAATGCAACATAAAACGTAAATGGTTTTAATGTGAATAATCTTAAAAGCACTTTGAGTTGTTGCAGCATAAAGACAGAAACACATCTAGTTTATTGTTAGATGCCACCAATGGCAAGTATACAGACGCTATGCCTCCTGAGTTGCAGTCAAACATAGTCTTTCTCTCTTTTCTTTGGTGTGGTCAACCAGTGGCAGGCATCTAGGATGGAAATTACAAACCCTGCTTTACTCCACCCTGTCTAAGTAATGACTGCCAATCTTTAAAAATATATTTAGGAATGGGAAGAACCATGTTTTGGTGAAGCATTTTAGGTAGCTTACATCTCAACAGATGTAGGCTTTTTTGTGTTGAAGTCTTTTTCAGTGCTTTTCTTTTTATTAAACAATCAGCACACACCATACATGTACCCATTAGTTTATGTAACCTCTGTACTATAATGCACTGAGACCAACTATTTTCAGTGATGTGATGAATTGGTTGGATGAGGATATATTTTACTAAACTCCATCTTCTATATTGTACAGCTTCCCTAAAGAGCCATGGCCCTTTCCACTTGTAACCTGTCCTGCGTGGTTGCAGTACTAATCTGCTGGAGTGGAGCTTCTACATTTGCCTTTCCCCTAAACATTACAATGGAAATGAGTGGTGATGGTGCAGAACCAGAGCTTTTCCCTGCAGTGCTTACCACTCACATCCCTGTTTCAGTTGCTCCAACCCAAAAGGTCAGCACTATCACCACTACTATCATTCGCCTAAAGGACTTTGTCTTCAACCAAGTGGTGGATGTCTTGAAGGAGAATCTGCTGCTATTTACGGTGGTGACCTCTCTCCTCATTGTCATTATCTTCATTGTGTGTTGTGCCTCTGCCATGAGTCACAAGCGCAAACTGGACACCTTCTATCCCCCCACCAAAAAATACCTCCCCAGGACATACATGGACCATGGGGCCCATTCAAAAGATCCTTATCCTGGGCCGGTGCCCCAAACAACCACGGCCATGTCCAAGAACCTACGCACACCATCTAAAGCACTTGTGGGGGCCAAAGAGGGCAAAGAACCAAGACCCAAGCCACTGGAGGGTCCAGTAATGCAGGAGTTTGAGGAGGTAGAAGTAGAAATGCAGAAGGATGAGCCAAAACTGCAATCAGAAAAAAAAAGCCCTAGTCAAAGTACAAGCCAACCTGTGGTGTGTACCTGCCACCTCAAGAGGGCCAGTCCCCCAGCTGAGTGAGAAAGTGAGATTGACAGCTAGTGATAATATTGTTTTCCAGGGAAAAGAACTTAACTGTTCATAATAATAATTAATAATTTGTCATAATAATTCTACTGTTACATTTTCCTGATTTCTAGATATTTTTCTCTATGCAATTCTTTGACACAATGTTTAATACTAATTTTAATTAAATATGATTGCTTCCTGTTTAGGAAAGTTTATTATTAATAGGTTATTACATAATATTAAAGGAAGTATGTGAGCACTTGCATATCTCTGCTGGGCATAAATTAACCTGGATCAATTTCATTATGAAATTGATATGATTTCAAGAATCAAAATTTGTTTCAAGTCTATTATAGTCTATGCAAACAAACTCAGGCCATGTTACATAATATATGATCACTGAACCAGCCTTGTCATAAATGCACACTGGTCACTGTGCTGATGTATTAAATCCATTATTATTAGTGATTGCATAAAATGGAATAATATGTTATAGTCATCTGTAATGTAACATATAATGGTTTTGCTATCTTTAAGTAGAAAAAATGACCATACCAATAAAAGCCAAAATAAACTAACTATAATAACTTGACAGATGTATTTGTTTGATGTATGTTGATATACTGTATTTGCCCTGAATAAAATTAAACATTTTGCATGGAAAAGGCAGGCAATCATTCATTGTGCAAAAAAATAAACCAACCAAACCAGTGGTTTTCCATTTGTTGTGGCGTGCCTGTGGTCTTACTGTGAAAAATTTAACCCGAAAATACACATGACCTAAAAGACAGGTAGGTTCCATGTCCAAGTGTATTTCAATATTTCAAAAACCCTTGTTGAATGAAGGAAGCTGAACATTTGAACTTTTATAGAGAAATATTAAAATTTGTTTATTTAAAAATAGGCAGTATAGTCTACATTTCTCATTAAACGTCAAGAGCCAAGTTGAACTCTGACATCTTTCCTTCTGTTTGTAGCTGGAAGTTCCGGTTGTTGAATTAGTAATTGAGCAGATATGTTGAGTCTGATTTTGTCAATTTTACCTGTGAAAAAGGATGAAAACGCATTGCATTTATTAGTTGAGAGCAGTTCAGGCGCTAATTGTGAGGGGGGATTTGTTAACTTCTACTGATAATGTTAGAAAAGAAAGACGGTCTTGCTTTGCATATTTCAGAGTTATACAGTATACAGGCCAAAAGTTTGGACACACCTTCTCATTTCAATGCGTTTTCTTTATTTTCATGACTATTTACATTGTAGATTCTCACTGAAGGCATCAACACTATGAATGAATGCAAAGTTATTTGGCCCACAGATGAATATTTGTCAAGTTATGGCTTGCTGAATATGGTATTAAATTTAAGTCATGGAAATAAAGCATTGAATGAGAAGGTGTGTCCAAACTTTTGGCCTGTACTGTATGTGCGGAGCATCTCTTTATGGATTTCATAGTGGATCTGAAGTTTATTTACGTGTATTTATTAGGGCTGTCAATCGATTAAAAAAAAAAAATCTAATTAATTACATACTCTGTGATTAATTAATCTAAATTAATCGCATATATATTTTTTGCTGTGAAAGTATTTTACATATTTAAATTCAAATGAATCATTGAATAATCAGAATTAGTGACATTAAAGTTCAAAAACTCTTTTATTATTATTTTCAATGTTCAAATAATTGCCATAATAATCTATGATATGACCTAATATGCTGAGGAAATAAATTCAAAAGTGCTTCGGGAAGAAGTTTTTTTTTCACATACAAGGCATTTCAGGCCACAGATATAACCTAGGGGACACAATGAAAATAAATTAACACTCCCCTCAATGTCAACACTTATTTCTTTGCATTGATGTGCGACTATAGAGTTGATGAACTCCGGTGATATGCAAATTCCTTGCTGCAGACATTGCAGAGGACTTTATTTTCAACACTTTATTTTTTATGAACATCATCAGGCCGTTTTTTAAAGAGTAAATGTTCCAATCAGGCAGCACGTTTTCTTCTCTCTCCTTCATTTTACAGTCTAATTTTTACTGACTAGAACGGCTCGGGGTCAAAGGTCATACGGAATCGATTAATCTGCACTAATTTTTTTTAATCAGTTATTTTTTCTCAAATTAATTAATCGAAATTAATCAGTTATCTTGACAGCCCTAGTATTTATGTTAAGTGTATTAACGCCATTTTCTTTCAGTCTTCCTTTAAGGAGTTTAACCGCTGAATTTTGCCTCCATGGTGCTTTCACTCTCTTGAATTGTAATGGAGCAATGTCATCCATAATGTTTGCCATTTTTGCATTAAAGTAATAAAATAAGTCTTCTACCGAGTCTGACAGTTGACTTGACGTCTGTGAAAGTGCATGTCTGATCATCTATGATTCTTCTTTTTACCATAGCTCTGTTTTGAGTGTGTGTAGACACATCAAAGAACACACAGAAATGATCGGATAACGCCAGGGGCCTCATTTATAAAGCATTCTTACGCACAGATTTGATCTTAGACGGTGCGTACACTCAAATCCATGCCAACGCTCAGATTTATAAAAACCGTCTTTGACGTGGAAAAGTGCTTATCTCCACGTCAGGTTCAAACTTGACGTACGACCATTTCCTTGTGGTAATGCCGGGATACTGCAAGTAATCTGAGGTCTAAGTGCGATGCATTTTCAAAATTCCAAGACCAACGATCTCATGTCTTTCTTTGCCTTATGCATGATCAGTATCAGAAGATTTTTAAAGACGTTTTTGGACGCAGCTTAATGTTTCATGGTTTGGCATAAAACTGCTAATGAGATATAGCCCACTTAAGAAAGTGAAAAAACGTATATCTTACTTATTTCATAATATCTATATAAAAAAACACCAAGACAGAATAGAATGATTGAAACATTCTTACAGGTGATCTAGTATATTTAGTGTTCTCACCAATCTAATATTGACCATAAAATGTCCAATTGTCCTTGTTTATGAGAGGAAAAGTACATTCGTGCCAGGGATGTAGTGATAAAATAAGAGGTGGGTGAACTATGAATTCTGCAATCTCGGTGAGGTGGACTGCGCCATGCGGTATCGGATTTTTAAAAAAAGGCATTCGAACATGTTTGATAAAGGTGGAGGTTATTGTGCGGTATTGGGAATATAGGATAGTATTGGATAATACAGTTTTGAATGTTAAAAGTGAATAAACTCTTTTGAGAGGTGGATAAACTCTAATAAGAGGTGGGTAGGCTACATACTAATTTGCGCTCATACTGTAGGCCTATTCCCAGCTTCGTAACAGAAAGGTAATATTTGAATGTAAGCTATACAATGTAGGCTATAGATATTTTATATCATATATAGCCTACACAACCAAGGGACGGAAGTTATCCTCTGAAAGCAGGGCATCTTCATATTTAGTGTTGCGTCGGAGTTGCGTAAAGAGGTGCAGAGCGCGCACCTGTTTGCTTTTTTTGACTGACAGTGCCCAAGATCATATGACAATACGTGAGTTGAATAATGTAGGCTAAAATATAAAGGTAGGCCTAAAGCAAACAATAAAGGACAATGTTTAAGCCATTGGACATTATTAAAAGAAAACGATAGCAAAGATATGCGGAATGAATGAATAATGACCGGCGAACTATAGGCTACTTTTTCAGCAAAAACATAGCTTATCCTGAATCACACGTACGATCATTTCAGAAATGATCTAAGATCAAATGAAGGATGGTTTCTACGCAACCCTTTTATAAATGAGGCCCCAGGTCTTTAACAGCTGTAGAGACATCGAGACCCTTTGTGATAACAAGGTCGAGAGTGTGTTGGCCCCTGTACATGCTGTGTTAGGAAGAAAGAATCGATTAGTGCAATCAATTCCTTGGCATAATTGTTTTCAGAATTATCCACATGCAAGTTTAGATCCCCTGATATAATAAGACAGTCAAACTCTATGCAAATGACTGATAGCAGTCGAGAAAGCTGAATGTTTTGGAGGCCTGTAAATTGTCAGTAATAAAATCTGAGGAGAAGACTTAATGCATGCACACAGATATTCAAATGAACTAAAGTCACTGAATGATGACTGACTGCACTAAAAAGACGTCTTGAAAATTGTGGCTATCCCCCCACCTCTTTTATTTGCTCTGGTAGCACTCAAAAAACTGAAATTTGGGGGAGCTGATTCGATGAGAGTAGGAGCACTGTTTGCTTGATCTAACCATGTCTCAGTTAAAAGTAAAAAATCAAGGTTGTGTGTGCAAATCAGATGATTTGATGATTTGTTTGAAATAGATCTTATATTTAGTAGTGCTAGTTTTGCTGTAAGTGTTGGGGAAATATGATCCATGGGGGAAATCTGAGGTTGTTGTGGTACGGGTAGGAGATTTTGACTGGCCTGTAAGCTCGATTTGTCTTCTATTACTTGTCAATACAGGAATAGAGAATGTCATGGGCTTACTGGGTCCCGGCATGTTCTCAAAACTACTGTCAGTACCATTTATACAACACTGTTATCATATAATTGTCCTCTGCAGCTGCCATCAGTATTTTCCACTGCACATTCCATGCTATATCAGGGACGTGTCTAGGGGGAGTCTGGGGGAGGCAGTGGCTCCCCTGAGATAAACCCTGCCCCTCCTGAGAAATGATCTGCATCGGGCGAAAAATGCAAAATGCACACCCATTCTTCTCTGTTGGATTGCTCACAAAGTCCTAATCACACTGATATCATGTCACCTGACAGAGCATGATCTGAGCTTTCTGATGGTATTAGATAGTAGTTGCTGTGATAAACGGTTCGCGAGAAAATCAATGTGAATTTATATTAAATGTAATCATACCATAAAACTTCAAATAATAGCACTCTGCAGGCACTCCGAACCGAGCAAACATGCCTCCAAGGAGCACCTCAGCTGTAGTACACGCGTCTTGATTGGACACAGCGTACGCCTCTGGCCACTTGGTGAAATAATCCACAGCCACAATGATGTAACGGTTTCCCCGGGGTGTCAATGGTAAGGGCCCCCCCCCCGCCCCCCCATCACATCCACAGCTATACGGTCCATCGGATAGCCTACCCTCCTCTGCTGAAGTGGAGCATGGGAACGGCCCACGGGTCCCTTACGGGCAGTGCATGAGTCACACCGGCGGCAGTAGGACTCTACATCCCTCCTGCATGTGCTCCAATAGAACTGTTGTCGCACACGCTTCAGTGTCTTTTTCACCCCAAAGTGACCCACTCCAGGTTGCCCATGCATGGCTGCGAGGACCAATCCGCAGCTAAACTTCGGGACAACAGTCTGCCATTTAGGTAAACCTGTTGCAGGCTCCACCCAGCATCTCTTCAGCACCCCGTCATGTAGGGCCAACCCATCCCGCATGGACCACAGGCCCCTCACTGTGAGTCCATGAGCAGCTACATCTTCCCAGGATGGGCGATGTCCAGCCTCCACCCAGCTGAACACAACCTGGAGCTCTGGATCTTTACGTTGTTCGGTGGCCCAGGACATGTTGGAGGCCGGTAGTATGACTCGGCACTGAATAGCAGTTCGTCCTCTAACACGTCAGGCGACGTGCCTTCAGCGCTGCCAGGTAGACGACTGCACTGTGGACATGCAGCTGAACAGCTCCTCCTGGACAGCCCATCAGCATTCTGGTGGTTTTCTCCCTTCCGGTGCTGAATCTCAAACTGAAACTCCTGTAGCTGTTCTATCCATCGGGCGACCTGACCCTCTGGCTCACGGAAAGAGAGGAGCCAACGCAGGGAGGCATGGTCAGTCCGGACCACGAAAGGAAGGCCACACAGGTAATGCTTGAAATGACGAACAGCTTCGACAACAGCCAACAGTTCTCTCCGGGTCACACAGTAGTTGCGTTCAGCTCTGTGGAAGGACCGAATGTAATACTCAATGACCCTCTCCCCATCTGCTGTCACCTGGGATAGGACGGCCCCGAGGCCTACATTGCTGGCGTCCGTGTCCAGGATGAAAGGGAGCTTCGGGTCTGGCGCCACAAGGATTGGTGCACTACAAAGAGCCAGCTTCAGATTATCAAAGGCACGTTGTTGCTCAGGCCCCCAATGAAATTTCTGTTCCCTCCGAGACAACTGGTGGAGTGGGGCAGCCACAGTGGCAAAGCTTGGAACGAAGCGGTGGTAGTATGAAGCCAGACCCAGGAAAGACCTTAACTGTCGTAGGTTGCAGGGGGCTGGGCAACCCCCTCACCAGTCACGTGGTGTCCAAGGAAGGTGACAGCGCGTTGCATCAGACTGCATTTCTCTGGGTGTAGCTTCAGGCCGGCTTGGGCTATTCTTGTGATGACTGCATCTAGATGACGCAACGCAGACTCAAAGTCCTTGCCATGTACGAGCAGGTCATCAAAATACACAAGACACCTTTCTTTGGGAATTCCCTGCAGCACACGCTCCATCAGTCGCTCGAATGTTGCGGGAGCATTACAAAGCCCAAATGGCATGGTCTTAAACTGCCACAACCCTGTCCCCGTAGTGAACGCTGTCTTTGGTCTGGCATGAGCAGCGAGGGGCACCTGCCAGTAACCAGACCGGAGGTCCAACGATGAGAACCACTTCGACCCACCCACCTGATCCAGGGACTCGTCAATCCGGGGTAGTGGATATGAGTCCTTAACAGTCACCTCGTTGAGCCGCCGAAAGTCGATACAAAACCGCCAGCTGCCATCTTTTTTTGGGACCAATACAACCGGAGAAGCCCAGGGGCTGTCAGAGGGCTCGATGACTCCAGCAGCCTTCATTTTCTCCAGACACTGCTCTGCAGCCAGCTGTCGAGAATGGGGCAAGCGACGTGCACGTTGACATATAGGGGATGCATCACCAGTGTCAATGCTGTGTTGAATCAACGGGGTCCTACCAACATCACCGGGGGTTGCAGCAAAAACAGCACGATGATGGTCCAGCACAGCCTATAGCATCTGTTTTTGTGAGCCAGGGGGCATATTACAGAAACTTCCTAACTCGAAAATCCTATCTTATCTGTTTGGTAACTACGGTAACAAGGGTTAGGATCGGATTTAGGAAAAAAGTCATTACAGATGACGATCCTAAAGTCAGTTTCTTATCTTAACTCCAGATAGGAAATGTGTATTACAGAAATATCCTAAGTTACCAAAATCCTAAATAAACTGTCCTAACTTTAGGATGACCCATCAGCTCTCCTAACTGTCAAATTACTGTTACAAATAAGCGAGATGGCTGCTCTTTTGTTACATGTAGCGCAGGTACTGTCTGTATAAATCGTCTTGTAAATAAACTACCAGTGCTTTTTCAAAGTTCACAATGTCTCGTTTTAAATGTCAAGGCCCTCGGAAGTCTAACAATGAAGTATGGAGCTACTTTGAGACTCGTAAATGGTGTAAAACAGTGATTTATTTGCATGGCTAGGCGGATAACTAGCGCCCGATTTCTGAGTGCAGGGGACAAGCCGAGATGAGCTAGACATACGTTCACACTCGGTATCATGTTTCAACACACTTTAGGTCAATATCACACCGGAATTCTCCTTTAACAGAGGTGGCAAAAGCCATTGGTGGATTAGCGCGAAGTTACATCAAGTTTCCAACGGGTAATGAACTCCACATTGAATTATTATTATGATAGCTGCTAGTTGTGAAGTGAGGTGATCCAACAACAAGTTTCATCTGTTGCCAAGTAACAGACATAAAAGCTGAACGTCGATGCTAGATCGCCTACTTAGGATATCTTAACTTGAGATAAGATAGGATTCCTAAATTAAGATAGGATATGTTTCTGTAATACCAAATTGAGAAAAATTCTATCTTAACTTAGGACTTAAGATAGGAAGTTTCTGTAATACGGCCCCAGGTGTTTAAACTGAATAGTCTGATAAATACAAAGCTTCCCTCTGCTGGGAGTGGGCCACTGTAAATGTCATTTGCTGACACATGTGTCAATGGCAGGCCTAGTATGTGACACGGTACAGAGTTAGTATGGCAGTATGGTATAAATATAGTATGATAGTATGGTATAAATATCTGAAATTACTGAATATTCTGAAAGTACATGTTATATGGATTCCATTTCGCACCCCTTTTAAATATGCACAACTTTATTGTTTTATCAGCCACACAGTTTTAATTCAGCATTAGGCAATAAGGTAGAAAAAATATAAGGTGTAGAAATATAGCATTTTGGGTGTATTTTCGATTAAAATGTCCTATTTAATTATTTTCTAACTTTACTTAACCATTGGTAACACAATATAGTTTAAATAATCATTTTAGTTTCATGAATTGAAAAAGTAATGAATATGGACTTTTATTGTGAAGGATTCGTGAATGGCATCCATGTTGAAATTTTCTTTACTGTCGCTAGTTTCACAGGTTTCACACTACTTAGTTACGCCTGCGCATATCTACTTACCTCTGCGTGCTGTTTACAACTAATGACGACAGGCTGTAGATAGAGTAGCCTACCATCAACAATACTACATAACTTGCCTTTAACTAAGTTTTGGAGGGATTTTTCTAGGAAAGAATTCCATTCGGCTCAAGGTAACGAACTCTCATATTCCCGAATCTTATAATTGAAATGAGTAGTTAAACCACGGACAGCTGCTTCGCGTAGGCTACGTTAACGTAGGCACACAGGCATACTACATAGCACACAGTCTATGTATAGCACCCGACGATTTAGAATAAAGCTAACGTTAACGATACCAATTTCTAGTTGGGCCTAGTGTTGTTGTCATGTTCAGATTGGCTAACGTTGGGATAAAACGTTTATTTCAGAATACTATGAAGACGCCTGTGGTTTATAACTTTACAGTTACCTCCGTGGATCTGGAATGATTCTACGACATGTTTTAGTGAACAGACAAAGAAGAGTGTTTGATGGCTGCAGTAGTTATCTGGCGTCAATCTAATTTTGCCATCCCGGTGAGCTGGAGCCCCCTCATTCTTTTTTCCCTGGGCTCTATGCTAGTGTTGCTGTTGCCCTTCCTTGGGCTGCAGGAGCAATGCTGTGGGACACTGAAAGGCCTCGCCCTCTTGCGTTGCCAATTGTGGGGAAGCACCGAGTATATCACCACCCACTCATCAAGCCCTGCCGTTTCTGTCGCCTCCTTGGACCTTCTGCCTTTGAGAGAAAAGCCAAGTAAAGGTAAACATATCAAGATTTGACTAGACCTTTCACACAACTTCCGTATTTTTGATCGGAAATACGTGATCATTCACACAAACTCGCGTCACAGACGTACGTCATCGCACTTGGAGGTGCAAACAGAGTTTTCGTTATTTTACCACCAGAACACGCATGGATGGCTACTGTGCCTTCATTATACAACTAAACACGAGAAAATACTTTTATAACCCTTGATCCAGCTCTTTACTAAGTGATTTCTTTACTGTGATCTCAATGGCAATAGGCTTGTTCGACTTGATGCAGATCTGACTTGATGTGATGCATGCTGGGATGGACGCAATGCATACTGGTAAGAAATCCTGTCCGACTTCTGTCAGCCAGCGAGGGACTACCACCGTGTCACCATGTCACATGACCTTAAAATATTGCGGGAGTCTTCGCCTGCAGACAGATCTTGCAGTTGCCTTTCCATGGTCTGCATGACAGAAGGGGTTAAGTCATTTAGAGACCTCAGACCAGCCTCAGATGAGTCCAGGAAGTGACGTCAATTCCGGAAATAAGTACATAATTTACTTTACTATTTATGGAGAATACAGCGGAAAAACGTGTTTTCTTTTACAGTTCATGGAAAAAAATAGTCACATTAGGTAGAAGCTTTTTATTATTATTTGTAATTCACATTTATTTATTAAATAATCGATCGCGAATTACTGTCCACGTGATCTGCCAGAGTCAGCTGGGAGGAGCTTGTGACTCACGCATAGGGACTCACCTAGCGTTCATGGGCTTCGGAAAAACCTTTTTCCCAGTGAAAACATCATCATTCCGCGTCATTCACGACACGTAATGTGTGAGTTAGAGGTCGGAAACTAGGGCTAGATTTTGCTAACAGAGTTGCCAAGTTAGGGGCTCGTCATCACTAGGGCTGGGATAAACGATTATTTTTTAAACGATTAATCTAGCGATTATTTTTTCGATGCATCGATTAATCTAACGATTCATTTTTTTAGTTCGATTTCATTTCGATTATCGATTATCTCCCAATTAATTCACTAATAGCAACTTATACATGTTTATTTACAAATATGAATGAAAAAACATGAATTCTTTAACATTGCAATATATGTTTATTGCTCTTAAGATTCCAAAATAAAAGACTATACAAGTGCAAAGTAATGCATTCTTAGTCAGAGGTAGCATTCAATAAAGTTCAGTAGTGTATGTCTAATTGAGTGCCTGTCATTTTAAGACGTTCGTGTGGGAATCCTTGCAATTAACATTAACACAGTTAAAAGACTGCTAATGTGTGGATGCAATTCATAACGTAGTTAGTTCAAATAATGGCCTGAGTAACGAATACAAGCAGCTGCAAGTAAGCATGCTAAACTTGTCTTCCAAAAAGTGTTCTAACGTTAGCTTTGAAATACTGCTTGATTACATACTGTAACTTAACTTAGTTTAGTCTCCTCAATGTACTATGTTGTGATAAGACCTTAGCAGAGTTGACCTTAACTTTAAAGGAACCGTATGTAAGAAATGTAATTCAATTAATCATATAATGGCCCTGATTTGTCACTAGACATTAGGAAATCATGCTAATTTCAAATACCTATATCACTGACAACAGTAGTCCGGCCAGGATATCGTCATTTAAAAAAGTGAAGTTGCAGCCCTCAACTGATGTTGATGTTTACATATTTGTGTTTTAGCCTGATCTGCCACCCTCCACCTATCTAGTAATCACTAAGTCAGTAGTGTTTCGGCATCTGGGTTGCCAGCTCTGCTCTAGTTACCACATCTGCGGTGTACACTGCTCTACAGTATTTTGAAAGTGATTGTAGTACCAGTTTTGGCCAAAATCCTACATACGGTTCCTTTGATGCTGCAGTTTTGAACAAAAAAATATTTTGCGTCGACGTCATCGATTACGTCGACGCGTTGTCTCAGCCCTAGTCATCACTTTTGTGTTCACGTTGTAGTTCGTTTGTAGTCCATGTGGCCTTTCATGTCCAACAGTTTTAATGTGAACTTGGGAATTTGCCGTTTTTGTCACTTGAAAGCTGCATATCTTTCTTTCACAAGCGTCTTACACTATATTTTAAGCAAATACAGTTGTTTATTTAGGATTAGTGAGTGTATGTTTTAACCTTTGTTGTGGCATCCGTGTTTGTCACACATTCCGACGGCAAAGCACATGAACACTTGCTGTGGGAAAAGAAAAGTAGCCACGGGGGCGGTCCTTGTCATTCCCAAGTGCCATGAATGCACCAGCAGATATTGCGCGAAATTTTGGTTTATGGCTATGCTTAAGATGTCCTTCCTATTCATTAACATGAACATGATGACTGACTAAATAAATGACTGTTTATTACACCATTGTAGGCATATATTTAACAAGTTATCATTATATCACATCAATTAAGTGTTTTCATGCTGCTTCCTTATGTTGGAATATGCGAAAATGAACAGAAATCGAAGGGATACCTTATGTGATTTCTACAACAATGGTAGGCTAGCCTACTGAAAAACGTTTGGATATTCTGTTATTTTCTGCTGTTGGTTAAATAGATAGACACACATATAGGGAAAACACTTGTGCTACAATGCAGGCCTGTTAACTGTATGACAACAGTGGTTTATTTAAACTACATCATAAGAATTTATTTCGTCAGTCATCATGCTCATTTTAATGAGTTAGAATGAAAGTTCTGCTGTATTTATTGCAAACAAAATTCCGCGATATCTCCCGCGAGTCACGTCAGGCAGACTGTAGCCTGTCTCTCCGGGATGAGCTGCCGTCTGTTGTAGCTCCTCCCGGCTAGCCTCTCAAGTTCACGTTGACGTAGAAAGCCAGACAAAGTCAGATGCAGTTCATCTCGTCCAACATAAGGAAGCAGCATGAGACACCCGTCAAAATAGTCATGAGGAGATTCCTCCCAAATGGCCCCATCACGTCTTTGAACTGACGTCATGAGGGTGTGTTTCAGCTCGTGCAGATCGTAGAAGGCAACTGCAAGATCTGTCTGCAGGCTAAGACTCCCGCGATATTTTAAGGTTTTTATAAGTCCCTCCCCGGCTGACAGAAATCGGACAGGATTTCTAACCAGTAAGCATTGCGTCCATCCCAGTATGCATTGTGTTCAACCCAGCATGCATCACATCAAGTCAGGTCTGCACAGATCTGCATAAAGACGAACAAGCCTAATGTCTTATAAGGGGAGAACCACCACTCTTGGGAAACTTCCGGTTTCTGAACTGGTTGCAGTTCCTGTTCCACGTGAGGGCGCTCACGAATAAGTGCAGAATGAATGGAGGTCTATAATCCATATTGAGCTTGCAGAAACCACAATCAAATCTTCGATTTTTCAACGACAACTAGGTGAACGAGACAAATTTAGCTGTCCAGCTCCATAGACCCCCATTGTTTTTGCACTTATTCGTGATCTCCCCTAGCGGAACTGCAACAGATTGCACGTACAATGGAGTTAATAGGGAGTGACCCGGCTCTCCGTAAACGGGCTCTGAAGTAAACTAAATATCACACATACAAAACAGCGGTGGCATTACGTGACTACACGGGGTAAGGTGCATGAGAGAGCCTGTCTTTGTTAAAGCTGCAGTAGGCAAGTCTGACAGATTGAGGGGCCAAAATTTTGACGCGACAGAGCAGCAACAAGGGACCGATCAGATGAGACTGACTGAGGTAACTTGCAAGTATGGAAGGCTCTGTATACAAAAAATAAAAACAGAGGTCTGCAGTGTGCATATTAGCGACATAACTACCACCATGTCGACTTTCATCTGTCAGAAGTTAGTTGTGATGGAGATTTAAGTAACGTCAAGTTTGAGGCATGTTAAGAGTTACTTTGAATCGATTATGCTGTTTTGAAACATTTACTATAATCCTGATTTATGCTAGCAAAAATGTTGGCAATGAAAGGCAAGCCTAAAGTAAGCCGCTCTCTTTCTCCCTCCCTCATAAACATGTCCATGTTCCATAAGTTAGGCTACATCAGTCATAGGCTACGTAAACCGCCAGCAATCAGCATAGAAAGGTTTTAACCTACTTCACATTTTAGGCTTGTATAATATTACAGTATATATGATGATGTAGGCTACTGTCTGCATTTCCTGAACTGTGCAGCTGCACTTTTCTCTAAATAAACTTTTTTGAGTAGCCTACAGTGTTGTCACACTCGACTTGGTCTTCACAAATCACAATCCGTAGTTTATAATTATGTTAGTGTCAATGGTAAATGTTATAATTGGCGACGGTAACGGTAGCCTAGTCTGTTAAGCCTGCACAAACTTCGCATTGGGTGAAGTTACTCACAGATAAATTGATAACAAAAGTAATATTATCAAAATGCATAACTATTCATTCACATTGACATTTATGAACAAGCACATACTTAAAATTTAAATACGTAGGCCTACTGCTTCTTTGCACCTTCCATCTCCCTATGTTTTTTTTTTTTTTTAATCACACCGCCAGAGAATTTCAAATATGCCTCGCCCAAACACAAAAGATTATGGGTGTTTTCTGAACGCCGAGGATCCATCTATGCATCCTCGAAAATTCTCAGAACAAAGGACTCAGTACTTGATAGAATTTTAAAACACCCTTGACATTGGAACAGTGCTTGGTGAGGTTTGATGACGTAACATCCTTGAAAAAGTGGCTTTGAAGGACCCATCCTTGACTTTGAGAAACAGTGTAAATCCTCTATACCAGTGGTTCTCAACCTTTTTTCAGTGATGTACCCCCTGTGAAATATTTTTTCAGCCAAGTGCCCCCTAACCAGCGCAAATCATTTTTAGTTGAGAAAAAAAGACTTAAAACAGAGCACTGTGCCATCAGTGTCTAATTTATTAAACTTTGGAACTGATAAATATCAATATTAGTATGTATATTTTAAAATCTCACGTACCCCCATTTGAGAACCACTGCTCTATACTAAAAACAACTGAATGAGAACGAACCTAAACTTGACTTTCAGAAACCGTGTAAATCCTCTATACTAAAAACAATGCACTCAGCTAAGCACACCACTCTCTTCATTGCAGTCTTTCACAGAACTGTTTGCATACCACACTGTAATACACTGAGTCAATATGCTTGTAAACTATAAAATGGTGTCAAGAATGCAGCCCTTTTTTTGCAGCAATGTCATTCATTTTGAGATGCTTGTGTAATCTTTGTACCTATTCATGGTACGCTTATGATCTGACATCGCTGAGTTGTATTTTTTGATGTAGCCACTAGACCAAATCTCTATGTGGCCATTCTGAACCTAATATCAAAGTCCTTTTAGGCAAGTCCCTCCACTCGGCGGCCATATACCAACGTTTTATGGGCACTCATCGGGCACAGTCTTTGGGTCGAACTGCGCGTGCGCAAGGCTTCACAACACCAATCTTGCTCCAGCGGCGAGATCACAACACATGATTGGCACGATGTCTTTACAACACACCATATGATTGGCTCAATGTATTCACATGTCGACGTTTTGCCAAGGAAGGGGTGGGATATGTGTAGACAACGGCCATATTGGCGTGACAAACTAGCCCCATGCATTTCTATGGAGTATTTTTTGAGTGCTGTGTCTCCTCATTAAAAAGTCTCTGCTAATATATTGCCATGTCTCTTTACAGAAGCTCAGTTGGAAGCAAGAGCTGCCCTCCAGCAGGCTAAAGTGATGAAAAAAGAGGGCAAGTTGGAGAAAGCTAACAAACTCCTGGTACATGCACTGAACATGAATCCTGATTTTGTGGATGCTCTGACAGAATTAGGAACCATCCTAGAGGAAAAAGATGTTGTCCAGGCAGATCATCTGTACACAAAGGCTCTGGCCCTCTCTCCATGTAACAAGCGGGCCTTAGTGAGCCGTGACCGTACACTCCCTCTGGTGGAAGAGATTGACCAACGTCATTTTGGTATAATTGACAAAAAGGTGCGCCAACTCCTGTCCATTCCCAAGGGAAATTCTGTACTGCGCCGTGTGATGGAGGAGACTTACTACCACCATATTTATCACACCGTGGCCATTGAGGGTAACACATTAACACTGTCTGAGATTCGGCATATCATTGAAACACGTTATGCTGTTCCAGGTAAGAGCCTGCAAGAGCAAAATGAGGCTATTGGTGTGGATGCTGCCATGAAGTACATGAACACCACTTTGTTGTCTCAGTCTGGATCAATCACAGTAAGCGACATTCTGGAAATACACCGCCGCGTGCTTGGCCATGCAGACCCTGTGGAGGGGGGCCGTCTTCGTACCGGTCAGGTGTTTGTGGGCCACCACATCCCCCCTCACCCACAGGATTTGGAGCGGCACATGCAAGAATTGGTGCAGTGGCTTAACTCTGATGAGGCACTCAACCTTCATCCTGTGGAGCTAGCTGCACTTGCACATTACAAGCTGGTGTATGTGCATCCCTTTGTGGACGGCAATGGACGTACCTCAAGGCTCCTAATGAACCTGGTGTTGATGCAAGCTAACTATCCTCCCATTACCATCCGTAAGGAGCAACGGTCTGAGTATTATCTAGCACTAGAGACGGCCAATGAAGGCGACATACGCCCTTTCATCCGTTTCATTGCCAAATGCACAGAGATGACCCTTGATACACTGCTTATTGCCACCACTGAGTATGCAGTTGGCCTCCCTGCTGCCAGCCAGAATCATGGCTGTCAGGATTGCAGGCAGACCATTCCTATTCACAACTGAGTACATCAAGTAGCTGAGAGATATTTCCTTCAGACTCTGGTGGAGGTTGCAGCTAATGGATTATGTCAACCCTACAAGTCATTCCCTTCAGTTAATTTGTGTGACTGTAAATTATCAAGTTAATTTGCTTAATTCAAATGAGCTTCCATTTCCTTCAATGGCCCAAATATTTGTTGGGTCAGAATAAATGAAACCTCTTGTTTTAGTTTTAGTGGACAGACATGCATGCAGATGTAATTTCTTAAAGGTGCTCTAAGCGATGCCACACGTTTTTTTTAGGCTAAAACATTTTATGTCACTTACTGCAAACGTCACCTACCCAACATAACAAACTGTTCCAGCAAAAACACAGACGAGATGCGCGTTTAGGAGAGTTTCAATTGCAGGGGAGCAGCACGGGAGGAAAGGGGGAGGAAGTAGCAAGCTCTCTGTTTTGTTTGAAAGTCAACAGAACTTCCTCATTCCCGTCTTTCTTCCCTGTGTTTTTTGTCCTGGGACTCGTTCCTATGTCTTGGCCATATTGTGTGTAATTAGAAATTATAATAAGACAATATGATGGTGTTTTTACAACCCTGTGTGACGTTCCCTAATAAAAACATTCGATCACAACAAAGAAAGTCAACAGAAGTGACGTTACCCAGCATTGCTTAAAGCACCTTTAACATAGTGCATAGGCAGGGCTGTATGTTAACTTTTTTGCACAAAGCACTGGGTCTACAGAGGTTGATCAATATGTAGTACAAGCTTCTAAATCTGTAGCATAGGTATAAAAACATCTCTTAAAAACAATCACAAGTAGGGCAGTTCAATTGTGATGGAAGGCCTACTGCATCTGGAATGATAAAATGTCATGTAGTTAAACATCTCACCTGTAGGCTACACTGTAGTTGTGAAGAGCAAAAGCAATCAAAATGTCAGACAAAACAATCCCTTGATATATTTTTATTGATTTCATTGATTCATTATTGATTTATTTTGGAGTAGGCTATCAGGCATGTCAAATCATCCATCCATGAAATGCATCACTACTAGACTGTTCCATACACAGATAGTCTATTCGGTTAGTAAGTCATGATGCAATAGGCTGATAATTCTCTTTCTGGGTCCAACAGCTTTCAGAGCCGCTCATTTTTCAGCTATTCAGAGTAGCCTTTAAAGGAGAACTCCGGCCAATTTTAACAGAGCTCAGTTGATCCTGTTCACGGAATACTGTCGGTCGGAAAAAATGTGGGGAAAAAAATGATGCTGCCTGATGCGAGTTAGCCGGCTAGCGGCTAATGCAGCCAAAGTGCCTACAAGCTATGCTGAGGGCATGTACTAAATTCTGCCTTTGTGCCTCCTAAAAGACTCAAAATGTCATGACTAGTCTGGGCAACATGAACAGGCTCTTTACCTGACACCACTGTGCGTGTTTAACCCAAAAATTGTGAAGGAACAGTATAAGTCCTGTGTTTGTAGCCTAGGCTGTCAGCTTACCTGTTTCCCTCTGTTGTTTCCTATAGCGTAAAGTCAATACAGAAGTCGAACGCCATGGAATTTGAAATCTGAATGTTGTTAATTTGCAATTGGCATTTAGCAATATTTACTACGACCTGGCACAATGCATCTCTTCTAGTTTTGTACAAGGTTAATGTTTTTTGTGCACTTGTCCCTGATGAAATAAATTAATTACAATTAAGCAAGATGCAAAGTAACAAGACGGTAGTCAAAAACTTTTACCTCTGATTATATAATTTTAATGTGCCTCAGCAGAGACTTTCACTTTATCCTCAACGTATCACTTATGTTTCGCATTACATGGTATACCCCATTGGAGTGCTTTGTCACGTCTGAATGTGCGTAAGGTCAAAATTGATTATTGAAAAAGTATCTTTCTGAGGCTAGTTCATCTATTGAATAATAAAAACACTTCATCTTGTCAACTCCTTGCTGGGATTTGGATTGGGATTTTTGGATTCTACAGACAAGTGGACATACAGAGGTGTAGACTCACACACATATATCATATTGTCATATGCAAAGCTTTATCACACCGGTGCTATGCTGGTAAATCATCCATCCCACAGACTATTTTTTGTAGCAAGTTCAACACGATAGATATGACCTGATAGAGGTTTGTGATGTGCCTTATAATTTGTCATTGTGTTTATATGTGGAGCATTGGCAAGACTATGAATGTAAAATTAAGTTATTTTACCACAGTTAAAAAAGGTTTGCAAATTAATTTATTGGAATTACAACCCCATTTCCAAAGTTGGGATATTGTGTAAAATGTGAATAGAAACATGAATGGAAGGATTTGCAAATAATTTAACTAATTTGAGAATAATGCCTAAACAACATGCTATTTGTTGAAATTGAGAAATTGTATAGTTTTTTGGGAAATAAATGTTTATTTTGAGTTTGATGCCAACAACACATCTCAGGGGCATGCTTACCACTGTGATGCTTCAACTCTTCTATAAATGTTTGGGAACTGAGGAGCCCAGGGGCCCTTTGCACAAAACTAGCATAGGGGGTTAAGCCAGGATATCTAGGTTCTCCTGTCTCCATTTATCCGTGATCCAGTTGCACAAAAGCGGGATAGGGGGCAGTAGGATATGTTATGGTATAAGTTACCATGAAGATTTATTCTGTGGAGCTAGCCTGCTCCAGACCAGGCTAAGTTCCAGGATCTATTTAATCTCATCCCTTGTCTCAGTCAGCAGTCAACACAAACGGAAACCAATAGTTATTCCACTGCCCACCACTATACATTGTTATCACATATAACTAGACGATGTTGCAATTATTAGATAATTTACAGTTTCCCATAGACTATAAGGCTATATATAAAATGACAGAATATTAGGGCCACAGAGAAAAAAAAAATCAAAATTCCTCTGTCACTGCAGGACATATCTAGCTGAAATTCACAGCATGCATCTCTACCACTGCAGGACATATTTAACTTAAATTTAAAGCATGCATATTAACTGATTTAACAAATTGGTCCCTCACCAGCCAACCACCGTCGTCATCAGGGAAGATTGCTTTGCTTTATCGCTGTGGCCTTTCTTTTTAATTATGCCTATTCTATTCTAATTCTATTTAATTATGATGTTGGCGGTCAAATGTCAAGGTCAAAAACACCTTGAGTGTGATCTCAAGAATGCCTTGTCACACAAGCGTCAAATTTGGTTACTCCAAAATCACCTTTGCAGGTATCACAATTAACCTACCAACTAGGTAGCAGCCAGCTCAATAGATTGCATCCCCTTGTGTAATTCCTCGGAATTGCATTTCTAATTATTATTATTATTATTATTATTATTATTATTATTATTATTATTATTATTATTATTCTGCAATAGTTCATGGCTGGCTGAACTGAAATTTGCCACTTATTCTGCTGTGTTAAAAAGCTTCATTGCAGTTATGAGCTGTGCAGTTGGACAGACCTTTCAAATTGATGAAATTGAGAAGAAATATATTGGACTCTGTTAGCACACTGTCCCTGAAAGAATTCTGGCTCACTATGTCTTGTCACTTAATAGCCCCTTCAACATTTTGGTCTTTGCTCTAAGGCAATAATGATGTCACTTCCCTTGTAGAGTCCACTTAGTGTAACATAACAAAATGTACAGTAATATGGTAATGTGCAGTTGGGCATATAAAGTTAAGTTAATTTAACTTATACAGTAAGTTAAGTGGTACTTTTATTTGTCCTGTATGAAATTCCTGTATAAATTTGGTCCTCTGCATTTTACCCATCCGAAGGTAGTATACACCCATACATACACACACCCAGAGTAGTGAGCTCACCTGGAGCACGCACACACTATAAGCACACATTGTGAGCAGTGGGCCCTTAAAGTGTAATTCCGGGCGAAAATTGACCCAAGGGTGTTTTTCTGCATTAAAACAGTATTTTTCGTTGATCAACCACTACAGAGCTTGGCCTGGTATATGCTATAGGCCTAGCCCCAAATCGCAAACGGTGGATTAGCTAAGGGCAGTAAGCCAAACGCTTCCCAAATAGCGTTTTTTAACCAGTAATATTGTTCAAAACAGCACTAAACCTCATCAGTAGCTTGCTTATGGTCTCTACCAGTGATGGGCAGTAACGCTTACTGCCCATCACTGGTAGAGCCAAATAACTAGTAAAGTAGGGATTACAAAAACAGTAATAAGATTAGGCCTACTTTACTTTCCTGCAAGCAGCCTGCGTTACTGCGTTACTAAACCGTGATTTTGCCATAGACAGTAAAATAATTTGGGATTTTGCGAGACTAACTCGTGACAATGACGTAGCTGCACGACATAGATGTAAACAACAGACACACGTGTGCAAGACATGGAGTGCGGGAGAGAGCGCAAACATGGAGCATTTAATTAATTGCAGTTCAGTACCTGACTGTTTGTAACTGTTTCCGTCCTGTTTGTTGTGCTTTTTTACTGAGGCCAATCATATTAATCATTGATATCAATTGCAACACCCAGAGGAATAAAAATCAATTTGACAAAATAGGGGGATGCCGCCAAGCGGCGGACTTTGACCTACATGCAGTAGCCGGCGTCACGAGACTCTAATCATGTATATAATGAGCACTGCGTTAATCAGCGTCTCTGTGGCACACATAGAAAAGGCAGCGCTGTGCTATAGCACTTTAAGAATTGCATCGCCGGTTTGAATCCGGCCTGATGCACCGGCCTTCGCTACGGACGATTTCCCGCGATCACACGTAGTTTTACGCCACGCCGCCCGCTGGTCATCGCGTTCCCGATCGCATGCGACATCTTATGAAACGGCTTCAGAATACATTGCTACATTTCCCCGTGATTATAAAAGTAATGACTGGCCTACCGATATGTAGAATCAATCAAATCACGTTGTATAGCCTAGCCTACTACACGGAAGTAGATGTTCCATATATCTATAACAGCTCAGTTAACACAGCTGCTGCATGTTCTGGTGAGACAGAGTAGCAACGAGATGAGAGGTATGCCATGACATGGAAACTTTCGCCTATATTAATTTCTGGCCAGCATCGTTCAACAATCACATTGGACAAGGAAAGTAGGCCTACAAATTAATTTACAAGCTAAGTAAATGCACTGGAAATCGAGCACACAAGTTTGAAAAAACCTAGCATTTGTTTATGTAGTCTCAATGTTGCAGGACATGACAAAGACGGTTGGCTGAGAAAATAAATAGACTCTGTCGCTCTGTCCGAGTGGATATGCCTAGGCTTAGCCTGGCCTTGCCTTCCTACGTACTTCCGCTCGATTTTCATCTCCCTCCACGACTCCGTCTGGGATTCCGGCCATTGGCCTTGCTCGCAACGGACAATTCGACTCCGAGCCAATCAGCGAGCAGGAGGCGGGAGTTGTAAGGGACGACGTCGAGATTCTGCACTGTGTTGAATTGTAGTCCTCGAGAAGTTGGCAATGGCATAAGTAATGAAGCAATTCAGAAGATGCAAAGCAAAAGCAAAAGATGTCGTGGCCCTACTCCCTACGGGATTTGGGAAAGGTTTGATTTGTATCGCGCAGTAGCCTCGATATTAAATTACAGCATGTGCGGCAGACCCGGTATGAACGAAGCAGCGTGTTTTCAATGATCACATCTAGCTTTGACAATTGTGATAATATTGTAGCGCCGAGGCTATTTGCCCCCGTGTTGGGATTTCCCCTGTGTCGTCTGTTTTCCCGGCGTGTGTGTGTGCGAGTGTTTGTGTCTCACTCTCCCTCCTGTGTCATAGAATAGTTAGGGAAAGTTAGGCTTTTTTTTCGCTGAAAAAAATCTGAATCTATCCCAGCCATTAGTTTTGAGTAAAAATGACTTCAAGTCCATAAAAAATCCATAACAAGTGGTTTTATTGAACAATTACAAAACAAAACTTTCTTAATCAGTTTAAAATTTAACAAACCTCATCCCTCAACTCCCCTGCACTTCCTCACGCCTGTTATCTTCTGGCTGGTTGATGTTCTGGCAAGAGTTACCATGACCGTTCCAACAAACAGAAATACACTTGACTCCTTGCTTTTTACAGCAGCACCTGAGAGTGTCACAGACGCCTGCACAGTTGCAGCTGACAAACTTCATAAGGTAGTCTGGTGCAATGGGATCTGGTGTGACAGGTGCATAATCATGTTCTCCTTGTTTCTATCCACACTCAAGGACATCTAGTGATGGATTTTGTAGCAGTAGTCAATCTCTGGTCTGGAGATATGCCCACAGAGAGTGCTATGCTGCACCTCCTGTAGTCTGAGGTAGTTTCTAAGGTTTGACACTAGTTATGTTGTCCTCATGAGTTTTATATGTTGCTCACTGTCCACCCTCAACGTTGAACACTCTTTTCTCTATCTATCTATCTCTCTCACACACACACACACATTTATGCACATTGACTCTCTCACAAACACATTCACAACCACACACATCTAAGCACATTGACTCTCTCACAAACACATTCACAACCACCCACACCCACACAAACACATGTGCACACACTTACAAATAAAGTTCACACCTTCACTGATACTGTTTCTCTCTGTCTCTCTCTCTGTCTCTCTCACTCACTCACTCACTCACACACACACACACATGCAAAATGTCCTTTCTCACACACACCATGTTGAGACAAAACTATCTGTGATTATAGTACCAGTGTGTTACACGCACTGGTTTAATATTCATGTCAATAAGACAACTGATGCTAAAACCAGTAAGTTCCTTAATGTGTTGGACAGTTTAGAGCTAAAGCAGCATGTTACAGGACCCACCCACAACCTTGGCAACACCCTCGATCTAGTCATTTCTAGAAGGATAGAAGTCACAGACTTATCAGTAAATGATATAAATATATAATATAAAAATCATTATTGTGTATCTTTTAATGTAGTACTACATACTCCAAAAATTCATCCCGAAATTGCAATCAAATCGCGACTCTTGGACAGCAGTTCATAGCTCTTATAGACTCCATAAATTTAGATATTTTACATCATCCCATTGATCAAATGGTAGAGGCTCTCAATCGTGAATTAGGCGCTCTGCTTGACAGAGTGGCACCCTTAAAGACTAAAAAAAGGCCCTGTAGCAAACTGACACCTTGGATGAACGAAAATATCCATGATCTAAAAAGATCATGTAGAAAAGCTGAGAGAACATGGAGAAAAACTAAGTTACAGGTTCACCGTGCCATTCTAAAAGAAAAAATAGCTAATTATAATAGAGCTATTCGGAATGAGAGAAGGAACCACTTCTCTAAGGTAATTGCTGAAAACAGTGGAAACTCTAGGGTGTTGTTCTCTACCATTGATAGGCTATTGCATCAAACACCTTTTGATACACTCAGTCAGGCATCCTCTCTAAGATGCGAAGAATTTGCAGACTTCTTCAAAAACAAAGTCATTTCTATAAGGGAGGCTATTGGTAACACAAGTAATATGTTTGGTAGTACACCCAAAAACAACCCCCGAAAATCAAGGTCCTTTAGCACTATTACTCAATCTGAGCTTGGTAAAATTATAACTCAAACCGGCTCCTCAACATGTGTTTTAGATCCAATCCCTACTAGATTCCTCAAAAAAGTATATGATAGCTTAGCTCCCTTTATTCTCAAAGTAATAAATACCTCATTAGAAACAGGTATATTTCCAACTGCTTTTAAAACCGCTGTTGTGAAACCTTTACTTAAAAAGTAAAATCTTGACCATACCAATCTGAGCAACTACAGGCCTATATCAAATCTACTGTTCCTGAGCAAAGTACTTGAAAAACTTGTTTGTAATCAGTTAAATACCTTCCTCAACGAAAACAGTATCCTTGAAAAATTCCAATCAGGTTTTAGATCAAATCACAGCACAGAAACGGCTCTAGTAAAAATAGTCAATGATCTCAGACTGGCTACTGACTCAAACAAAGTCTCAATCCTTATTCTTCTGGATTTGAGTGCGGCATTTGACACCATTGATCATAGCATCCTAATTCACCGCCTTGCGAAGTGGGTGGGTCTCTCTGATAATGCTCTAAACTGGTTTCAAACCTACATTACTGGCAGAGATTTTTATATCAGTCTAGGAGATCATGTATCTGAAAAACATGACTTGCCTTTTGGTGTGGCCCAGGGGAGCTGCCTTGGTCCCCTGCTATTTTCCCTATATATGCTTCCATTGGGAAACGTCATAAGTCAGCATAATGTAAACTTCCACAGCTACGCAGATGATGCCCAATTGTATATTTCTGTGGAGCCAACTAACCCAGATGGCCTTTGCTCCCTCACTGCATGCCTAACCTCCATTAATCAGTGGATAAGCAAAAATGTTTTGAAATTAAATGATGACAAAACAGAGGTACTTTTGGTTGGACCAAAACTAAAGCGAGATATTGTTCTTAGTAATCTGGGGAACTTGGCGCACCAGGTCAAACCAAAAGTAACAAGCCTCGGTGTCATCTTGGATGCAGAGTTAAGTTTTAAGCCCCATATCAGTAAAGTTACTCAGACAGCCTATTTTCACTTGAAAAACATTGCCAAAGTGCGGCCCTTTTTAACTCAACAAGATGCAGAAAAACTAATTCACGCCTTTATCACTAGCAGGTTAGACTACTGCAATGCACTTTTCACTGGTCTTCCCAAAACACATCTAAAGAAATTGGCACTCATACAGAACTCTGCGGCTAGACTTTTAACTAAGACTAAGAAGAGAGAACATATCACCCCTGTGTTGGCTGAACTGCACTGGCTCCCTATTTCCTACAGAATTGATTTTAAGGTTATGTTAATTATTTACAAAGCTCTGAATGGCATAGCACCTTCATATATCTCTGAGCTTTTAATATCTTATCAACCACAAAGGAAACTTAGATCATCCAATTCTAATCTTTTAATCGTACCCAAAGTGCTCCACAAACAAAGTGGAGAAGCTGCTTTTATCCATTATGCCCCCAAACTATGGAACACCCTGCCTCTGTACATCAAGCAGGCGGGTTCAGTAAATATTTTTAAAAATGATCTGAAAACATACCTGTACAGGAAAGCTTTTAGTTAACTCATCTTATCCTGTAGACTACTTTTTCAGATTATTATACATCTGCTGCTATTGGAGGGCGCAGCCAGCCAGAAGCAGATGGGCTCCCCCTATTAAGTCAGGTTCTGCTCAAGGTTTCTTCCTGGAATATGGGAGTTTTTCCTTGCCACAGTTGCCATATGGCGTGCTTGTGGGGGGTAAGAGGGTTAAGGCTGCCAGTCTTATGACATGTAATTTTCTATATTTTTGATATGTTGCTGAGTGGATCATAAACGGCCCCTAGCAATGAAGAAAAGTGATTGATAATGACTTACTGACTATTATTGTGTTACATGCTTCAAATGTAAAGTACTTTGAGCCGCATTCTGTGTATGAAAGGTGCTATACAAATAAAGCTTATTATTATTATTATAAGTGTGTGTGTGTGTGTGTGTGTGAGTGTGAGTGTGAGTGAGAGAGAGAGAGAGAGAGAGAGAGAGAGAGAGAGAGAGAGAGAGAGAGAGAGAGAGAGAGAGAGAGAGAGAGAGAGAGTCCAATGCGGAGAGTGGACGGTGATCAACAAAATGTAAAACTCATGCGGATTAACTGAGTTAATATTTTTGTAAATATGTTATAATATCTTTTCATGGGACAACACTGAAGAGATGACACTTTGCTAGAATGTAAAGTAGTCAGTGTACAGCTTGTATAACAGTGTAAATTTACTGTCCCCTCAAAATAACACAACAAGCAGCCATTAATGTCTAAACCGCTTGTGAGTACACCCCTGAAGTGAAAGTGTCCAAATTGGGCCCAATTAGCCATTTTCCCTCCCCGGTGTCATGTGACTCGTTAGTGTTACAATTTCTCAGGTGTGAATGGGGAGCAGGCGTGTTAAATGTGGTGTTATCGCTCTCACACTCTCATACTGGTCACTGGAAATTCAACATGGCACCTCATGGCAAAGAACTCTGAGGTTCTGAAAAAAATAATTGTTGCTCTCCATAAAGATGGTTAGGATATAAGAAGATTGCCAACACCCTGAAACTGAGCTGCAGCACGGTGGCCAAGACCATACAGCGGTTTAACAGGACAGGTTCCACTCAGAACAGGCCTTGCCATGGCCAACCAAAGAAGTTGAGTGCACATGGTCAGCGTCATATCCAGATGTTGTCTTTGGGAAAATAGACGTATGAGTGATGCCAGCATTGCTGCAGAGGTTGAAGGGGTGGGGGTCAGCCTGTCAGTGCTCAGATCATACACCGCACACTGCAAATTGGTCTGCATGGCTGTCGTCCCAGAAGGAAGCCTCTTCTAAAGATGATGCACAAGAAAGCCCGCAAACAGTTTGCTGAAGACAAGGAGACTAAGGACATGGATAACTGTAACCATGTCCTGTGGTCTGAGGAGACCAAGATAAACTTATTTGATACAGAT
This sequence comes from Alosa sapidissima, assembly GCF_018492685.1. Lineage (NCBI taxonomy): Eukaryota > Metazoa > Chordata > Actinopteri > Clupeiformes > Clupeidae > Alosa > Alosa sapidissima. Next base: position 1,811,075 of record NC_055964.1, read on the forward strand.
GGTGTCAAGTGTGTGTGGCGGGAACCAGGTGAGAAGTACAAAGACAAGTGTGTCTTGCCTACAGTCAAGAATGGTGGTGGGAGTGTCATGGTCTGGGGCTGCATTAGTGCTGCACTGGGGAGCTACAGTTCATTGAGGGAACCATGAATGCCAACATGTACTGTGACATACTGAAGCAGAACATGATCCCCTCCCTCGGAAACTGGGCCCCAAACGACCCCAAACACACCTCCAAGACAGTGGCGGAACAAGTCAGAGCCGGGCCGGGGGCGGGGCACATGACCGGGCCCTTTATTAAACTCATCATAACATAATTTTACAACATAGGCTACACATGCCCGCAACAGCGGGTGTTACAAGCGTCAGCGCCACAGAGAGCAACTATGTAATTTTGAAGTCCATCGAACGTACATGAAGTGTAACCAAGAGAACAACAAAAACATTAGGCTACATGACCCCTAATAATAAAACAATAATAATACGCAGCACTATTTGAAGGGCATACGACGAGCCTTGCGCTCCGCGAACTCGTCCACGATGCTCTGTGTAGGCCTATGTCCATTTTCTTTGCTCTCTCATTCTCTATGGACAACATGGCAAGTCCACTCAGTCTCTCCTGTCCCACTGTGCTCCTCAAGTGGTTTTTAATGGTCTTTAACTTGGAGAATGAGCGCTCAGAGGTTGCAACGGTGACGGGAAGAGTCAAAAATAAAATTAGGGCGGTGCAAATCTCACTGAATGCAGAAGTTACTGCTGGGTGGTTGCATTGGCGGAGCGAGGGGGTGGCTTCGGGGGCTCAAGCCCCGAATCCCTTTTTAAAAGCCCTGAATCTTTTTTTGTAGGTGTGTGTTTTCAATTTCCAACGATTTCTAATTTAACTTCCCCTCGGTTTCTCTATAAATGTTACAAAATGTAGCCTAGGCCTACTAATACTGAGCAAATATCCCTTACTTTCAAAGCCCAATATTGACAGATAATCTGATTTTCCTTGGTGTCCACATTACTGAAGACTTAACATGGACTGTTAACACTCAATATGTTCTGAAGAAGTCCAGACAACGACTCTACTTCCTTCGTCAGCTAAGGAAATTCAAAGTTTCCACATCCATCATGAAGACCTTCTACACTTCAGCGGTTGAGAGTGTTCTAACTGGTAGCATCATCACCTGGTATGGGAACTCCACAGTTAGAGATTGTAGTACTCTGCAGAGAGTAGTGCGCTCAGCTGAACGTACTATAAGAACTCAACTCCCTGCTCTACAAGATATCTATTCCAGAAGAGTACTCCTAAGAGCCCAAAAGATTCTGAAGGACTCTTCTCATCCTAACAATGGATTATTCCTACCACTGAAATCAAGAAGATGCCTATGTAGTCACAAAGCCAGAACTGAGAGACTCAGGAGAAGTTTTTATCCCCAGGCCATCCGAACTCTGAACTCACACTATACTGACTTTGCACTCATTCACTCCTCAGCACTCATGACCCCCCCCCCCCCCCCCCCACACACACACACACACCTACAAGACTTTTAGCACTTTTACATCCCTCTCCCTATTTATTTATTTTCTTATTTCATCACACATCAAAACACACACACACACACACACACACATACATATCTGACTTTCTCCAACTTTTGCACATCTCCATAGAACTTTTTATTTATTATTTTTGATTTCTCCTCCATCTACCCATGTCCTTGATTGCCTAGCCTTTCTGCCCACCCCCCACCCCACCCCCATCCCCAACATACACACTTACATCATCACTGTCATCACTTCACATACATACAGCACACTGCTTGCTACAGTAAGCCTCCTCTACATACACACCCCCCCCACACACATACACAGCACATTGTCTTCAGGATCTTCTCCAACACACATCCTCTACATACTTACAGCACACTGCCCCCACCTACCCACACACACACTACACACACACACACACACAGTCACTGCTCCACTCCCCTCCCGCCCACACACACATCTTCACTGTCATCACTCACATACATTACATACAGTACTCTGCTTGCAATAGTAAATCCCTGCCCCCCCCCCCCCCCCCTACATACACATTATTTCATCAGGAAGCTTCTCCAACACACATCCCCAACATACTTACAGCACACTGCCCCCCCCCCCCCCCCAATACACAGCACATTGTCTCATGAGGAAGCTTCTCCAATACACATATTGCACACTGCCCTCTCCCCACATACACAGCACACTATCCCATCGCCCCTGTCATCCCCCCAACACACACACCAAGACCCCTGGCAGTTGGGTTAGCCCCTTGAGCCGTGGATCTGCCCAAGGTTTCTTCCTTGGTAAGGGAGTTTTTCCTTGCCCCTGTTGCTCTTGGGTGCTCCTTGTTGGTGCCCCCCACCCAATCCCAATCCTCCCCCACCTTTTTTATGCAGCCCTTGCCACTTAATCTACTAAACCCCTCTTCTACTGCACTTTTTACCCCCCCCCCCCATTAATGCACAAATAGGCTGACACCAGACATAATTTCACTGCATTTCTTACTTCCAGTAACTATATGCATGTGACAATAAACTTCCTTGTATCCTTCCCACACGATGAGTTTAGGCAATGCCAGAGCCTAGATGTAGCGGTTTACGTCATAAACCGGGCAGGAAAGTTCAGAGCGGCGCAGTCAGTTTAAACAGCAAGCCGGTAAGAAAAACTATTGTCAAGACATTAGGCAATTAGGCTACTGTAACCCGGAATACAAAAATAAACTTCAGAAAGACAGGAAGTTTGTTGTACTGTATTCTGTAGTCTCAATGACCGAATCAGTAGATATACCTGTTGTCAGTTGAGTTCGTTCAATTCATTTATTGTAGGCTAGTAGGCAAATATGAAACGGAGATGTAACGTACCGGCGGGATTTTGAACTTGCATGTTTCATGCATTTTAGGGCAAAAAATACCATGGGATTGATGTGTTCTCCATTTGAGGAACGTAATCAATTGTGGACGTGCGCAGACAGCTCAGACACAGAGCGCATAGGCCTAGGTTAGGCTACTTTCACTTTCTAGAGTGCATTCATTAGGCTACGTAAAAGATGCTTCATACCAAAACAACGATCAAACATTATCAAATGTATCATGATCCATGATCATGATCCAATTAGAAAATCGAAACCAAAATCATGTAAGTGTAAGTGTTCTCTCATTGACGCCTGTAGGAGACAATATCGTTGATCCAATTTTGTAAATTTGCACGTCGTAAAGTTCAATATGAGAGTTAAAATAAAGCCAGTCATACAGCAGAACATTTTATTCAATATTTTACACCTACTAAATCATCAAACAAACTTCAAAACTTTTCAGCAACCGTGAGTCATAACTCGTCCTGACTTGGGCAACCTATAAGCCTAATACGTCCCACTCTGATGAAAATGATTGAAAAGAAACCGTTTGCATGATCTTAGCTCCTCCGGCTTTGTGCCGTGGGAGAGGCCCGTCCCACCTTACCCGGAGGTGGGGGATATACGGGCCCCTACGGGTCCCGGGCCGGGGGAGTGCTGCACCTCCCGCACCCCCTCAAGCTCCGCCCCTGCTCCAAGACGACCACTGCCTCGCTAAAGAAGCTGAGGGTAAAGGTGATGGACTGGCCAAGCATTATTCCAGACCTAAACCCTATTGAGCATCTGTGGGGCATCAAATGGAAAGTGGAGGAGTGCAAGGTCTCTAACATCCACCAGCTCCATGATGTCGCCATGGAGTGGAAGAGGATCCAGTGGCAACCTGTGAAGCTCTGGTGAATTCCATGGCCAAGAGGGTTAAAGGCACTGCTGGAAAATAATGGTGGCCACACAAAATATTAACACTTTAGGCACAATTAACTTGAGTGTGGATAGAAACAAGGAGAACATGATTATGCACTAGTCACACGAGATCCCATTGCACCAGACTACCTTCTGAAGTTTGTCAGCTGCAACTGGTGCAGGCGTCTGTGACACTCTCAGGTGCTGCTGTAAAAAGCAAGGAGTCAAGTGTATTTCTGCTTGTTGGAACTGTCATGGTAACTTTTGCCAGAACATCAACCAGCCAGAAGATAACAGGAGTGAGGAAGTGCAGGGGAGTTGAGGGATGAGGTTTGTTAAATTTTAAACTGATTAAGAAAGTTTTGTTTTGTGTTCAATAAAACCACTTGTTATGGATTTTTTATGGATCATTTTTACTCAAAACTAATGGCTGGGATAGATTCAGCACCCCTAAAAACCCCTAGTTAGACATCTCAAAAGCTAATATTGGTCAACAAAATGTTTTCATTATTTTCGCCCAGTCCCTCTGGGCACCCCAAACTTGATGGGTTCTCCAGGTGTTTCCCCGAGGATTTGGCCGTGGAAAAATTGGGAGGTGTTACTAGACACCTATAGGAACACATGGTAAAAAAAGCTATTGGTAAGAATTTTTTTTGCAGATTGGCGAAAAAAAAAGCCTAACTTTCCCTAACTAGAATGTGTCAATGAGTTCTGATGTGTTTTGATTGGGGGGAGGTGTCCAGGAGCCTGTACTACGAAGCGGGGTTACTGGCTTATCTGGGTACCTTCGAGAGTAACTTGATCACGTGTGGCGTAACTTCCCGATTAACCGTTACTACGAAAGGTGGATAGGTTTTAACCGAGGTATGCTGCCATGGCAATTTACGCTGCATCTCAAACCTGCTCCGACCAGGTTATGTTCTTGGTTAACCCGAGGTTTCCGTTAACCACACCCTTTATAAGTACCACTCCTCCACTAACAATTTCTCCCGAGACATGTCGGCGTACCTGGATGATCCATACGACATTGGAGCGCAAATCGTGAGGGACTCTCTTCGCAGGGCGAGGGGTTTTAGAGACCGGCAGAAAATATATATAGCCTACCCGGACGATATTCTCTATGAAGATATTGTCCGCCAACGGAATTCGTTATCTTTGTCAGATGATCTAGGAAGACGTCTCATAGCAATGCCCGTACGTGGACATTCATGTATTCCATCGGTGATGCAAGAATACTGTATGTCCGAAAATAAATCGGACATAGGCCTACAGTATGCTGAAAATCTGAGCAAGAATAGCCTAAAATAAATCGGACATAGCCTACAGTAGGCCTAATAAATTAAAATCACAATTTTATCAAACTTGTTGAATTGAATGTCATATTACTGTACCCTGCACATAAAGGCTACACATTTCCACAGCACCAGAATCCGACCGAATGCCTCCCTCAACCCCCTCCATAATCGGCCTTCCACTATTATTTGCGATGGCCAACTCTTCTGCTACTGTAAAACACGCTGGTGCCTTTCCTACTACAGTAGTGTTCAAAGACACCTTTTTCTTGTTAGCTGAGGCCAAGTGAAGGCTATAGGCCTACATGTTTTCATAATTAAGAAATATTAATGCAAGCTATAACTATATAAACCTACTATTCTGAATAATGTTTTTGTGTTTCATTTTCACCTACTGCCATGTGCGTTTGGCAATGGTGTTGCATCTGAAATGTTCACAGGATTAGGCATACACTAAATCAGTCAATGGGGGCTACTTAAACATTCAATTATCCTTATTACTGTAATCTATATGCCCACTTCTGAATTGGGTTGCATCTGTAGGCCTTTCCATGAACTCAAAATAGGTTATTTAATTATTTCAACTCATTTCAGACATTCCGCAAGCTACTAATCCTCCGTAACACATATTTGAAGAACATGTGGGAATAAAACTTTACTTTTAGGCATTTAGGCTACCCGATCTGCAATACGTTGCCAACAGCCTTGCTTTGTTCATTGCCGACGTATTTAATTTTTGTCGTAGAGTGGGTTTTAATTCCTCATAACTTGTCATAATAATTGTGCATTCCTCATCCGTAAAATAAGGTGATCGCGTCATCATTGAAAGTGGTGACTTGCGCTGCAACCCGCCCCTTTTATGTGAACGCGCACAAACTCCAATTAGGTTAACCCCGGCTCAACAAATCAACTTCATAATCAGCGTCGTAGTACCGATTAACACCACTTAAGATAACCTGGTTTTGTCAACCCTGGTTTAACAAAGTAACCCTGGGTTACATCTGGGTCCTTCGTAGTACAGGCCCCAGTGCCCATGCACTAGCCTGTACATCAATAGGAAATAAACTACCGGAGTTTTGGAACGATATCAACCTCCCCGTCTCCTAACTTCTCATCGCATTACAAAATGTTATCTTCAACCTTAGGCCTACTGTTGAATAGTAATCTGCTATTTATATATATTTATATATAGCTATTTATTTATTTATATATAGTGACACTTTGAGACACCTGGACACTTTTTTTCAGTTATGGACTTATAGCTGCTCTTGGCTATGTACCACTCAGCTATGGCACATGTGATGAACCACTCTTTTCTTCTCATCACAACCACAGCTTAATTTCCTTTCCTTAATTACCACATCTTAATTTCCCTCGGGATTAATAAATGATACTCTACTCTATTTGCTATTCTTCCACTCTCTTATACTCTAACTCTTACATTTGTAACGCAAAGCTTACATCCATCTTGTTTGCTCTGGTGGGGAATGGTTGTTGTAGGCTATCCGGCATTTCAGAATGTTTGTAAACAATAGGCTCCAAGATCCTTCCGGGTGGCAGAACGCAAGCGGCTTCCACTGACCGCCTACATGGTTAAAACATTGTTGTTGATCAAAGTTGAAACAATAACGAAAACGTGTTGTGTTTGGGGTTGTGCCGCCAGATATACAGCAAAAAGTGTAGGGTTTTTATCGATGTCCTTCAGAAAGAAAAAAAAATTATCCAGCGGAACCTGTGGGTGAAGTTTAAAGCTAGTGGACGTCGTCAAAAGCAATGCTGCAGAGGAGATGGAAGACTGCCTGGCGGCGGAGCCACTTCTTACTTCTGTATCCGACCCGAGCAACAAAAACCCGATCATAGCCTTTTTATTTAGATAGCAGGGAAATACACCCTTTCTCCTCCATCTACCCATGTCCTTGATTGCCTAGCCTTTCTGCCCACCCCCCACCCCACCCCCATCCCCAACATACACACTTACATCATCACTGTCATCACTTCACATACATACAGCACACTGCTTGCTACAGTAAGCCTCCTCTACATACACACCCCCCCCACACACATACACAGCACATTGTCTTCAGGATCTTCTCCAACACACATCCTCTACATACTTACAGCACACTGCCCCCACCTACCCACACACACACTACACACACACACACACACAGTCACTGCTCCACTCCCCTCCCGCCCACACACACATCTTCACTGTCATCACTCACATACATTACATACAGTACTCTGCTTGCAATAGTAAATCCCTGCCCCCCCCCCCCCCCCCCCCTACATACACAGCACATTATTTCATCAGGAAGCTTCTCCAACACACATCCCCAACATACTTACAGCACACTGCCCCCCGCCCCCCCAATACACAGCACATCGTCTCATGAGGAAGCTTCCCCAACACACATATTGCACACTGCCCTCTCCCCACATACACAGCACACTATCCCATCTCCCCTGTCATCCCCCCAACACACACACCAAGACCCCTGGCAGTTGGGTTAGCCCCTTGAGCCGTGGATCTGCCCAAGGTTTCTTCCTTGGTAAGGGAGTTTTTCCTTGCCCCTGTTGCTCTTGGGTGCTCCTTGTTGGTGCCCCCCACCCAATCCCAATCCTCCCCCACCTTTTTTATGCAGCCCTTGCCACTTAATCTACTAAACCCCTCTTCTACTGCACTCTTTACCCCCCCCCATTAATGCACAAATAGGCTGACACCAGACATAATTTCACTGCATTTCTTACTTCCAGTAACTATATGCATGTGACAATAAACTTCCTTGTATCCTTGTATCCTTGTAATAACCACTCAATGGCAGGCTGAGGTTCATTTACACATTAGGCCAGTGGTCCCCAAACTACGGCCCGCCACCTCATTTTGGGTGGCCCCCCAAAACATGTCTGTGGTATATAGCATCTGGCCCGCACGGGAGTACGACATCGTCAAACTATAACCTCCGCAATTTCCCCCATTCATTCTCTATGGCGAGTCTAACAATACACATGTAATACTCTTTTTGTCCACTGGTGGTTGTTTTGGCGCTGTTTCGCGTTTGCCATCGAAAACGGAATAAACCTACCTGCAAACAATGTAAGAGGCCTATGCTGACTGCATCAGTGCTCAAAGTATTCTAAAAGTTCATCAATGAATTGTTATTAACTAACTTCTATTCAAGTCATATTTCTGGGACTTTCTGGGATAATAATTATTATAATAATTATTTCTATTTTTTATTCACTCTTCAAATGTTCATACAAATTCACAAAGTTCTCATCAGGTGAGGGAAAGTTAAAATGGTAGTCATTTCAGATGTTTTTGCCAGCACTTCATAGAACTCTCATAGTTTGAGAACTTTAAATTATTTGTAGGATATTGCTTGTTCACAACTTGAGCTGTGTATGCAAAGACACAGAGTTCACACATTTTAAATAAAATATACTTTTGGGACTCCCTGCTAATACTTTTGGGAATGCTAAAGTATTTTTATTAGTATTATTTCATTTGAGCTACATTTTACATGGTATGATAGCAATATAAACACAGCTAACAATGGTATTAAATTGCAGTAGCCAATGATTAAATGTAATGGAATATTCAACTAAGGTAGACTGTTGTTGTTCACAGCACTAAGCTATTTATGGTTACTGATATACTCCAAGTCTCTGGCCCTCTCTTAGAGCCAGGCATAGTGAGCTGGCCCTCGGAAGAAAAAGTTTGGGGACCACTGCATTAGGCTATAGTAGGCTAGCCTATGCTACTATGCATTTCATTTAACGTTATTGCTATCTCCTTAGGGCCGTTTGCACAAAGCACCTTAAGTTTTGTCCCTTTAGTATCAACCACGGAGATTGTTTGTTTGCTAATTTGTGCTTGCTTTTCTGAGGATGCAGATGTTGGTCAATACGGGACTGTCCAAAATAATAGCAAGCTGTGTGCACATATTGTTGATAAAATCAGATAGTGAATGACGCATTACAAATCTGAGTAGGCCTATAACTAACTTTGACAAGTTTGACGGATGACAGCCAAACACGGCAGTGACAATTAATTTCACGATGTTAGCTATAGTTATTAATGCACCTACTGTAGGCCTATCAATAGCTAATGTTAGCAATGAATAACTCAACTGGTAGGCTACGTTCAACGGACATAGTAATAGCTTGCTAAAGTTATGCCGTAGTCTGCAACCCAAGCTTATGATCTTATCTTACCTTAATAATTTTCGGTGACATTTATCCATTCATCAGTAAAGCCATATATAGACATGAATTGAACAATACTAGCTAGTTAGATATTATCCTGACTGTCATCAGGGCACCAAAATAAACATTTTTTTTTTACGTTTTGCCTGGCGAACCGAACCTCATGTTAAATCAGATTTTAAGGGAACCTGAACAAGGTGTTTTGTGCAACCGGCCAGTCTCTCATGTTAACTATGTCTGAATATCCACCACGTCTGTTTTTGAATTACCTGTTGAAATGTATTAGGCCTAGGCTACGGCCGACGGTGGGTTGCCCAAGCAATTTACCTCACGTAGCATTTTCATCATTCGCCTTTGATTTCGACTGACACTTCACTTCGTTCAAACTACGGGGTAGAGTGGACGCAGCATGGCTAGAGACACGTATGACTCATTGCATATTAATGAGACTTCCCATAACCGTATGAATATGAATGAGAAGTCCCATAGCACCCCGCAAGACGAAAATCATTCATTCAAGCCATTTACTCCGTTTTCTTTATCGCTCTGCCCTGGTCAAATGACATGGAAGGGTTTGTTCACTAGTAGTGCCAATGGAGAATGCTTCAGCTTTTGCCACCCGGAAGAATGTATATTGTTATTGTGACGTCATGGTAAATTCTCTTTCCAAATTCATTTCCAACCGGCGACAGCACGCAAACCCCTTCCTCCAAACAGTGATTTTTATATAGTGAATGTGCAGTTAATAGCAGTTATTTCAGGAGTAATCGTGCAAATAATAGTGTTTTGGTATTGAATGTTATTTTTACCATCGTGTATTTTATATCGTGTGTGTGTGTGAAAGCGGTTAACGTTAGCAACATTGTGCAGTGCTTCGTATCTGACTGCCATCCTGATGCATGGACTGGTGCATGGTCTGCTCTTGGACCATCATATTCAGTTTGCTGTGAATTATTACACAAAATATTCATTAAATGTACGAAGAAGTATTTCTAGGTTAATGATTGATGATATGACTCGTACAGTATGAAGGCTACAGTAGCCTAGCTAATGTTAACTAGCATTACGAACCTCCCTGCAAAACTCACCACACAACTTTGTAGGTCTTGTCCCTCATGCTGGCCCTTACAAAACCCACAAGCTAACCCTCGGACACACAACAGTCAATAATGTGACCCGATTTAAAGTGGTTTTCACCCCTTTGAACACTCTTGATTCCGTCTTTGAAACAGTGAAATATTTACGGGGGCATGGACGGTTTGCTATCCATTTTACTGCAGTGTCTAGCTTCTAGCTACTAGCCGGTGGTAGCATCCAGCTTGCATGTGCTATCAGCTAGCTAGCTAGTTCAAAGGTTTAAGTACTTAATGAGGATATACAGGGCTTTTTATGCCTCGACTAAGTTGATGTTTCCTATAAACAACAATTCATGTTCATAGAAACAACAAGGTCACTAAAACATTATATTTCTGTGTTGCAGCATGTAGGCTACATTCTAATGTCTGAAAGGCTAATGATTAGCCTATCGGCTACCTGAAAAGTTAAGTTTAAACTAGCATTTACAGTGTTCTATTTGATGGTGTATTGGCCCTGACTAAGTTCGTAGTCATGATATATAAACCACAGTCCTTGTTGATACAAGTACCAATGTTCGTCTAGAAAGTTTTTATTCACATTAAGATTTTCGCCATAGGCAGTAAAAGACTCCGCCATCTTTGTCAATAATTTTCGCTGATAAAGTTTCAAACTATGATCATAACGGCCTTTCCACCAATCAGAGGCATCACTGTGGGATTGTTCAGGATTGTGGGTAATGAAGTACTTATCCAAGACATCGCGATTAAAAGACATTTATTTCAAAACAAGGTTAGTGCCCCTTGAATTTTCGCCCTCTATATGACCATATACAATCGCTTAGTACAGCCGTAGCTGGTTTTGAGTCTACCATGTGCAGTTAAGTTTTTATGGCTTATACCCGAATTGTCAATGGAGAAATTGCATTGAATTCTTACTTCCGGAAACTCCTGTGGGCGGGACTGTGATGCTCTATAGAGCTGCACAGTCCCGCCCACAGCCAAAATGCGGTTAGGTGCCGGATGTAAGATTCACATGCATTTGTCCCATTGACGTTTGGAAAAATCCGTATCTAAAGAGTTTTACAGCATGTCTTAGGCTAACCAGCAACGGCATAACTCATAAGCATACAACATATCATTTCGAGTGAAAAAACGAAGAGAAAATCCAAAAAGTCAAAAGTACAAGACTGTGTACATATTTTCATTCCGAGCGAAGGAACTACTCATCCCATAAACCACCGCGCCTCACAGAATAATATAGGCAAAATCGGAGCGATTTATTTTGCCATTGAAACCATTTCCAACCGGCGACAGCACGCGAACCCTTTCCTCCAAACAGTGATTTTTATATAGTGAATGTGCAGTTAATAGCAGTTATTTCAGGAGTAATCGTGTAAATAATAGTGTTTTGATATTGAATTTTATATTTATCATCGTGTATTTTATATCGTGTGTATGTGAAAGCGGTTAACGTTAACGTTAGCAACATGGTGTGCGTACCTGACTGTCATCCTATGCTGTCATCACCGCTCAGTCGGGCTGATGCATGGACCGGTGCATGGTCTGCTCTTGGACCACCGTATTCAGTTTATTAATTTGCCGTAAATTATTACACAAAATGTTAATTAAATGCACGAAGAAGTATTCCTAGGTTAATGATTGATATGAATCATACAGTATGAAGGCTACAGTAGCCTAGCTAATGTTAACTAGCAGCATTAACGTTACCAACCTCCCTGCTTAACTCAACACAACTTTGTAGGTCTTGTCCCTCATGCTGGCCCTTACAAAACCCACAAGCTGACTGTCGGACACACAACAGTCAATAATGTGACCCGATTTAAAGTGGCTTTCACCTCTTTGGACACTGACTAAAACATAATATATTTCATACCTGTGTTGCAGCATGTAGGCTAATGTTAGCTGCATTATGTAATGACATGTGCATATATTGTCTTGCTGTCTTTTGTCTTAGGTGTAGTTCATGTTCCATGTTTCATGTGTCTTGTTATGTCTCACCACTAGGGGAATTGCAATTGAATTTCGTTGTCACTATGTGCAATGACAATAAAGGCATTCTTCTTCTTCTTCTTCATACAATCTCGGAAATGCTAAAGGTTAGCCTGTCGGCTACCTGAAAAGTTTGAGTGTTTGAACTAACATTTACAGTGGTCTATTTGATAGTGTATTGGCCCTGACTAAGTTCGTGTGATGTATAAACCACAATCCTTGCTGATACAAGTACCAATATTCGTCAAGAAAGTTTTTAATAATATTAAGATTTTCGCCATAGGCAGTAAAATACTCCGCCATCTTTGTCAATAATTTTCGCTGAGAGAGTTTCAAACTATGACCAGAGAATGTCTAATAAAGGGACGGGCTCTGCTATGACCATAACGGCCTTTCCACCAATCAGAGGCATCACTGTGGGATTGTTCAGGATTGTGGGTAATGAAGTACTTATACAAGAGATCGCGAATAAAAGGCATTTATCTCAAAACAAGGTTAATGCCCCATTAACTCTTGGCGTCTATATGAGCATATACAATCGCTTAGTACAGCCGTAGCTGGTTTTAAGTCTACCACGGGCAGTTAAGTTTTTATGGCTTATACCGCAATTGTCAATGGAGAAATTGCATTGAATTTTTACTTCCGGCATCGGCTGTGGGCGGGACTGTGCAGCTCTATAGCCGAGATCCCAGACTCTTGTAGAAGCGAAGCGTACCAAGGGGATGGCAAATGGCCAGGCTAGCCTAGGCTATATGTAACCTAAATATAGGTCTACCCATAATATAGCCATTGTTTTTAGGTTACATTGTCTGTATGGTGAAGTTATAACCAGACTTCTTTCAATGCAAAGCAGAAGAATCAGCTGGCAATGGATTTGAAGTGACTGCTTTTCAACCCGTAGCCACTTAACTCATTGAATGCCGCGCTGTTTTCGGAAGCTTTGGCCCAGAGTGCCAGCAATCTTGATCATTGTTGACGATTTTTGTAGAGCCACAGCGTATTCTGTTATAGCTGGACACATACTATGGCTTGTTTGAAAGGTGAGACTTTAAGCTCTCAGTGGGTACAAACCGCTCATTTCTACATGCTTCTGTTCCTAAGAAAACGTAATATTACGTTTTTGGCACTCAATGAGTTAATGCTTATTCTGGCTATGACAAGATAGCCTACACAAGTGTGTCAGATAATATTGAAGTATATTAAATCAAATATATTTGAAATGGGCTGTTAAAATATGTTCGCCTAAAATATGTTCGTTAATATGATTATCATTGAAATAGGCAAGCAAATAGGCGTAAATAGTGATGGGCGAACGAAGCCTTGTGAAGCTTTTGAAGCTTCTTCCTGATTGTATCTCAAAATGATCCGAAGCATCGAAGACAACACAGTGACATCTGGTGGTCAGCAGAAATGACAGCGGCTATGAATTCGACACAGCCGAACAAAGCTTACAACATGAACATGAGAGACAGAATGCATGGACACATGCATATGGCATGAGACGACTGAAAATTAAATAAATTAATTAGAACTAGGGTATGATGTTTTAATATAGCCTAGTGTGTTTAGCGTTTGAATTTACGTGAGTTCAATTTGTTTTAACAAACTGCAGCAAGAAATTGGGGCAGCCGTGGCCCACTGGTTAGCACTCTGGACTTGTAACCGGAGGGTTGCCGGTTCGAGCCCCGACCAGTGGGCCATGGCTGAAGTGCCCTTGAGCAAGGCACCTAACCCCTCACTGCTCCCCAAGCGCCGCTGTGGTTGCAGGCAGCTCACTGCGCCGGGATTAGTGTGTGCCTCACCTCACTGTGTGCTGTGTTTCACTAATTCACGGATTGGGTTAAATGCAGAGACCAAATTTCCCTCACGGGATCAAAAGAGTATATATACTTATATACTATACTTAAATGCAGCCCTATGTGGCAATATCAATTGACTTTAAATAAATACAGTTTAGGCCTTATTCAATAAACTGTATTCAATAGCCTACCTACCTGTATTCAATAGCCTACCTTAATAGCCTAAACCTTATTCAATAGCCTACTCATAACCAAGAGGCATTGGGTAGTCTGTTTTAGAACTAAATAGGCCGTTGTTAAAAAAAAATGGTTCATGCACATCCTTTCTTGCAGTAGGGCTACAATACAGTAGAGGTAATGATAAGGACGATAAATCTGGCGATGTGGGTTCAATCCCCGCACTATACGATGGATTTTTATTAGGCTTATGCAACAACAGAAAACATTTGAAATTTGACTTCTTTGAAGTTCTTTAGCAACAATGATTGCTGAGTAACGTAACACAGGTTTTGTTAAATTAGAGCAGTAGGCTACAGAGAATACAGCAGTGTTGCTCCTGTTGGGTATCAGGGCAGCAGCAAACTTTCTAATCCAGCAAAACCCTTCGGTGACGTTTGAAGCTTTGGACGTCACCAGTCATGTGCTTATGCCAATTTGATACAAGCTCCAACACACTGTGTCGAAACAATTTGCTTCACGGGAGTGATACAAGCTTCGGTGCCTCAGTGTCGAATGTCCCATCGCTAGGCGTAAAGGATATGCCTATTTTTAAAGGGAAAGGGCAGGATTAGCTATATGTCCCCCTCTGCTGGAGAAATTGTGCATTATGCTATTTTAAACTGTGGAAAAAGGTAACGATAAAGCACATGGATTTGTTTACAAGCTAGCAAAACGGTTAGCATAAGTTCGGCAGAACAATGTGGATGTTACAAGGTAAGAAACACGATTTAAAACGAGTTTCTTGTTTCTCACTTCTCTTTCCGGGACGGTAGTCTCAATGTTACAAGGTTGGTTTTCCGCCTGGATACGCTAGGGGCAGCGGGGAAACCCAGTAAACAAAATAAAGTCATGGCAACATCCCCTGGCGAACGTCACCTCCTCAACATTGTGTAGGGTTCCCTTGATGTCCCGCGGACCTCTGTTCGGGAGGTTTAAAAGACGTCCCCGAGACTTTGTCTGTAATGGCCACCGCGACGTTATGTGCGCGGCGTTTATATTTCCGCGATTTTTTTTTTTTTTTTTTAAATCATGTAGGACAAGCCATATTTTAAGACATCCACATGATATAAGACATATATGACCTGCATAAAAAAAACATTTTCCCACCTCAGGCATAAATCCCTATTAATATTTTCCTTTTTATTGTAGCCCAGGTGTCTTTTTTTTACCACCCCGTAATGGACAAGATGCGCTCCATTTAGACATAATGCATAAATTGAATTCAGAACATTTCATGTTTTCCTGTCATAAAAATTTCCTTAATTTGATATTAAAAGTTATAGGTTTGTTTTTTAATTGGAGATTTGCAGAATTTAGATTCTAATCTTCAAACTGTGAATTCCGCATGCCCATTGGTTGGTGTTTTGAACAATATTGGCTATTTTACTCCCTATTGTCAAATTAAAGGTACATGTGTAAATAGTGTGATGAAGTGGGCCTATGATCAAACATTTATTTATGGGCTATTTCACTCACTCTCTAGTATTTAAAAAAAAAAAAAAACATATGTTATGGGGTGGTAAGTCATGTTACAGGGTGGTAAATCCTGTTACGGGGTGGTTAATTTTGTTTGTTTCCATAATTTAACAATAATTTGATTAGTTCTGGACATATGTGTGGACTGTTAATGTCGTAATAAGGCAAGATCCAAAGTATATATAAACATATTTATTGATATGAAGTTTAAAATGCAAATTTATGTCATGAAATACTGGGTACATTCAACATGGATAGATTTCAGAAGATTGAGTACATTCATTTTTGAAATATGATCATAAAATTGGGTACATTGAAAAAGATAAAGTACTCTCAGGAGGGGTGTCAAAAGCCTTCATTCTAGCCTTCGCCTACCCTGGAAATCCAGAGTTCTCGCAAGAGCACAATGGAATTGTCTCTGCGAGACACTCTGGCAATGAGCAATGATGCACGTTACTTTTTCCCCTTGCATCCCGTGGAACCAATCAAATCGTATCTGACATAGGCGGGCCAGAGGCGCGCTAAACTGATGACGACAGCGCTGCAACGTTGGAAACATTGATCGTAGTGTTATCCAATTGCGTCGAAGTCCGGGAATCATTCAGAGTAAACATTAGTCTGGTGTTATCCAATTGTGTGAAGTGAGATTTTCAAATGCATGCTTGGTGCCACCCCTCGAGTTGGGCCATTACATGATTGTTCGTGGCCAGACCCTTAATCTTTTTAGATTATCAGGGTGTGGATTTTCCAGGCTATCCTTTGCCTGCTTTCTCCTTTCAGGGCTAGTCCACACGTACCAAACCGATCTTTTTTTCCTCCGTCTTCCCTGGAACCGTATCAAGAATATTTGCGTCCAAACGGATCCATCTCAACACGACTCAACACGTTACTTCATATCCCAGGCCTAGAGGTGGCACTGTTTCTGTTACAGAAATTGACCAAAGCTTGTGTGCTGTAGGCTATACAAACAGACAGAATAGGCTACGACGAAAATGGCTAGTGCAAGGAAACCAGAATTGTTTGTGTGGACTGATAGTGAACTGTCAACTGTAGTCAACTGTAAAACTAATAAACTTCATTTTTACGGTTTGTGAAGGGTGCAGTCCCGTCCTTTATTTGGCTAACGCAGGTACAAATAATCTGCTTTACTTTCTTTGGTTGTAGGATAGTCCGCGATTCACATTAGTTTTGGCTATCACCGCAAGTGCATAGGCTACTGAACGCTAGGCCTACCCAAGTTCTAGGCTATTCCGTCGCCATATTTATAATATTGCTATAATACCTTCGTTAGTAACATTTAAACTTACACCGCACTTTCCTAGTAAATGGACGGGGCCTCATTCTGTTCCTTCCACTTCTAACTTCCTCCAACTTAACAACTTCTTCCCTCTTTCGACATCTCGTCTCCATCTTTGCCACTCCATCTCTAGATACTGCTGCCTCCTCTCTGGATCAGCATTGCGGCGAGCACAGAATAGTCACTGTCGTTCAGCATTACTCATTGGAGCCATGATGCAAATTATGAAAATTATCATAATTATTTACACTGACTAGGTGTGTGTGCCAAGTTGAGAGAGAGAGAGAGAGAGAGTTCATGACTGAGTTGTCACTAGATACACAAAAAAGCTAAGTACTCTCACATTTTGAAATGCATTCATTTGCTGTGATGACCGCAGAAACTTCCGTTCTGCTTGTAGTTAGCCCTTCCCAACAAGTCCATCACAACTAGTTAATAATTATTTCTCACCACAATAGTCTCCAGTAGGCTAACATTGGCATACAATATAGTCATAAAATATTAACAGTGACCAATGCATAATGAACCAGCATTCAACAGATTAGCTGGTTGCTATGGACTCATTCCTAAGGGCTCACTGCAGAAAGAACAGTCATCACAGTATGTAAAACTATATATAAATATAATTTTTATGAATTGTGTAATCTAAATGGCAATGACAACCACTCTACATTCCCCTTACCACCCCATAACGATACAAAGTGTTATGGGGTGGTATGTTACGGGGGGTGGTAAATTTCACCTCAGAATGACTGCAGCTAGCACTGTAATTGACTAGCTAAGATAGCAAATATTAGCCTGGCTAGCGCCACCACTTCTCAATGAGACGTGGTCTGGGAACCAAACATTCATTTTCTCGTATTTGAAAACAATGCCCAGATCCGTTTATTGGGTGCCACGGATGTCTATCAAATGCGTCTGTGCATAGCTCATCATTGTCTTGCTTTCCCACCTGTTCTGTGATTGGTTCCCTATCTCAGGCGAAAATTTGCTCCATGGTCTCCAGGCTGCCTTAGCAGCGTGAATCAAATCGCGCGCAAGGCAGCATGGGAACACCCAGGCTAAGCAAATATACCATTCAGTTTAAAATTTCCTTCACTTTACATTACAGTTGAAAAAAAAAACCCTAATTTAACAGTTTCCCTATCTATTATACGTTATAGGGTGGTAAGGTTAAGCTTAACGGACCCTATCTAACTACCAAAAAGAGCAAATAAATCATATCAAATTGTGTGGGAACTTGCCTGCTTGAGACCTTGGCTCCTGCAAGGGTTTGAGTGATGTCATCTGCTGTCTGTGATGTCACTTAAAGAAACAGTGTCTTTGTAATAGCCAGAACATGTAAGCGTTATGGGGTGGTATGTAAAACTACGGGACGGGCATAAATTATGATTTTTGTATGGGAAATCATACTTTTATTTAAAAAAACCATATAGTATAGTATCAAGAGCATATTTTTAATCATGACATTAATGAAAATTTGGTTAAAAAATGAAATGTTCTAATTAATAGATTAGGTGCGAATTCCATATGTGACTTTCCGGACATGGGGAAATTGGCCATGTCCTTGGTAAAGATGACTAAAAAGTGTAGGATTTATATTTACAATGACATTGAAATATGCATTATGTAATTCATAACACTTAAATTAACAGGTTTGATCCTTTGAAATACATTTTGACACATTTTTACATTGTTGAGAGCTCATGAAATGGACCGGACGCAAAAGGCACCGGTTTCGTAGAATGACCCTCCTGAAGGAAATACAGTGCATGAAAATGCAAAAAATATGATGTAAAATATCATACAGAGTAAAAACAAACTATATTGGTTGCTAGGTAGATGAGGTTTAATATAGTTGGAATGATTGAACGGTTAAATAGGTGGATAATTTAAATGGTTAAATTATTTAGGTAGATAATTGACGATAACTGACAGTTGGAATGGCTCTAATGTTTGCTAGCAGTTATGCTAACTATGTTATCAAAGATAATAATGTTAACCAAGTTACTTTTAGCAGTTTTGCTAAAAATGCTAACTAACATGCTAACAATGCTAACTTGTATGTCTGTGTTGTATGTCTTGTATGTCTGTTACTTAGCTAACTTAACTAACTAGCTACAGTGGGTAGGAGTCATAGTTGATGACAAGTAACAGTTACAATGGCTGAACAGTTAAAAAGTTCAGTAGTTTAAGGCGAGACATTAACTTACTGTTTACCATGTTGGCAGGTGAAAACATCGTTTTTTCATGCACTGGTCAATTTCGAGATTTTGGGCTAATTTGCTACCTTAGCATGTTTTCTTTCACACTACTACAACAACAAAGCCTGATTTACACATTTAGGTGTTTATTTCATTACATTTTGTCTACTCGCGCCTGTATATTTCTCCTAAATTCACCAAAAGTTAGTCTTCTAACGTTTCATGCTCTACCGCGACAGTGCTACAAAACATAACATGTGTAGTACCGTTCGAAAGCTCTGTTTTTCCTGCATGACGTTGTGCTATCCAAATACGGACACTTCCTTTGTAACCGCAACCAATCGCGAAAGTTCAAAGGCGAGTCTAGGCTGAAAACGGAATCTCTTGGCTGTGTTCCAAGGCTGATTTCTCAAATTGAGTTTTTCTCATTTTCCAGTAGAAACATCTCAGCCTATGTAGCACCTATGTACACCAAACTTTCCAGATATACACTTAGCAGTGTTCTGAAGATATTTACAGAGGGATTTGTTAATAAATCATTCCTGGCCTGATTTATGTGACATTTTAATCAAAAATATATGGCAAAAATCGATTTTTTAAGGCTATGGACAGTCAATCAAATTCAAGTCTCTAACACTTGCCTACAAAGTAGTCTCCGGTTCTGCTCCCACCTACTTGAATGCCCTCATACAGACTTACACTACCTCCAGACCGCTGCGCTCCTCTGACGAACGACGTCTAGCTCTACCACCGGTACGCTCAAGCCAATCCAAACTTTTCTCATCTGTTGTTCCTCGTTGGTGGAACACACTGCCAGTTCCTACAAGGGCAGGGACATCCTTTTCCACTTTCAAAAAACTCCTGAAGACCCAGCTCTTTAGAGAACATCTACTCTCATAGCAACACTTACAACAAGTCTTACTGATCCTAGCACTCACCAGCCGTTTTAAACTGACAAGTAACTGTTAAAAACAGCACTCACCGACGCACTTATTCTTACTGTACTCTAATGTTTTTTTAAACTGTCCTAAAATTGTGAGAATTGTTCTAAAACTTACTGTTTACCATGTTGTTAGTCGCTTTGGTTAAAAAGCGTCAGCCAAATGTAATGTAATGTAATGTAAATGTAATGTATATTCTGATTTCCTAGGTAATGAAAGCAGATATCCTGAAATCCCTCTGTAATTTTATTTTTATCTTGTATGCAAACAAAATGAAAAAATAATTTTGTACCTGGCTTTATCATATGTTCAGATCTATCTACCGAAAATATATGCAAATTTGCGCATATTTAATGAGATAATGCCTAATTTGCATAATTAGACATTCGAATTTCAAAAACTTCTAATACATTTTTTGTTCATACTTGTGTAAGTAATCAACTGAGGAAGTTTCATGGTGATGTCTATTATTTTAAAATTTTACCCTATTCACCTGTAGTGTCTCGCCTTAAAGGGTTAAATTGTTTAACAGTAAAATATTATAGTGAGGACTTTTATTTTGAAACAGTTTTTGGCAGAGGAAGCAGTTGAACAGGATGTGTAGTCTTAATAGGGCCAGTTTGTATGCTTAAAGCCTGAGACTGGCAGTTGGTCCAGGTGGCCTGAACACCTGCCATAGGATTCTAATTGCTTAACGGCCGTATTGTGATGTCATAATCATAATGTTAAGTCAATGGGGAAATTTTGATTAGTTTTTAATTAATAGTTTAAAAAGTATAAAAGTTACAAAGCTGAAAAATACATAGCACCCATGTCCTAAGTAAGACCTACGTAACATAGTTTGAATGAAGTTTCTACGTTAAACAGTTGAAGCTGCATTAAGTGCGTTAGAAGAAGAAGAAGAATAAGAACTAGAAAAGCATTTCCTTAAGGAAATACAGTGCATGAAAATGCAAAAAATATTATGTAAAATATCATACAGAGTAAAAACAAACTATATTGGTTGCTAGGTAGATGAGGTTTAATAGAGTTGGAATGATTGAACGGTTAAATAGGTGGATAATTTAAATGGTTAAATTATTTAGGTAGATAATTGACGATAACTGACACTTGGAATGGCTCTAATGTTTGCTAGCAGTTATGCTAACTATATTAACAAAGATAATAATGCTAACCAAGTTACTATGCTAACTAGCATGCTAACAATGTTAAAATGCTAAGTATGCTAACCGTGTGACTTAGCTAACTTAGTTAATCATTTTTAGCAGTTATGCTAACTATGCTAACTAACATGCTAACAATGTTAACCATGTGACTTAGCTAACTTAGCTAATCATTTTAAGCAGTTTTGCTAAAAATGCTAACTAGCATGCTAACTATGCTAACCATGTGACTTAGCTAATCATTTTTAGCAGTTTTGCTAAAAATGCTAACTGGTATGCTAACATGCTAACCATGTGACTTAGCTAACTTAGCTAACTAGCTACAGTGGGTAGGAGTCATAGTTGATGACAAGTAACAGTTACAATGGCTGAACAGTTAAAAAGTTCAGTAGTTTAAAGGGTTAAATTGTTTAACAGTAAAATATTATAGTGAGGACTTTTATTTTGAAACAGTTTTTGGCAGAGGAAGCAGTTGAACAGGATGTGTAGTCTTAATAGGGCCAGTTTGTATGCTTAAAGCCTGAGACTGGCAGTTAGTCCAGGTGGCCTGAACACCTGCCATAGGATTCTAATTGCTTAACGGCTCTATTGTGAGGTCATCAGCCCATGTTAAGTCTATGGGGAAATTTTGAACAGTTTTTAATTAATAGTTTAAAAAGTATAAAAGTTACAAAGCTGAAAAATACATAGCACCCATGTCCTAAGTAAGACCTACGTAACATAGTTCGAATGAAGTTTCTACGTTAAACGGTTGAAGCTGCATTAAATGCGTTAGAAGAAGAATAAGAAGAAGCCTAGGAAGAACAGTACAGTGCATTTTCATGCACTGTAATAAGAAGCCTAGGAAGAACAGTACAGTGCATTTTCATGCACTGTAATAATAGCCAAAAATACGTAAATGAATCGCAATGCATGCTGGGAAGCAAAACTCAACATGAAATAAAGTACATGAAATATAACTAGAATGCAATTGACGTTATATCCACTCTAAGGCGTTTTCTTGGACCTGTGATCAAACAGGGACCGCCTAAAAATAGCCTATGTAAGCCTATGCTCCTGGAACATTGCAGACGCATTGCAGCCATTGAACATTGCTTATCTTGTAGACTACTTTTTCAGATTATTCTACATCTGCTGCCATTGGAGAGCGCAGCCAGCCAGAAGCAGATGGGCTCCCCCTATTAAGTCAGGTTCTGCTCAAGGTTTCTTCCTAGAATATGGGAGTTTTTCTTTGCCACAGTTGCCATATGGCGTGCTTGTGGGGTAAAGGGTTAAGGCTGCCATTCTTAAACGTCTGTGTATAGTCACATAATTACGAGATTTACGACATATGCTAAGAACATGCTAAAGCTGGCTGCTTAGAGTCCACATCAACGGGGCCTAAGCATTTGTTAGCAAAGTCTTTATATATTTATAGTAGTATAATATTATTTCTGATATGTTGCTGATTGGATCATAAACGGCCACAGCAATGAAGAAACGTGATTGATAATGACTGACTGACATTATCATTATTGTGTTACATGCTCCAAATGTAAAGCACTTTGAGCTGCATTCTGTGTATGAAAGGTGCTATACAAATAAAGCTTATTATTATTATTATTATTATTATTATTATAAGTGTTCTTAACAGTCTTCTGTAAATAAAACAAAATTAACCAAACTGCATGGTTGTCATAAATCCATATTTTTATGAAAAAACAAAACAAAACAATTCTGATATAATTGAACCAATTATACATTAATGGCAATGTAAATGAAACGTACATTCAAAAGTAATTTTTTTTTTTTTTAATTAGCTCTGAATTTTCAGGTTTTTGAACTATGCTTTGCTGGTATGTTTTGATTTACAATCCAAATATAACTTCCCTGACTAGAATCACAGTGCATTCATAGAAACTCCCAGTTAAGCACATCGCAAAGATGCACCTTATGAGCTCCACCTAACACTGTTGGTTCGACCTGCGTAAATGATAGAGCTGGTTTTAAATGGGCCCTTCACCAATTTGGAAATGATGTTACTGAGAAAGGTACAATGTTTTCTCTAGTATTCCAGGGTGGTATTCCCTATTCTGTACCAACAATCTGGAGTTAAGCTATTCACACAATCTTAAGACAAATAACTGAAATTCAAAAAATTTAAAAATAGAGTGATTTTAGATCTGCAAGTGTTTCAGTTTAGACAAGTCAGGCTAATACATAGGTGGTAGGCATGGAGAATGTGCATTTACATTTCACAATTAACCTGCATGTACATATCTGTTAAAAAATAACCTTATCCAGACAAAAAAAAAAAAACTTAAAGTTTACACACAAACAATTCTTGAAAGACTTCTTCACTTCTTGCGTAGCATCTGGGCAAAGTCCTCATTGGACATGGGCTTGTTTTGCGTTACTGCAAGTGGCTCGCGCGTGGTTCCATTTGCTGCTGTTGACTCTGGTACCAGCTGTCGATGCAGGGAGCGTGGGAGAAGGGCGATCTGTGTGCGACTTCTCCCCCTACTGTTAAAAAGGGAACATGCTGCTCATTATTTCATCTTAGGACTCTGACTAAACATCTGAATGATGTTGATATAAAACAAATGTTTAACTTGCATGACTTCTTTTACAGTACAATCAATTTGCCATTTATTCAGTCTACAATTAGTCTATACTGCGTTATGCATGTCTGTGATATTTTATGGGTACTGTATGGACACTTTTACACTTAACATCCTGTGAAATCACTAAGCATAATATGTTAAAATGCATCAGCACAGTGACCAAGGGTGTATTTATAAGTAAACAGGGTCGGTGATATACAGTGCTGTGAAAAAGAATTTGCCCCCTTCCCGATTTCTTCTATTTTTGCATATTTGTCACACTAAAATGTTTCAGATAATCATACAAATTTTTAATAGCTTGAGTGAACACGAAATGCAGTTTTTAAACAATTATTTAATTCATTGAAGGAAAAAGCTATCCAACCCTACCTGGCCCTATGTGAAATGTAATTGTCCCCTTAGTAACTAAATTAACAAATTAACCTAATTTAATTTACAATTGGATTCAACTTCACTAGACCTAGGCATGATTACTGCCAACCCTGTTGAATCTAAACATCACTTAAATAGAACCTGTCTGGCAATGTGAAGTTGGCTAAAAGGTCTCAAAAAGCAGCACATGATGCTGCGATCTAAAGATCTACAGATGCACTGCAAAGAAATAAAATCTAACCAAGTGTTATCAATCTTTTGATTTTGGTTTTCTAATTGGAGTAAGTGTTTGTGACGATACGTCATGATAAATTTGATAATGTTTGATCGCTGTTTTGGTATGAAGCATCTTTCACGTAATAAATGCGCACTCTAGAAAGTGAAAGTAACCTAAGCCTAGGCCTACAATGCACTCCTTGTCTGTGCACGTCCGCAATCGATTACATTCTTCAAATGGAGAACAAATTCCTGATCGCTAAACGTTTTCATTTTCTGTCTGTTAGCAGTTGATGTAGAAGCACCTAGCATAATTTGCCTTCAGCGGTGACAAGTCCTGTTGAGAGAGAGAGAGCGCACCTGCAAAGTGGTGCTGTGCGCGTGTGTGTGTCTGCATGGGGTTACGTTCAGGGCACAGAGAGGAGTCTTTGGAGCCTCTGTGAGCAGCTGCAGCCTGTGTGAGAACATGCACTCTCTCCTAGGCTTCTCTGTGCCTCTCCTAGCATCAGGGGTCAAACCAGAGGTCAGCAGTAGCTAGTAGGCCTCTCACAAGGCCTCAGCCTAAGTTGGAGCCTATGTGAGCAGCTGGGGCCTGTGGGTGTGTGTGTGTGTGTGTAGGGGTGCTGCAGTGGGTCTCTGCGTCTCTCCAAGCATCTAGGCCCAAGTTGGGGCCTCTGTGAGCAGCTGGAGCCTGTGTGAGCAACAGGCCCCTCTCTCTCTCCCACTGTGTGTGTGTGTGTGCGCGCGTGTGTGTGTGTGTGTGTGTGTGTGTGTGGCTGTGGGTGCTGCAGTGGGTCTAGCACAGCTCTCTGTGTCTCTCCTAGCATCAGGGGTCAAGTCAGAGGTCAGCAGTAGCTAGTAGGCCTCTCGCAAGGCCTCAGCCTAAGCTGGGGCCTATGTGAGCAGCTGGAGCCTGTGTGTGTGTGGGGGGGTGGCTGTGTGTGTGGGGGGGTGCTGCAGTGGGTCCAAGTTGGGCCCAAGTTGGGGCCTCTCTGGGGCCTCTCTGGGCAGCTGGAGCCTGTGTGAGCAACAGGGGCCTATGTGTGTGTGTGTGTGTGTGTGGGGGGGGTCTGCAGTGGGTCTAGCACAGCTCTCTGTGTCTCTCTAAGCATCTAGGCCCAAGTTGGGGCCTCTCTGAGCAGCTGGAGCCTGTGTGAGCAACAGGGGCCTATGTGTGTGTGTGTGTGTGTGTGTGTGAGTGTGTGTGTGTGTGTGTGTGTGTGTGTGTGTGTGTGTGGGTGTGGGTGGGTGGGTGGGTGGGTGGGTGGGTTGGGTTGTGTGTGGGAGAAGCCAAAACTGGCCAAAGTGTTTAAAATTCTTGCCCAGGAAAGTGCCTCCAAGCTGGGGGGAAAAATGGCCAAAATGTATAAAAAGGCTCCCAATGTTGAAAAAAACCTCCTCTCTGTGTCTCTATCAGGGCCAGAAACAGGCCCAAAAGCCCCAAAATGGATGAAAAGGCTGCCCAGAAAAGTGTCCAAAAATGACCAAAATGCATAAAAATCATGCCTATAGAGGTGCATGGAAGCTGGGATGAAAATGTGTAAAAATGGGCAAAATGTAAAAAAAGATAGAATAAAAAACAAACACCACTAACCACTCGGTGAGTTGCACAGTTTTGAAAACGAACGTTAAGGGTTGTTTTAGGACATGTTTGAGTAGCCTACAGTATGCCTGTTGGCAGCCACTCTGAGTAGTCAAAGGCGATTCAAAATGAGTCAGAAAGGTCGAGACAGGACCAATCGTCAAAATTTCGGTGTCCACCACTCTAGTTCATCCAAAACAAACCAGAAAAGGGACTTAAAGTGCTAAATACCGGAATTTTCCTTTAATAGATTTAATAGATAGATAGTTTAATGGATGTTGATATGCATAACTTGATAAAAGTAGATAGTTTAAAAGTAGACCATTTAAAGATTGAATG
Organism: Alosa sapidissima; assembly: GCF_018492685.1. Lineage (NCBI taxonomy): Eukaryota > Metazoa > Chordata > Actinopteri > Clupeiformes > Clupeidae > Alosa > Alosa sapidissima. The sequence goes on from NC_055964.1 coordinate 1,837,651, forward strand.
TAGATAGTTTAAAAGTTGTTGATAGACTGGTAGTTTAATGCATGTTGATTACGATTTTTGAGACATAAGGGTTCAATGAATCGATTGTAAAATCGATTTTTTATGTCTAAAGACGTTTCCATTTTCAATGCCAAATATAGGCCAATCCAAACAACTAAAGGCAATAGGGCAATAGGGCGAACGTAAAGAGGGCGCTTCTAGACGCAAGCCAGCAATATTTCTGATGATTTATTGGCGTGAAGTTTCGTGCACATTGACAAACAGAAGTGCAACATTCTCGAAAACCAATAAGCTGAGTGGACTGCCATTACATCAGTGACAAACATGACTGCAGGCTTCAACGTATCTGTGTCTGTGTTTACGATTAGAAATGTCAAACAAATTTCGCCTACGTAGAACTCGACTGCACAGTTTGCATAGTCTACCGCTTTGTTCTTCTCCATAGTTTGATATACCAAAAATCCGAAGTACTTTCACATCGAACTCCTCAAGTTATTAGGGCCCATCACTCGTCTCTCTACATGTCGCACAGGTTGATCGCGTTGTCCTCCATTTTTTGGCGAAACAAGAGCAGCACAGCAGCTGATTGAAACAGCTGTTTCTGGTGCGTAAAATTGGTGGGAATTTTCTTTTTAGCTGCACTTCGGAATTCTTTTATATCCTTATATTCTTGTTTGTGAAATTTGTTACATCTATCTTTTTTTTGTTTAATTCGTTTACAGGGTACCCCCAGAATTGTCAGACCTCAATTTAAGACTTTTTAAGACCTTTTTAATACCACTTCAGATTAAATTTAATACCTACATCGCACCCATTCGGATAGAATAAATAATATCAAAGGTAAGATTAAACCTCAAATAATTACTATTTAAGTGTTTGAACATGCCAACATGAACATGACAGCAGTGCAGTGGCAACGCAAAAATTTGTCGCGGTATTAACGTGACTGAATGTCCTGCTTCATGGACAAATTTACACGGAATAGAACCTAGGTGATTTCAGGGATTAAAGTGAAAAAAAAAAAAACAGGTGAATGCATAGAACATAACAATCCTATGGTGTACCCTGTAGCCTCGTTTTAGCCACCAATGGCCGCCATGTGAATAAGGCGAATTGAGAGTGTTCTTGATTGAGATTGAGTTTTCCTGATGAACAAAACAATATTTCAATACCATCCCTGACCATTGCTGATTAGCCATTGCTGTTCTTTTCTACTGCAGCAATATTGTAGCAAGGCTTTAACTTACACTCTTATTTAATTACTTCAGGCCAAAAGTATTTAAAGGGGAGATTTTTTTTCTTGTTAATATGCAATATTAACAAGAAAAAAAATCTCCCCTTTAAATACTTCAATAATTCAACACCAAGTAAAATCTATAAAATCAAGTTTGCAAGACTTCACATTTCCTCATCAAAGTAACGAATCAGAACAGTCTAGATATTGTTCATATTTCCATTTGTTGCCTCATCCGCATCTAATGAAAACATGGTAATTTTGAGTTTTACAGACAACTCAGTTTTCCAATGAGCAGCAATACTGTGTGTGCTCATGCAGGAGGTCTGCGCATCTGATAACGACAATCTGGAGAGGGCGCTTTTGTCTTCAGCAACAGATTGTATAAGGTTGACAAGAGGTTGCGATATGGTGAGGGACAGGTTGTGTTGCGCTATGAAAGAACATGCGTAGCCTACTTAGCGCAAAAACGGTCAGCCATAGATAAACGTACACAAATCATGACGCTAATATGCAAGGTTCTGGTAGGCCTACTGGTTATGGTTTTGTGCTATACATTAATAATAGCAAAGTTTTAAGTTGACTATTTTAATTGCATGGTTATTTTTTGTCAACATACGCTCACAACCTACTGTCGTTAAAAGTGAGGCCTAAGCAAAATAGGCTACAAGGCTGTCTGTGCGTCAAACACGACTGATCCCCTTACTCAACATAAAATAATAATGTCGCGAACTGTTAACACGCTTAGTCAAAACCTTCCGTCGCAAATTGTGAAAAACATTGTTGTAGCCTACATGTCAAAACAGACGGAAGGCATAGGCTACGGTTTATATTGCGTCACTTTACACATAATGTTAGTTGCATTGATTAAAAACTTTAACAATAATAGTACATCCGGTGGCATAGCAGGCTATCTGTTCAAGTCATAGGTGACACCCAAAATGAATGACCTCCCCTGACAAGAGTTCGCGATAGTAAGAAATTGTCTACATTGATGCATGGAAAGAACACAGCCTCCGAATTCGCACAGAGCTCACAATAGCATATCCAAAAAAGTTAAACGGATTGGGCAACCTCATCAGCTGTCTCGATTGTGTTGGACCGTCCTCCAGACGTGGTGTTTTTTTTTTTTTAAGCAACCGCCCCAGGCCAATGAAACAAGCGTGTAGCTACAACATAAACAAAGCGAAACTCATGGCTGACGTATCTTCTTGAGCGATCTCTGATTGAGACACAGAAAGTTCTCAAGAACACTATTAGGTCTTTAAACATTTACCATCACACACATTCATTCATCGGACCCAATATTTGTAGTTGCCTTAAAAAAAGGAAAAGAAAAGGTGATAGACCCCCCCCCCCTCCTATTTTTTTTCTCACTGGATCTGCATCGATCTCAAATATGACATTTCTAAAATCAAATTGACGGAAAACGCTACGTGAGGATATTAGACTAAATCTACTGATCATTTGAAAAAATTCCAGACTTTGAGGTGAAATTTAATACTTTTTAATACTTTTAAGACTCCGCGGGTACCCTGGTTTAAAATTAATAGTGTAAATATTTGGTTAAAATCGATTCCCTATTTTAGTTTTCGAAACTTGTGTTGTTTGGTCCAATCGATTGTGGAATCAATTTTCGAACGTAAAATAGTATCGATTTTCGATAGGCAAATAGTTTAATGGATGTTGATTGGCAGATAGTTTAATGAAAGTTGATATTCAAATAGTTTAATGGCTGTGTATAGGTAGATCGTTGATGACTGAAAGTTGGAATGGCTCTGCTGTTTGCTAAAAATTAACTATAAAAATTAAAAGTTAACTATGTTAACTATGCTGACCTTGCTATTTAGGTAATGTTTTCTAGCACTTTTGCTAAAAATGTTAACTAGCTAACAATGTTAACTATGCTGGCCATGCTACTTAGCTAATGTTTTCTAGTAATTTTGATAAAAATATTAACTATGTCAACATTGCTAACCATGCTACTTAGCTAACTTAACTAATGTTTTTGTAAAAAAAAAAAACAATGTTAACTATGCTAACAATATTAACCGTGCTACTTAGCTAACGTAGCTAATGTCTTCTAGCAGTTTTGCTAAAAATGTTAACTATGCTAACTATGTTTACAATGTTAACTATGTTAACCATTCTACTTAGCTAACTTAGCTAATGTTTTCTAGTAGTTTTGCTAAAAATGCTACCTATCTACAGTTGGTAGGAGTCATAGTTGATGACAAGTGACAGTTGGAATGTCTGAACAGTTAAAAAAGTTCGGTAGTTTAAATGGTTAAATTATTTAATAGGGAATTATTGTAGTGAGGACTTATTTTGAAACAGTTTTGGGCAGAGGAAACAGTTGAACAGGATGTGTAGTCTTAAGAGAGCCAGATTGTATGCTTAAAGCCTGAGACTGGCAGTTGCTGCAGGTGGCCTTGCCACCTGGCACAGGATTCTAATTGCTTAATGGCCATATTGTGATGTCACAATTGGCATTGTTAAGTCTATGGGGAAATTTTGAGTAGTTTTTAATTAATTTACGTTTTTCATGTGACGTATTCTAGGTTCTATAGCTTTGTTTACATCCACCTGGTAGGCAAGGGACAAGTTGAACCCATTGAACATCGTTGTCTGCAGCTGCCTCTCAGTAGGCTACATCTCTGTATTTCAGCAATGTCAACATTTCAGGCATCCATAAAGATGATGATGAAACGTTATCCCATTGTTCAATATTTGATAGCATTTGATTTGGTGCATTGATCTGTATCGATAACGTTATGGGAGAACCTGCATGTAGCCTAATGGTAGCCTAACTTTTTTTCTATGTTCAAAACTCTGTTTACACGAAAACTATAGGCTTTCTTAGAAGCCGTGAAATTTGGCCAGAAAGGAACATGTCTTTCCTCTGAAAGTTGACACAAAGTCAAACAATATTTGATCATTTAAATTCAACTGAACAGCGACAGGTTTTGGTAGGCAGTAGACTCAGCAGATGTTAAAACGGTAGCCTACAGTTATAGCCAGCATCAGTCAGCATCATGTAACTTTAATGGCGTTAAAGTCATGAATCTTGTAACATATTATAACATATAACAGCGATGACTTATTCGAAGACGATCTGCATGGATATACAACCACCCAGAAAAACTCAGAATGTGAGTGATAAAGTTCATTAACTGTATGAAACTTTTTATTTGTTATCCATTGCAGCATCGGCTATATTAGGCTGTTATGCTAGCTCAGCCTTTAAATATGCTGTTATTTTGGTCATGTGGACTTCATTAAACGGGTAAAGATAATTCATAAACTGCTTATTTCATACATGACTGAAGCAGTAGCCTAGGTTTAACAGTGGTGTTTGAGGTTGCTGTGTTAAGTTGTGTGTGATCGCTAAACAATTCATAGGATCAAATCAGTTTATTTTGACATATGGGAGTTAGCCTAACTGTAGGCTATAGCACATAAGCCTATTCTGTTTTAATTTGTTAGCATTTGTTGTGATTATATAATCAAATGACATTCATGATAACTTGAAATAGAAGGTGATTGATGTCCACAAGCACGAATTTCACGAGACAAATTAGAACAAACTGTTCCGGTAAAAATATTCTTGCCATGTTTAAAATGCTCCACTTTTTCCCTTCATAGCCTATCTCTGGCAATTCATTTTTGGATGACTGTAGATAGTTGTATTTTAGCCTACGCCTTCGTAGACAGTAGCCTAGGCCAGTCATTCCCAAACTGTGGTCCGCGGACCAATAGTGGTCCGTGAGGGTAGTGCAGTGCCGCTAAGCGCTAACGGTTAGAAGAACTGGTTAGAACAACATGGATCGGTGGATGGCAACAGGTTCTCTGCAGAGAAAAGAGGCAGATGTTAACTCTGGTTCTTAGCCTGGGTGTTCCCATGCTGCCTTGCGCGCGATTTGATTCACGCTGCTAAGGCAGCCTGGAGACCATGGAGCAAATTTTCGCCTGAGATAGGGAACCAATCACAGAACAGGTGGGAAAGCAAGACGATGATGAGCTATGCACAGACGCATTTGATAGACATCCGTGGCACCCAATAAACGGATCTGGGCATTTTTTTCAAATACGAGAAAATGAACGTTTAGTTCCCAGACCACGTCTCATTGAGAAGTGGTGGCGCTAGCCAGGCTATCTAGTTCTACTAATAATGAGGAGATTGACAATGAGTCGGGCCAGATTCCTCATAAAGGTACAAAAAAAGGAGGGTGAAAAGAAAACTTATTCTCTTTCTCTGTCGCTCTCTCCCCCTTCTCTATCTCTCTCTCGCTCTCAGACAGATGTTCTTATTATGACCGCCGCGCAGCGAAGCGGCGGTCATATAGGTTTAGTCAGATTTGTTTTTTTTTTTCTTTTCTTTTTCGCATGCCCAAATTTCCGTCAATGATTCCCGGGACAATGAAAGACCGGGGTACACGAAACTTGGTGGGCATGTAACCCCACATGGATAGCATGGAACCATCGTTTTTCGTTTTGATCTGTAGCCCCCCCGCTGGACTGGACCCCCCGAAAGGAGGGTAGGGCAGACACAGTTTTCTGTGAATATCTCGAAAACCGTAGGGTTTAGGAGGACCATTTTTTTTTTGTATGTTGATCTCAAGGGGCCATGTCAACCCATTCCATAACCACTCATTTCATGTATAGCGCCACCTAGTTAAACACAAAAAAGTAAAAATGAGGTGTTGTAATTGAAGGTATCTGTGACCTAACATAGTCAAAACTGCACGAAATTGGAATTGTAGGATCATTATGACACCCTCTGTATGCACGCCAAGTTTTGTGGAATTCCGTTCATGGGGGGCCACACAATAAATTAATTTATGTTACTATACACCAACTGGCCTGTAGGTGGCCGGAGACAGTTTTCTGTGAATATCTCGAGAACCGTAGGGCCTAGGAGGTCCACTTTTTTATGTATGTTGGTCTTAAGGGGGCATGTCAACCCATCCCATTACCACTTATTTCATGTATAGCGCCACCTAGTTAAAAATTAAAAAGCAAAAAATTAGGTGTTTTCATCACAATATCTCTGGCTGACAAGGTCAAAACTGCACGAAATTAAAAGTGTAGGATCATTATGACACCCTCCGAATGCATGCCAAGTTTTGTGTACTTTCGTTCATGGGGGGCCTTACAATAAAATAATTTATGTGTACATTTAGTGACGTACACCAACAAGGATTCCCGGGACACTGAAAGACCGGGGTACACAAAACTTGGTGGGCATGTACCCCCACATGGATAGCATGGAACCGTCATTCTTCGTTTTGATCTGTAGCCCCCCCGCTGGACTGGACCCCCCGAAAGGAGGGTAGGGCAGACACAGTTCTCTGTGAATATCTTGAGAACTGTAGGGCCTAGGATGACCAATTTTTTTCCTTATGTTTGCCTCCAGGGGTCATGTTAACCCATTCCATGTGCACACATGTGCATAAACAGATACACACGCACACACATACATTTACAGTAATCATACGTATGACACATACTCACACAGTAGACATATGTACGCATGCATGCACATAAGCACGCACATACACACACACACCCACACACATAAACATAAATTTGTACACGCACACATGCACATAATTCAAGAATTTTTCCCGTCATCTACTCCCTGAATTTTTGGTCATTGATACCCGGGACACCGAACCACCGGGGTACATGAAATTTGGTGGGTATGTAGCCCCACTAGACTTTTACGGAAAAATTTCATTTCGTCCCCAGGGACCACCACCGGCCCCCCCCGGGCTGGGCCCCCCGAACCGCAAAAAAAAAAAAGTTTTTCCTAAATAACTACCTGAACCGTGGCACTGAGGATGAAGAATCTTTTATGGTATGTTGGTCTCAAGGGCCCACATCAACCTGGCTCATAATCACTCATTTGTGATTTGCACCCCCACCCCCCGGTAAAAAATGAAAATGCAATATTATTCTGCTTTAATTGCCCCTATCTTCAGTTAAGATGTTCAGAACTGCACCAAATGTTATGTGTATGATTGACCTGGCATTCTCTGGGGGTATGCCAAGTTTCGTAGAATTTCATCCATGGGGGGGTCTAAAAAAATTAGGTTATGTGTACATTTAGTGACTGTACACTCATTGGCCTGTAAATGGCGGTGCACACATATACACATGCACACACACAGGCACCCACATACTATCGGTATTAGAACGGCCGATACATAATTACAAATTCAGTAGGATTAAAAGAAAGCCAAAATAAATATTCATCATCATCATGGCTGCATTTTCAGTATTGGCGATAAGTAGTCGTTTGTCCACTAGATGGCGCATCGTTGCAGTGAGACGTAATTTTGTTGGAAGTTAAAAGTGGGTTGGAAAAAACAATGGACGCTTCCTACAAGGACTGTAATTTACCGCAGCGGACATCTAATAAGGATAGGACGATGTTCACATGAAGTGTAATTCCCATTTCTTCTTGAAGCCGAAATAAATCTGAGGATGTTTATCGGACATGCTTGGTTTTTACTGCAGGTACGTTAATCTTGTAATATCAATAAGGACCTAGGTAATGTTACCGTTAGCGTTAGTTGAGTGATGGAGGCATTTGATTGATTGCATTTGTAGAAAACTATAAATGCGGTTATACCAAGCAAATTGATAGCAGCACTGTAATTGTATCTTTCGACTGTCATTTATTGCACGTGCTACAAAATCATTCTGTGCAATGGAAGATTTACCAACGTTACACTGGTCTGATACAGTTTTGCCTATACATGCGTGAGACTGAGACGCCTGTTTATTTTGTTTAAAGTGCGTGCATGGTGTGAGAGGGGAATCGATGTGCTTTGATTACAGCTTGGTAGTTGTAGTCTTGTGAAATTAAAAAGCACGTGTGTGTGAAGTATCCAAACAATGACACCTTCATTTCATTATGGCTGCTTTAGCAACACACCTTAAGCTACTGTGTAGTGGGTCCCATCTAGAAGTGGCTACTTCATTCGCGCTTTCCTTGACTCATGGAGCTGCTTGAATGTTATTACAATTTTTCGCCACGATATGGCAGTTTAAGTCCGCTTGATACTGTAAGGCGTAAGCCATTGGTTTCCAAAGGAGATTTTATTTGTGTCGCCAGCATAGCCTATTGACAATTTATGTTGTAAATAGGCCTACCTTATAATCCTACCTGTAGCTTAGGGAAGCTAACAGCTTTCTATTAGGATCTAGTTTGTTAGTTACCGTTTTGTCATAACTCCCTGATGCATTTTTGCATTTAGAATAGCCAGAGCGTGTATATCTCAATCGGAAAATTAAACAATATCGGGTGCCTATGGACTAGGCTAGGTGAACCCAGCCTGATCTGCCCGCTATTTATTTTTTGATTTATTAAAAGATTGAGCTTGGTCTGATGAAAGCCAGACTAGCCATGGACCTCAGTTACACAATGCAAGGGAACATGAATCAGCCTATATTTGCACGAACAATAACGGACAAAAGCTCTTCAACTTTGGCCCGTTAAAATGTGTATGAACAGTTTAGCGACGCATTTCATCAAGGCCCATTTGGACATGTCAGTTATTTGCACCACTGGTTAGATGTAAAACAGCATTTCGTTTCAGACTAGGCTACTGTTACTTAATTTGTGCATTAACAATAACGTTTCAGACTACTGTTACTTAATTTGTGCATTGACAATAAAGTATTAGGCCTACATGAACTAAAGATGACTAAAATCTTATGTAGAAGAAGAAACATTCACAAAAATCCATCCATCCAAAAATGACCTTTGTTTTTGATAGCTGTTGAAAACGGCATGGAACTGACAGAGATGTTTTTGTTTATAAATACACAATAAATAAATAAATAAATAAATAAATAAATAAATAAATAAATAAATAACATTATGCTGATACCTTTTGCTTTTCCCAAATACAATGTAGCCTACAGGTGTAAGTGACCTTTCATCAATCCAGTTGCAATGGATGAACTGTGATGAACTGCCCTACTTGTGATTGTTTAGAGATTTTAAAGGTTTTATAACAATGCTACATCTTCTTTGGCTATTCTACAATCTATTCACCTTTTCAGCACCAGTAGGGTACTTTCTGTGCATCCGCACACACACACTCAGGCATGCCAAACAAGCATACACAAAAGCTTCAAGAGTGGGGGATGGAGTAAAATATGGAGACAAATTGAAGTGTGATTTATTTTCGCGGAACGGATGTACAGGACTGAGTGGCGGTCATATTTTGTACCGCTATGCGGTACATCTAGTTACTGTAACGTTATACATTTAATAATATTTTGTTAAGAAAATACTTTGTTGAAATGAACTTGATTATGCCATCGGGCGCTTGAGTAAATAAATAAATTAAATATTGTGCCGTTGTGTGCAGTAAACTTTCTTTTAACAAGCCTGTTGTAGCCGCCCTTTTACGAGTAGCCTATGCGTCAATTAATATTAATTTCTATACAAACCAAGACGGCGGATTCCTAAAGAAACGCAAACACCCACCCCATAAGTGTATTTAAATTAGCTATGTACAGTGACTCGAAGAGTCAAAACCACTTGGAGCTCCAGTGGAATTTTTTATTTCACGACAAGAATTCAAACTCCAAGCACGGTTCCAATTTCTTGGGCAGTAAAACCTCACGCTAAGAACCAACCAAGATTTTGTTTAAATCTACACACTTCATATTGTGGCTACTGAAAAATGTAAGGTTAATTCATCAAATGCTATTTTGAAGTTAAAAATTAAGAAATTAAGAAATTAAAAATGTCTTTTTTAGACATATTTTTTTTAGACATATTGGTGCTTTTACGATAGCCTACTGATGTGATGCCCAGTTATAGGCCTAGTTTTAGTGCTAGTAGGCCTATTAAGAGGTGCAGATTAATTCAGGTAGGGCTGTGTATAGACATTTTATTAAGGGTATTATGAGGTGGTCCGCGAAAATTCTTCATTACAAATAGTGGTCCACACACACAAAAAGTTTGAAAACCCCTGGCCTAGGCTACACCATTAGGCCATCTTGAGAATAAAAGACTTCACAGCTGCTAACAATCATCCTTCACAACCATGAGGATAGGTAGGCTAAACGGTCGTTCGTCGCCTTTTTGCTTCTTATTGTAAAACCAACGGTTAGGGCCTACACAAGTGGTCGGCATCCCGGTCAATATTTGATATTAAAATTTAAATTTTGAAGCTATTTGTAACTATGTGTAGCCTATGCAACCCGACTGTTGTAGGCTTGCCTACCACTCTGCAGTGCCTTGCCTACCATTCTTGCCTACCACTCTAGTTGTAAACAAATGGTGACGTAACATTAGAAGAGGTGCAAAACCTTAATAGTTTAAAAAGTATAAAAGTTACAAAGATGAAAAGTACATAGCAGATGTGTCCTTTAAAAGACCTATGTTACAAAGTTTGAATGAAGTTTCTAAGTTAAACGGTTCAAGCTGAATTGCGTGCAGAAAAAGTGGTAAGCGGAATAATAATAAGCGGAAGTTGCCTAGGAAGAACAGTACAGTGCATTTTCATGCACTGTAATAAGAAGTTGCCTAGGAAGAACAGTAGAGTGGCAGTGCATTGTAATAAGAAACGTAGGAAGAATAGTACAGTGCATTTTCATTGCATTTGTTATTTTGTTACATTTTGTCTTTAGTTAGGGAAAGTAGGCCTAATGTTTAGGTCAAGCCTGATGCCTTTAATCTCTTCCTCATGGTGAGGTATACAGTTTATTAATTCAACAACGGTATTGGATTGGTATCGGATATTAAACGATACACAAAGCCGATATTGGTATCGGCATCAGTATCGGGACTGAAAAAGTTGGATCGGTGCATCCCTAGTCTCAGGAAAGTGCAACACTGACTTATCATATCCTGTTTTTCAGCACAACCTAAGCAATGTGATTACAGTGTTTTCATTTCATTTTAGGGTCAATGACATTTTTTGTGTACATATAGGTTACATACATTTAAAATTGTTAAAATTTGAAAATAATTTGACAAATTATTTTCAAATATCATTTTCATCAAACCTTAATCTTAAAGTTTTGGATTTATTTAATTTTGAGAGTATTAACTGAATTTGGGTAAAAATGTCAACATGGTGTAACCACAAAAACATGAACCAAATAATTACACTTGCTGGAAAAAAAAAATGTAAAATTCTCTCCAAAATCCCTTCTAAAATAATCTGGCATGATCTTGCACAAGAACTTTTCTATATTCAATACAAGTAATGAAACCCCATTGTTCTGAATGTTTTAATTAATATGGGGAATCTTGCCACATCAACCACTTGAAATGTCAAGTGGTGTAACCACCATTTAAGGAGCAATTTTGTATGTATTATGTTAGAGGATCATGTGGCAGGAAATTATGTCATAGAGAAGGACCCTTCAAGACCTCAACTGCTATAAGTCGAGGTTAGCAACTCTCTTAAAGTAACAATAGTGTTTTTAGGCCATGGCCAGGCAAGCTTAGGTTACATGTCAAATGGTATGACCTTTTGAAAATGTTGATAGATCATAATAATCATAAAATGTTCAATTTAATGTAAAAACTGTGTTTGAATATTCACATAAAGGTGAAGTGTGTACATAGTTGTCTAGTAGTTAAAGTGTGAAGTGTGTACATAGTTGTAATAATGCCTGCAAATTTTGCTTTTAAGTAGAAATGTCAAATGGTGTAACCCGTTACACCATTTGACTCCTTTCTGTTTGAGACCAGTTTGATTCAGGGGCAAGAGTATGACATTTTAGGTGCCAATCATATTATTTTTATAATTTAAATAGTGACTCTTTAGCATGAACAATAGCTTTAAAAGGGTTTAATTAGATTGCAATTTAAGCGATTTTTGAAATGTCAAAGCTTTTCATTTTCATTTTAAATTTAAACTTCCATAATTATTTTTTAAATATTTTATTATGATGTATGTAAACAGTATGTTAAAATTATAAATAAATAATATAAATACATTTATTATATTTAAAATGTACCTCTTGTCCCCCAATGGATGCTACTTACAAGCAAGGAAAACTTCTCTCGCCACAGAGTGCATGTGAACGCAGATCCTGCTGTTGGTTGGTTGTTAATAAATGATCATACCCACTCTTTCATTCACTCTTATTCTCTCTCACACAGACTTTGGGCCCTAATTTAGCAATCTAAAATGCATGGTCACTAGCAAATAGCGTAATACATTTAGGGGTTTGTCCAGTCCACATTCAGGGTGGGTTTGTTATCAAATGTCAGGTGCCTGGCGCAGAAAGGTGGCTCTTATGTTTCTTAAATCAGTCATGGGTGTGTTTTGGGCTTAACATCCTTTAAACCAATGAGGAGGACATCTGTCATTCCCTTTAACAGCAAGCAGGGCAACTTCAAACAGCGCATCAGTATTTTGATAGTCAGCGGTGTATTTGAAGGACTCCGCTTGTACGCAAGACCTTATGGAACAGGTATTCCACTAAGCCATTCTTTACTAAAACCTAGCAGAGTATAGGCTACACACATCTGCACTTTTCTATTAATTGAACTCATATGCAAAGTGAAACTAACTTCACCGTGGTGTCATAGTCAATGACAAAACAGTTATACACAGTTAATTACCTTTACTATTGACTGACAATGGGTTACCAGCAAAAACAGTCTGAAAAAAGCAAAACTTCCCCCTATAATGTTCGAATGACTGAATAAATAACCTAAGGACATGTATTCTGCTGAGGAATTTGCTGCTTACATCTTGTGACAGTGCGTCTTCAGCTGTGTTTCATATGCGCCTTTCGCTATATACCAGGCTTTTCTTGGTCAGTGGCGTAATGCTTTTCATATGGTGTAAGATAGCGATTTTTAGATCATGTGCCAGACCACACCTTATGTCGGTAATTGCCACACCCCTGGGCGCATTATTTAATAAAAGTGAAGTGTAAGATAGGAAAAGAATATAATAATAATAATAATACGCTTTGCGCCAGGTTTTGCATCGCGAAAATAGGGCCCTTTATCTCACTCTCTTTGAAAATAATGGGTATAGACTGAAATTGTATGAGAACTGAACTGAAATCAAAAAGAACACAAGTTTCTTCATTGATGTTATGAAATGATATTTGATATGGAATATGATGAATGACATGAATACATATCAAAATATCCAATTCAGTTTACCTTGATGCCTATTTTCTGTGTCAATTTCTTGTCCTATTGCTATAAACGTTTTATGGTCAATCGGTGTAACTGATTTATGTCAATTGGTGTAACCAGTATTTTGTCTAAAAGACTAATAATTAGGGGTGTGAATCTCTCATGTTAAAGACGATACGATTCACATCTAGATACATGGGCACGATTCGATACAAGAAAAGATACATGTTCATAAAAAACGATTCAGTACGATTCGCTGCGATTCGATGCAGTTCGATGCAGTTGAAGAATGGAAAGCATTCTGAAAGATTTTTTATCATTTGCTTAAGGTGCACATTAATTTTATATTATCAATTATCATGGTCATGTCAATTAGGCAAAAACAAATGTATGAATATGATTATCTAAACTGAGGTTTGTATCATATGCTGTATTGAAATGAAAAAAAAAACAGTCTACATTTCAGTCAAACACATGTACAGCCAAGTACAACATAAAAATACATTTTTATAGACTTTATTGAGTTATATCTGATTGTTTTCAAGGAGCTATAGCCTATTGTTGAGGTAAGACAATACCGAAATAAAATAAAACTGCTTAAGACAATCTTGGCCTTTTCTCATATAGCCTACAAGAATAAAATAGGCCTATGAACTGGGCCTATTTTGTTCCAAGTCTGAGTGAATATGAACAAAATAATAATAATTTGTGCATCATTTTAGCAGCAAGGGCCAAATTATTCTTTAACATTAAGAAAATCCCTTCATCAAACGTAAGGCTACTCTACAGACTATCGTTGCCGTTTAGAAAATGCTATAGTAAGTGTTTAATTTCGCACTGGATTTTGAAAAACAAAAGAGTAATGTTGCAGTAGATGTATGTATCTATTATTTTTAAATAAATGATTGGCAAAAAACACAAATACATAGATTAAATAAAATATTTTAAAAATACCATTGAGAGATATCCCTTCTCAAAGTCCTGTTGACACTACTCTCTATAATGCTAGTCAATCACCAAACAGAATATTTGTAGAAGGAACTGAAGATTTACAAGAGAGCCACAAGGAACCTTCAAGATTTGACAAACAATCTATTTAGAAAAATGATCACCTATTAAATACATTTCAATTTGCTTGGTCAATTTGACCACTCCCCCCGTCCCTTCCCCACCCACCCCCGACTGTATTGAATTCAGACTTACGCTCCATGTGTCTGCTGCGGTGGCATAGATTTGTATTGTTTTCCAGAGGTGGTCTCCATTTTTCTTCCAGGTGGATTACTGATGGCAACGGAAATGGTATAATTTTGAACATCCATTCCATCCATCTTGAGAACAGCCTGTGAGGCCTGGGCCTCATTAGCAAACTCCACATATGCCAGACCCTGCATATGAAACAAAAAAAGATTAATCATTGTTTTCAGAAACTGTATGCTTCTTGTCTGGACATAAAGGGTAATTTGCACTATCAGCTAGCATTTGGGTAGGTTAGTTGTACTTTACTACAGTTCTATTTAAACCTAGCCTGGGTGGACCCAGAAAAAACTGTAAGCAAATCTGAATTTGCTTTGCAGGTTGGTCTGGAAAAGAGCCCATAAACGTCCGTTTCCAAATCATCAAAAACCCAGGAACGTGTATTTTCTTTGGATTTGAGTAAACAAATGCATTTAAAACCTTGCAAGAATGAATTTCATTGCTGATTACACCTGTGGAAGTAGTATACCAGCATGTTAGGAAATGGGCATCAATAAAACAAAGTTGAAAAGTACACTCAATTAAGTTGAAAGTTACAGTACACTCAATTCAGTTGATGTGAAGAACTATAGACCTGTCTCCCTTCTTAGGAAGGAAGGGATAATATGAACAAACCTTTAGCCAGAACTGCAGACTAACATTCAAACAATAGAATATTGTAAAATACATAGATAGATAGATAGACACAGTCTAGGAAACTGCACTGAATGATAGAACGAGGATGGTAAAAGTAAGAAGTTGGATCTAACACTTAAATTGGCTACAGTGTAGCATCCTATTGCAACAAGAGGAAAAATGGGTTTGCATTTCATTTCATACAATTGGCGATCTTCAGGCTATTTAGGCCAACTGTTTGGGCTTATAGCTTTTAAATAAGACAACTAACCCATCTAAACCTTACCTCATGGACTAAACTTCTGCAAAATTCCAAATGGTAAGTACTCTGGTTTCAAAGTCACTTGAGCACAAAAATATTTTATTTCCAACTGCTGAGTTTGTTTCAATCCATAGGCCATCAATGGTGGGTATGACAATAATATTTTTTGCCGAAAATTGTTGAAAGGAGAGAGGAGAGGATTATTTAAAGGAAAACATGATTTTAAAGATTGTAGAGTGCAGCACTGTAGTTGCCTGGCTGCTATAGCTATTGGTTGTTGCAACTTGAGCTAGGTAGTAGTGTGTTTTTTTTTTTAGTACTCTGTGACCTCGAGAAACGAAGATCTATGTGATGTAAGGCATGTTTGTATTGAAAGATTCAACCAGATCGAGGCTGCTCTGCAAGATCGAACGTGCCAGCTGATTTGACGATACCGGACCAGGGAGCCATGGAATTGTCTTCCTACAGATACAGATCTTGTCATAACCTCTCTCTACACTGTCAAAGTTTACAATACTTTGGTTTGTCTGTAGAAACACTCACCAAACTACCACAGAAGTGTAATTATATTTTGAGCATTGTTAGTGGTAAAATAGTGACGTGGCACCTTGCCATTAGCATCACTGTAATCCCATTCAGTGATGGTGCAAATAAACAGTCTTGCTCAAAACGCCACCAATTAACATAATTTTGCCCTTAAAAAAAAAGTTTGAAGTTGTTAACTACCATGAATAGACCAAATTGTTTGGTCAAAACCAAACCGACAGGCACCTACAGATGTGGTGTCTGCAACCACTGCAATAACATTAAGAGAGAACACATTTAAGGATGTTTTTACACACGATATTGCCATGTCGTAGCTTTACCAACTGCAATTCTACATTTGTGGCACGATATGGTGGTCAGACAGACAGGACTCTACTGTGTTTGTGAAGTGGATGGACACATGGGAGGTGTCTATGTGATCAACAATTCACCCTGCCTTTGCTGACAGCATGTGCATGTTTTTCAGTTATTTATTTTTATTAGGCTACTAGAATACACTTAGTAGAGCGCAGACCTACAGTGGGTCCCAGTTAAGAATTGACACTTCATTCACCATCAAGGTGATTCACGCAGCTGGGTGAAATGTATCTACAACTACAGCCGCTTGGGGGCAGCATAGTCCGCTGTGGCGTTCCACCGTCGAACCGGGCGGAGCATTCGACAGCAAGGGCTGTGATTGAGTTTTCAGTGCGTTTCTCTGTGTTTTTAGCAGCCCCTGCAACATGCTAGTCCACTGAAGCCTATAAGCTTTGTACATAATGTTAAACATTTTTTGATTCAGTGGCAAGATGTCTTGATGATTGTACAGTGCCTGTCTCTCAGTAATGTTTTAAAATGAGCGCTTCGTCAGCTGGCAGTAGGCTACTTTGTCGGCAGTCATGAGAAGTTCGCTTGCTAACAGAACATAAATATACTGCCCAGAAACCTCGTGAATACTTCTGATTTGTTTTACTACACTAACGAGGTTAAATATAGCCTTTGCCTACAGCATCTCCTTAACAGTAATGTTAACAAAATGACAGCATTCATATGACAAAGGAAAACGAATTCAGTCACTCAAGACTGTGCCACAGCAACCAGTGTAGGCTACAGTCCTACCCAATAGGCCTACTCGAAGCAGATAGCGTTGTCTGATGGTCGAGTGGGTTAATGCACGTATTTCCAGAACAGGTCTGCAACTTTCAGGCAGTTCTGAGTTCGAATCTAGGCAGGAGCAGAGCCATATAAAGGCCTAGGCCTATTGTTATCATTTTTTGCAAGGTGTTGCTCCTGGCAATACTTGTTTATAAGACGTTTGATGATTAGTTGATAGCTGTGTTTGGGACACGTTCTTTATAATGAGCGCATACGGGGAGTAAAACGACTGTTACGCGCTGTTACAACTGTGGGCTACAATGATTGCAATACAAAAATATGTGCGTGTTAGTTTAGTTAGTTTTGTGATGTTTTGCACTTTTGCCTCATGTGTTTCCAGGGCTTTTTTGGCAAGATTGACCTTGGTTAGACTCTGCATATGCTATTTCTCTGTATGGAAAATAAAGTCAATTTTCGACACACTGTGTTCCTTGTTAAAACATGTGACTAGTGAAACTCAAATGATTTTAGAAATATTTAGCCAAAGCCAAAAAGTGTCTTTATTCTTTAGTAAAAGGCGCAGAACATTATTAAACTTTGACTAACGTTTCGATGTTCGTTAGTCAAAAACATCGACATATCGAAACGTTAGTCAAAGTTTAATAATGTTCTGCACCTTTTACTAAAGAATAAAGAAAATTAAGAAGACATCTCAGCTGCACCGGCGTCTCTCCTCCTCTCTAAAATATCTGTCCTGGCCGCACCGGATTGTCGCCAAACGACAGAAGCGCGGAGAACCCTCCTTCGTCTACCAAAAAGTGTTACTTTTATTAATAAAAATAAGTAAAGTGATCCTGAAGTTGTATGTGAGTTAACCTACTAGTTATTTTTTTAGGCTTAGTTTGTTAAGTAGCCTAATTAATTGTTATGAAGGCTAATCTCTCTCACCCTCTCCATTCTCGACTCCATACCTTGGATAGTTTTCAGTTACATTTTGACAAAACCTGTCAGATCTAAGTATTAATATGTTTTTGGTTAACTTATTGTTTAACATTATTCTGTATTATTATTTATTATTTTCGAACAAACGAGGGTCTCTGTTTACGAAAGCCGGATCGCAGCTGCAGGTTCCGCTGCTTTAGAGCACAGCAGCGCATTATCTTCAAGTTCAACCGAACGTCCAGTTTAACTGCCACAAGATGTTCTTGTATTAAAGATGTCGTTGAGAAAAAACACACTGTATTTTTGTATTTTTTTTATTGCATTTTGAATTTATAAAAAGTTAAATAAATAATGCATTTTAATATAAAAATATTAATGATTAATCGATAGTCGATCGTTAACTAGATTTAGGGGCACACACACTGTAAATCAACATGCTAACCAAATATTCACATTTCTACTAATTCCCACTGTATTACTAATACATACTTTCAGGCATGGAATTTCATAATTTTAGGGGCAAGGCCACTTGGCCTTCAGGTGGGCATATTTGGTGGGGGGCAGAAAGGCCACACGTCAGGGCACCAAGGCCAAAGTTAACTAATACAGTAGGCTACATAAAAATTATGTATTATGAGTTATATTTAGCCTAATCACAGCAGCAGACTTGCATCACAGTATGAAACAGTACAAAAACATGAACTGTAAATCATAGAACTGATTTTAATATTTACAGATATCTAGGATATTTTTAACATTTCTTTTCTATTTGGCCTGTTAGGAAATCATGTAGGCCTATTGAACAATTTAAGCACAGTTCAGCTTTAAGAAACTCAAATAGCCTATGAATGCATAGCATTTTGTGATCATTAAGGATACTTTGACAAACTCTTAGTCAGCTGTATACTAGGGTGGTCCTTATCAAGTCAAAATGTTTTATTTTTTTATTTTTATTAAATATGCAAACATTTTGACAAAAAAAATATATTTAGAGGTAGCTCAATCATGTGGAAGATTGCCTATGTTAAGCTGTGCTGCGTTATTGTGATATGCAAGTAATATTAAAAGTTGCTGCAAATGAACTACATTTTATTGAAATCAGAGCAACACTGACATGACAACAATCTAAAAAAAAGCACAAAGTTTTCAACAATCCCTGATTTCTGATGCTCAGCAGCCAGTGTTGACTTTTTGCAGTCTGGATAGATCCGTCAGTGATCTTCCATTCTAATAGATGGCAGATTTGATCCAACTAATTCTGGTATGGTGGAACCAATCAAATAAACTTCACTTCTTGTTTTTGCCATGATTTTACTCTTGGTACACAACACAACTGCAAGCAAAGCTGAGCAAGGAATGGTGAAGCTGCCTTTTCCTCATACAGTTTTGTGGCACATATGTGGGGTTCCGTGGATACAATTGTTTGAATGTTTTAATGAAGACCAAACCCAAACAATAACCAAGGTTGTAGCACTGCCACATAATTTTAGGATTCACTTTTCTTAAGTCTGTGTTATGAAATGATAACCAACATAAAAGTGTTCTCCGTTATATTTTTCCATGTTATGTAAGTCTGTAGCCCTATTGTGAACATCATTTGAATTCTGTTGTATGTCTTAGCTCTGATCAGCTGATGGTAACTGTCAGATGACGCAAGCGACCTGTCAAGCGTCAGCTGATATGATTCAAGTTTAAAACGCGGAGGTGCGCGAGGGCCAGAGGGCTTCTTTGAACCGTAGGCCTACCCAGGGAGTCTACGTGAGACTTGGACAAACTTTGTGTGGATTTGATATATCCCAACGAAAGGTGGTTCTAGGGCGGAACCACAGACATACTGGAGAGACAGGACTGAGCTTGGAGTTCGCCGTTGTCGAGTCGCTGGGATCCGGTAAGAAGGATCCTATTTTTTGTTTATCCGAAAGCCTTGTCGGATTCAACGTTTTCTTTGTGGATTACATGGGTTGCACTGGACGTGGATTATTCAGACTGTTTTCTTCTTTGCAGTGGATTTATGTAGAAGTCTCTTGGAGTCTCTTTGTTAATTTTCGTTTGGATGGACTGTGAGAGCGCATGAAGTGCGTAGGCTGCGTGGACACTTTGGTTGCGTTGTTTGCGATATGAACTGTGTGGAAATAAGTGTTTGTTTGTTTTCAAGCGTATTTCTGCTCATATAAAGTCTACCTGTTAACTGTATGTGTGGTGTCTATTCCGATGTCAGTGAAAAGCATTATTATTTATCTAGAGCCAATTCAATTTGTACCCGTGTTTAATGGTAATACTTAGAATTTAAAAATCTGATCGTTACAAGGTGATCATCAATAGAAATATGTATTGATTCCACCAGGAAAGGTAAATCTGCTAAACCGGGTCATGTATGGATTAATTTGGATTTAGTTTCTACAATAAGTAAACTGAGATATGTATCTAAAATATGTATCTAAAATACATATTTAGGAATATATGGTGCATTAGATGCTTTTATGGAGATTGTTTTGGAATTTTACTCGCTAGTTACAACACCAATTAAAATTATCTGTTTTTATGGAAATAATCAAATAGAAAATCATCTCAAAGTTTAAAGCTATTGAGCTACCAGTAATTATTATGTTATTGCCATAGAAATTGGCATGCAAAATGCGACCATTTGGTCGCAGTCTGAAGCCCTGTAAACATAACAGACATTAAACATAGACGTGAACATAGTAAAATTAAACAACACAGAATGATAATTGGATTGTTTCAGGACAATCTGAAGAGACACAAGGTTAGTGTTCATGGAATATGCACTTATCAATGTGCATGTTATGCCTTAAAGGACAATTCCGGCGCAAAATGAACCTAGGGGTTAATAACACGTGTACCGAGTTCGACCGTTCGCTGGGATTCGTTTCCATGCTAGTCGAATGTGACCAGTTTTATTGCAAACTGCTAATTAGCGTTTAACGCTAGCCTTCAGGGCAGATGTACAGTAAAAAGTAATCGCTATTTCTATACCACCAACAAGGCTCAAAATAGCACCACACTTACACGGTAGCATAATGAGGCTCTCTATATGTAAACCAAAGCATTGAGAACTTTGTAAGTGTACAAGCAGTTTATTAAAAAGAAACACATTTCCTTTAATTTCTGGTTCACATACAGGCAGGCACCTTGGGAAAACAGAACTCTCTGGGATGTGAAGTGAATCTCGCGTGAAATGTTGTTGCTGAAAGAAAGCACTGAACGCAACAGGAGACATAAGAGATGGCAGGTTATTTGAACGAATTTGAAGACATAGAGGATGAACCCTTTCGGTTTGATGGACGTCCTTATCTTTTCGAGCTGGAATATACCGACGAAGAGCTGCGGGAGCTCCATGAAAGGGCTACGAGAGAGAGATCGAGCTACCTGTAGTCAATGCCGCAACACAGCCTCGCACTTCTGGTAACTGGTGGTGTACTGTAGGCTACCTGCGGACATTGTGAAGCTATGGCCACCGAAGAGGAGTGCTTGTGTTGCATGGAGTGGGACCTGTTGCGTCGCGACACCCAAGAGACGCAGTGTTTTGTAGAGTCTGAAGATTTCCCCTCATTGATAAACAGGGCTCTAGTTGAAACTTTTTTCCATGTCCCGAAAAGAAATTGGAGGCGGTGATATACCAGAGGGACCAGATGGACATCCACTAAGTAAGTACACTAGACAAGTTATGTTACATCGAGCTATTATTTCTGATAGGCCTATATTGAGCAAATTACGTTTGATTTTATTTCACCTCTGTCGCCTGCCTGTATATGTGAACCAGACGTGACGGTAATGTGTTTCTTTTTAATAAACTGCCTGTACACTTACAAAGCTCTCAATGCTTCGGTTTACATGTAGAGACCCTCATTAGGCTACTGTGTAAGTGTGGTGCTTTTTTGGGCCTTGTTAGTGGTATAGAAATAGCAATTTATTTTTACTGTACGTGTGCCCCGAAGGCTAGCGTTAAACACTAATTAGCAGTTTGCAATAAAACTGGTTACATTTGACTAGCATGAAAACAAATCCCAGCGAACGGTCTAACTCGGTACTCATGTGTTATTAACCCCTAGGTTCATTTTGCACCGGAATTGTCCTTTAAAGTAATTTTGGACTGTAACCAGATCTTCTTTTCACATGCTAAGTTGAGTAAGTTAGTGTTACTTCAATACCGGTGATTTCAGAGTAGTAAGAGGGGCTTGGGAGGCTAACCCCTCCCTGCAGTACTCCCAGAGATTTTTTCCCTGCAGTACTCCCAGATAATTTTTGTTTGGTGCCCTCAATTTGTTTGTTTCTGCTGACTGCACCAACAGTTGGTGACTGTGGAGGCCATTTGAGCATGGTGTATCATTGAGATGATTCAAGCTTTGTGACATGGTGCGTTATCCTGCTGGAAGTAGCCATCAGAAGATGGGTACATTATGGTCATACAGGGATGGCGAGGGTCAACAACATGGCCTTTAAATTGGTGTCACCATCAGCCTGAATCGTTCATACAGGCAGGATGGAAAGAAATGAAATGCATGATGCGAATGTTTTGCTTGAGAAAGTAGCTCACCATGTCAAATTGCTTAGTAGCATAGCAAATATAGAGTTGCAGTCATACCTTGGGTTTGCCAGAACGGTTGGTGACCAGACGGGTGGCTTTTATTGTACCATGTGGTTTGAACAGTTCCTCCAGTTGCTGCTGAGTGCAGGTGTAGGGCAGGCCGGAGATAAAGATCTTGTGTTTCTCCAATGATGGACTGTACTTGAATACCTTGCAGAGCCAAAAGACATGATTGTTAATCCATTGAGTCCACATGTGTGTCTCTATCTGACCATTTTTGCATTACAAGGCTTGGTTAATAAAAAAAAGTGGTGGTAGTGTAGTGGTTAGGGAATAGTGTTCATTTTGTCACCTATTTTTAATTTAGTCTTAGTCTTGTGACAAAATGTCCTTTTTAGTCTGTCATATTTAGCCATTCAAATATAATTTTTGTTAGTCAAGTTTTAGTCAACTAAAAGTCTTGTCTTTTTTATAACAGATTACTTCTGATTACCATTACAGTCAAATAGTGTTTCACACATCTCAATGGTGATTACTATTGTCGGGTGGTGGTAGTGTAGTGGTTAGGGAGCTGGGCTAGCGTGCAGTAGCCTGAAAGTTGTCGGTTCAATTCCCGGCTTCCACCGTTGTGCCCTAGTGTTAATTTCATCAGACGAGACGAGAGGAAATATGTTCGTCAACGACCTTTTTTTTCATGACTAAGACGAGACGATGACGAGACGGCAGTAATGTCCTGAAACACTGACTAAGACTATCTTAAGATGCATTATTGTTGACAAAAAAAGACGAGACTAAAATGTTTTGCATGAAATAAAAAATAAGATAAAATCTCTCTTAATTTTCGTCTACAAAATGAGAAGACAGAATATCTAGCTGTTATGTTTTCAAAATATTCCGAATGAGTTCATACGCAACAGCTTTCCTGTAGGCTAGTCTAAGTGCTGTTGCTGCAACCCTGTGGCTGCAACACGAAACTACATGGAACAAGAACACTGGAGATTTCTGCCAGAGTTATTAGCAAGCTAACTACCTAAGCTTTATGCCACAATGCTACATACCCAGAAGTTGAAGCTTCTCTCATACAAATTAACATCCCCCACAGGGCTTAAATTTCACTGCGGGATTGCGGGTATTGCGCATAATTTGTTCAAGTCCCGCAACTCTAGCCATCATAATGCGAGAAATTCCCGCATACACTTTTATAGCCTGTCTGATGACGGCGTGGGGTGGAAGTGGGGTCAAGGCGGTGCTATTGACCGGACGGATCAACTACCAAGTTGAATTGAACATGGCCTCATGCAGACGCAGACACACACACACACACAGAGAGAGAGAGAGAGAACCACTTTGCGCTTACGCAAATAGGCTACTACGCAACCATGGCAAACTTTTACATCTGGAAAGAGCTCCTTGGTAACTATCCTGCTAGCTCAGGTCACGTCAACACTTGATCCCAGAAAGATTGTCTTCAACTTGTTAGTTTTTTTAACATTAATTTTATCTAATAACATAGAAAACATAATGAATTGCATCCACATATCCTTTTGCACTATGCACAACTTGTATTCACTACCGACTAGCCTAAAACCGTCAGGCTGAAGGGAGGCTAATTACTCTCACGTATTTTCTTAAAGTGACAGGCACTCAATTACACCTACTCATCACCAATGTGCACTCAATTAGACCTACACAACACATTAAAGATATGCCTAAGTGTTATAGCTTAAACGTCAATATGAAGCATTCAAATTACTAAATATGTTTAGCTACTAGTAATTACTAGTAAAATGCTATACATTATTAACTAAATACACTCTATATAAATTAACAAATATATGAAATAGAAACATAGCCTATCACATAAGCCATAATTTTCAGTGTGTGTGTGTGGAGAGAGTCAAGCAGAATCTAGGATGTCCACTGTTGTGAATGATCCCACTACAGTATATATTACTGATGACGTCAGGGTGTTGGGGGGGCCCCAAAATCAAACACTTTTAAAAAGTATCGAAGAAGTATCGAAATTGCAATCCCCCCCCTCCCCCCTAAATTGTGTAAATCCCCCCTACATGAATAACCTAAGGGGGGAATTCCCCCCCATTTTGAAAAATTAATTTTAAGCCCTGCCCCAGAATGTCCATACGAAAATGTTCATCATGTAATGTCAACTATTTAACTAGTTAGACTGATGATGCAAAGTTTGCTAGCAAGTAAGCTAATATGGAAAGTTCGCTAGCAAGTTAGCTATGGCTAAGATGGAGAGTCTGTTTGGGGAATGTGTTGTGTTTGGGCGCATATCGCCATCTAGCGAGGCGGAGTAAAACATTAATACTTTGGCCTATGACAGTGTTTCTCAAACTTTTTCAGTTTCAGGACCACTTAACTAACCCTAGCTAAAAAAAAAAAAAAAAAAAAAAGATTAGACCTACTTCACCAGTAGCCTATAATTAGTCTACACAATAGGCCTACTCACTGAACCACCTTGCTTATTGTCTTTGCACTTTGCTTATTGTGTGGATTCATACTGTATGATTTAAACTGGCATATCTTACATAGACAGTGTTGCAGAACTGTTTTTACATACAAGTTGGTTCAATATTGCAAACAACTCATCTATATTATATTTTACCACGTCTGCTCGCGGACTACTTGGGATAGCTTGCGGACCACCAGTGATCCGAATATCAATATTATTGAATATCAATAAAACCAAGGAAATGGTAGTGGATTACAGAAGGCAGCAGCAGAACTACAGTTACACCCCACTAATGATCAGCGGGCAACCTGTAGAGAGAGTCACAAGTTTTAAATACCTTGGTGTCCACATTACTGAAGACTTAACATGGACTGTTAACACTCAATATGTTCTGAAGAAGTCCAGACAACGACTCTACTTCCTTCATCAGCTAAGGAAATTCAAAGTTTCTACATCCATCATGAAGGCCTTCTACACTTCAGCGGTTGAGAGTGTTCTAACTGGTAGCATCATCACCTGGTATGGGAACTCCACAGTTAGAGATTGTAGTACTCTGCAGAGAGTAGTGCGCTCAGCTGAACGTACTATAAGAACTCAATTCCCTGCTCTACAAGATATCTATTCCAGAAGAGTACTCCTAAGAGCCCAAAAGATTCTGAAGGACTCTTCTCATCCTAACAATGGATTATTCCTACCACTGAAATCAAGAAGACGCCTATGTAGTCACAAAGCCAGAACTGAGAGACTCAGGAGAAGTTTTTATCCCCAGGCCATCCAAACTCTGAACTCACACTATACTGACTTTGCACTCATTCACTCCTCAGCACTCATGACCTCCCCCCCCCACACACACACACACCCACACACACCTACAAGACTTTTAGCACTTTTACATCCCTCTCCCTATGCTACAGACCTTTTATTTATTTTCTTATTTCATCAAACGTCAAAACACACAGACACACATATCTGACTTTCTCCAACTTTTGCACACTTTTTATTTATTATTTTTGATTTCTCCTCCATCTACCCATGTCCTTGATTGCCTAGCCTTTCTGTCCCCCCCCCCCCCCCCCCCATCCCCAACACACACACTTACATCATCACTGTCATCACTTCACATACATACAGCACACTGCTTGCTACAGTAAGCCTCCTCTACATACTGGCTGCACACTGCCCCCTCCCCACATACACAGCACATTGTCTTTAGGATCTTCTCCAACACACATCCTCTACATACTTACAGCACACTGCCTGCCACCCCCCCCCCCCCCCCCCAATACACAGCACATTGTCTCATGAGGAAGCTTCTCCAACACACATATTGCACACTGCCCTCTCCCCACATACACAGCACACTATCCCATCTCCCCTGTCATCCCCCCAACACACACACCAAGATCCCTGGCAGTTGGGTTAGCCCCTTGAGCCGTGGATCTGCCCAAGGTTTCTTCCTTGGTAAGGGAGTTTTTCCTTGCCCCTGTTGCTCTTGGGTGCTCCTTGTTGGTGCCCCCCACCCAATCCCAATCCTCCCCCACCTTTTTTATGCAGCCCTTGCCACTTAATCTACTAAACCCCTCTTCTACTGCACTTTTTACCCCCCCCCCCCCCATTAATGCACAAATAGGCTGACACCAGACATAATTTCACTGCATTTCTTACTTCCAGTAACTATATGCATGTGACAATAAACTTCCTTGTATCCTTGTATCCCCGGACCACACTTTGAGAAACACTGGTCTACGAATATGACAGTGGTCCCATCAAATCTTTTACTGTCTATGGTCAAATCCAAGCCGAGCTATAACTGTAGCTCGACTTACCTGTGCATGTAAACATACTGACTGACAAAAAATCAGAATGAGTAATTATAACAGACGAGTAGCCCTGTGGACACACAATATTGTTGGAAAATTGAGATGTGTGAAACACTATTTGACTCAAATGGTAATCAGAAATAATTTGTTATAAAAAAAAGACTAAAATGTGTTGACTAAAACTGACTAAGACTAAGATACCTTTAGTTTTCTTTTGACTAAAACTAGACTAAAATGACAAGACTTTTAGTCGACTAAAACTTGACTAACAAAAATTATATTTGAATGACTAAATATGACAAAGACTAAAAAGGACATTTTGTCACAAGACTAGGACTGACTAAATTAAAAATAGGTGACAAAATTAACACTATAATGTGCCCTTGAGCAAGGCACTTAAACCCAAGTTGCTCCGGGGACAATGTGATCCCTTGTAATATAGCCGACATATGTAAGTCACTTTGGTCAAGAAGTGTCTGCTAAATGTAATGTAATGTACTATTGATTACCTGATTACCATTTCTGTCAAATAGTGTTCCACACATCTGCGAATGGTGAGTCCCCAGACCCTACATTTTAATGTGGGTCTGGCTCGTCAGGCTAACTAGGAGCATGCCAGTAGATACTTATATCTGTGTAAGTAGGATTGTCTGAAATCTGGCAATATAAGAACCATTACGGTGGGATACTCTATGGTTAAGTAATTTACAAAAATCTATGTACTGACATAAATAGTTTAGGCTACTTTAGAATATGTTATAATTTCGGCCCAAGTTGGAGACCATGCAGCAATTTGTTTCAATTTCAACAGATTTCTCGGGAACTGCTTATTTTAGAGACATGCTTTATAACTTCATATTCTGTAAGGTCTGCTGTTTATTCTGATATACGGTTTGCCATGTGTTGAGTGAAGAATTTGTGTGATATTGTGATGGTTAGGCCTACTCTGCGAGAAATTGATGCTTGTCTTTGGGCTTGTAATCGCCTGAAACATAAAATTTATGCAGCCTACATGTCAAAAATAATAAGAGGCTAAGTGAGGATTTGATGCATTTAACTTAGTCATGACTTTCAGAAAACAATTTCATCAGGACATTGGCTGTTGTGCTTTTACAGTGTACAAGTAATTCAGCAGCTGTGCTGCTGAATACACTGTAGGGGAAACATTGGATGGCATCTTTTTTTTGATGGAGTGCGAGTTTTGGTAAGTCACATCCTGCTTTCTAGTGTTAAAATATGTCCAAGTAATGGTTTTCTCTTTCTTTTTACAGACAACTGAAGACTGAATAGTGATTGATTAGGGGCAGCCGTGGGCTAATGGTTAGGGCTTCGGACTTGTAACCGGATGGTTGCCGGTTCGAACCCCGACCAATAGGAACGGCTGAAGTGCCATTGAGCAAGGCACCTAACCCCTCACTGCTCCCCGATTGCTGCTGTAGCAGGCAGCTCACTGCGTCGGGATTAGTGTGTGCTTCACCTCACTGTGTTCACTGTGTGTTGAGTGTGTTTCACTAATTCACGAATTGGGATTTCCCTCACGGGATCAAAAGAGTATACTTATACCGAAAATTAATATTTAACTAGGAATATGTTAGGGAATGATGATACAGCTAACTTAACTACCTTCAGTACAAAGCTAGCTAGATAGCTAGGAATAACTGGCTAATAACATTAGAAAACCCTCTCTACGTAGTTCTGGTTAAATCGAGTGATATAAGATAAATCCAAGATGGTGGTGCGGATCAATCGCAAAGCCCTCTCTCCGGATTTTGCAAATTAGTGGTAATCTGTTTATTTCAAGTATTTTCACTAAACATAGTTTAGCGCACATATCATACAGCTGATAGGAACTTTTGGACATGGGTTGCAATACTAACATCTTTATCAATACCAGAGATTGCCAGAAAAGCGGGACATAGCAACACCGTCACACCGACCGGAAGTAACCATTGGCAGGTCATAAAATGTAAACACCGCGGCAGTCTCAGAGGTTTGAAAGCTAGGCTTAAAGCTAACTCCGCATCGACTCTCACTACCAAGCTTTTTCCTCGCCAGTGTTCTTTTTGGACTATAATATGGTTTTCACAGAAACCTGGCTAAACAACAAAGTACCCAACAGCTTGACCGAGGTAGCAGGTGCTGCTCTCCTCTACTTCCTCTTCACCTATGACTGCACACCTGTACATGGACCTAACACCATTGTCAAGTTTGCAGACAACACAACAGTAATTGGTCTCATCAGCAAAAACGAGACGGCCTACAGGGAGGAAGGAGGTTCTGCACCTATCAACGTGGTGCACCGACAAAAACTTGGCTCTCAACACAAATAAGACCAAAGAGCTCATTGTGAACTACAGGAAGTCAAACTGGCACCCCCCCCCCCCCCCCCCCCATTCTCATTAATGATGCTGAGCTAGAGTGTCACCAGCTTCAAGTTTCAACCTCTCTGAGATGTGGACACCCAGAAACCACCTCAGATCCTTGTGAACCTGCACCATCGAGAGCATCCTCACCAACTGTCACAGTATGGTACTGCAGAGGGTGGTGAAAACTACCCAACACATCACCTGTTCCTCACTCCCCTCCATCGAGGTCATCCAGGGCAAGCAATGCTTGTGCAAGGTGAAAAGCATCATCAAAGACTGGTCTCACCCCAACCACAGACTGTTCAGCCACTCCCCTCTGGGAGGTCTCTCCGCACATGGTGACAACAAACCACAGGGTTCTTACACATTTTCCATTTCAAAATTCCATACTTTTTCCATACTCAAATATCCAAACGTGACCATATTCTCGACATTGCGGCCACTTCTGGTTTGGGATAACTTGGTGAAAACAAAGGTATGGACAACTGAAGTGAAATAAAAAATGACACTTAATATTCGTCCATTTAGCTTGGTCATTTTTAGTTGTATCATAGTTGTATCTTGACGATGGGGACTGACAGTTAAGCTACACAACAGTAGGAATGGTTCATTATGACCTGAGTGAAGTGATTAGTACTGCAAATGCAATAGTCTGGAAACACAAATATTTCTCCAAACCCTTGTTTCTTTTTTCTATACTTATCCAGACCTGGAAATTACTAAAATCAAATTCCATACTTTTCCAGGTTTTCCATACTGCGTAGGAACCCTGAAACCAACTAATAGTCCAACAAGAGCCTCCTGATTAGGGTTGGGTATCGTTTGGGTTTTATCCGATACCGGTGCTAAATCGTTACTTTTAAACGGTGCCGGTGCCTGAACCGGTACTTTGTTTTTAAAATGTTAAAATGGTCTAAAGCATGAATTGCTTTTTTTTTTTGATAAGACAAATTTGAACATGAAATTTAACTGTTATATTCAATTTACTATTCAAGTTTACCCAGTGTAGGCGGTTTGCTATAAGGTATGTTAAAACCATAAAATTGTTTGCCATAAAACTGCCAGGTCATGGACAACGACAGCTAATCTAACAGGGACTCTACTTTCCAGTTAATTCAGTGTGTTCCCAAATGCTTCAAGAAATTTCATGTCTTAACCCATAACACGCAGTAGTTTTGAACATGTTAGGCTACATGTCGTTGTTGAAGTGTTTAGATTCCCAGTGCTAGCCTAGTAGGCATTTTAACAGCAACTATGGCTATGCGCTAACACCAGTCGGAGTTTAATTAGCGATAACGTACGGAGATGGTTTTGTAGCCTCTTTGACAGCTCAGTGACATCAGGTATGTAACCTACATATTTATGTTTTTGCCAGCTAACTTTTAACATGATCTTCATATTCATTGTGATGCTATATGGGCCTCGTGCACATGAAAGATTAATATCATGCCATAACACACCGTGAAATAAAGTTTTCACCTTACAACTTTGCTAATAACATTTCAAATAAATGTCAGTTAGCGCATTAGCAAGGATATTGTGTAACGTATAGGCTAGCCTACTGTTGATGTTGTTTCATAGCCTTTTGCTTGTGTGTAGTTAGGCCCACTGCTAGATTTTGACAGGAGCTCGCGATATCGCTTTAAAAGTAAGCTACTTTGGGCTCACGCAAGCTGTCAAACACGGTCCACTCGCCTATGTGGTGCACCCCTCTGGTTTATACATCCAGTGTTTATCATATGTTAGCTAACTGTATCTGGATGTGTTGCTATCAGAGCAAGATGTTAGAGATGGCATGACATGCAGTGATGCCTCATAAAAATAATTTTTAAAAAAAACGCATTTAAGCACCGAAATGAGGCACCGAAATCCACGTTGTTATTCGATGCAGTTACTACCGTTTGCGTTGGCACCGGTGCCATATTAGAACCGTGTTTCGGTGCCCAACCCTACTCCTGATCTTATAGTCTATTAGGTGCGTTGTAGTGAAGTTTCCATATAGTAGAACAATATTTGGCTATTGACAATGCATCATGAAAAACATGATTTATGTTCTTTTTTTGCAAGTCAGCATCAATCTGTGCAGTGATGTAGATTTGAGATCAAATTGTTCCTTAATATGGGCTTCTCAATTTCTGCTGTACTTTATGTATTTGCAAAATGACAAGATAATTATCCTTATACTAATGTTGGTTATAATTGCTAAGTAGCTATATAAGTGTTTTTGGATTTCCTGGTGTCATTTCTAGCCTGGGTAAGATTTACACATTATTATCATCATTATTATAATTATTATGATTATTATTATTTTTATTGTTATTAGTAATGTTATTTAGAATCTTAGTAGCCTAAACTTGATATGGTGTAGTATATCTTAATTAATTGTATCACCTAGTATCATACAGGTGTATACATTTTTTTCTAGAGAACGCTAGTAAAGTCAAGGTAACTGACAGTGATGGGACCTGTGATTACCAGCAGTTCCACCAAGCAGGTGAAACATGCTATGAAACTGACCAATACATGTTGATTTTGCAACCTTCTGACAACAAGTATGAATGGCGATATGCCACTCTGTGCAGTCATAAAAAAGATTTCGGCAGCCAATAATGTAAGCCGTTTCGATAAATGTAACATCACGTCTTTCAATGTTCATTGTTGATATTGGAGTGCAACTGGTTGAATTATGGTATGTGGTTATTTGTTATATACACAGATGGTCAATGAAGTTCTTCAGAGAAAGCCAGGGGGAGAAGATTTTTGAAGAGTACAATAAAACAAAGTCAGTCAGATGGATCCAGAAGACAGCTTGTGAATATCTTTTTGCTGACATGGTGGATGTGCAAGGGTATGTTTCAAGAGCTTTTGATGGTCGAAATGCATTTATGATGTCCCAACACCTACTTTTAAAATGTTATACTATTATTTCAGATGGATCACTTCCCAGGCTGTACAAGTGAAGTATGC
Organism: Alosa sapidissima; assembly: GCF_018492685.1. Taxonomy (NCBI): domain Eukaryota; kingdom Metazoa; phylum Chordata; class Actinopteri; order Clupeiformes; family Clupeidae; genus Alosa; species Alosa sapidissima. The sequence goes on from NC_055964.1 coordinate 1,869,892, forward strand.
CCAAAGCGAAGGGGGTGTTAAACTCGTGGTCATGGTCAAAAAAAGTCCCTGGGTTCAAATTACTCTAATTACAATTTTCTTTACAAACCATCTCTATCTCATTTTCATACATTCAACAGAAAAATGGGATGCCCAAATGTGACCTTCAACTCTATTTTCTAAATATATTTTTTTTTATTGTCATATGGACCTACCTTAAAGTCTTGGTTCTTCTTCTTGTCTATGCATGGTGACACAAACATAGGTCTGCCCTCAAGCTCCTGCCGGTCTAGCTTCAGTGCTTCAGCGACAGCTAGTGGGTCCTGGAACTGCACATAGCAGTAACCACGAAAAGTTCCATGGCCTGAGAAAATAGGTCGAACCTGCTTTACAGTGCCACAGGTCTGAAAGATAGTTCCCAGTTGTTCCTCTGGGTTTTGTAAGGTGAAAGCCAGATTGCTGATGAAGACACTGCAGTTGTCTTGCCACTTGTCTTGTGTAGCCTCATGCTTAATCCGAGTTGCCTCTGGTTGCACTTGCTGGTTTCTATTGGCAGCTCCAAAGTTACCTATGTCTTTATGATGGGGCTCTTCAAGACCAAACTGCCCAGCCTCAGTTTCAACCCCCTCTGGATCACCATCTCCACAATGTCGCTTAAGCGGGAGCTCTGGAATGAAATGTGATTGTTTACTGTCCTGTTACATGGTTAGATTTTCAAGGTAGCTTGCATTTCCATGATTGAGACCTAAAGTGTACCCAGGGGGAAATCAGGGGGTATATGATGAGCCTATTTTTTTTTTTTTAATCTAGAATTGCATTTCATGAAGGAAACATACCAGTGCATGCAGAGGAAAAAAAGTTAAAAAAAAAAATTTAATTTCTTAAGTAAAAGATGAAACCATTAGGAGTAAGTCAGTGCACTTACAGATTGACCAACAAAGGAGAAAAAAGAGGACAAAGTGGAGAGTTGTTTTAAGACTAATAGACTGGAACAAAGAGAGAAAGTGACCGTTTCTCAAACTAAAGGAAGGATAGTGAACAACGTTTCTGTTTACCTTAATCGCAAATTGTTGTTGACAAGTGACAGTGAGAGACGGTTGCTGCACTAGACTACTAGCAATGGATAAGGTTGGGCGATTGCAATAGGCTAAGTGTCCACTCTAGTTGACTGCATTATCATTATCTGCTTTACGTGGGGGTGGGGAGTAAAAATAATTAACCAGAGGGGGGGGGGGGGGGTATCAACAACAGAAGAGGGGTGGAAACCCCCACATAAATCTCACCCTGCTTTTAAGGTCCAAGATACAACTGACCTCATCTTTCACATCTATCTTAGCCCCTTACTATGATACAAATATGCAGAAACACAGCTTTTCACCTGATGCTTCATAGATGTCATCTTTTTCAGCTTTCCTTTTCTCCGCAGTATACTTGCTTTTGTGACTCTTTTTCAGGGTTTTCTTGTTGGCCTTGACCCTTCTCCGCTCCTCTGCTTTTACCTCCTCATGTTTCACCTGATTGGCCTCCTTTTCTGCGGTCTGGATATCCAAAAGTCAAATAAAGAGTCAAAAAAGAATATAAGGCCATAGGCTCGGGCAGGTTTGCCAGAGAGATAATACCTAATATAAGTAATCTCAAATGGTAAAAACCTTCTTCAGTTAAAAGCTTCCATCAATTATTCCAACCAAGTTCTGAACTGAACTAGAAAATGTAATTCCGAGGAATTCGGTGCATGAAAATGCAAAACAAACTTTTATTTGGAAACAGTTGTGGGCAGAGGAAAGTTGGCGGGAGCCATAGTTGATGACAACTGACAGTTGGAATGGCTGACCAGTTAAACAGTTAGATAGTTTAAATTGTTAAATTATTTAATAGGAAATTATTTTAGTGAAGAATTTTATTTTGAAACAGTTTTAGGCAGAGAAAACAGTTGGCGGATGTCATAGTTGATGAAAACTGACAGTTGGAATGGCTGAACAGTTCAATAGTTGAGTAGTTTAAATAGCTAAATTATTTAATAGTGAATTAATAAATGTGCATAGGTAGATAGTTTAATGGATGTTGATAGACAGATAGTTTAATGGATGAAGTGTAGAAAAAGAAGTGAAAGAAAGTGGGGAAGAGAAAAGTGAGCTATCCAGTTCAATGGAGAGATACACAGAGAAGAGGTTCCATTGAAGTTGCTCCAGTCAGTGAGAGCCAGTGTTTGGAATAACGCCGGTAACGACGTTATTTTTTCAGTAACGGGGTAATCTAACTAATTATTTTTCCCGTTGTTACAACGCCGTTAACGTTACTGGACGTTAAATGTGGTGCGTTACTATGCATTGATTGAATAAACTGTGTAATCCGAACGCACCCCTGGCTCACAGCTAGTGAGGAGGTGGGTTAATAACGACGATTATAATTGGCTAAGGCAGAGTCATGTTTCATGATAGCCAATCAGCCAGTGTTTTTACACACTTGCCAGCACACGCGCTACACACACACGCAACAGCTAAAAGAGATTCGACGAAACAGCAGAGGTCAGGAGCAATCCAACGATGAACGATGAGCAATCCAACGATTTCAAGGTGGAGATATAAGCACTACTTCAAATTCATTGTGGTCAAAGGCAAGAACGTGCATGTAATGTGTACATTATGTTGAAGCGAAGACTTTGTCGACATCCGTTGTAATCTGTAATTTAATGAAGCATCTCACACACGCATCTAAAGCTAGTGGCCAAAAAACACCGATACCTCCACCACAGATGATAGCTCGCCATCCACCAGCAAAGAAGGACTCAAAGCCAAGTCCTCCAAGCATCAAAAGCGAGATCTTTCTGCCTCACAACAAAAACCTATGACACAGGCTGAAGTCATGTGGATGTGCAATATCTTTGAATTTCCCCTTGGGGATCAATAAAGCATCTATCGATCTATCTATCTATCTAATAAATATCGAAAGTTACAGTGGGTCCCAGTTAAAAATTGACACTTCATTCACGATCATGGTGAATGGTGAAATGTAAGTACAACTGCAGCCGCTTGGGGGCAGCATAGTCCGCTGTGGAGTTCCACGGTCGAACCAGACGGCGCATTCGACAGCAAGGGCTGTGATTGGCCGAGTTTTCAGTGCATTTCTCTGTGTTTTTAGCAGCCCCTGCAACATGCTAGTCCACTGTAGCCTAAGCCTTGTACATAATATTAAACATAGTTTTGGATTCAGTGGCAAGATTTCTTGATTGTACAGTGTCTGTCTCTCAATAATGTTTTAAAATGAGAGCTTCGTCAGCTGGCAGTAGGCTACTTTGCGGTAGTCATGAGAAGTTTGCTTGCTAACAGAACATAAATATGCTGCCCAGAAACCTTGTGAATAGTTCTGATTTTTTTTACTACACTAACGAGGTTGAAATATAGACTTTGCCTACAGCATCTCCTTAACAGTAATGTTAACAAAATGACAGCATTCAGGCCTAGGCCTATTGTTATCATTTTTTGCAAGGTGTTGCTCCTGGCAATACTTGTTTATAAGACGTTTGGTGATTAATTGATAGCTGTTTTTGGGACACGTTAAACATTCTTTATAATGAGCGCATCCGGGGAGTAAAACGACTGTTACGCGCTGTTACAACTGTAGGCTACAATGATTGCAATACAAAAATATGCACGTGTTAGTTTAGTTAGTTTTGTGATGTTTTGCACTTTTGCCTCATGTGTTTTCAGGTTTGAGGGCTAGGGTTTTGGCAAGATTGACCTTGGTTAGACTCTGCATATGTTATTTCTCCGTATGGAAAATAAAGTCAATTTTCGACATACGTCTGTTATTAGTTCAATAACAAGTGTTGCTTGTTAAAACATGTGACTAGTGAAACTCAAATGATTTTAGAAATATTTAGCCAAAGCCAAAAAGTGTTAGAGAGAAGGAGAGACGCCGGTGCAGCTCAGATGTCTTCTTAATTTTCTTTATTCTTTAGTAAAAGGTGCAGAACATTATTAAACTTTGACTAATGTTTCGATGTTCGTTAGTCAAAAACATCGACACATCGAAATGTTAGTCAAAGTTTAATAATGTTCTGCACCTTTTACTGAAGAATAAAGAAAATTAAGAAGACATCTGAGCTGCACCGGCGTCTCTCCTCTCTAAAATATCTGTCCTGGCCTGGTTGCAACGGATTGTGGCCAAACGACAGAAGCGCGGAGAACCCTCCTTTGTCTACCAAAAAGTGTTACTTTGTGCCCCGCGCTCCCCCACTGCTTGTGAAAGAAGGGGATGGGGGAGGGGGGCTTAACGTGAAAAAGCTTAATGTCACAAAACGGCAATGAGTCGTTTTAGGCTACAGGCCTTCATAATGGTAGGCTACAGGAAGTGGGGGGAGGGTATGGGATGACCAGAGCCATCATCTATCGTCTTTCCAGGCACACAGCTCGTTATATAGCCTATCGACTGCCTTAACAGATAGGCTTTGCTCTTGGGTTTGGCCTTACAGCGAACTCAATGCTCTTGTTGCTTGCAGTTTGTTAAATAAAGCGATGCAGATTACATTATTTATTTCTGATTAATTGCGTCTTTTGATGTATTTTGCAACATTTGCTTGTTAGGCTGGGCTACTGTCAATGTCCTGTACAGGTCAATGTTCAACAATTGCTGGTGTAGGCCTAGACTTTTAATCAATTAGGGACTGTTCGTTATTTATTTAATTAAGGGGCTACCGGAGGAGTTTTGGGAGCGTTAGTCAAAAAAGACGTGACCCTCCCTCGCCAGCAAGAATTTTTTCTATGACCCTCCAAAGTGATTGAGAAAAAACGCATGACCCTCCCCAGTCCCAACAATTTATTGATGCCTTAGGCTACTGGGTCAATTTGGGAGCTTGCATGCTACGACTCCTTCCTTGAAATGCCTTGAAAAGGCTGTCGTTTGCACAATTTCACAAATAATCACCGGGACCGAAACAAACCTGTCAACTTTTCCCGGGTTTATCGCGTATTTTAACTTTTTCCTCGCTGTCTTATGAGGAGCTGCAGGGCCGTCGCAAGGGGATGCGAGGCCCTGTGCGAACTTGACATGCAAGGCCCTTTTCACTTACGTGCATGAAATCATGCGATAGCTTACTTTACACATAGCCAAGGCTACCGTCGGTGTATTTTAATAGTAGCCTAGTCTAATAAGCTACACCAGCTTGCCTTTAAGAGGGGAAATTCAATTGTATAGCCTATAACATTAGCTGAGTCACATATTTGGCCATATGGTGTTTATCATAGGCTACATCACGAAACCAAATAACAAAAGGCGTACACTTTAACAGGGAAATTAATTGGGCATGAATCATTGTGCTGAACGGTATTTGTCAATGAGCAGAAACACACACGACATTCAAACTGTTGATAAGATGTGCACTATGGAAACTGGTCTGTAGGCTAACATTGGACAAATAAATGACACTGACTCGCCATATCTTGACTCAGGAAAAAAAACATTTTCTTGCTTTGCCGCAAACTCAGCAATGAAATCATAGGCCAGTTTGCAGGTAGCCTAACGTCTTTTTCATAGAAGGGAGAGAGAGCCCAGTCTCTCCTGTGACATGGAGGTGCGCAAATAGTTTTTAATAGCCTGTTCAACTTCGAAAAGCTTCGTTCACCCGATGCCAGTCACTGATCGCAATTTCAACGTTCGGAAAGCTTCATCTTTTGAAGTGCAGTGGCCCCTATCTGCCCCCTTTGGAATTATATCTCGAGCCTATTATAAGGTCCAGTGCGTTATGTCCTGGGATTCGGATGTGCTCAAAAAGAAAAGAAAAAACACTTTTTTATAGATGGTTATGAGGAGCAATGTGAGAGAGAAATTTGATGATCATTGATCGTTGTTTTGGGGCGTTAAGCCTTTTCCATAGGCGTCAGTGAAGGAGATTGAAGAATGACCATTTTTTTTTATACGAAAATATTTCTTAACTACAAAAACTCAGTGTCTAAAAACTCAGTGTCATTCAGACTCAACCCTCTTGTTGTTTTATTATCTTTTTCGTTGTCGTTTGAACGTTGGCAAGCAGGCATGTTGCGGTTGCAATTTAAGTGAAATTTCTACAGTAGGCCTACAACATGCTGTTAGGCTGGGCTACTGTCAATGTACTTGTACAGGTAAATGTTCAACAATTGCTGGTGTACAGGTTATATAATCAATTAGCTAAATCATTTGTCCAGCTGTTTAATCATTTTTTCGTGCTACATTCAAACGCAAAAGTTGCTTTGATATATTTTTCGTTTGAACGTCGGCAAGCAGGCATGCTTTGGTTGCAATGAATGAGGATAATTGCTTTTTTTTGCATTATTTTGAATATGACTCGCTCCAGTCTCAACAGCACGTACTTTTTCCACACGCTAAGTTCTAACACACATAGGCCTATCCCCTCTCGCTTTCTCTCTCTCCATCCCTGCACACGGTGCTTTCTTAAAGTAGCTGCACCATTTTACAACAATTGCATCTACATTTTCATATTAGAATGTTTTGTCAAGTGTAAGCTTAAACTACCGTGATCAATTTAAGTTCCCGTGCCCCCGCTGCGTCATGGAAGCAGTAAGTCAGTCGCATCAAAAATAGTAGTGGCACCCAAGTGACACCTTGTGTCAACTGCAGTTTGTGCCATTTCTGCTGAGAAAATGGGGTGCGTGATTCATGAAGGAACCTGTCCAAACTTAACGGGGACCCACTGTATGTAGCCTACAAACACCTGTCTGTTCTACTCATTTCAACTGGCTGCTCAAAACTTACATACACAACACAATACATACCATCCTGGACTTTGGACCCACAATGGCCGCCTTGCACTACTCCACTTGTACACTTTGCAACTTGTTGTTGTTGACCGGTTGTCCTGAAAACACTTCTGAACACACTTCTGCTGCTCTTACATAACTTGCACCACTATGCCACTTGCATACTTAGGTCAAACAGAACTACCTCAGCCATTTATTGGCCTGACTTTTGCACTATTATATTGACTCTACTGTATGCACAATTGCACATTTTCAACTCAAATTTTGCTGCTCTTATTTTCTTCATTGTACGTGCCTTCTTATTTTTACTTTTTATATTGTTTACTTGAATGTTATGTTTGTCTGTGGACCTAATTGGTAAAATATGTATCGTCTCCACCGTGGGATAGTGGGAAATGTAATTTCGATCTCTTTGTATGTCTTGACGTGAAGAAATTGAGAATAAAGCAGACTTTGACTTTGAACTGCTCAAAAAAATCCAAATTCTTTAACATATAGCAACTTTTTTTTTTGTAACAGTAACGCAAATAGTTTCCCTGGTAACGAGTTACTCTTATCATAGAGTAATTCAGTTACTAACTCAGTTACTTTTTGGAACAAGTAGTGAGTAACTATAACTAAATACCATTTTAAAGTAACATTCCCAACACTGGTGAGAGCACAGGTGCAGTTGATTGCATTGTAAGTCGTTAATAGCCCTTGGAATGTGCCTTATATCCTTGTAGAATGGACAGACACAGAGAGAGTTGGCCTAGTTGAGCAGAAAGCAGTTGATACAGGTGCAATCAGTTTAATTGGCTCTGTGAGGGGGCCTAGTTGAGCAGCTGTCAGTTGACACAGGGGCAAATCAGTTTTGATTAGCCCATTGTGATGTCGAAGTGCCAATGCAAAGTCTACGGGGAAAAATAAGCTTGATTACAGTGCATAAAAATGCACTGTACTGTTCTTCCTAGGCATTTTATTCTTCTTCTTCTAACGCAGTTAATGCAGCTTCAACCGTTTAACGTAGAAACTTCATTCAAACTATGTTACGTAGGTCTTACTTAGGACATCTGGGCTTTGTATTTTTCATCTTTATAACTTTTATACTAATTAAACTATTAATTAAAAACTATTCAAAATTTCCCCATAGACTTAACATTGGGCTGATGACATCACAATAGAGCTCTTAAGCAATTAGAATCCTAGGCCAGGTGTTCCGGCCACCTGCATCAACTGTCAGTTTCTCAGGCTAGATAGTATTTTGTTAATGTAGGTTAAAGGTGCGATTTGTAGGATTGTTACCGAACGTTCTGTAGGCCAAATTCAAAACACTGGTGAACATTCTCAAGACTACCAGACGCGAGCCTCTTCTGGGTTGCCAGATGTAAAGACTTAGCTAACGTTAGTTGACCTGCAGCTGCTTTAACGTTTCTCCAACCATGACCCAGCTACACATTACGGAAACAGTGAAAACAAAAAATACCTCTCTAACCAACGTAACATATTTAGCTGAAGTTAACGATGCAGATGAAGTTTAGCCTAGGCTACCTGTTGTGGAGAAATATGGCCAGCTCTGCGTCAGATATGATATTCTTCGTTTGACGAAGACGTCACCATCTCAAGAAGCTCCTCCGATGTCCACTTAATTTGTTTCGTGTTTTAATTTTGGAAATTTGCCTGCCTCTCATAGGCGTTCATGACTACAAATGACAGCTGTTGACAGTTGGCCTTTGCTAATTTGGCAACCCAAATAGGTGGACGCGCTAGCCCATTATTAATACGCTATTCTAGAATGAATCGTTCAAAACATAAACGAAAATTCCAAGAGATTCTGCCCCGTAACCGGTTTTACAAGGTTTCACGGGTTAGAGTAATGTTGTCAAATAAGCCATTACTTCAATTCATCGTGTTTCCTTACTCTCTGACAACATATGGTGATCATTTTTGGAATGGTTACAGTTTATTTTCCATTATTTCCTATATACTGGACCTTTAAGCATACAGTCTCATTCTCTTAAGACTACACATCATGTTCAACTGTTTCAAGATAAAAGTCCTCACTACAATAATTCCCTATTAAATAATTTAACCTTTTAAACTATCCACTTATTTAACTGTTCAGTCATTCCAACTATATTTAACCTCATCTACCTAGTTCAGTCATTCCAACTATATTAAACCTCATCTAGGCTACCTAGTTCAGTCAATCCAACTATATTAAACCTCATCTGACTAGCAAATAATTTAACCTTTTAAACTATCCACCTATTTAACTGTTCAGTCATTCCAACTACATTAAACCTCATCTAGGCTACCTAGTTCAGTCAATCCAACTATATTAAACCTCATCTGACTAGCAAATAATTTAACCTTTTAAACTATCCACCTATTTAACTGTTCAGTCATTCCAACTACATTAAACCTCATCTACCTAGCAAATCATTTAACCTTTTAAACTATCCACCTATTACTGATCAGTCATTCCAATTATATTAAACCTCATCTACCTAGTTCAGTCATTCCAACTACTGTATATTAAACCTCATCTACCTAGAAAATAATTTAACCTTTTAAACTATCCACCTAGGTTCAGTCATTTCAACTGTATTAAACCTCATCTACCTAGTTCAGTCATTCCAACTATATTAAACCTCATCTACCTAGCAAATAATTTAACCTTTTAAACTATCCACCTATTTAACTGATCAGTCATTCCAATTATATTAAACCTCATCTACCTAGTTCAGTCATTCCAACTACTGTATATTAAACCTCATCTACCTAGAAAATAATTTAACCTTTTAAACTATCCACCTAGGTTCAGTCATTTCAACTGTATTAAACCTCATCTACCTAGTTCAGTCATTCCAACTATATTAAACCTCATCTACCTAGCAAATAATTTAACCTTTTAAACTATCCACCTATTTAACTGTTCAGTCATTCCAACTATATTAAACCTCTTCATGTTGGTTGCCTATTAGCACATCATCTGTTTTAACAATATATTTCACACCATATGTTTTGCATTTTCATGCACTAGTAATTCCCTGGAATTGCGTTTTCTAGTTTATATTAATATCTCAAAAAGTATAACGTTTACAAAAAATACATTCCTCAAGTGTCCTTTTCATGACCTACGTTAGAAAGTTTGAACGAAGTTTCTTCGTTAAATGGTTGAAGCTGAATTAGACGCAGACATTTGGTGAGACGAATAATAACTAGAAATGCAATTCCCAAGGAATTACCAGTGCATGAAAATGCAAAAAAAAATTATAACCTGTAGAATAAATGCTAATTAATTGATTTGTAGGCACTTTAATTGAAATCATTACAATAATTAAACACTACCATTGGATGCTGTGAAAACATGCATTTATTTAATGCTTTAATTTTAATTTACTGTTATAATATCAAATCATCCAGAACTGCCTCAGTGTTGGCACAACTAATTTCCTCTGGGTCTACGATGGTGATAATAAAACTAAGTGACAGACACCTAATTAGTGTTGGGCTTAAAACAGGGCCTAAGTGTAGCCATTAAATTGAAAATAAAGTGAAATGTTTTGAGCTTCAATCACAGAATATAAAATAGCATATCATTTTAAGAGACTAACGTTAGCCTACATTTCACACAAATGACAGCATGCAGGGTAGCCTAAAGTTAAAGTTGACACTCCATTTGAGTTGTTTTTTGTAAGAAAGTAGACATGGGTTTGCAAATAACATTATTGCATAGGCCTACTATAAGGTAGCCTAGCTTAGCTAATCCGTCATGTATAGGCTACTTTCCTGTCAGTTAATATCCAGCACACTGCATTTTGTGCATTGTATTTCAGTCAATCGTTCAATGTGTGGCCAGTGGCATAGGCTACTTTATCAAAGTAATTATCCTCTGACCTCAGGGGAAATGATTACCCACCCCCATCATTATGTAGCCTTTGAGTAGGTAATGTTTAGCCTGGCGGGCCATCCTAGATCATTGAAATGTATAGTCTGGAATCGAACCATTCACCTCGCTTAATCCAAGGGGCGGGCAGAGAATTGTCTTTCAAACTGCCTAGGCATGCAATAGGCCAGCGCTACGACCATATCCGTATCCGGTCGGCAAAACGGCAAATACATCCAGTCCAACTCCTCCAAAGTTGACGCCAACGCCGATTCAAACAACCGCTCTTCGTTCGCCATAGCCACCTTCCTTGTTGTTCACAGTCGCAGGACTGTCGTTATCCTGTTAAGCCCGCCTTAAGACTCTCTAACAAAATAGAGCGCTGTGATTGGATGAAGTCCACGGCGTCAGCCAATAGAAATCCCTATGGTTTGATACTAGACGTACAGGCTGAGCAAATTAATTTGCCGCCGCTAGGGTGCGTCTAGATTTCTAGGCTAGGTAATGTTCTCACTTTCATCTAAATCTAAACTAATTGTTTGTGCAGTCGAAGCCATAACATTAGCCTAAGCCTAACCTAACTTTACAGTGACTGGCCAAATGTTTAGCCCATAGACTGTAGGCCTATATATAGAACAGTCTATGGTTTTAGCCTACCTTCCGTAAAACATCGGTTTCTTTTTCATAGCTAAACCTGCTACACCTCTAGATGAAAACAATCCAGACTTGGCTACACCGAAATATTTAGGCAATATGCTTTTATTCTTCATCTTATATCAAGTTCAGCCAGCTTGCCTTCTATGCTCTGTCCGTGTAAACAAACTAGTGCAAGTCCTCCGAGTTCGGGACCTGAAACCTGTCTATAGTTGAGTAGTATAGTTGAGAATTGTTAAATTGTTTATGGTTATGGGATTTTGCAGATTTAACAGTTAATTATTGTGGTGAGGACCTTTATTTTGAAACAGTTGTGGGCAGAGGAAACAGTTGAACAGGATCTGTAGTTTTAAGAGAATGAGATTGTATGCTTAAGGGCCTGAATCCACCAAACATGTTTTTTGCACTGACAGCGGCTATTTTCAATACAAATCCTATGAAATTCAGCGTTCACAGCACTCAGCGCCCTCGGCGGAAAAAAGCCCTCGGTGCTGACAGTTTTTTTTTACGCAGCGCTCTGAGCGCTTTTAGGACAGCGCTGGGCTACACTTTAGGACAGCGCGGGACCTACACCGTTAACAATGTTGGTAGTGGCAGAGGAAAACTCAAATCAGCCAAGTCCTATTGTGACTAATATTAAACCACTGCTGCAAACTGAACGCAAATTACAAAGCCTAGAGGGATGATATCCTATTGTAATGCCAAATGAACTCCTTTTTTCGGTTAAAGTCATATTTAGCTGAACTGAGTCCTGAACGATTGCTGCCATTTCAGTTAGCTAGTTAGTTAGCATTAGGCAACGTTCCAAAAAAAGTGCTGACAGATGGTTTTAGTAACATAGCAACAGAACACCGAAGTGCTCTGAAAATGGGGTTGAGGGCGCTGTCGCTGCAAAAAACGCGATTGGAGGACCCTTAAGCCTGAGAAACTGACAGTTGGTGCGGGTGGCCTGGCCACCAGGCACAGGATTCTAATTGCTTAATGGTCCTATTGTGATGTCATCAGCCCAATGTTAAGTCTATGGGGAATTTTTTTATAGTTTTTAATTAATAGTTTAAAAAGATACATTGCTCATGAGTCCTTTAGAAGTTTGAATGAAGTTTCTACGTTAAAAGGTTCAAGCTGAATTGGACGCAGAAAAAGTGGTTGGAAGAATAATAAGTAAGGGATAATGTATAGAACGCTGGTTATTAAGTATAAGTATATATACACTCGTTTGATCCTGTGAGGGAAATTTGGACTCTGCATTTATCCCAATCCATGAAGTAGTGAAACACACTCAGCACACAGTGAACACACAGTGAGGTGAAGCACACACTAATCCCGGCGCAGTGAGCTGCCTGCAACAACAGCGGCGCTCGGGGAGCAGTGAGCGGTTAGGTGCCTTGCTCAAGGGCACTTCAACCGTGCCTACTGGTCGGGGTTCAAACCGGCAACCCTCCGGTTACAAGTCCGAAGCCCTAACCAGTAGGCCACGGCTGCCCCTCATTATTGGGAAAATAAGTTCCGACAGGGCGAACCGGACCCCGATGCGTAGCGGAGGGGTCTTGTTCTGCCCTGAAGGGACTTATTTTCCCAATAATGACCAGTGTTCTATACATCATCATGCTTATTACACGGCTACTTGCCAAAACGAAACAATAAACTCCCCACGATATGACTCTTTAGCCTTACATAGCCTAGGCTATGAAACAAATAGTTTGCAACAACACACTCATTTGCACTGCACATTAAAAACGTATTTTCTCCGCATTAACAAAATATTCGAGAGTGGAGACAAGAGATGGTAAAACAGCGTTTCTCAAACTGTGGGTCGTGGAGACATGCCAGGTGAGGCGCAAACTGACGTAAAAACCGGAGTTTTTATTTATTTATTTATTTTTATCTGTAGCCTAGGCCCAGGTAGCCCCCGATGCGCAATGGACGCACTGTGTTATTCATAGGGAAGCGCTCGTGTCAAGGCAGCTTATAGTCCCGACCTGAATGAGATTTTGAACAAGGTTGTAAGAGTGGTGAATTTCATCAAGACCCGGCCCTTAAAAGCGTGTCTATTCTCCGCACTTTGACAGGAGATGGGAGCTGACCAAAAGGCTGTACTGTTTCACAGCCAAGCAAGGTGGCTTTCCAGAGGTAAAGTGCTGTCGCGTGTTTGAGCTCCGAGTCGCCTCTTCTTGGAGGAAGAGCGCATGTTTGAATCTGCAAGCACGTTCACTAATGAACATTTCTTGACGAAGCTGGCCTATCTTAGCGACATATTTGGAAAGCTCAATGAGTTAAATCTCCAGTTACAAGGCAAAGACAAGCACCTAGCAGATAAGATCACTGCATTCAACAAGACGATTGTGTGTGAGATTAGGTGCAGATCTATTTAAAATCATTATATTCAGCACATTTGTAGGCCTATCATATGTTGACTATTGATGAGATTTGTATATGTTTATGATCCTATTCACTATTCTCGACAAAATTGATAAAAATAAATATTAATAAAACAATTTAAAAAAAAAACTTGTTAACAATTGGTGGTGTTGGGGGTACTGCGGAATATCATAATCTCTCAGGGGGTACATGCCTGATAAAAGTTTGGGAACCACTGTTTTATTTGGATTAAATGTGTATGCTGAGGGGCGTGTCCATTGAGCGAGAAAGAGAGTATTAGTATCGGTATCGGAGATGTACCGGTAATTAAGGTGGGAGACGCTAAAGCACTGTAGTGCTAATTTTGTCACCTATTTTTAATTTAGTCTTAGTCTTAGTCTTGTGACAAAATGTCCTTTTTAGTCTTTGTCATATTTAGTCATTCAAATATAATTTTTGTTAATCAAGTTTTAGTCGACTAAAAGTCTCGTCATTTTAGTCTAGTTTTAGTCAAAAGAAAACTAAAAGTATCTTAGTCTTAGTCAGTTTTAGTCAACACATTTTAGTCTTTTTTGTATCACAAATTATTTCTGATTACCATTTGAGTCAAATAGTGTTTCACACATCTCAATTTTCCAACAATATTGTGTGTCCACAGGGCTACTCGTCTGTTATAATTATTCATTCTGATTTTTTGTCAGTCAGTATGTTTACATGCACAGGTAATAGTTCGCCTGGGATTTGACCATAGACAGTAAAAGATTTGACTGGACCAATGTCATATTCGTAGACCAGTGTTTCTCAAAGTGTGGTCCGGGGATCACTGGTGGTCCGCAAGCTATCCCAAGTGGTCCGCGAGCAGACGTGGTAAAATATAATTTAGATGAGTTGTTTGCAATATTGAACCAACTTGTATGTAAAAACAGTTCTGCAACACTGTCTATGTAAGATATGCCAGTTTAAATCATACAGTATGAATCCACACAATAAGCAAAGTGCAAAGACAATAAGCAAGGTGGTTCAGTGAGTAAGCCTATTTTTTTAGCTAGGGTTAGTTAAGTGGTCCGGAAACTGAAAAAGTTTGTTGAGAAACACTGTCGTAGGCCAAAGTATTAATGTTTTACTCCGCCTCGCTAGATGGCGATATGCGCCCAAACACAACACATTCCCCAAACAGACTCTCCATCTTAGCCATAGCTTACTTGCTAGCAAACTTTGCATCATCAGTCTAACTAGTTAAATAGTTGACATTACATGATGAACATTTTCGTATGGACATTCTAGGGGATGTTAATTTGTATGAGAGAAACTTCAACTTCTGGGTATGTAGCATTGTGGCATAAAGCTTAGGTAGTTATCTTGCTAACTCTGGCAGAAATCTCCAGTGTTCTTGTTCCATGTAGTTTCGTGTTGCAGCCACAGGGTTGCAGCAACAGCATGTAGACTAGCCTACAGGAAAGCTGTTGTGTATGAACTCATTCGGAATATTTTGAAAACGTAACAGCTAGATATTCTGTCTTCTCATATTTGTAGACGAAAATGAAGAGAGATTTTATCTTAGTTTTTATTTCATGCAAAACATTTTAGTCTCATCTTTTTTCATCAACAATAATGCATCTTAAGATAGTCTTAGTCAGTGTTTCAGGACATTACTGCCGTCTCGTCATCGTCTTGTCTTAGTCATGAAAAAAAAGGTCGTTGACGAACATATTTCTTTTCGTCTCGTCTGACGAAATTAACACTAAAGCACTGAAAGCCTTGACTGCAGGGTCAGTATTTACAAGACTACAATTAGATTCCTTTAAATTATTTCCCATCGTGCAATAGATGAACAGGAACTCAAACACTAAACATTACACTAAACGTTTTAGTTGACGGGAGCGCGCTGCATCTCTAGTACAACTCCCATGATTTCTGTCCGACTTTGGAAATTTAGTCGCCTACTGTGAAATCACACAAAAATCATACAATGTAAGGCCGGCTTAAGCTGCAAAGCGCTTCGGGAAACACTGGAAGGGGTGTGTCACGATTCTGCCTTCTCACACCGCGACACAGGTTTGTGGATATGATATTTTGGTTTCGATATGCATATCATTATAGCCCTACTCCTGTGTATGCATTTTTCATTGTCGGTGCACTTGGAGACCAAGTGATCAGATCAATATAGAGAAAGTGGATTTAACACTTATAAGTTGGCTAAAATGTTGCATACTATTGCAAGAAAAAACAATTAAACCTACACACCACCAATACAATGTATTGTTGGGGTACCCCCCAACCCCCACCCCAAGGCGACTGCCACCACAAATAGAATCAAATATCAAATTCTGTGAGAAGCACTGAAGAGATATAGGGCATGAATTAACAATGACAAGTGGAAAGAGGCAGGTTTCTTACTCTGGCTCTCTGCTCACTGACTCGGGAGAGTTTGCTTTCTGTCTTCAAAAGTGCAGAATCCCAGTCCTCCAAAGTACCTGAGGCAACATGGAGACACTTGTCAGAAGAATGACCTGGAACTCAATCACACAATTATTACATACTTGAGGTAGCATATCTGCGCATTTAAAGCCAATTTGAAATTTGCAAGCCATTCAGTTATTCATTAAAATCTCATTTATGGAAGGAGACATAGTGCATTGGTGTCTTGTACCATAAAAAGTTAAGTCAAGTCAAGTTTTTTTATATAGCGCATTTCATACACAGAGGTCATTCAATGTACATTCAAACAAAAGCAAACAATAATAGCAAATAAAAGTATAAAAGGGCAAAAGTGAAGGAATAGTTTAAAATGTAAAGATCCTAATAATTATAATAATAATAATAATAATAATAATAATAATAATAATAAAAAACAAATAAAAGACACAAGAGAGTAGATAAGGTAATATAAAAAAACTATATCAGTGCAAGAATGGGTTGATGTAATAGGGTTACAGCCATTATACAAGTATTGATTATAAAGCATTGAGTATTAAGTATAGGTATAAGTGTGGCCACAATCCGGCTGTGGGATGGAGAGAGGGGTTATGCATATGTGCTAATATAGCATGCAAACAGTGAAGCAGTAAGACAGTGGTAAAAAGTGGCTAGTGATGGGCAGTACACAAACATGGAGAGGGTGGAGAGGCAGACAGACAATGCGGAGAAGTATATCTCTCCTCTTCCCTTAAGTGAAGCATTGAACAGTTCAATGGCCCTGGGGACAAATGACTTCCTCATTCTATCTGTTGTGCAAGACAGTGAGCTAAGTCTCCAGCTGATCAAGCTCTTCTGCTTTGTAATAGTGCTGTGGAGTGGATGACACTCATTGTCCAAAATGTTGATCAGTTTGTTCAGGGACCTTTTATCAGATATTGAAGTGATGCACTCCAGTTCAGCTCCCACTACAGAGCCAGCTTTCCTTACCAGCCTGTCAAGTCGCCCAGCATCCTTCTGTGTGCTTCCTCCCCAGCATACCACTGCATAGAAGAGGACGCTGGCAACAACAGACTGGTAGAACATCCTGAGGAGCTTGCTGCACACATTGAAGGACCGCAGCCTCCTCAGGAAGAACAGCCTGCTCTGCCCTTTCTTGTAGAGTGCTTCAGTATTGACCAGACATGTGGACTCGAGTCACATGACTTGGACTCAAGTCAGACTCGAGTCATGATTTTAATGACTTCAGACTTGACTTGATAAAATTCGGCATGACTTGCGACTCGACTTGGACTTGAATACTATTCACTCGAGACTTGACTCAGACTTTGTCTCTTTGACTTGTGATGACTTGACATGTCTCAAATCAAAAACTAAATTTCCTGATCGTGGACCAGTCACCCCAGAGACGCTTTCCCTCCGCGATTAAAAAAAAAAAAAAATAGCGGAGACAAGCGGCCAAAGCACAGTTCAGTGCTGCCGCTACCCCCACACGCGTTACGCACTGTGTGTAGGGCACCAAGAGACAGAGGAAGGACCAACATTTAGCCAATAAATAGTAGCCTTACTGCAAACTGATTTGCACTCTTGTTAGAGAACGTTCAATGTTAAAATGCACCAACAGCATGTTACATAAAGATGATACTTTTCGAGACCTCTCCATGAAGATCCAACTTGAACTTATGCTAGCCTACTGCATTTAATTGAGAACTAATCTAAGCACGCACGAGAGGGAGAGAAAACGAGTAGGTTCCAGCTGGCTTGTCATTGTTGATGATGATTGATATCTTCTTTTAAATATAAGAAACATATAAAAGGAAGTCGTGAAGGCAACAAATACAAGATTAGAGAGATTACGAGATTTATCCGGTTCTCACTAGCCTACTGTTATAAACTATGAGATCCAGGTCACTATGACATACTAGCTGCACTCACTGTGATTTGGAAAGTGGACAAGAATATGAAGAGTTGTCTTTGCCTTTGTGTAATGGAACTGGTGAGTCTTGAAGTATTCTATAATTTATTAACATGAAGCACATGATATGCCGATTGAAACACATTCCACTCAGCTACTGTAGCTAGGTGGCTACTGGCTACCAGGCTCATAATTCACTTTTAATTGCAAACAGAAAATGCCAAGCAAGCATCATGTCATACATGCTTCTCCAAAGGAATGAAAGCTGTTTGTGCCAACTTAATATCATGCTTATCATTGTTAATATTGTGCTATACATGTGGCACAAACAATGTTTGAGTTTGTGGACTAGCCATAGGCTGAATGGAGCTGGTAAAAAAAAGATCATTATGAGAACGTGTGGACAGTGGCACACAATGGGCTTAAAGTGACAGTGCACCATTTACAAATGAGATAAACAGCATCAAATGTGTAGTATTTCTTAAGAAATTAATACTTAATTAATACAAAATTACTGTCATTATTATCTTTTAAATAATATAAAAGTGTTGACCTTGGCTTCCCTTATGAGTCGCCACTGGCAGACAGCCTAATAAATTGTTTGCAGGCAAATCTGTGGCCTAGCGCAGTGAAATGCCATCAGTCAAATTATTACTCATCCTTACAGTGGGCTCCGCAATTTGGAAAAACAATATATATATATTTGCAGCTGTGCTGAGTGTCATGTAGCTATCCGTTTTGTACAGATTACTCAGGTATGCACATGTGTATATTACACAGGTATGCGCATGTCGTAAAAGATTACAAAACAGAAACATTGAACATATTTTAATCTGTATTTATAAAAAAAAATACTGTGGATTAGATGTAAGCGCTAAAATTATGATCGAATTATAATTTAGTGAAGAGTACCTGATGACTTGTTTAGGACTTAAAAAAAGATTGGGACTTGGACTTGGACTCAACTTGGCTTTGATGTGACTTGGACTTGGACTCGACTTGCCCTTCTCTGTATTTACTTGGGACTTGACTTGGACTTGACTGCTAAGACTTGGGACTTACTTGTAGGTGCTTACCACCTCCACATTGACCCCTCCATGGTGACTGGTAGCACTATCATAAAGCAGAAGTGCTTGACCAGTTGGAGACTACGCTCACTGCCATGCACAACTGACAGACTGAGGAAGTCATTTGTCCCCAGGGCCATACAACTCTTCAACGCTTCACTTAAAGGAAGAGGAGAATTATACTTTTCTGCATAGTCCATCTGCCTCCACACCTCCCTCTACACTTACACTTCAGTGACCTCTGACTGTACTGACTGTCCACTAGCCCACTGTGTTACTGCTTACACTGTCTACACTGTTTACTCGCTATATTATCCCATATGTACAACCCCTCCATATCCCAGTCTAGACTGTGGTCTAACATCACATCATACTTGACCACCATGACACACACCTTACTGAGCACCTTACCACGGCATATTGAATCACAGGGTCAGTCCCTGCCCTGTCACTGCATATGCCTCATGCTTATACATTAAATGACATTAATTTGGATCATTCATGCTTATACAGTACAGTACATTCATGTGGATCCTTGTTTTAGTATCTTTAGTGTCTTTTACTGTCCATTTTAGTCATGTGGATTTGTTTTTTTATCATCCGATTTATGTTGTTGTGTGTGGTGTCATAAGCTACTGGGACCTTGAATTTCCCCTTGGGGTGGGTGGGTGGGTATGTATGTTATGTATGTATGTATGTATGTATGTATGTATGTATGTATGTATGTATGTATGTATGTATGTATGTATGTATGTATGTATGTAAGTAATGTATGTATGTATCTATCTATCTAGCAAATCCTCATGAAAAATTTACAGTTGCAACATATTACAATAAAACAAACTTTCTTACTGGTGTAACATCCATAAACGTATTAGCTTATTTTAGTTAATAGTTGATAGACTTTTTGTCAATGTATACACATGGATAAGTACATGGTGTACGTGTTCTTTTGTGTTTTGCCCAGTTTTAGCATGGCATTCAGACTAACATAACACCTTCCTTAAGATCATCTACATGGTAACAATTTAACTGGCTTTTACATGAATTCATGTGGTCCATCTTATGAAACAAATGACTGGTTATTGAGCATGTAGGTAGAGAGCACTTACCCTCAACCCTTTCAAATGTTAGTAGAACCTCACACACATGCTCTGGGTAGTCAGAGGTGTACTGCACTGCTCTGTGCAAGGCTTTCCTACAGTGTAACGAATCACCATAGGATCTGCAGGTACAAGCATGAAGAAACATGAAATATATGTAAAATAATTGTATTACCCATCTTGATTTTAAAAAGTAATTTATTAACATTTTCCTTTTCTAAATAAAAGCCCAATCAACTCTAAATTCTGAATCTGATCTTACACACATCGTAATTACAGTGCATAAAAATATATTCCTAGGCTTCTTATACTTCTTATTATTACAGTGCATGCAAAGCAATGCATGCTTTGCTTTGAAAAAGGCTATTTGTGACACTTAACCTAGCTCAACACTAAACAGAGATCATAGTAGGCTATTTTAGAATGACTTCTATCTATTGTGTAGTTAAACATGTCATGGCAGCACCACTGAAACTTTATGGTCAATTCTTTGTATCATTCATTACCTTCCTCAAATTCAATGACACATGGTGCAGAGCTAACAGTGCCAGGGATGTGGCTCATTCTTTTGTGTCTGTGTCCTGTGTGGGCATGCAGGATTCATTCCCTGTAAGGTCTTTCTTTCTCACAAGATGGCAACGACTGGAATAATAGTAAGGTAATGCACTGACTATACAATCCTTTTTGGTACTATTTCTTTACACTGACAAAGGTAAACATACTTTGGTTTGCCTGCAAGGACCCTCGCCACGGTAGCATAGAAGTGTAATGATTTTCTGAGCCTAGTTAGGGGCTTAACATAGTGATTCATTTTCTCATTAACACAAAGCAGGACATGTTGACCTAAGGATACAAACTTAATATGATATGAGCAGGACATGCTGACCTAGGGATACAAACTTTATATTTGTGATTAGCCATCTGGGGATACAAACACACTAAAGGCCCGTACACACCAGATACAATACGAAATAACAGTGCGAAAATGCGAAAAATTCATGTGCGAAATTTTCGCACTCAAAGTGTACACACCAAGTCCGATGCGATTATTTTAATATTTTGCATTCTATTTCGCACTCACGTCACGCAGGTTCACACAGCGACTTTCAGTAAGCAGGGAGAACTCAAAATCATCAAGATTTGAAACAGATTATAGCCTTGATCAATCATGGAACCGTGTATTGGCTTGAGAGGTGCTGGGGAAATTAAATCTTAATACTTGTGCTATTGTGATAATTGTGCAGAACCACTGACGGAACACATAAGTTGGTTGGGCTCATTAGTGCACCCATACACCCACCCCACTACACAACACACACGCAACCAGATTCTAACGCTAGGCGGGAAGGGACATGATTAACGTTGGCACTAGTTTGAAGAGGATACGCTTTTATAGAGTTAAGCATTCTTCCTTGAGAAAAATTTGAACTCCGAGTCCGGGTAAATAGACGGACACAGAGAGGTCAGCAGGGAATGACGAGCTGATTTTGGGCTGAGCTCAACGTTGCGCTCTGCCCCACATTGAGCCCAGCCCCGATCTGCAAGCTGCAGCCAGGGGTGCCCGCATATTGGACTCGAGGTAGGCCTATACCATGTAAAAATTGTGGTAAAAATTGATCAGCTTGTATGACGATGATCCAACACACAGCAAAAGCTAATAATGATAGCCTACCAGTTAGTGGTAACCCTGGACATAATGCTGTTGTTAGCAGCATAGCCCATCATGACCTATTCTTAAAACTTCCATTTCCATGAATGCATATAGTATTTTTTCCATTGCAAATATGTGCAGTGAGAAGCCCTCTGTTCACTGCTGTAGTGAGATTTCATTCTTTTTGGTTGAGTGTAAAATGGGACGGTGGTAAGAAGTGGGGAAAGCTGTAAGGAGTTCGCACTACGTAAGAAGTTCGTCAGGAGTACTCTTGAACACCTGAGAGACTCTACTGTAACGTAAACTCTTTGTAACTTTGGCATATAGGCCTATTAAGGAGACTAGTCATTGTGAGCAGTAGGATCACTCAATCTATCAGCTTTTTTTCTGCTCGTCGTTCTATTGTGACATCAATGGAACCCTGCAAAATCATTATTTGATTGGTCAACAGCTCTTTTTCGCATGCGAAATTTCGCATGAAATGAGACCGCTGCGAAAATGTTTTTAATCGCAACGAATTTCGTCCTCGGTGTGTACAGACTTATATGAATGCATGTGTTTAATAGGCTGCGTAATTTTGTGCGAATATTTCGTCCGAAAAATCGGACTCGGTGTGTACGGGCCTTAAGTTCCATGTGGATCAGTAAAATCTGGACTGGTGAAGTACACAATATTGTGGATGAGAAACCCAAAAAAACCCAAAATAAAGCGTTGAAAAATCCTATGAGCCCACAATTACTGGAGTCTATTTACAGTGAATCCAGAAATTCTCTTGAGAGAAAAGAAGGTTTTGCTAAAAAGGAAGCGTCTCAGTAAATTAATCCTAAATGAATCCTAATAAGAACCCATAGAACACAAATATACAGAAACTGAGAAACATGGCCTCAAATTATCTCAATGCTCACCTCTCCAGGTTGTAGTATTCCAACCACATGTTGGCATATTTGGCTTTCCCTTTAGTCATGATGCTGTCCCAAAGTTCTCTTGCTTTTTGCATGTTCCTGCAATGCAAGGCCTGAGGGGAATGTGTAAAATGTAAATCATTCACCCCTCTCACTGAGAGTGGTGTTTAAACTCTTAACATGTAACAGCCCTACCTCATGCCCAATGGACCCTATTCCTACCAACCTACTCCAAGACCTAGCTCCCACCATCACACCCGCAATCACACATGCAACTAGAAATCATTTCCGAGGAACTGCAAAGTGTGCTTGCTCAGGTGCGGTTCACCAACGGGATGTACCATGTACCAAGTTTG
The DNA here is from genome assembly GCF_018492685.1 of Alosa sapidissima. Classification (NCBI taxonomy): domain Eukaryota; kingdom Metazoa; phylum Chordata; class Actinopteri; order Clupeiformes; family Clupeidae; genus Alosa; species Alosa sapidissima. Next base: position 1,892,915 of record NC_055964.1, read on the forward strand.
GTTTTGATATGTGTAAGCATTGCTTAAAAGAAGATGCAGAAACAGATGAATGTATTCTACTCACCTCTATCCTTGCCCATATCTGCATTATTGTGCATGACAGGTCTTCACTTCCACTGAACCCTACAAGACATAGCATTTGCAGTATGACAAGACTGTATTTCATTACTCTAACTGTATATTTTATACACAGATCATCTAGACTTATAGACAATAGATTAAATCTTTGTCAAGGAGACAAAAGTCAGGTAGAAATATTCAAGAGAAAGAAACCTTTGAAACCCCAGGGGTAGGTATACACTTTACATTGGATTTTCACAGAAGTGTGTTCACACAATTGTACCCAATCAACATCCTACTTTCCTAAAACAAAGATCAGAACCCTCTTTTTTGCTTATCATGGTGAATAACATTTGTGTTGCTCATGATTTACAGAAATCAAATATCTGACCACAAACACAGAATGATAGTTGAAAGTCTTTGACTTATTACTAGGGATGCACCGATCCGATATTAGGATCGGATATCGGCCCCGATATTGACAAAATAGCTGGATCAGGGATCGGAAAAATTTGCAGATCTATGGGCCGATCCGAATTTACTTTAACTTAGACTGAGCTGTGACACGCAACCAGACACTAAATAGACATTTCCTCTGGTGTTTGTCATTACGTCATTGTCTTTACAGTCTGCCCGTCATTATATTTCTGGTTTACTATTCATTATTTTATTAACTACCATTTTTCATTGATTAATTACAATCTTCATGCGTTTTTGTTGCATTTTTAGGCAGAATGATAACGTAATGTAACACAGAATAATAGACAGAATCCAACAAGCGTAACACAGACTTTGCAGCATGCATTTAAAAAGTGTCACCATAATCTAGTACAGATATAAATGTGGCTGCCACAAGTTCTTTTCTTGCCTTATTTCTAAAATAGAAACCTAGCTTGACTAAGTTTCTTTACCAAATTAGATACTATGCAGTTTCAGGAATTTTTATCCCCCTAGAGACGCAATATATTTTACTCTGCCGTGGTAAATGGCCTACTTCTCGTCGCTTGTTCCCCCTGTACACAATGGAAATGCTTTTGTTGTGGAGGCGAAGGATTAACAACAAGCAAAAACTATCTACAAAGAGCTATATCTACTGACTGATAAGACAATGTTTCAAGATTCTCGCGAGATGTCTTCGGGTTGACTATACTTGAAGTTGCATGGCTGGTTCTCGTTAGCAACTCGCTACGGCTATGCTGTATGGCTATGCCACGTGAACGATTCCCCTATTACAAGTTTGTTTACCACCAAATTGACTCCCTAAAAGTTCTATTAAGGTGAAAATCTTGCATAGTGTACCTTTAATGTATGTACCTCAAGTCCGGAAAAAGGCTTTCATGTTTGCTGTACTTTCTACTTTCTAATCCAAACCCTGGTAATCTAGAAAGATTAAGGGTCTGGCCACGAACAATGTAATGGCCCAACTCGAGGGGCGGCAACAAGCATGCATTTAAAAATCTCACTGCACGCAATTGGATAACACAAAACCAATGTGTACTGTCCTCAAACGTTGCAGCGCTGTCTTAATCAGTTTAGCTGGTTTCCCGGAATGTTGGGGTAAAAGTAATGTGCATCATTGCTCATTGCCAGAGTGTCTCGCAGAGACAATTCCATTGTACTCTCGCGAGAACTCTGGATTTCCAGGGTACCTTCTACTTGGAATGACCTACAGAAAACTCTCCAACTACAGTGTCTAATATCCTTAAATGACTTTAAAGGTTCTGTTAAAGCCATGGAACACGAGTCCATCCATACCGTAATTTCCTAATAGCCGCAGCTTTTACAGTGAGTACTACTTCAAATGGTCCGGCTTCACGCGTGATTCTCACGTGACCTCAAGCGTGAATCACGCGTCTTTTATTTATATTTCCCCAGTGAAGCTGCAATGACCCAAACAACCATCAGGTGGCACATGTGAGTAGGGTTAGGAACATCGGCTTTTGCCGCTTTGAATCTATGCGCGCCAGTATGCTACAGTATTAGGGGTGTGATGATTTCAATTTTATATCGAAATTACATCTCAATCTCAAACTTCGAACTCAAAAGTAGAATCGACAATGCAGCCAAACCACACACACGTGCTGAACGGCGGCGTCAACACTCTAATTTTAGGCTGCAGCCAGTAAAAATATAGACATCAACCTACCGAAATCAAAGCCCCACTTGCTACTCTGAAATCACCAGTGTGGAAGTATTTTGTCGTTCATTCACGTCAATTAACACTAACTTAGCCTACTCAACTTAGCAAGTGAAAAGATGATCAAGTTATAAAATTACTTTAAGGCTTAAAATGCACATTGATAAGTACATATTCCATGAACCTTGGGTCTCTTCGGAGTGTGCCGAAACAATCAAATTATCATTCTGTGTTGTTTCATTTCACTATGTTCACGTCTCTGTTTAGCCTAATGTTTGTTCGGTTTACATTACAACCTCACGGTTGGAACGGTTTCAAAATAAAAAGTGGTTTCAAAATAAAAGCCCCCCGAAACAGAAAAGGAAAAGGCCAAAAAAAAGTAACATATAAGGAATGCATTAATAGTAATGTAAAAAAAAAAGATCGAAAATCAAATCGAATTGTGACTTTAAAATCGAAAATTAAATCGAATGGAGGATTTGGAGAATCATGACGCACCTACAGTGGGCAGTGCTTCGAATTGGCCAGCTTCACTCGCGGTCCGCGCGTGGGATCACGCGGTATCACGCGACTTTAATTTGTATTTTTCCAGTGAGACGCTGCAACAACCCAAACAACCGGTAGATGGCTCAAGTGAGCAGGGTGTGTCGTAAAAAGAAATGGAGCCTGGAAAACCCTACACAGACTTCACTACAGACTTTAGCAGACTGGTTTAGAAATAATGTAATAGCCAGAAATATGCCTGCCCTAATAAAGAAATATTTGGTTAACTGCGAGTGAATCCCGTTTGCAGCCGTAGAGACGCAGGACAAATTAAACATTCTGGTTTTCTCCGAGTGCAACGATGATAGACAGACATCATTTGGACAAAATATAGAGTATTAACCTCCGTTGCTCAGCCAAATGCCTTCCTGTTACGTCCTGTTATCACGGAGTTAGGCCTACAGGCGATAAACGATTTTTGATGGTCACAAGTTTACTTCATTAGGGACTGTTCGTTATTTATTTAAGGGGCTACCGGAGGAGTTTGGGGAGCATTAGTCCAAAAAGACGTGACCCTCCCTCGCCAGCAATACATTTTTCTATGACCCTCCAAAGTGATTATGAAAAAATCATTGTCAACTTTTTCCGGGTTTATCGCCTACTGTATTTTAACGTTTTCACATATTTGGCCATAAGCCGTTTATCATAGGCTATCACGAAACCAAACTACAAAGGCGAACACTTTAACAGGGGGAATTAATTGGGCATGAATCATGCTGAACGCTATTTCGCTACCTTAGAATAATAAGGTTCTATCTGCGTTTTGAGTAGGTACAACCGGGACGATTGAAACGGGGACGAATGAAACATTCCGGTTTTCTCCGAGTGCAACGATGATAGACAGTCATCATTTGGACAAAACATGGAGCATATTAACCTCCGTTGCTCAGCCAAATGCCTTCCTGTTACGTCCTGGTATCATGGAGTTACGAGCGATAAACGATTTTTGATGGTCAAGTTTACTTCATTAGCGGTTTATTTTTTTGGATTATTAAAGAGTGTTTTTCATTTAAAGGTTTGACTTCGTGCTTATTCAGAAGAGCATTTAGTGCTCTCCCCAATCCCAGACGTTCACATTGCATGTTTGTTTGTAATGGATGTAACCGCGAGATAGGCTATGCGTTTGACAATAAGTTGTTAACAGAACCAAGACATATAGCCCAGCAGCAATCTAGGGACTGATCGTTATTTATTGAAGGGGCCACCGGAGGAATTTTGAGTGCTTCAATTGGAAGTTGCATGACCCTCTCTTGCCTGCTAGAAATTGTTCAATGACCCTCCGACAGAATTGTTAAAAAAAAGACATGACCCTCCCCTGCCAATTGTCTTCCGCCCGCGCCACAACCACACACTTTGTGATAACATTCTTAAATCAATCTTTCCCGTGAGCTTGCATGCTACCAGTCCTTCCTTTTCAAATGTGTTGCGCCTGTTTGCACAATTTCACAAATAATCATATGTGATTAATAGTATGACAAATAATCCCTGTGCACGGGGACCGAAACAATGCATGCCAACTTTTTCCGTGTTTATCACGTATTTTAACTTTCCCCGCTGTCTTGCCGTTTTAATGTTTTCCCGTAGAATATCCCATATTTTAATACTCTCATAACAGCCCTGCCATCGGGCCTGTCTCTGTGTTGCCCTGTTGCTACCCCTTGCCCTTCCAACGAAGCAGATGTCTTCAAATCATCGTTTTCCTTGCTTGAAGGCGAACTTAGAGTGATGTTAACCTATTTAAGTTTAACGGCGCGATTGCCGTGAGAGCACGATTCATTGGCGCTTGCATGTTCGGCCTCATGTCTACGTGCGCACCTGAGGCTACTCAGCTGCAAGAGAAATAAGTTCCCCTCTTTGTATGTTCACTGCAAGTTGGCCTACCATAACTTACCAACTCTGCACTGTAGACTGGCTATTTATATTTTTCTGTGAAATAAGCAAATGTATTTGTTCAACTTTATGAAGCAGAATTACGCATAGGGTACTTGGAACATAATACATTTGACAAAGGACAGATGAATGTTGCTAGTGACAAAATATTAACTTTCAGTGTTTTAAGATGTCTTTGTCATGGGGAAGTGTTTTTCCCCATGCATTTATTCTAGGTTACTGTCAGTGACTGCCGTGAGAGAAGCGGGTTCTGTGTTTCGTTCATGTCAGTGACTGACGCGAGAGATGCGGGGTCTGTGTTGCGTTGCGTTAATTTATTTTCATTGGGCATACCGTGCCGTGCCGTCCACAGCTCTTCAGTTCTGACAAAGCCAAAATTACTCCTTTTGAAACAATGAGTGCAGGAAGGGGGGGGGGGTGTCCCAAGCAGCTTTCAGCCATAAGGCTACTTTAAGAACATTTCAATTCACCCGACACTAATATTCAAAATGTTGAAAACTATTTCGGCATAGCCTATAAAGCAGTTTAATTAAATGGAATGTTAGTTGTAAACAAACGAGCAACTTGGTGAGGCTTGGCCTCACAGATGCGCTCGTGCCTTAGATGGCAGGAAAAATCTTCACGATAGGCCTATTAACTAACCACCCGATTCACGTTGGCTGGGGGGAAGGGGGGCCATCAGACAATTGTGCCCAGTTAATCCGGCCCTTCCCCCAAAAAATCACACCTTCCCACCTCTGACAGCTTAAAAGAAGTCAAGAGGACTCCTTACTCACAGACCTAGTCACAAACCTGCGGTTTTGAAATCCTATGCAGCTACAGGAGCTTCCAATTGCGAGGAAGCAATTTTGCATTGTAGGCATAACTAACATGCAATAACGCCGCCAACAACAACCAAAACTAGGCTAATCATTGTCAACATGTAAATTAAATGTAACATTATTGTCAATCAAATTAAAATGTTCTCTTTTGCAAACGTAGGCATAGTAACAGAATAATTTAATAATGTTACAAGATACTACATCAATCCGTATGTTTCATTGGGCTACTAGGCTATTTGTTTTGCCTTGATTCATTTAGGCTAGGCCTTTTTATTCAGGGGCCATATTCACAAAGAATTTTAAGGCTAAAAGTAGCTCCTAACTGGCGAATTTAGGAGCAACTCCTAAAAAAAATAACTTTAGGACTCCTAATTTTTTCACAAAAAGTAATTCACGAAGCATTTTAGACCTAAAAGTAGCACCTAAGTCTGGGACAGCTTAAGTCGAGAGGACTCCTAACTCACTAAGACCTATTCATAAACAGCTTTGTGGCATTTTACGTTGCGATGTTTTGAAATAGCCTATGCGCAACAGGAGCTTCCAATTGCGAGGGAACAATTTTGCATTCATGGGATGCAATAACGCCACCAACAACAACACAAACTAGGCTACTCATTGTTAACATGGAAATGAAATGTAACGTTTCATTGTGAATCAAATTAAAATGTTCTCCTCTTTGCAAACGTAGCCTAGGGATATGGTGACATATTAATTTAATAAATGTTGCAAAGGTAGGCTACTGCATCAATCCATAGGCCTATGTTTCATTAGGCTACTAAGCTATTTGTTTTGCCTTACTGTCAGTCATCATCGGAAGAGAGGTGTTTGGAATTCCCGCGTTACAATCGTCAGCCAATCAAGGTGGTCACTTCAGTCAAGCTCGTGCATGAGTAATGACGTCATCCATAGCCACGAAGACTCACTCCTAGTTTAGGAGTTGTCTGAAAGGCTTTGTGAATAACTTTTAAGAGAAAACTCCGATCTAAAATCTTTAAGTGCGATTTAGGAGTAGCCTACTCCTAGTAGTAAGATAAAAGCCTTTGTGAATAGCCTACGGCCCCAGTTATTCATCATCTTCTGTCCTTGTGTAGCGCACGCATTCTGAGACCTGTCACTCATCATCGTAAGGGAGGTGTTTGGAATCATGCCCGCGTTACAATCATCAGCCAATCAAGGTGGTCACGCTTGCCCATTTACCCAAATTAATGGTCGAATATTACTGATGATCATTGTTATTTAAGAACATGCAGTGTGCGTAGGGTACCAAAAACATCTTGCTCGTAAAAAAGCATCATAACGCACATTCTGGCGGGTCTGTTATTTACTGTAGGCTGCGCAAACCACATGCCTTTATTTTGGGCAAGCCTGCATTCATTCATTCATTCATTCAACCTTTATTTATTCTCGGAGGGTCATTGAGGGAAGCCCTCATTTTCAATGAAGCCGAAATTACAGAAGCGAAGCAAAGCGCTCCACAAACAAGACAACATTCGAGGCCTTCTGTTGAAGAATTTTATATAAAGCCTGCGCTGACAGTAATCCTCCTGCCCCTGATAGGCCTACCACAGCTGTGGATAGTGTGGAATGTTCAAGTAATAACACAATCCAATGTGTGTCTCAATTGTCCCCTGCTGACCACCTCACACATTTCTCTAGATTTTGCAACGAACTTACATGACACAATGCCATAAAATATGCCAGTTTTAGGACACAGAATAATGTTTGTAATGATATCAGGTAGGCCAGGTATTGTCGAAGGTGCATGGTGAAGTGAAATTCTTACTTTGGAAAACAAACATTTGCCGATATCATCGCCGATCATCAGAATATTGCAATAGATTCTGTGTTCTGGACTGCAGGTAACTTGTTAAGCCAGTGGTTATCAAACTTTTATTTCATTCCCCACTTTGATCAAGGGGCATGACTGATGATAGTGGAGATAACGTGTTATCCCGAGGCTTTTGCAAGTCAGCATCTTCGACGGTAGTCTATTAAAAATTAAAAAAAGTTTTCGATGTCCCAAACGGAGAGCCATACTTTATTGTTTTTAACGATCTCTATGCTACTCACAAAAATGTAGGCATGGGGACATGATGAAGTAGGTTATCCAACTGTCGTGTGTTAAATTATTGTGATTACGAGCCAGTGGTTTTCAAACATTATGTGTGACTCGGACATCTAACTAAATGCAACAGGCTCATATCGTCCTCGCATTCGCAAAATGAGGACCAGTGTTTTGTCAAATTGCAAATAGCTATTCGTTTTAACTATTTTTTTTTTATGATAGTAGCCTATACAAAAAGCACTTTATACTATCTTAATATTGGAATATGGGGAGGGAAGTGGCGCGTCTGCAGTCAGCCAAATATGAATGTAATTCTGCGGCATAAAGCAGATGTAATTGTTTATCGTACAGAAAAATAAAAATGACATGTCAAGCAGTCAATTGACTACACTCCAGTCAAGAAGTAGGGCAAATTAATTTACGAAACCAAAACGTGGGTCATAGTTGTCTAAGCCTCTATTGCGTAGCCTGTTAAAAACGTCGCCAGATAGTATTAAATCGGCAACAACATTGTTTTCTGCAGAAGCCTACCCAAGGCTACAGATTAATTCTGAACAGTTATTTCTCTACTGGCTCAATTATCACACCACTGTTTTGATTTGCGTAGTTGCGTTAACCCCAACACTGACAATAATGTAGACAGCAAATTTCGATTTTGATTTTCGTGTAGTCAAGCCTTAAGCCATACCCAAGTAGCCTAAATCGAGGTAATGTTTAATTATGCATGATTTATTTTGTTATTGAATTCGTAGGCTGGGATTACTCTCGGCAACAATTATGTAAGGGACGGCAGGCAGAGCGATGTACAGTGGCAGAGCGACGCACAGTGGCTGAAAGTGGTACTAAAGCTTCTCGCAGCTTCACGCCGCGTAATGCGCGAATGAAGTGGTCATTTGAAAGCGATGCCCACTGTATGCAGTACGGACAATATATTTACCGTTTTTATTTAACGTTTATTCAGTTTCCACAATATTACCCCCTGATGAGCTTTCATTTCGATGGCTGATAGGCCTACAGTACGTCTCCTGCGACAGTCCCAACATTTAGCACTATAATCAAACAAACCAAAAGTGAATTAAATCTCGAAGCAAACTGAAAATCTTCTGCTTTTAATATAGCCTACCGATGTGTTATTTCATGAAGAGGCATCTGGCTGTTTGTTTTATGCTTGTTTTGCCTTCATTAAAAGGTGCTCCAAGCGATGCCACACGTTTTTTAGGCTGAAACATTTTATGCAAACATACTGCAAACATCACCTAACCAACCGCTAGCTGTCTGTGTCCTGAATACTCTGTAAAAAATGTGATCTCTGTGGACAGCCCAGGCTCCAAAAACAACCTGGGCAAACCTAGCCCATAAAAACATAAACTGTTCCAGCAAATCACAGACAAGATGCGCGTTTAGGAGTTTCAAATGCACAGGAGCAGCACGGGAGGGAGGGGGAGGAAGTAGCGAGCTAGCTCTCTGTTTTGTTTGAAAGTCAACAGAAGTGACAAATGAAACAATATACATTCACTGTGAGGCCAAACCCAAGAGCAAAGACACACTGATCTCTGCAATAGAGTTTCTGCAATAAATACATAGACAATCTGGACAAAGTCATCGACCAGGTCATAGCATGGAAGGGAGAGTCAACTGGCATTTGATCTCCCCTCGGGCCAAGGGATGTCCAAGTTTTCTGCTTTGCCATCTCACTATTACCAAATGCCAATTGATATTAGTTTTAACCTACTGGTTAGCGCTTACTGGTGGCCTACCTAGTGCTTCGGACTAGTAACCGGAGGGTTGCCGGTTCGAACCCCAACCAGTAGGAACGGCTGAAGCAAGGCACCCAACCAGTCACTGCTCCCCGAGCGTCGCTGTTGTAGCAGGCAGCTCACTGCGCTGGGATTAGTGTGTGCTTCACCTCACTGTGTTCACTGTGTGCTGAGTGTGTTTTACTAATTTACGGATTAGGATAAATGCAGAGACCAAATTTCCCTCACGGGATCAAAAGAGTATATACACTTATATACTTACTTATGTTTACATTAAGTATTTTTTGCTAAGTATTTTTAGGCTATACGCATTCCAAAATGACTGCTGTTCAGGTGCGTGTCTGTAATATATTGGGTAGCCTACTCTGTTCACAGAAACCCAGTCATGTTTTTGAATGGTTGTGCATCATTCTCTCATTTTCTCTTCAGACGGGAGAAATACGGATTTCAGTGTTGTAGTTCCTGCTTACAATGATGTAAAAATCATCACTGTGCATTATTGTAAGCAGGAAGTCCCATATCTTTGTCGAGAAGGTGAGACTACAAACATTCTTTCTTCATTTTTTCAGGGGGTGGGACCCACTCAGGCTACAGACCTATTACAGATCAGTGGGTGGGACTTGCAGAAACTAAAAGAAATATCCTTTTTTTAAGCTAAGCTAACAGGCTAGGTGTTTGCTGTGCGGAAAGCTGATAAGTGACAACGATGGCAGATGATAATTTTGAAACTAATATGGCAAATGGGGATTCTGAAGATCTGGTGTGCGAATCCGATGCTCGTGACGAGGCGCGGAACAGTTAAGGGTGATTGAGGAACTGGAGGCCTGCAGCAAGACCTGCCTGTCAGTTAGTAGAGCCCAGGCCGGCTCGAGCTGGGGCGGACTAGTGGTTTCAATCCTCTCATGAAATCGAAATGTAAAGTGGAATAACAGAAGTATAGGCCTTAGGCTACCCATGTAGGCTAAACACCACCCCCTATTTTTCCAGTGTCCTTTGGTATGCAAAGCAACATCATTAACAACACAACACTCAATTTTTGTTGACAGGTCATTGGCGAAATTGAACATTAGGCCTACCAGAGATCTGGTGATTGCCTTGTAGTCTGGATGGCTCATATTCAGTGAGGTGAAGTTTCATGCAAGAATTGAGGCAATCACCATTTAAGGGCAAATCCATGCAAAACTGTCATATCTACCATGGCATTGTGTTGGCGTTATGGATGTGACAGTTTTGCACGGAATTGCCCTTAAACGTGAGCGCAGGTTTGTCTTTATATTTTTCATTTGTAAGAAAGATTTCTCACATGCAAGTGGAACCAAACAGGGTTAACACAGCAATACTAACTCGTTACAGTGTGCGATTTATGGGCAGTTCATTTCGCGTTTTCGGAATCAGTCTTCGGATGGAAACTTTCCCCATTTCAGCCTTGTGTTCGCGATCGCAAGCTGTGGTCGCTGACGTTTCCTTTTTGACATTTTCCTTATCTAGCCTACAGCAAGCGCACACATCAACAATAACAATTAACGTGTTCTCGTTGACTGAAATGGAGGGAAATCGGTGGTTTTGTTTGATATTGACATGGCAACGAACCGCAAATGTAACAATATTGTGCAGCTACGGTTATGGAGTCAAGTGATCAACTAATTTCAAAAGCTGAGCCGCATCAGAGGGATCAAAGAGCCGCATGCGGCTCCGGAGCCGCGGGTTGCCGACCCGTAGACATTGTTCATATATTTCTTTTAAAGTAAAAGTTCAAATTCATGCTGGATGTGGTTTATTTTCTTATCCTTTGTGTTTCTCTATTAGAGAATAGTGAATCCAATTGGGGAAAAAAGGTTGAGACATAATGTTTAATTCCTCCCTCATGGTCCGGATGAATCAAACAGGCATAGGGGACAAAATAAAGCTAAACATGCGTAGTTTAACCTATGGTAAACGTCCAACAACTTTGTTATTTTACAACATCCTAAATCGGGGGTCGTTTTTCTTACGGTCAGTAGGCTTTGGGCAGCCGCTGAGGGTGGCACAAAAAGTCGGAGCATTTCTTTTTAGCTTTCATTTGCACTAATCGGTTCAATTGCTCAACAAGTCGATCATATTCCTGTATGGGCAGTGCATAAGATACCTTAGTTGGCTACTTTGCACTGCAGGCGTCTGTCTGTGCCGAGGTCTCACACACCCACGTGAAGGGGACGGAGAAGGCACTGGTGCCGGGGGATCTGTCGCCCTGCACATTAGTTAAATGTCGGATATGCTAGCCTATGTTTATGCTGTCAATTCGCGGGACATCTGACCTGGAAATATGTAAAATGCGTGCTTTACGTGCAAACAAGTAGCCTAATGATGTGCTGGTAACGTTTGCAAAATAGCGATTTTTGTAAATGTCCATAATGAAGAACAGGACCTTTAATATATGGCCACAAGAATGAGTGTAACAGGAAACAATGATCATTTTAATTTTAGAATCCTTATTAATGCCAAAATGTTACATTAATGAGTCTCTCTGTGCTTGTAGTTCAGTTAGGGCAGCGAAGAGCAGTGAAAGGCAGGAAATTATTGGAGTTGTTGGCTTTCATCCAGATGAGCAAAAAACACATGTTTGGCTTTTTCTCGGTCAAGAAAGCACTGACTTAAATGATGACTCCACATTTCTACTATAGAAAAGACCCAATTTAAATACACATTCATCTTCCCAGCAGTGAAATGCCCCTTTAAATGAAGGTTATAATAATAAATAATAATAAATAGCAACCATCAACAGACTTTAGACAATGTTAGATGTAAACCTGAAATAAACTTAATTAAACTTAAACTAAAAATGTTCTCCAAAACAGAAAAATACAAATTTTGTTTCAACGGGTGAGTTGGGGATTCCATGTTTTACTGAACTTTCAGTTTTCCCTGAAAAAAACAGTCTGAAAGGCAACTATTGTATACCAGAAACAAATTTGTTCCAAGAGACAATAAAGGCACAGCACGGTCATCTGAAGGATACTTACTATCCTCTATATCCTTCAGATACTCAAGAGATCTTGAGAAAGCTCCCCGTAGCTCATCCAGCTCTTTACTCCATTCTGTAAACATACAGTACATGTATAACTGTATTACTATAGTTCAAGTTCAAATTTATTTATACAGCATAACATATAATCATACACAGTGGTCATTCAATGTGCTTTACATGGTATGATACTAGATCAATCAATATATACACACACAACATAAAAAACAATATAAACAGCACTACAAAAACAAAATAATATGAAGAAAGAAAAACAGACCAAAAATGGAAATAATTTTTAATGGCATGGCAACGTGGCATTGCCTCCATCAAGCACAAGACAATACAAACAAGACAGCAAAAAGGTTTAACTGAAACGTATGTTTGGAAGACGCAGACGGGAATAAACATACAGGTTAGCTGGAGATAGGAGATGCGAGTTCGGCCATATCGCTCAACTAAGTAAGTTATATTTCCTTGCTAATTATTGCCAACAGGTGTGTGTGTGTGTGTGTGTGTGTGTGTGTGGAATCAAAGCGGCCAGACTGAATCCGTTAAAAAAGTTGGTTGTTATTTTGTAAATCAATATCAATCAATGTCTGTTGATCATAAGTTACAAAACCCAATAGGAGTAAATAAAATAAAATAAAAAAATATGTAAAAGCAGTCTTTTAGGAGCGAGAGGAAATGTTATGCTGTGTGTTTGACATTTGGCCTACACACACGGCCAGCGATGCACCGTCGATTTATGACTGGCAACTGGCAAAAGTAAATAGAATTTATTGAAGTGAATAGGGCAACGCATACGGCAAGTGGAACGACGACCGTCGCATCGCTCTAATCGGCCCCTTTCTATTTTTCAGGGGGATTTTGATACATCATTATAGAAAACAGCTGTATGGTCAGTGTATCTCCACTGAAGGTGGTTGGGTGATTGCGTTGCCAATAGTGTGTGTAGTACAGCAATTAAAGGAGAATTCCGGTGTGATATTGACCTAAAGTGTATTGAAACATGATAACGAGTGTGAACGTATGTCTCATAGCCCATCTCGGCTTGTCCCCTGCACTCCAAAATCTGGCGCTAGTTAGCCGATGCTACATTTATCGCATTTATCGCATCTACATTTATCCACTGCTACATTTATCGCATCTCCACCCTTGTGTGGTGGGCTTTAAAGCAGAAGACAGGTGAGGTAGTTCCAGTGTCTTCCCAGTCGGTTTTTGTATGTCGGGCGAATAACATCTACAGCTGGCATGATCTCCTTAAGATTGCAGTATGAACAGTGCGTAACAAGAGAGTTCCTCCACAAGATTTTGGTGGAGTTAGCGAGGAGCCCTAGCCTGGAAAATCCAGACCCTGGTAATCTAGAAAGATTAAGGGTCTGGCCACGAACAATGTAATGGCCCAACTCGAGGGGTGGCACCAAGCATGCATTTGAAAATCTCACTGCACGCAATTGGATAACACTAGACCAATGTTTACTGACCTCCAACGTTGCAGCGCTGTCATCATCAGTTTAGCTCGCCTCTGGGCCGCCTATATCAGATACGCCAATTTGATTGGTTCCCCGTGATGCAAGAGGTAAAAGTAACGTGCATCATTGCTTATTGCCAGAGTGTCTCGCAGAGACAATTCCATTGTGCTCTTGGGAGAACTCTGCATTTCCAGGGTAGAGGAGCCCCGGCTCTCCGTGCATTTTAATTTTAATTTTAAAAGCCATCTTGCTTTTAATCCCTGCATATGCCCCCCTCAGGAAAACTGCTCCCACCATCACAAAGACTGTTGCCACATGGCCAGAAGGTGCCTCCCAGCAGCTGCAGGACTGCTTTGAGAGGACCAACTCTTTGAACATCAGGACTTGGAGGTGTTCACAGACAGTGTTCTGTGGTACATTAAGTACTGCATAGACACTGTCACAGTGGACAAATGCATTCGGGTCTACCCCAATCAGAAGCACTGGGTGACACGGGGGGTCCAGCAGCTGATAAAAGAGAGGAACACCGCCTGGAGGTCCAGCAACAAAGACCTCTACAGCACAGCCCGAGCCAACCTAAAGAGGGGCATCTGAGAGGCCAAGGCAGACTACAGGAGGATAGAGGACCACCTGAGCAGTAACAACAGCAGGCAGGTGTGGCAAGGAGTTCAGCATCTGACCAACTACAGGACCAACCTCGGAGCTGCTGAAGGTGACCCCACGCTGGCAGAGGAGCTGAACATCATCTTTGCCCGCTTCGAGGTCACAGCACCAGAGAGTCCACTGTCCCACCCTACCTGGTGCAGGGCCAACAACCTGCTCCTCAACACCTCAAAGACCGCCTGAAATCCTCAACTATAGTCCCCCTGCCCAAGAAACCGCACATCTCTAGCCTCAAGGACTACCGACTAGTGGCACTCATCCCAGTCGTGATAAAGTGCTTTGAGAAACAGGTCCGTAGTCACATCACAGCAGCCCTGCCCCACAGCCTTTTGCCTACAGAGTGAATCGATTCACAGAAGACGCCATAGCCATAACACTACATACTACAATGATACACACCATCACACCTGGAGCAGCAGGGGAGCTATGGGCGGATGCTCTTTGTGGATTATAGCTCTGCTTTCAACATCATCCTCCCTCACAAGCTAGTGGTCAAACTGGGGGACCTGGGGCTTCCACACACCACCTGCATGTGGATCAATGTGGAAAGAGGGTCAGAGTGAGCCACCACACATCTACGGCCCTAAGCCTCAGTACCGGCTACCCCCAGGGCTGTGTGCCGAGTCATCTACTCCCTCTACACACACAACTGCTCCCCTGTCCATCACAGCAACACTATGGACCATGGGGAAGTTTGCAGATATGGTGGGGCTCATCTCCGGTGGGTGGGGTGGGGTGGGGGTGGGGGGTCTGCCTGGTGCAGGGCCAACAACCTGCTCCTCAACACCTTAAAGAACCAGTCATAGGCTAAAGGAGAAAGAAAACAGATCCCACCATTAATCATCAGTGGGGACTGTGTGGAGAGGGTGTAAGACTTCCGCTTCCTGGGAGTCCACATCGAGGAGAGCCTATCCTGGAGCATGAACACCTGTGCTGCTGAAAAAGTCACAGCAGAGACTACTTCCTGAGAATACTCAAGAAGAATAACATCACACAAAGACTGCTAGTGTCCTTTTACCGTGCCTCCATTGAGAGCATGCTAACATGTGCGTATGGTATGCCAGCTGCACAGCGGCTCAGAGGAAAGCAATCCAGAGGGTCATGAACACTGCCCAAAAGATTGTACGCTGCCCTCTCCCCACATTGGAAGAACTACACAGTTCCCGTTGTCTCAAAAAAGTAGGGATGCACGATATATCGGCGGCCGATATATTATTAGCCGATAAGTGAAAAAATGAAAATATTATTATTGGTCCGATAACAGAATTCTGGCCGATAATTTGCGCCGATATTTTTTAAAGTCCTAATTTAGGCCTACGTAAGGTCCATCTGGCTACACTGAGCTACTTGAGCTTGGTTGGCTATACTTTTTCCTCAATATAACATCTATATATCTAACAAAATCTGTGGATATGCGTTCATTTGGGAATCTGTGCATCTCAAAATCCTCTCGTGAATGATCTGCCATTTAACCTTAACAGAGCGGAGCTCAGCCCTATCTAGAGCCGTCTTGTGCTGGTGTGTTTGCACTTTACCGCGCTGGTCGGGGAAACAAATAAACAAACTTGTTAGTGGGACGAGTACATAAGTAGGCCTAGTTCCAAGTTGTGTTTTAGTATTATATTTGCATTACTTTAGCTTGGGTTTTGTATTATTACCTAGAAATATGCTAACCATTCGTGCTTCAGTTCCAGACAGGTCATCATAATAAGTTATTAAAACCTTCGGGGCTAACGCCTTTCATTTCTGCTGCAGCAGGTCGTGCGCAACAGAGTAGACGGACATAAGATACAGTCTGAGGAGTTGCAGCTTTATTCAGTTACCCGCAGTTAAACTAAACTAAACCTAAGTTTCCCTCACAAACTCTGATTTGGTTGCTATACTGTAGCTTATTCCAAGCTGAGCCGTTTATGAGCGTTTAGTCCTAAATGAAAACGATTCAAACTCTCTAGCCACTCACTCGCAATTCACTGACGTCAGGTTCACTTAAAGGAGCCACACATACTGTAGGGCTAGGCTACTGTTATGTTGTTGACTGCCGTACTATTGAGGACTATTACGAGTTCTGTCCATCATTTGGTGGTAGGTAAAATTACTGCAATAAAATTATGCTTATTAAATGCTTTCCCCAAATCACTTTTCACAAAATGTTTTCAAGAGTAATATTATCGGTTATCGAAGAAAATACCATGTGGTAGACCAAAATGTATCTAACGTGGAGAATACAATGCAATCAAGCATTTTGGGCGATGTGGAGTCACAAGCTGGCAGCAGATTAAATGCTCACGAGAGAGAAAAAGATGCAGTTTTAAAAGGACGTGACCGAAGCAAGCAGGCGATAGGCCCGACAGTAATTGTAAAGTCATTTTAAAAAAGATTCACTGAACAAAAATGCTGAGGTACATGAAAATGTAGCTAAAAATGTGGAGAATGCAATGCAATCAAGCATTTTGGACGATGTGGAGAGACAAGCTGGCAGCAGATTAAATGCTGGACAGAGAAAAAGATGCGGTATTAAAAGGAAGTGCAGTCCGAAGCTGCTGCAAGCAGGTGATATTTAGAAATTTATTTCACAAAATCCAAGACCAAGAACAGACAGACTATGTAACTGGACACATTGAGGCCAAAAATATTGAGAATTCTACAGGGAATGTTACTGAAGACGAATGAGTGAATAGTGGCAAGAGGCAAGCCGAAGGCTGCTGACAAGGGCCCAACGCTAATTGTAAAGCAATTTACAAAAAAAAAAAAAAAAAATAAAATAAAAAAAAAAAAAAATAAATTAAAAAAAAAAATCACTGAACAAAAATGCTGATGTGGCACATGAAAATTTAGCTAAAAATGTGGAGAATGCAATGAAATCAAGCATTTTGGACTATATATTGGCACAAGCTGGCAGCAGAACAATTGCTCGGCTGGCCACCTCCGAGAGAGGGAGAGAAAAAAAGATGCGCATTTAAAACCAGGGTCTAAATTCCAGCGCGGGATTGCGGGTATTGCGAATAAATTATTACTTAGTATTGAGCATAATAATAAAAGTCCCGCAAATCTAGCCATCATAATGCGAGAAATTCCCACACATTTTACAGCGCTTTCTGACGTTAATCTAATAATGGAGCGGCCTGAATGCGGGACTATTGACTGGACGGACCAACTCTGACTTCAATTGAACCCCATGCAGAGACACACACGCGCGCGTGCGCAGGACCACTTTTGAGGTGCCTCTCTCTCGTTGCTCTCTCTCTCTCTCTCTCAGCAGGATTTGTCACCGCTGAAGTCAAATTATAGCCTATAGGTGCTTCAACATCAACCGCTATCGACAGGAAAGGAAAACAAACGTTTAGCGATCAGGAACAGTCAGGAATTTTGTAAACACAGAAGCATGACCGCCTATAACGCGAGAGAACATGGATGACTTCTCCATTTGAGGAACGTTATAATCGATTGCGGACGTGAACAGACAGCTACAGACACGGAGCGCACAGTAGGCCTACTTTCACTTTATTCATTACGTTAAAGGTAATTCGCAAAGCGATCAAATATCACATGGCAGTGAGTTTTGTTTTCAAATGTTTTCATGCATGTCTAGATAACGGGTGAGACTCGTAAATCCTCAAATTTAGGCTGCGCAAAGCACAGCACCGTTATTTGGCCATGGCTTGTATTCGAGTCAGCTATAAGCCTTTATTTGGCATAGGCTATCAAAAGCAAATGTTCAATTTGAGATTTGATTTACGTTTGGACTGTTTGATTATATTGCTAAATATCGGGACTGATGACCACAGAAATCTGTGGGGTATTTAATGGCTCACTATTAAGTTTCATGTAGTGTCGGGATTTAAATTGCCATCCACTTATTGCGAGATAAGGTATCCGCTTTCATTCATTCATAGAACGTGTGCTGTGCTGCAAGGGAAACCTTATTCTGTATAGCCAAAGAGGTCTAAGATAGCCTTAATGTAGTTTTTAAATTATGCATGATTTACTTTTTTTATAAAATGCATAGGCTGATGCCTGGCAGCAACAATTGTGGTTAAATGTAGGTTACTGCTTCAGCCTCTAGCACAGAAGGGGGCGATATGCGACTGGTATCTTGAGAGCAATGAGAGCAACGTGTTGGAGACTCATGGTGTAGGACAATGACTTTTCATTGGCAACAATACCAACCAACAATATAAAATATTAAGAAGAGCTCTTTTATGAGTTAAATTGAATTGACAAAATTATACTGGCTTTTATTTGTTCAAATCTGAGGCCCGGCTATAAATAAATTCCCGGCCATAATTTGACGATTTAGGTATGCACGTGTGTTTAGGCATAGCCAAGACTAATCTCTGACTGAAAGTGCACAGGACTCTCGCGGCTGTAGACTAATGTTTCACGTAGGGTTCATGTCACTTAATATAAATTAACATTTAAAAACATGTTCAATTATATATTTTTTTCATATATAAGTCGCACCTGACTATAAGTCGCAGGACCAGCCAAACTATGAAAAAAAGTGCGACTTATAGTCCGGAAAATACGGTATAATGATGATTAAATGATTAGAATCAAAATCCAAAATGCATTATTTTACTACAACCTATAGGTGCAGTTGGCTTGGCATTTAATTGCAGTACTTCTCTAGCCAGTTCACTTCCTGTTTTGGGAGTTGAAAAGGGCTAATTCATGTAAAAATTATGATATTCTAGCTGTAACTTTACACTGTATATTTATGCTATATAGTGAGCTAGTGAACTACCACCTAGCTCAAAGTCATAAACTCCAAACTATATTTACAATTTCATTTACAGCAGACTGTACGGAATGCAATCCCCTCACCTTTACTGAAATCCACCCGTCTCCTCAGGTAGTCAAGGTATGTGTGCCAGATTTCAACATAATCAGTAGCCTGGACAAAACCAGCATGTAGGGACTTCTCAAAGGTATCTGAAGGAGGATGACATTTCAGATGACAACAGTGCTTCATGTCAGTCTTTCATCTCCATCATTAATCTCAACACATGCATAGAGAGAGAAAATACAGTTAACTAGATGTACCGCAGAGCGGTACAAAATACGACCGACGCCCAGTCCAGCACATTTTTTCCACAAAAATAAATCACGCTGAAAGGCCTATATGATTCTAACTGTCTTACGCATTATCCACACTCAATTCTCACTGGTATCTGCTAGACAACAAGTACCAAAACATGATTAGTTCATAGATTTCACATGTAAAATTCATTTTATACAACCCCACCCCCATCTTGCCTGTTCATAATTCTGAGAAATTCTTGAATTGTGTGCATGTGTGCGTGTACACGTTTATGTTTATGTGTGTGGGTGTGTGTGTGTGTGTGTGTGTGCGTGCTTGTGTGTTTGCCTGCGTATGTGTGTTTGTGCATGTGCATGCATGCGTACATATGTCTACTGTGTGAGTATGCGTCATACGTATGATTACTGTGAATGTATGTGTGTGCGTGTGTATCAGTTTATGCACATGTGTGCACATGGAATGGGTTAACATGACCCCTGGAGGCAAACATACGGAAAAAATTGGTCATCCTAGGCCATAAGGTTCTCAAGGTATTCACAGAAAACTGTGTCTGCCCTACCCTCCTTTCGGGGGGTCCAGTACAGCGGGGGGGCTACAGATGAAAACAAAAAACGATGGTTCCATGCTATCCATGTGGAGTTACATGCCCACCAAGTTTCGTGTACCCCGGTCTTTCAGTGTCCCGGGAATCCTTGTTGGTGTACGGTCACTAAATGTACACATAAATTATTTTATTGTAAGGCCCCCCATGAACAAAAGTCCACAAAACTTGGCATGCATTCGGAGGGTGTCATAAATGATCCTACACTTTCAATTTCGTGCAGTTTTGACCATGTCAGCCAGAGATATCGTGATGAAAACACCTAATTTTTTGCTTTTTAATTTTTAACTAGGTGGCGCTATACATGAAATAAGTGGTAATGGGATGGGTTGACATGCCCCCTTAAGACCAACATACAAAAAAAAGGTGGACCTCCTAGGCCCTACGGTTCTCGAGATATTCACAGAAAACTGTCTCCGGCCACCTACAGGCCAGTTGGTGTACAGTAACAAATTCATTTATTGTGTGGCCCCCCATTAACGGAATTCCACGAAACTTGGCGTGCATGCAGAGGGCATGCAGAGGGTGTCATAATGATCATACACTTCCAATTTCGTGCACTTCCAATTTCGTGCAGTTTTTTTAAAAGTAAATGTTCCAATCAATGATCCAGGCAGCACGTTTTCTTCTCTCTCTCCTTCATTTTACAGTCTAATTTTTACTGACTAGAACTCGGGGTCAAAGGTCATACAGAATCGATTAATCTGCACTAATTTTTTTAATCAGTTATTTTTTCTCAAATTAATTAATCGAAATGAATCAGTTATTTTGACAGCCCTAGTATTAACATGATCAAGAAACTATTTGCAACTATGTACAAGGATACAAGGAAACAAGGAAGTTTATTATCACATGCATATAGTTACTGGAAGTAAGAAATGCAGTGAAATTATGTCTGGTATCAGCCTATTTGTGCAAAGTGGGGGGGGGTAAAAAGTGCAGTAGAAGAGGGGTTTAGTAGATTAAGTGGCAAGGGCTGCATAAGAAAGGTGGGGGAGGATTGGAATTGGGGGGGGGCACCAACAAGGAGCACCCAAGAGCAACAGGGGCAAGGAAAAACTCCCTTACCAAGGAAGAAACCTTGGGCAGATCCACGGCTCAAGGGGCTAACCCAACTGCCAGGGGTCTTGGTGTGTGTGTTGGGGGGATGACAGGGGAGATGGGATAGTGTGCTGTGTATGTGGGGAGAGGGCAGTGTGCAATATGTGTGAAGCTTCCTCATGAGACAATGTGCTGTGTATGTAGGGGAGAGGGGGGGGGGGGGGGGGGCAGTGTACTGTAAGTATGGTGAAGGGACCAAGCAGAGTACTGTATGTATGATGTATGTGAGTGATGAAGATGTGTGTGTGTGGGCGGGAGGGGAGTGTAGCAGTGACTGTGTGTGTTCGTGTAGTGTGTGTGTGTGTGGGTAGGTGGGGGCAGTGTGCTGTAAGTATGTAGAGGATGTGTGTTGGAGAAGATCCTGAAGACAATGTGCTGTGTATGTAGGGAGGGGGGGGGCAGTGTGCAGCAAGTAGAGGAGGCTTACTGTAGCAAGCAGTGTGCTGTATGTATGTGAGGTGATGACAGATGATGTAAGTGTGTGTGTTTTTGTGTGTGTGTGTTGGGGATGGGGGTGGGGTGGGGGGTGGCAGAAAGGCTAGGCAATCAAGGACATGGGTAGATGGAGTAGAAATCAAAAATAATAAATAAAAAGTTCTATGGAGATGTGCAAAAGTTGGAGAAAGTCAGATATGTGTGTGTGTGTGTGTGTGTGTGTGTGTGTGTGTGTGTGTGTGTGTGTGTGTGTGTGTGTGTGTGTGTGTGTGTGTGTTTTGACGTGTGATGAAATAAGAAAATAAATAAAAGGTCTATAGCATAGGGTGAGGGATGTAAAAGTGCTAAAAGTCTTGTAGGTGTGTGTGTGTGTGTGTGTGGGGGGGGGGGGGGGGGGGTCATGAGTGCTGAGGAGTGAATGAGTGCAAAGTCAGTATAGTGTGAGTTCAGAGTTCAGATGGCCTGGGGATAAAAACTTCTCCTGAGTCTCTCAGTTCTGGCTTTGTGACTACATAGGAATAATCCATTGTTAGGATGAGAAGAGTCCTTCAGAATCTTTTGGGCTCTTAGGAGTACTCTTCTGGAATAGATATCTTGTAGAGCAGGGAGTTGAGTTCTTATAGTACGTTCAGCTGAGCTCACTACTCTCTGCAGAGTACTACAATCTCTAACTGTGGAGTTCCCATACCAGGTGATGATGCTACCAGTTAGAACACTCTCAACCGCTGAAGTGTAGAAGGCCTTCATGATGGATGTAGAAACTTTGAATTTCCTTAGCTGATGAAGGAAGTAGAGTCGTTGTCTGGACTTCTTCAGAACATATTGAGTGTTAACAGTCCATGTTAGGTCTTCAGTAATGTGGACACCAATGTATTTAAAACTTGTGACTCTCTCTACAGGTTGCCCGCTGATCATTAGTGGGGTGTAACTGTAGTTCTCCTGCTGCCTTCTGTAATCCACTACCATTTCCTTGGTTTTATTGATATTCAGTGTCAAGCTGTTAGATTGACACCACTGTGCCACCTCATCAACCTGATCCAAGTAGAGCTGTTCATTGTTGTTACTAATCAGGCCCAAGATCACTGTGTCATCTGCAAACTTGATGATGGAGGTATGACTACTGTTGGCTTTGCAGTCATGTGTGTAGATGTTGTACAGCAGTGGACTCAAAACACAGCCTTGGGGAGCACCAGTGCTGATGGTTAAGGAGTCAGATGTCAGACCCCCCACTCTAACCACTTGTGAACGGTTGGTGAGGAAGTCAAATATCCAGTGACACAAGGTGGTGTTCAGTCCTAAGGCCTTCATCTTTGTGACCAAGGTGAGAGGTACTATCGTGTTGAATGCTGAACTAAAGTCAATGAACAGCATCCGCACATAATTCCCATTCCCCTCCTCCAGGTGAGTTAAGGTGGTGTGCATGAGGTTTGAGATGGCATCCTCTGTAGACCTGTTGGCTCTGTAAGCAAATTGGAGGGGGTCGAAGGAGGCAGGGAGGGATGAGCAGATAACGTTTTTTCACAAGCTTCTCAAAACACTTCATCACTGTAGACGTCAGGGCTACTGGGCAGTAGTCATTCAGACATGATGGACTTTTGTTTTTCGGTACTGGAACAATAACACTGTGACTGCTTGAGGCAAGCAGGAACTGTCTCTTGAGCCAATGATGTGTTAAAGATATAAGTGAACACAGGAGCTAACTGAGCAGCACAGGATTTTAAAACCCTGTTAGAAATTCCATCCGGTCCAGCAGCTTTTCTACAATTAACCCTCCTAAAGGCATTGCTCACATCGACCTCAGAGATACAGAAAGGTGCATCCTCATTTGCTTCACATGCTGCAGCTAGTGCAAGATAGTCTGTGTTTTTCATGTCAAAGCGAGCATAAAAAGCATTAAGTTCATCAGGGAGGGCTTTACTCACATTCATCATAGGAGGGGACTTTCTTTCAAAGCCAGTGATGGTTCGGAGTCCTTTCCACACTCATGCTGGATCACCCTCCAAGAAATCAGCTTCAACTCTGTCTCTATAGCGCCGCTTAGCATCTTTAATAGCTCTACGTAAACCATAAGATGCTGCTTTGTAATCAGTCATATCCCCTGAAATAAGCCCAGCATTATAAGTCATGGTGCGTGTCTTTAATGCCGTTCTCACTTCTCTATCTACCCATGGCTTCTGGTTAGGGAAGCTTCGGATCTTTACAGTTGGGATGATGGAATCAGTTAGCATATTGATGTAACTCAATGATACTTCCGTAAACTCATTGATTTCAGCAGAGTTCGTCTTGAACATCTCCCAGTCAACGTTGCTAAGGGCGTCCTGTAGCCTGGCTTCCGATTGGTCAGTCCAGCGCTTGACCTCCTTCGTCACTGGGGGGTCCGTCCGACTTCTCTGTTTGTACATAGGCAGTAGGAAAACAGCGGCATGATCTGATTTTCCGAAAGCTGGTAGAGACTTCGCTTTGTAACTGTTCTTGAACTGTGTGTAGCAGTGATCCAGTGTGTTGTCACCACGTGTAGGGAAGTGAATGTGTTGAATAAATTCAGGCATGGACCGGTTCAGATGTACTTGATTGAAATCACCGGCCACAATAAACGCAGCTTCAGGGTGCGTGTGGTGTTGTCTATTTAACACTTCTTGCAATTCTGAAATCGCAGCATCTGTGTTGGCTTGTGGAGGAATGTAGACAGCGTTGAATATTACCGAAGTAAACTCACGGGGCAGGTAGAAGGGTCGACAGACGATCGCTAGATGTTCTAGATGAGGCGAGCAGGACTTTGAGAGAACGGTGACATTTCTAGGATCACACCACTTGCTGTTCGTCATGATGCAAACACCGCCACCTTTCGATTTTCCAGATTCCTCAGTCCTGTCAGAGCGAGCAGCAGAGAAAAACTCCACCGGAGTGATGGCACAGTCCGGTACAAGTTCAGTTAGCCATGTCTCAGTAAAGCATAGAATGTTACAGTCTCTGATGTCTCTATGAAACTGTATCCTCGCTCTTAGTTCATCCATCTTGTTCACAAGAGACTGGACATTGGCTAGGAGAATGCTAGGCAGTGGAGGCCTATGAGCTCTATTCCTCAATCTGTTATGGGCCCCGGCTTGTTTTCCTCTGTGTTTTTTCCTTCTGCGCCGAAATGCATCTCCATGGTTCCCTGATGCATCTCGGAGAATCTCAGTCGGCCAGGTAGAAACGTTGATTAAAACATCCCGAAACAAAAAAGGCAATTCATTTCCAATGTTTCTAAGTGTAACGCCATCATACGTGCTTATTTCGACCCTGTGCCCAACATAGCTGGAGGTGCCAGTGACAATAGTGATGATAGTGTCCGTAATGGACGTGGTATAGACAGCAGGGGTTGTAAAAATAGGGCTCTGAAGAACTTAAAAGTCACCCGCGATATGGAACTGATTTGACCAGGCTACTTTATTGTATAGTAGCATAGGGTTTGTGATTATAGTAATAGTTTACTATTGTTGGTTTACATGTGACTGTGTTCCTGTTCATTTGTTATGTCGGTGAACTCACAAAAAAAGAAAGTAAAACTGCTCAAATATGTTCAACATATAGTATTTACTGAAATATGCATAATTCACGGTGGTTGCCATCCAGTGACGTCATAATATGCAAATTAGATGAGTAAATCTACCCCCTTCATAAACTTCTGGTCATACTCAATGATTTTCACATATACAGTAGGACTTTATCTCTGACCACTTGCAAGCCATGGCCTTTTGAAATTTTGATGTAAAAATCCAATTTATATTTTTTAAACCCTGGCGGCTGAGGGGTTAATGCAACATTAGACAAGGAGTAGGCAGAGACGACCACCAAATCAGCAGTGGAGTCTGAACTACCCCTTTTCCAGAGTCAAAAGCACAAACACAATCCTCACAATGAGCGCAAACCAAATGCTCCACCACTCCAGCCCGACTGACCATCCCTCTTTGCCCCTGTAGAAGTGACCGGAGCATACACTTTGCCTATCCTTCTAACACAGACACAGACAGACACACCAACTCCAATAGCATTTACACCCCCATCGTCTGCTAGGCTTAGATGGACATGGACGGACACACACACACACACACACACACACACGCCACAGCTGTGACAATGTGGTGTTAGTGTATCACCTTACGTGTAGGGCAAAAGATATCGATAATTATATATTGTATCGAATTATATGCTGTATTTTTTTAATTATATGCTGTGGATTTTTTTTTAATTTAATTTATATAGTATATTTAGTATTTAGTTTTTTTAGTTTTCTTATCTTCTACTGTCTCTATTGTACAGTGGAGTTTTGTTATACTGTATGTATATACACTTATATTTACTCTTTCTGTGCATGTTGTGTGTGATGTCTGTATGCTACTGAGACCTTGAGGGGACCTTGGAGATCAATAAAGTATCTATCTATCTATCTATCTATCTATCTATCTATCTATCTATCTATCTATCTGGTTGTTAAATGTATTGAATTTCTTCTAACGTTTATCTATCTATCTGAATTTCCCCTTGGGATTCTATCTATCTATCTCATTCTAGACCACACCTTTTTAACAGCAATCTGGGTTTTCAGTCAGGAACAATTATTTGCTATCATATGCCTTGCGCTATATAAAATAATATATATATATAAAAAACATTATTTATATATATATATATATATATATATATATATATATATATATATATATATATATATATATATAAAAAGGTGTGGTCTAGAATGAGATAGATAGATAGCAAATAATTGTTCCTGACTGAAAACCCGGATTGCTGTTAAAAAGGTGTGGTCTAGAATGAGAGAGAGAGAGAGAGAGAGAGAGAGAGAGAGAGAGAGAGAGAGAGAGAGAGAGAGAGAGATAGAGATAGAGATAGAGATAGAGATAGAGATAGATAGATACTTTATTGATCCCCAAGGGGAAATTCAGATAGATAGATACTTTATTGATTGTTTTTTTTAACTGAGGAGGAACACAACACTGTCTATCTTTCACACACTATATCTACAATAGACATTAGGTGAAAAGTAAGATTCATCCTGACAAATTGATATTTTCATGTTTTTGATGTTGAATTTTGAAGGTATTGTTTAAAAACAATGTGTGTTACACTCAAACTTATTAACTATGATCTATACCATTTTAAAGGGCTAGTTCTCCTGATTACAATGGTATATCTAATCTCTGTCATGTAGCATGGTCACACAATAAGCCTTTTTGTTTCACAAGAGCATCAAGTTTGAAAAAAACAGAATGCTTTGTGCCATCTGCAAAGGTCTAATAAATTTATCATAACTTTTTAACAAAAGGTGAAACATTGATTCCATTTTTATCACCGAGTAGAGGACTAAATTGTGAATCTCCCATACACTCTACATTTCTCTCCATCTACAATAGAAATTGGGGGGAAAATGAGATTAATCTTGTATTGCATTTTGGGCACTTATCGGGCATCTATTAAGGCAGAAAGGCACCTGTGCAAGGCTTCACGACACCAACCTTGCTCCAGCGGCGAGATCACAACACATCACTGGCACGCTGTATTCACAACACACCACATAATTGGCACAATGTATTCACATGTCAACTTTTTGGGGCAGGATATGTGTAGACAATTGCCATATTGGCGTTAAAAACGAACCCCAAGGATTTCTATGGAGGATTTGAGTGCTGTGTCTCCTCATTAGAAAGTCTCTGGTTACTCTCCTAGCTGACCTTATATTGCGCAACGCTTATTCTGTTGTCTGCATCTTGCCTGGCCTCTGCCAGCGCAGCCAGGTCAGGCACGACCGCACGTTTAGCTTCCCGGGTGCCCACTGACGGACTTTGCAACCACGAGCGGTAATGCCAACGCAGAGCCGCCATGTTCCCGAGAAGCTCATCAGGACCCTGATTAGTGACCTAGATGAAGAGGTCCCACACTTATTCTATCTGGCAAATTTCCGATAGTGAACGCTTGAATCCTGTTTGAAAATGGGTGGTATTGGTGACGTTTTCACAAGCGAGGGCGTGTCGAGATGTAATGCAGCAGTGGCGGCTGGTGGTATTTTTTTCTAGTGAGGCAGTTATGAAATTATGACCATCCCCACCCCCGAAAACGAACAATGCGCCTAACACACCTGCCAAAGTTGGTGAGGTTGAATGTATGTCAACACATGATGACATTGAACTGTCTACAATGGCATACCAAAAGCTATGTTGTTTGATCAGTCAGGGAGCTAGACAGAGTAATTTGTTGAGAAATCAAGACCATCTCAAAGTACAGGCCACAAATGGGGTGTAGTAGGCCTAAGACAGGACAAGACAGTAAACAAGGTTTATGTATTATTATTATTATTATAATAAGTTTGCATATTTTTGTTAGACATATTGCTTGCAAAGACTAGGCTATCTATATGGTCATGCCCCCAAAAATAAGAGCATCTCCACTTTAGCACTAATTAGTGACTAGGTAAGTCTATATACTGAAAACAATACCAACTATATTTTCTGATCTTGATATAAGATGAATAACACTTGGTTAGACTGTATTAGATAAGAAGTTTTTGCAGTGTATGCCAAGTTGTTGATGTCCACAACGTCATGACAGGGCAGGGACTGAGTCTGTAATTCAGAGTGCAGCTGAGGATGACAGGGACAACAAGGAAGCGGTCATCCTCAGCTGCACTCTGAATTCAGTCCCTGCCCTGTCATGCTTGATCATCCTTTAGCATCCTTAAGCACACTATGTTGATATTTGATTTAGTTTTTATAGTATATTTAGTATTTTAGTATCCTGTTTATCTTCTACTGTCTCTATTGTACAGTGGAGTTTTCTTATATGTATATTACTTTTTCTGCTGTTGATGTAATATATATCAATATATGAACATTTATGTCAAATAACAGGGACTTATAATTTTACTTATATGGACATATATGTGATTCAAATATTTATGTCAAACATATATTCAAAGCTATATGTCCATACATGCATACAAAATATTTTAATTTCCCATATAAGATGCTATATATCTTCATACACTAGATTCCACTACTTATTTTCTAAATATATGGAGAACTTTATGTGTGAATATGTGGCAGACATATTTGTAGTCTCCATATATGGTGGCATACATATCCATACACTAGATTACATTACTTTTTTTCCAAATGGAGAACAGTGTGAATATATTTGTTTATGTCTTGGCGTCACAGGTATGGTGTCGACTATGCTGCCTTATGTTTCAATGTTTTGTGTTTGAGCGCTTTAAGTTGCAGTATGTGCATGAAAAATGTGGGAGGCCAAAGCTACTTTAAATATAACGGATGCTTATCACATCTTGATATGCGCATGCGCACACAGTAATACCCATCCCCCACCCTGGACTGACATTTGAACTCCAAACACGGTGACTTCAACCGTCACTTTTCTGTCCTGTCATGCATCCGACTGTGTAAGCTGTACAAACTCTGCTAATATTGCTAACGTTAGCGATGTTAGCTGTTAATGTTAACTTTTCCATTAACTAACTTTACCATTATGTGGAATATCTAGAATGGTAGTTAACATCATATCCAACAACAAGCCTGTCTGAGATGTCGTTATGAATATAAGTTTTAGTTTGAATGAAATATCAGGTGTGAGTAAGTTAGCTAACCTAGCTATAGCAGCTAACTTACATTTAAAGTGGCTGCTAATAACCATGCAGGCTAACGTGAATGTTAGTAGGCCTAAATGGATCTTTAGTTTGTGAAGGGTAGTGTTAAGCCATCCTTACAACAGAAGACTTTGAAGATTTGGGAAAGATTCTTGAAAGATAGTCTTTTGAGTAAAGCTTGAATAGGGGGCATTAGTTAAAAGACTTCAATCTTTCAAGAATCTTTCCCAAATCTTGTCAAAGTATTCTGATGTATGGATCATTAGGCTACATGTTCTTCATCTCATAGCCCTTATTTACGCTTACTTATGCCAAGGTGTGTGTTTATTAAAGATGCACGTGAAGGTAGTAGTGCTTCAGTAATGGTCTTTTCATGCTCTGTGTGTTTTACAGCATATTAATCCTCTCTGTTCCCTGTTTGCAGGTGGTGATTTGTGAGGACTGCTGCCCTGAGAACACTGAGTGCATTCTGCATATGCCAAATCAATGTGTGCCACTTCCATAAAGGGGAAAAAAGTTTCTACCTGGAAAGTGTACTACTGTTTGTGTGGAAAAAGTAAACTTTAATAAAAGGTTAAACAAATATTTTGTGTGTTTCTTTGGAACATCAACAATCTTATATTTCTGATACATATATTGTGACATATTTCTATAAATGTGACATAGCAGAACATTACATATATTTTGCAATATATTTACCTTATATGAGTGCAAATATATGTCCATAGACATATATTTGCAATATATTGGTATCCCTAGTATGCGTACAAATACATAACTTATCATATATTAACATATATGCAACTGACATATATTTGTAATATATTTTTATATCTGGGAACATATATGTGACATATAAAAACGGCCAATTTTGCTATATTTTGAAATATATTTGACATGTATGTGTATATATGTGACTTATATGTGTGAGGCATACATTGGGCGTGTCTCATTTAAGGGGCCGGATGCTTCGGAGCATTCGTGCTACCTAGCACTGGTCTTCTGTGACCGCATAGACCGGACCTGGCTGGACCAACGTTTTTTTAAATGGGACGGTCTAGCCTAAAAGAACGGATCTGTTACGTCATTAGCCCGAGTAGGCATAGGCCTACTGATCTTTCTAACTGTTCGTGAAAAGCATCCTTTCAGATCAACGTGTTACATTTTATGTATAGGTTACAATAATATGAACTAGGCTAACTGAGTGAGAGCAATCATCAATCTATTTGAATTATTAAAAAGATATACAATTATGCAATTATGCAATTATGCAAGTCCTTCCAAACTAAAAGGAGTTTTTTTTTTTTTTAGCTGCTGCTCCCTTCCCGATCATTTAGCATGTTTACATTGATTAATTTAGCAGACACTTATCCTAAGAAAAACATTCAGGCTGCAATGCAAAAAATGTTATCAAGGAATTAATTGCGGCATCGGTCAATATTAATTTATTATAAGACTAGTCAAAAATGTGATAGGAGGGTACATGCCCATATAGTCTTTGCCTGCCTCGTCCATCTCCAATTTTAAATAATTTGTTCACCCACCGGCTAAAAAGCAATTACACAAGTGTCGCTTTACTTTTCAAGAGATGGCGATTTCAAAGGGAGTTGGAGCATATTTACATATATTGCCATATATCACATTTTTGTATGGGATGTTGTGTGTGATGTCTGTATGCTACTGAGACCTTGAATTTCCTCTTTGGAATCAATAAAGTATCTATCTATCTATCTATCTATCTATCTATCTATCTATCTATCTAGAAACAACAACCTTCCAATATTCTAAGCGACTAATTATGCCCCATAAGGCATAGTGCAGGCTCTAAGCAATGTCAAATTCAGTAGCCCATTAAGAGACAAATTCTTGCCTCTGGGATACCCGCTCCTTGACACTAGATTGAACCGTTATGCATAGCAAAGAATAAACTGTGCATATACAGCGTTCACTTAAGAAATTCACATTAAGAAATTATACCATGACTGCTGCTCTGGCATATGTTTGACCAACCAGTTTGTTTCTGTCACTGCTTTCCTTATCTACAAAACTAAAAATCCACTTGACATTTGCCTCCTGATACACTGAAGAATCCTAGATTTTTTTTCTGAATCAATCACTCCACTTCACGGATTGGGATAAATGCAGAGACCAAATTTCCCTCACGGGATCAAAAGAATATATATACTTATACTTCCAGACACATCAACATAATGTTACGATAGTGGACAATTTTACTTTGCATGAAATGTCAAGCGGTCTTATCAATACGCCACACGAAAAAACGGTGCTGTGTCTATTTCATTTTTAAATGGTAGTTAAAATTTAGCTTCAAGCAGATTGTTCTGAATTGTAAGTTGCGGTCAACGATGTTCATCCATTCATCGCCTGAAACTTCCGTCGAATCCAACTTGCTAGGACTTAGCGAGTCACTAACGTTAGCTGACTGGTGGGGAGACCGCTAGCAAGCTGATGTTAGAAACACAGAGCTACGCACAATAATCCTAAATAAAAAGTTCTCCCCTACACAGAAAAAAATCTGATGTACCTTACAAAATGAATGTAAAA
Source organism: Alosa sapidissima (assembly GCF_018492685.1). Lineage (NCBI taxonomy): Eukaryota > Metazoa > Chordata > Actinopteri > Clupeiformes > Clupeidae > Alosa > Alosa sapidissima. The sequence goes on from NC_055964.1 coordinate 1,924,724, forward strand.
AAAACTACCGTATTTTCCGGACTATAAGTTGCACTTTTTTTTCATAGTTTGGCCGGTCCTGCGACTCAGGTGCAACGTATAAATATTTATATATATATGTTTTTTTCCTCTTCATGAAACATTTTTGACTGGTGCGACTTATACTCCGGTGCGACTTATAGTCTGGAAAATACGGTATGTGAATGAGTTACAGAATTTATAATGAAAATCTAGTAAAGTCACTGAAGGCAACTGAAAAGTGATGGCAAGCAAGCTCACTAATGGAGACAGTGATTGGCCAGAGTGTTGCATCAATCATATTCAACGGCAGGAAGTGTGAAATTCTGCCCAAATGGTCACTGCTTCACGAGTGGGACTTATCTGCCATAAGGATCAATTGCAACAGAAAAAAACCACGAGCCGTCTGGGGTTTCACTCGATTACATTGAAGTCAATGGGGAAAGATATCTATGGTAGTTAGGGGTGTAACGGTTCATGTATTCGTATTGAACCGAAAAGGTTCGGTGCATGAATTTACACGGAAAATACACGGTATAAAAATACATAAAACTCGTGTGCGGATTAATTAACGTAATGCGCAATTACTGTTAACCCTTTAGGCGCCAGAGGTTTTTTTCCGAAACGATCAATTTTGACATCTTCATTTCAAAAGGCTATAACTTAAAAGTGATAAGAGATAGAGACTTTCTGTAAATTAGAGAAATATTAAGGATGACCCAAAGTTTATGTAGAGATTAAATGTTTATATCTAATTTGCATATTATGACGTCATATGGTGGCGGCCATCTTGGATTATAGAATTTTCATGAAAAGTTGCATGTTTGAATGATAAAATGCACCACTTCTTTCCCCCCAAAATGTCCCTCACCTTCTGTATGCTATATTGCACAATACTGAATGCTCAGGTAAATAGTAAGTAGTGAACAAACTGTGTAAATCATTACTAATAAATGGCCGAAACAAACCAAATGCATGTAGCAGTAGACTGGCCTTTTGCTGTAGAGATTTTCCATTTACTACATACAGTAGGCACTCTGATTCCATGTATGGGGCACATATAGATTATTCAGATGACACACAAACACAAGTAGACAAGACCTGTTTAGTTCAAAAGCTCATTTGCCACGGCAAGGCACAGATCAGGAGTGAGATGACGAGACAAGACAAGAGACAATGTTAGTATTTTTTTTCTTTTTGTTGTTTTTGTTGATGTTTTTTTTTCTTAGCTGACAAAGACACACACATCACAAGGACATGAACACACAAAAAGGAACACATAGTGTATGTCCTAAATGATCAGGGAAATAGATAGCAAATCAACAGTGTAAATCTTTACTAATAAATGGCTGACATTTTTTTTTTTTTATGTAGCAGGCCTTTTGTTGTAGAGATAATGACTCCCTATCCCTATCCATACAGGGCCGGCATTCCCATCATCTTGTGATAGACTATGCATGACCTAATGTGTGTGTGTGTGTGTGTGTGGGGGGGAGAGGGAGAGAGCGTGTCACCACCTCCACCATGCGAGCAGCATGGCCAGATCTGCCTCGCGCGCGTCGAGTGGAGAGAATTTGCGCAGCTCGGACTAGGCCTACTGTCATTCTCATTGCGACTCCCCACACTGCCACTACGTTTCCCCCTAACTCTCCTATGAGCACTTCGACCTCGTCTAACATACCCAGTCGCATTATACAAAGGCTCCACCACGTTACTGTCGCCGCGATTGTGGAGAGGCAAAAGACAGAAGCTAGCGCTATTAGGCTACCTCCAGCCTTGTTCGCCACACCACTAACACCCTGCTAACTTCCCGATGAACACTCCGAACCCGTGAAACATTATTCCCACCAGTGACATTGGGCAAACGATTCAACGTTTGTGCTTGGTGTAAGCTAAACTATGGAGTAAACTCTCACTTTGTCCAGCTGCATCATTGAAGGCAGGGACGCATCTGAAGCCTCACTAAACGAATCACCGTCATTTCCTGAAGGCAGATATTCCCCTTCAGAATCAGGGTCCGCGAATAGAAGACCCAACACTTCATTTCAGGTAAACTTTTTTGATGCCATTAGACGATAATCTAATGCAAATACTCGCTAACGTTGACAATATCGCTCTGACTAAGTGGCTCAAACGCACACTAGCTCCGGTATTGCACGCACTGATTCAATGCGCTGTAGCTCAAAACTTTTGTTTAAACCATGACCTTTTTCGGACTCGGGGATGACGTATGACATGTCTGCCACCTAGTGGAGTGGATGTCGAACGAAATATGACACCCTATTTGACTAAATCGGCCGTTTTATTCAGTACCGCATCTTGTCGAGTAAACTTGACAGTGGCGCCTAGAGGGTTAAGTAGGCCTACGAGAGTTACGAGACTCCTTTATCGACAACTAACGTTAATCTGTAGCCTCGCCTTAGCTCTGAAGCTCTGTTTGGCGCCTATGTTATTTTTTTGTCAGGTCGTTGGTCGAGTCAGTCAGTCAGTCAGAGATAGCAGCACTAAGCGAGTGGTGGTGACCCACAAGAGTTAGAGGATCCGCTGGTCTCTAAGATTGCAAGTTTCAGAAATTCAGTTACAGTAGTAGCCTACAGTGGGCATCGCTTTCAAATACTTCAGTCGCGTGTTACGAGGCGTGAAGCTGTGTGAAGCTTTAGTACCACTTTCAGCCACTGTGCGTCGCTCTGCCACTGTACATCGCTCTGTCAGTAGCCTGACTGCCGCCCCTTCTGAAAAAGCAGGAGGCTAGGCTACCTTTAAACGTAATTGTTACCGAGAGGAATCCCAGCCTACGAATTCAATAACAAAATAAATCGTAATTAAACATTACCTCGATTAAGGCTACTTGGGTATGGCTTAAGGCTTGACTACACGGTGGTAGCGAAAATCGAAATCTGCTTTTGATAGCCTACCGGTGCCACTCCACAAAACGAAAAAATATCTTAATTTGCTGTCTATGTTATTGTCAGTGTTGGGGGTAACGCAACTACGCAAATCAAAACAGTGTCTTAATTTAATTGACTGCTTGACATGTCATTTTTATTTTTCTGTACAATAAACAAATACATCTGCTTTATGCCGCAGAATTACATTCTTATTTGGCTGACTGCAGACGCGCCACTTCCCTTCATATTCCAAGATTAAGATAGTAGCCTATACAAAAAGCACTTCATACTATCATAAAAAAAATCGTTAAAACGAATAGCTATTTGCAATTTGACAAAACACTGGTCCTCATTTTGCGAATGCGAGAACGATATGAGCCTGTTGCATTTAGTTAGATGCCCGAGTCACGCATAATGTTTGAAAACCACTGGCTCGTAATCACAATAATTTAACACAGACAGTTGGATAGCCTACTTCATCATGTCCCCATGCCTACATTTTTGTGAGTAGCATAGACATCGTTAAAAACAATAAAGTATGGCTCTCCGTTTGGGACATCGAAAACTTATATTTTTAATAGACTACCGTCGAAGATGCTGACTTGCAAAAGCCTCGGGATAACACGTTATCTCCACTATCATCAGTCATGCCCCTTGATCAAAGTGGGGAATGAAATAAAAGTTTGAGAACCACTGGCTTAACAAGTTACCTGCAGTCCAGAACACAGAATCTGTTGCAATATTCTGATGATCGGCGATGATATCGGCAAATGTTTGTTTTCCAAAGTAAGAATTTCACTTCACCATGCACCTTCGACAATGAATAGCTCATTACACTTGTTACTGTTAAACGTAGGCCTACCTGGTATCATAATTTACAAACATTATTCTGTGTCCTAAAACTGGCATATTTTATGGCATTGTGTCATGTAAGTTCGTTGCAAAATCTAGAGAAATGTGTGAGGTGGTCAGCAGGGGACAATTGAGACACACATTGGATTGTGTTATTACTTGAACATTCCACACTATCCACAGCTGTGGTAGGCCTATCAGGGGCAGGAGGATTACTGTCAGCGCAGGCTTTATATAAAATTCTTCAACAGAAGGCCTCTAATGTTGTCTTGTTTGTGGAGCGCTTTGCTTCGCTTCTGTAATCTCGGCTTCATTGAAAATGAGGGCTTCCCTCAATGACCCTTCGAGAATAAATAAAGGTTCAATGAATGAATGAATGAATGAATGCCCAAAATAAAGGCCTGTGGTTTGCGCAGCCTACAGTAAATAACAGACCCGCCAGAATGTGCGTTATGCTTTTTTACGAGCAAAATGTTTTTGGTACCCTACGCACACTGCATGTTCTTAAATAACAATGATCATCAGTAATATTCGACCATTCATTTGGGTAAATGGGCAAGCGTGACCACCTTGATTGGCTGATTGGCTGATGATTGTAACGCGGGCATGATTCCAAACACCTCCCTTACGATAATGAGTGACCGGTGACAGGTCTCAGAATGCGTGCGCTACACAAGGACTGATGATGATGAATAACTGGGGCTATTCACAAAGGCTTTTATCTTACTACTAGGAGTAGGCTACTCCTAAATCGCACTTAAAGATTTTAGCTTGGAGTTTTCTCTTAAAAGTTATTCACAAAGCCTTTCAGACAACTCCTAAACTAGGAGTGAGTCTTCGTGGCTATGGTTGACGTCATTACTCATGCACGAGCTTGACGGAAGTGACCACCTTGATTGGCTGACGATTGTAACGCGGGAATTCCAAACACCTCTCTTCTGATGATGAGTGACAGGTGACAGGTCGGAGAATGCGTGCACTACACAAGTAGTGCGAAGGATGGAAGATGATTAATAACTGAATAAAAGGCCTAGCCTAAATGAATAAAGAGTAAGGCAAAACAAATAGCTTACTAGTAGCCTAATGAAACATAGGCCTATGGATTGATGTAGTAGCCTACCTTTGTAACATTATTGAATTAATCTGTCACCATATGCCTAGGCTACGTTTGCAAAGAGGAGAACATTTTAATTTGATTCACAATGAAACGTTACATTTCATTTACATGTTAACAATGAGTAGTTTTGGTTGTTGTTGGTGGCGTTATTGCATCCCTTTTATGAATGCAAAATTGTTCCCTCGCGATTGGAAGCTCCTGTTGCGCATAGGCTACGCATTTCAAAACGTCGCAACGTAAAATGCCACAAAAAAGCTGTTTATGAATAGGTCTTAGTGAGTTAGGAGTCCTCTCGACTTAAGCTGTCCCAGACTTAGGTGCTACTTTTAGGTCTAAAATGCTTCGTGAATTAGGCCTAAAGTTAGGAGTGAAACGCCCATTATTTTTAGGAGTTGCTCCTAAATTCGCCAGTTAGGAGCTACTTTTAGCCTTAAAATTCTTTGTGAATACGGCCCTGAATAAAAAGGCCTAGCCTAAATGAATCAAGGCAAAACAGCCTAGTAGCCTAATGAAACATACGGATTGATGTAGTATCTTTGTAACATTATTAAATTATTCTGTTACTATGCCTACGTTTGCAAAAGAGAACATTTTAATTTGATTCACAATAATGTTACATTTAATTTACATGTTGACAATGATTAGCCTAGTTTTGGTTGTTGTCGGCGGCGTTATTGCATGTTAATTATGCCTACAATGCAAAATTGCTTCCTCACGATTGGAAGCTCCTGTAGCTGCATAGGATTTCAAAACACGGCAAAATGCCGCAGGTTTGTGAATAGGTCTGTGAGTAAAGAGTCCTCTTGACTTCTTTTAAGCTGTCAGAGGTGGGAAGGTGTGATTTGTTGGGGGCAGGGCCGATTAACTGGGCACAAATGTCTGATGGCCCCCCTTCCCCCCAGCCAACGTGAATCAGGTGGTTAGTTAATAGGCCTATCGTGAAGATTTTTCCTGCCATCTAAGGCACGAGCGCATCTGTGAGGCCAAGCCTCACCAAGTATCTCGTTTGTTTACAACTAACATTCCATATTAATTAAACTGCTTTATAGGCTATGCCGAAATAGTTTTCAACATTTTGAATATTAGTGTCGGGTGAATTGAAATGTTCTCAAAGTAGCCTTATGGCTGAAAGCTGCTTGTGATCCCCCCCCCGTCAAGCAATATAACCATACATTACATTACATTTAGCAGACACTTCTTGACCAAAGTGACTTACATATGTCAGCTATATTACAAGGGATCACATTGTCCCCGGAGCAACTTGGGGTTAAGTGCCTTGCTCAAGGGCACAACGGTGGAAGCCGGGAATTGAACCGACAACTTTCAGGCTACTGCACGCTAGCCCAGTTCCTTAACCACTACACTACCACCACCCCATACAAACGCGCTTCCTGCACTCATTGTTTCAAAAGGAGTAATTTTGGCTTTGTCAAAACTGAAGAGCTGTGGACGGCACGGCAAGGTATGCCCAATGAAAATAAATTAACGCAGCACAACACAGACCCCGCTTCTCTCGCGTCAATCACTGACAGTAACCTAGAATAAATGCATGGGGAAAAACACTTCCCCATGACAAAGACATCGTAAAACACTGAAAGTTAATATTGTCACTAGCAACATACATCTGTCCTTTGTTAAATGTATTATGTTCCAAGTAGCCTATGCGTAATTCTGCTTCATAAAGTTGAACAAATACATTTGCTTATTTCACAGAAAAATATAAATAGCCAGATAGGGTCTACAGTCCAGAGTTGGTAAGTTATGGTAGGCCAACTTGCAGTGAACAGGGGAAATTCTTTCTCTTGTAGCCGAGTAGCCTCAAGTGCGCACGTAGACATAAGGCCGAACATGCAAGCGCCAATGAATCGTGCTCTCATGACAATCACGCCGTTAAACTTAAATAGAGTGATGTTAACCTAAGTTCGCCTTCAAGCAAGGAAAACGATGATTTGAAGACATCTGTTTCGTTGGAAGGGCAAGGGGTAGCAACAGGGCTGTTATGAGAGTATTAAATTGATGGCAGGGCTGTTATGAGAGTATTAAAATATGGGATATTCTACGGGAAAACATTAAAACGGCAAGACAGCGGGGGAAAGTTAAAATACGTGATAAACACGGAAAAAGTTGGCATGCATTGTTTCGGTCCCCGTGCAAAGGGATTATTTGTCATATTATTAATCACATACGATTATTTGTGAACTTGTGCAAACAGGCGCAACACATTTGAAAAGGAAGGACTGGTAGGATGCAAGCTCACGGGAAAGATTGATTTAAGAACGTTATCACAGTGTGTGGCTGTGCCGCGGGCGGAAGACAGCGACAATTGGCAGGGGAGGGTCATGTCTTTAACAATTCTGTCGGAGGGTCATTGAACAATTTCTAGCAGGCAAGAGAGGGTCATGCAACTTTTGACTGAAGCACTCAAAATTCCTCCGGTGGCCCCTTCAATAAATAACGAACAGTCCCTAGATTGCTGCTGGGCTATATGTCTTGGTTCATGTCAGGCTATGCGTTTGACGGCAATGACAATCTCGCAGTTGCATCCATTACAAACAAACATGCAATGTGAACGTCTGGGATTGGGGAGAGCACTAAATGCTCTACTGAATAAGCACAAAGTCAAACCTTTAAATGAAAAACACTCTTTAATAATAAAAAAAAAAAAATAATAAACCGCTAATGAAGTAAACTTGTGACCATCAAAAATCATTTATCGCTTGTAACTCGTGATAACAGGACGTAACAGGAAGGCATTTGGCTGAGCAACGGAGGTTAATATGCTCCATGTTTTGTCCAAATGATGACTGTCTATCATCATTGCACTCGGAGAAAACCAGAATGTTTAATTTGTCCTGTGTTTTAATTTGTCCTGCGTTTTTGCTACGGCTGCAAACGGGATTCACTCGCAGTTAACCAAATATTTCTTTATTAGGGCAGGGCAGGCATATTTCTGGCTATTAAATTATTTCTAAACCAGTCTGCTAAAGTCTGTAGTGAAGTCTGTGTAGGGTTTTCCAGGCTCCATTTCTTTTTACCAGACACCCTGCTCACTTGAGCCATCTACCGGTTGTTTGGGTTGTTGCAGCGTCTCACTGGAAAAATACAAATTAAAGTCGCGTGATACCGCGTGATCCCACGCGCGGACTGCGAGTGAAGCTGGCCAAGTCGAAGCACTGCCCACTGTACAGGCGAGAGAGTGGTGGATAAGATTAAACTGTGTGTGGGCGTTGTTCAGCAGTTGTTGGGTATGTGAGTGGAAATATATCGAACACGCTACACATATTCGAAGCCATCACCCAAATGATGTAGGCTACCAATCACTGAAACGAGAAAAAAAAAAAAACTTCCCCTGCGCTTCACCAGCCTTTGGATACACATACAAATAGGGCCAAAACCTATGGCTTAAATTAAATGATTTCGTAATGACGGAAAGCTATGTAAATCGCATGGTAATTACCTTTATGTTAGGGTAACTTGTAACTTCTCACATGAGGAGCTGGTAGTGTTAAGTGCATAGACAGTAAAAGAAAGTGTCAACGCTAACCAGGCTAATAAACAAACCATGCTACGGTGAGTTAACGTCGAAGGGCAAAGTCACGTGACTTCTAGTTGTAGTCTGTTTATGAAATGAAAGGAGCAATTTCGTTTTTTTAAAAGAAGGCAAAATAGTGTGCCATTTTCACAGTTAGTAGATTATTACTGTACACACACTGAAAAATATTGAGGCAAATTGTAGACCTTTCCATATACAACTAAACACGGATGTTGAAGGTCTTGCTTAAGTGGATTTTTAAAAATCATTATTCTATGTAATTTGCACTTTCAGAAATAAGAGATGCTGTAGGCCTATTTTCAGTTTTATAGCTGATCGTCTTATTTTGTTTACAAGTTACAGATGGAGTCTGGGTACTTATTGTACTGCTTAGCCTACATCTTACACACTTCAGGCTGTTGCAGATAGCTCAGGGAAGAGACTGTATGACACTAGGTGGTACAGCCTGAGACATGCACAATAAGAAAAAAATAGCTTTCTGCATTTTTGTTTTGCTTTTCCCTCCATTGTACCGAACTCGTACCGAACCGTGATGTCCGAACCGAGGTATGAACCGAACCGTGACTTCTGTGTACCGTTACACCCCTAATGGTAGTGAAGCAAAACGAAAAGTTGCTGAAGCAGTCTGATTCCCTGTAATTCTCTGTTCCACCGCGGGTGGCGGTGGCGCTGTTGTCACTCACAGAATTGATTTCAGGGAATTTCAGCTTGTGTTAGTGACTGTATTTCTTTTTCAAAGGACTCAAATTGGGATTATTGTAAGATTTTTTTGTGTTTTGTTTTTTACTTTTTTTTGGTGAAGCACTGCTTCACCTGTAGTCTTATAGAAGCCTCCTCTGTAATGCGGAGAGGCTAATGGCCTGACAGTCTGAACACAAAGGTCTCAGGGTTATGAGGCTTGTAGACCTGGGCTACTATTACCAGGTGGCCCCCAAATTACCCTAGCCTAGCCTGGCTCGATGGTCTGAAGCTGGCTATTGTCTCTACAACTGTTAAAAACCTGGCCTTATCCAATTATTTCTGAAATCCTAGTTAATCATAAATTGCCATACTAGTAAGTGGTTTTAAAACATCCATCAAAATACTCACTAACTGTTAGTATTATGATATTATAGTGTATTTATAAAGGCATGCATACATGTAAATAGTTTCTTGATCATCTATGTTGCTTGAGGTCACTGACATTGGCGGAGCTAGGGGGTGGCTTCGGGGGCTCAAGCCCCGAATCTTTTTTTTTTGTATATGTGTTTTCAATTTCCAACGATTCTAATTTCTAATTTAACTTCCCCTTGGTTTCTCTATAAATGTTACAAAATGTAGGCTACTGAGCAAATAGGATATCCCTTATTTTCAAAGCCCAATATTGACAGATAATCTGATTTCCCACACGATGAGTTTAGACAATGCCACAGCCGAGATGTAGCGGTTTACGTCATAAACCTGGCAGGAAAGTTCAGAGCGGCACAGTCAGTTTAAACAGCAAGCGTAAGAAAAGACTATGGTCAAGACATTAGGCAATTAGGCTACTGTACCCCTGAATACAAAAATAAACTTCAAAAAGACAGAAAGTTTGTTGTACTGAGTCTCAATGACCGAATCAGTAGATTTACCTGTTGTCAGTGAGTTCGTTCAATTCATTTATTGTAGTAGCCTAGGCAAATATGAAACGGAGAACGTGGCTACCGGCGGGATTTTGAATTTGCATGTTTCATGCATTTTAGGGCAAACAATACCATGAGATTGAGGTGTTCTCCATTTGAGGAACGTAATCAATTGCGGACGTGCACAGACAGCTCAGACACAGAGCGTATAGGCCTAGGTTAGGCTACTTTCACTTTCTAGAGTGCGCATTCATTACGTAAAAGATGCTTCATAGTACCAAAACAACAATCAAACATTATCAAATGTATCATAACGTGTCGTCACAAAGACTTACTCCAATTAGAAAATCAAAACCATTGACGCATGTAGGCCTATAAGGAAAATGCCACTTTAGTTTGTAAAATGTATCCCTCCCCCCTCCCCAACTGAATTAGTCCCCCTATGTGAAGCACTGAAGGGGAGAATTCCCCCCATTTTGAAAAATGAGCTTTAAGCCCTGAATTAAACTTAGCTTCATGTGTTCCATTGAACATTATAACAAGTGGGTGACCATAAGGCTAAGTTCAAAGTAAAAAAATGTATTGAGACAAGGTAGCATCCCATCAGGGTTATTTCAGCATATACTAGCCTATAATATACAAACCATAACTCATAAAAAAAGCTTAATTAACTAAGTGCCTGCTGATCAGATAGGCTATGCCTATAGACCCTCTTGAAAGACCCAAAGTGCCAGTCAGATATAGCCTACCTTGAGTCTCACATTTTTAAAGATTCCATGTGTCCATACACAGAATTCACTAGAAGTCATTATTTAAGGGGTTATTTCTCAAAATTTTCTGCCGGGGGTTCATGCCCCCAGACCACCCTAGCCTTCCTGTGTGCGCTACACTCTAGGGGCATGTCCATGAGCCCCTATGTTCATGCCCTCAGAGTGTAGTGCTGTAGCTGCTTGGTTTCTTTAGCTGTTGTCTTTTTTTTGTAGGCTCATTGAACTGGGCACTAATCCTAGCAACTTTCTTTTAGTTAAAAATGTTGCAAAGTCATCTGCGGACAGTGAAGCGACTTGAAAGTTGACAACAAATGTCTGCCGTCTTTGGAGCTTACTGCTCACTGGTAGAAATCCTTTTCATGTCCAAAATACACCCTAGGTTATTCTTAGGCCAGACTTTCTTAACATTTGTGTATACAAGCTGAAAATTCCAATCAATCAAGAGCTGAACTCACAAGCTACAGTGGAGTGATCCGTTGAGTGTCTCTCCAGGGCAAGCAGATAGTTTTTCCATAAGGTCATTGTCCAAGGGCAATTCCTGACTGCTCTCTCATGGGCAGAAAGAACAACATCTTTCAACTTGAGATGGCGGTCCTGAAAATTCAAGCATATCATATGTACCTTTAGTATACACCAGTGGTTCTCAAACTGGGGGTCGGGACCCCCAGGTGGGTCGCCAAAAATATTGGAGGGGTCGCGAAATGATTTGCAGTCTGGATTAAAGACATTTTTGTAAAGGCTTTTAGTCAAAGAAGACATTTTCTGCCTTTGCTTCCAACGCCCATCTCACAACATTTCAAAACCAAATTCATGTTCAAGTTTAAGAACCACTGGTATACACTCATTTTCCCATTTCTATCACGTGACTTGTTAGGGCCCGAGCACCGGATGGGGTAGGCTGAAGGAGTTTTTAGGATAACTTGTCAATGGTGGCACAGCATATCACAAAACGTATGTCATAAATTGGTTACTTGGAAGCACCATCATTGTACCTCACATATTTGTTGTGTAGCACCACTTAGTGAATACATCGGTTTAAAATGTCACATCCAACAGGATATGAGTAAGTGTTTCCAATGTATAAAACGTGCAAAAACAAATTGGTACTGGTCAGGGATCAAACCGGTAACAAGCCCGAAGCCTTAAGCAGTAGGCCACGGCTGCCTCATGGTGCAAAAGCATGGGGCTGTGCACAGTAGTGCAAGTAAGTCGCTCTCCAATGCAGACCATGTTTCCGTTTATTTGCAGTACCACGTTCCTTACATGACATGACCTGGTGCCCTTGTAATATGCATGCAAGTCTATCTAGCACAGCTAACTATTAATCTCAGTGAGTCCTACTCTCCCCCCGTCTAATTTGTCACCCAACAAACATAGATATTAATTTTTATACATGTGTCTCCATGTCATACTGGAGTTGTTCAACAGATTCTAAATTAAATCAGGTCCGTGGCTTTGTAAAAGAGCCTCTTGGGTTGTAACTTTTACACAAAGGGTTACAGCTACCATTGAAGTTCTAGTCAACTCCGGTCTGAATTGAAGTTCTTCAACCTTAAAATAACAGCTTCAAACTCATTTTTGATGCTACGCTGACTGATAATACAGAGATTTGTTTAAATGTATTATTTAACCTTTATTTTACCAGGAAGGTCCCATTGAGACACAATGTCTCTTTTGCCAGAGAGTCCTGGTCATGGCATGGCATCACTGACACCCAGAACACCAGGTATAAAAATTATGGAATCACCACTCTTGGAGGCTGTTCATTCAGCTGTTTCATTTTTTAGAGAAAAGACAAATCATAGGAATCACAGAAAAATATTTTTCTTTAACAGATGAATATTCTGGCAGCAACAATTGTTGTAATTTAAGGCAATTTATTTTTTAGCTCATGTAGAGGAAAAATATGGAATCACTCAATCCTGAGGGGGAAATTATGGAATCAAATCTAAAGCATCATAATTAGTACTTTGTTGCAGCACTTCTGGCTTTTATTACCGCTTGAATTCTCTAAAGCACTTACTTCACTAATGTAGAACAGTATTCTTCATCAATCAGGTTTTAACTTTGTCAAACAGCAGTTGACAGATCAGTTTACCAGGATGGTGCCTTTTCTTCAGTTTGCACCATACATTTTAAATGGGATTGTATATGCACAAGTATGCATTGAACTTCAGACACTTTTGTGATTCCATTAATCAACAGAGGTTTTGGTGATCAGTCATTTACCAGGATGATGCTTTATTTTGTCAAAGAGCAAAACATGTTAAAACCATTCTTCAGGAAAGACATATTAAAATGGCATGGCCAGCCAACAGTCTGGATCTCAAGTTGGAATCTGATTGATCAAGAATATCTACATTAGTGAAGTATATGCCTCAGAGAAATCAAGCTGTGCAAAAAAGCCAGAGAAGGTGCAAAAAGTACTAATAATTATGACGTTTTCGGTTTGTGATTCCATATTTTTTTCCTCAAGATTGAGTGATTCCATATGTTTTTCCAACATTTTTGGTAATTTTCACAAAGCCAGAATGTTTATCTGTTTATCAGAAAAATAGGTGGTACATCTGTGATGTGTATTTTTTTCTAAAAAATAAAACAACTAAATGAACATCTTTCAAGAGTGGGGATTCCATCATTTTTGGCAGGGGTTGTAGACGTTCTGGGTGTCACTTTGTTGCTAAATGGCAAGACGGTGAGGAGCAATTTACTTCACTGACTAAACACAAAGAAATTATTGAACTTAAAAACACTGACTTTTAACTTCACTCTCAGTGTGGTATGGTGTATGTATGTATATATGTATGTATGCATGCATGTTTGTATGTATGTAGTATGGTGCTGAATGAGTCAAAAGGTTAATAAAATGATCAGTTTATCAAAAATGGGTTGGCGATTTTCTCACCAAGTAGGTAGTGTACTTCTCCCACAAATCTGGTACCAAGCAGTTTTCCACCAGAGCTCGCTCAAAAATGATCTGAATGCGGGCTGGATCTCCATCCTTCACTTCACAGTCAATGTAAGACTGGTATTCCGCAAGCTTTGGAGCTTCAGCGAGCAGCTGAAACAAAACGTAAGCATGTAGGAAATTAAGACACTGTTCAGGCCATCCATCCATCCACACACACACACACACACACACACACGATGCTCCGATTGTTTTGGGGGCGATCACCGATCAGTGAAATCCAGCGTTTCCCCTACAATGTATTCAGCAGCGCAGCGCCGCTCCCAGAATGTAAGCACCACTGCAAAAAAGTCGCCTAATTCAAAAAAACAAAACAAAACAAAAAAAAAACACGGAAGTGAACTTTGGGAACAGGAATTGTTTAATATGTTTAATATATGCAAAAATATGTTACATTATATTTTAACCAAGGAACCAATTGAAATACACCAGCGAGGTAACTCACCCCTACCTTCAGTATTCTCAGATAAATTAGTAATAAATTAGTAAAGTAATAGGATTATTTTTTTGTAATTAAAAGGGGAACTTGGCAACTATTTCAACGTAATAAACCCGTTTAGAAATCATTTGGATGGTTAAATGACCTGTTCCGGTGAAAATGGTGACTTTCCCCGCTGCGCTTAGCGTCTTCAGGCGGAAAACCAACCTTGCAACATTGAGACCACCGTCCCGGAAAGAGAAGTGAGAAACAAGAAACTAGTTTTAAATCGTGTTTCTTACCTTGTAACATCCACATAGTTCTGCCAAACTTATGCTAACCGTTCGCTAGCTTGTAAACAAATCCATGTGCTTTATCATTACCTTTTCCCACAGTTTGAAATAGCATAATGCACAATTTCTTCCCTTTAATTGTAAAAAAATATTTTCTGTGTTGTGCGTTTTTGCCAAATCATTTTGTTTCATTTCAATTTCTAAAAATAATGTAAGTAATAATTAAAAAATTTGGGCGCACAGTCCTGTACTTAACAACTTACACATTACACTGCAGTCAACAGTTAAACCTACCAATACACCAGTTGCAAAGAATAAAAATGACCGACAACATTTACAGAAAACTAAATTTAAAGAATATTAGTGCCGTTTTATTTTTCTATATTTCGTTTTAATAATATCATGCATTGTCATATTTGCATTTAGCCTGTATATCAAGTATCCTGCAAAATTTTATTTATTTGTGAATCCATACTGCAGGCCTACTACTACTAAAACAAACAGCCCATTTCCCTTCAACAACTCAGCATAGCCTAATGAAGGATATTTGTTGTAAATGACCCCATAACAGGTTCTTTACCGTAATTTAGGCAATTTATCTGTTTATAAATCATATTCTTGATAATGTAGCCCTGAAATGTGTTTTATTAGTTCATGACTGAAGAGGCCTTATGCCTTTATGTAGTAAGGGGTGAGAGGCTTTTCATTTGAAACGTCGTCATAAGAAGAAACTACTGGATCATCTGAGGTAAAAAAGTCTTTTTACTCGTTATCCATGTTATTACTTCAAAGTCGTTTTTAAGTTATTTTTGCTGGTAATTACACCGTAACATAATGCGTGTGTGTGTTCACTTCAGCTGATAATGCCTCGAACAACATTGAATTAATTTACACCTATCGACATATTAGACTTCAATTACACAATTTCCTCATCAAAATTTACAACTAGTCTACTAGATCATATTCCTACCCATCTTCTGAAGACTGCTCTCCCTTTCTTGGATAATGCTTTGCTCCAGATTATAAATAATTCACTGCTATCAGGGCATGTACAGTACCACAGTCGTTTAAGTTATCTGTTATTAAGCCATCCCTCAAAAAACCTACCCTTGACCCTAACAACCTGGCTAACTATAGGCCTATATCTACCGTATTTTCCGGACTATAAGTCGCACTTTTTTTCATAGTTTGGCTGATCCTGTGACTCAGGTGCAACATATATATGTTTTTTTCCTCTTCATGTAATGTAATCTCCCTTTTATGTCAAAAATACTAGAAAAAATAGTGTCCAGACAAATTGGTGCCTTCTTGCATATGAATAAAATCCAAGAATTATATCAGTCTGGTTTCAGAGCTCACCACAGTACTGAATCAGCCTTAGTTTAAGTTTTTAATGACTTCCTCATTGCTGCCAATAATGGACATATATCAATATTGGTCCTCCTGGACCTCAGTGCTGCCTTTGACACCATAGACCATGACATACTACTTCACAGGCTTGAACATTTGATAGGCATTAAAGACTCCGCACTCGCTTGGTTTAGATCATACCTTTCTAACCGCAGACAATTTGTACAAGTTCACAATAAACCATCTACCCAGACTATGGTAAAATACGGGGTGCCTCAAGGCTCATTACTAGGGCCCCTGTTATTTTCTCTTTATATGCTTCCCCTAGGCTCTGAAATTAGGAAACATGGCATTAAATTTCATTCTTATACAGACGATACACAACTATACCTTTCTATAAAACCTGACAAATTGACTCTGTTACCCAAACTTGACGTGTATAAGAGACATAAAGACATGGATGACAAATAATTTCCTGCTTTTGAACTCCGATAAAACAGAAGTCATGGTTTTAGGTCCTAAAAAGATGAGGGATAACCTATCCTCATCATAGGCTACATTTACTGATCTTCGACTATCCTCATCCACAAGTGGTAAAAATCTAGGAGTTACAATTGACCAAGACCTATCACTAAATAATCACATAAATGGTAAAATGAAGTTTTGGTAATCTGTTTTAAGGAACATTTCAAAGATAAGGAAGTCCTTATCCTTACCAGACACTGAGAAATTAATCCATGCTTTTGTCACCTTAAGGATTGATTATTGCAATGCTCTATATGCTGGCTGCAATAACACCTGTCTAAAGAGCTTACAACTTATACAAAATGCAGCTGCTCGCACACTCACTAGAACTAAAAAATATGAACATATTTCCCCTATCCTGGCAATCCTATACTGGCTGCCTGTTAAAAGTCGCATTGACTTCAAAATATTACTTCTAACATACAAAGCCATTAATGGCCAGGCACCTGAATATATTAAAGATCTCCTAGTCCCATATAACCCACCCAGACCGCTACGATCACAGAATACTAGCCTTCTTGTAATTCCAAGAATCTCAAAAACTACGGTAGGAGGCAGAGCTGCTCAGCTAACGGCACCCATCCTCTGGAATAATCTCCCTTCCTCAATTTGACTAGCAGATACCTTCCCTATTTTTAGGTCTAGACTTAAAACATACCTCTTTACTGCCTCCCATAGTTAGGTATGGTGCGGTGTGGAACTTCACCCACCTCAGGGATTTTTGGAATGGACCACCCTGCTGAGTCCTCGTGTCACTGACCATACCCATACTATGCAGCTATAGCATAGTGCCGTCATGGACTTTAATGTGCCACGCCGTACAACCCCCCCTTGTCTCCTCTCTGCCCTTCTCTCTCTCAACTCTCCCTCTCTTGCCTATTCTCACTATGGTATACTGTAACAATATATAGTACTACTGATTACTTATTGACATTAACCATTTTGATTTTCAGTAATACTAACCCACTCTACATCTCTTTTTCTTCCCCCTTACCTCAATTGTGAGGTATATCATCACTAGTAATCAGTCATCCGTGTGCTTGGCCATCTTCTCACTCATCTCACCTGAAGTCCCATCCCTATGACTGCCCTCCTACCTGGATTCCTGGCCCGTACAGCCTAGCGACCCACCACCTCTCTATGACAACTCTGCCCGGATTCCTGGCCCGTACTGCCGACCTACCACATGCCCTTTCTCCTAGTCTCCTGGACAATTCCATTTCCTATGCTGGACTATTGAACTTTGACACTAAATTAGCATTAATGCATTTTCATACCGGATATGAAATCATCCCACCTCTTGTAACTTTCACCTCAGGTGGCTTTAAACACCATGTCCTATTCTCTACACCTGACTAACATATGCATTTGTCATGTATACAGACCTTACTGTCCTGTTTCTGACCCTAGGCAGATGGGTCAGGCCCTTGAGTCGTGGATCTGCTCAAGGTTTCTTCCTATATGTATCTCCAATTCTAGGGGTGTTTTTCCTCGCCCCTGTTACCCATGGGCCTTCTTTTCTTTTCTCTTATTGTCTAACACTCTGTAAAGAGTCATGAGACATGTATAATGTTTTTGCGCTCTATAAGTACAATTAAATTGAAAATTGAAATTAAGAATAATTGTAGCATTTTAGCACACCGTGGTAGAAAAAATTACTGCAATTATATGACATACTAAATGCTGTTTTTTTTCAAGAGCAATATTATCGGTTATCGTATCGGTATCGGCCACAACAAACCAATAAATAATGGTTATCCACATCTCTAATAGTGATACAATTATGGTTTTATGCTGTTGTCCTTGATCAATGTTGATGAGGTTAAAAAGTCTACTGAGGTCATCTGATGAATGTCTGATTCTATACTGGTAGTTAAAGTTTTAGTGATGATTTTCAGATCTGTGTTGATTAATGACAAAGGGCATTAGCTAGAAGGATGTGTTGGGTCCTTGTTGGGTTTCAGTAAAGTGTGATGAGTGCTGTGTTCATTGTTTGTGATGAACGATTTGTGTTTTTAAGCTCACGTGTGCCCGAACGCGAAACATTACCAATCCACTTGAAATTTGCCCAACTCGATTCTCCACTTCTGAGTTGTGACGCCCACCTGGGTGAAAACCACGACACCTATAGGTCTAGTTCAGTCAGTGCACAGACAGTGGTAGGCCTACAGTAGGTGTCCTGGGCGGCCCACATGCCTTATTGGTTTCACCTGCACTTAGGGAGTGGGCTATAAAGGGGCTTCTCTCTCTCTTTCAGGTGGGCACTCTTTCCTTTCATATAGGCCCTATTTGACTTCCTTCCTTCACGGACACGCTCTCCATCATTCTTCATCTCACTCTTCTTATCTTAATGATAATTTTCTTCCATTACAACTAACATCCTGATACTGATCTACTAGACGCTCACTATATCCATACACGCACAACATTGCACCAACATACCCTAGACGCACATTATTGACCTGATTTGATTGCAATTTCTAAATAAATTATTATTCTTTACAACCGTTTCTTGTCCATCATTATGTGATGGTGTGAACGAGCCCACGCCGTTATAGCGCGTGTAGCATTATGTAGGCTATACAGTATGTCAGTTCACAGTGTTTGTGCATTATACAGCATGCGTGACTTCATAGAATGAAAGTAAACTAGCCTATTTTAGCTACTTGCAAAGTTGATAAAAAGCAAACTCCTGGTGGTGAGTATGCTTACTAAACTGCATTGTTGAAAGATATAGTTTGTAATTTATTGCCGTAAAAGGCATAGACAATTTTATGGCTGTTTAAAACATATATTGGAATATTAACATACATTTTGTCCGGTCCAAAAAAAAGTCTAGCGGAACCTCTGCTGGAGATATTTGTCGTCAATCACATGCCAACACATTACTTGGACCAATATTGATGTCATTGTGGTTCATTGAGATATCAGTAATTTATTTCCGTTATAGATTTGCATTGTAGGCATATGACATTCTTTATCAACACAGTAAAAGGACTGTTTCAGTGATACCAAATGCCTTTGCTAGATTTACCCTTTTTCAAGCCAATTTGCTTAAACTAGGTCTACTCTTTCATGTCATTAAGTAACCCACTTTTCCTTTTAGCAGCCTCTTACACTTCTCTTGACATAATTTTCACTCTATTGGCTAAATGCAAGACTGAATGCTGACTGCCATTGTCAGACCATCAAGGCTGATTCGCAGAAGCCTTTGGTCAATCATCTGGCCACGGGCAATCACAGAATTTCTTATGATGAATTCTGATATAAATGTATTTGTTGCATGCTCGATTACAGTGAACATTATCCTACTAGTTACCAAAGCTTCCTCAAAAGGTTTGATGATCTCCATCTGCTGTAGAGACCTTTTGTAGCTCTGGGAGACCATTTTGGGCACAGCCCCTTCTGTCCATTCACTGTACTCTTCATACGTAGCGTCCATATCTGTGGGGCACATGACACCATTATGCTATCAGAATGATCTTTGAGCCAAGGTTCTTCTTCAAAGAAAAGCCAAAATGTTCAAATTGTTTGAGTGGTCTTGATTATGACAACTCAACATTAATCAAAGTGACATTACCAGAAGTTGTCTTGGTCATGACAAGTTGACATTAAATATGTTTGGGATGTCTTTGTAATGACAAGTTGACATTAACTAGGATGACATTAACAGAACATGTATTAGTCATGACAACTTGACATTCAATTTGTTTGGAGTGTCCTTATTAAGACAACTTGACATTAAACAGGATTACATTACCAGAGGACGTCTTTGTCATGACATGACAAACAGAAAATCCACCTCTTTCTGTAGAGATTTTAACAGCACATTGTGTTAAAGGGACACCAGGCAAGCCTGATGCTTTTTCTCTATGAAACTCCGTACGTGTTGATACGTGTGGAGCCCTCGCTCGGTCTGAAGCGGGATATTCTTCCTACAGGCAGTAGGGGCGGGCGAGAGAGTATTCATTTGCCCTGTAATGAGTCATTTAACCATATACCGACTTACGAAGATGACGTACACAAAAACGTTACCTGGTGTCCCTTTAAAAAGATTATTTGTTGTGCAATGATACCTAAACTTATCTTATCCTTCATATCTTAATGACATCAAAATGGTATCACTTGAGTTTAATTAAGAATTTATTTGTTACACTGTAATAATGGCGTCATGACAGTCAGTTCTATCCTTCATGATATCTTCATAACAAATCAAAATGGTAGCACTTTACTTTAGGTCCAAGAATCTATCCATTACACTGTTATAATAGGCTCATGACATCCAGTTTTGTGAAATATCCTGTCACACATCTATCTGACCAAGTGCTAGAATTGGTCTCTAATCTTGCACATCTAATTATAAATCATTGTCAAACATGTCATGAACACAAAAAGAGGTGGATTTTCTGTGTATGTCAAGCTGTCATGACAAACTCCTCTGGCAATGTCATCCTGTCATCCATTAATCTCAAGTTGTCCAAATCAAGACAATGTCCAAATCAACAATGTCAACTTGTCATGACAAAAACTGGATGACAGTTAATGACAGAAGTCATACATGTTTATGATAGTGTCATGTCATAGTTATGACTTATGTCGACACAGTCAAGTAAAGTGTTACCATTTTTTTTTCAATACTGTTAATAAGCAAATACGCAGTATGATAGGCTTGGACTTTCAACAATTCCTCTAACTACCTCGACAAGAAGTAGGCCTATTCCACTTCGAGTCATATTCTCCCATTTACACAAGTTCTTCTTTGTACATAACTTCAGAGTAAGAGTGGGTCATGAAAGAGGTGTCATTTATTCAAAGTAGAGGAAAACATGATCATTGTTCATTTTTATTGGGAAATGGAAAAATGCCATTACAAATAACCCCAAATGAAAGTATATGTTCATAACATAAATCAAATGGGGATGATGAGATTAACTACTTTCCAGCAGGACTTGGCACCTGCCCACAGTGGCAAAACTACTAGTAACTGGTTTGCGGACCATGGTATTAATATGCTTGGTAGGCCAGCCAACTTTTCAGAATGTTGATATTTCTGTATTGTAAACTTTTTTTATTCTAATATTTTGAGATCAGTAAGCCATAATCAGCATTAAAACAATAAAAGGCTTGACATTTTCACTTCATGTGTAATGAATGTAGAGTATATGAAAATTTCACTTCTTGAAATAAATCATGGGGACTTATGGGGATTATATTCGTATTCGAGATGCATCTGTATGCATTGGGGATCTGAAAGACCACAGTTTAAAAGAGCAAATACATTACCCATGAGAGGCACGGACAACTGGCGACGGAACAGTGAATTAATGCGTTCAAGCTGGGTATTGAGCAGCTCCTGTTGCTCAGGTGTAACCACATCTCCAGGGACAGGCTGTACAGAGATGATGTGGAAAAGTGAGTAATATGTTATAAATAATATATAAAAAAATATAAATATAAATAATAATATGTTGATCACAAAGGGTCTCAATGTCTCTACAGCTGTTAAAGACCTGGCGTTATCCGATAATTTCTGCGTGTACTTTAATGTGTCTATGTTCCCACACACTCTCTTTGAGCAAGCACTTTCACAGACATCAAGTCAACTGTCAGACTCGGTAGAAGACTTATTTGATCATTTCAATGCAAAAATGGCAAACATTATGGATGACATTGCTCCATTACAACTCAAGAAAGTTAAGGAAAAACAGAAAGCACCATGGAGGCAAAATCCAGCGGTTAAACTCCTAAAAAGAGAATGTAGGAAGACTTAAAGAAAATGGCATAAATACAAACTTCAGATCCACTATGAAATCCATAAAGAGATGCTCCTCACATATAACTCTGAAATAGGCAAAGCAAGACAGTCTTTCTTTTCTAACATTATCAGTAGAAGTTCAAATAACACTCGTATTCTACAGTATTTTCAACTGTTGATAAGTTAACCCTTTAGGCGCCAGAGGTTTTTTTCCGAAACGATCAATTTTGACATCTTCATTTCAAAAGGCTATATCTTAAAAGTGATAAGAGATAGAGACTTTCTGTAAATTAGAGAAATATTAAGGATGACCCAAAGTTTATGTAGAGATTAAATGTTTATATCTAATTTGCATATTATGACGTCATATGGTGGCGGCCATCTTGGATTATAGAATTTTCATGAAAAGTTGCATGTTTGAATGATAAATGCACCACTTCTTTCCCCCCAAAATGTCCCTCACCTTCTGAATGCTATATTGCACAATACTGAATGCTCAGGTAAATAGTAAGTAGTGAACAAACTGTGTAAATCATTACTAATAAATGGCAGAAACAAACCAAATGCATGTAGCGGTAGACTGGCCTTTTGCTGTAGAGATTTTCCATTTACTACATACAGTAGGCACTCTGATTCCATGTATGGGGCACATATATATTATTCAGATGACACACAAACACAAGTAGACAAGACCTGTTTAGTTCAAAAGCTCATTTGCCACGGCAAGGCACAGATCAGGAGTGAGATGACGAGACAAGACAAGAGACAATGTTAGTATTTTTTTTCTTTTTGTTGATGTTTTTTTGTTTTTTTTCTTAGCTGACAAAGACACACACATCACAAGGACATGAACACACAAAAAGGAACACATAGTGTACTGTATGTCCTAAATGATCAGGGAAGTAGATAGCAAATCAACAGTGTAAATCATTACTAAATGGCTGACTTTTTTTTTTTTATGTAGCAGGCCTTTTGCTGTAGAGATAATGACTCCCTATCCCTATCCATACAGGGCCGGCATTCCCATCATCTTGTGATAGACTATGCATGACCTAATGTGTGTGTGAGTGTGTGTGTGTGTGTGTGTGTGTGGGAGAGGGAGAGAGCGTGTCACCACCTCCACCATGCGAGCAGCATGGCCAGATCTGCCTCGCGCGCGCCGAGTGGAGAAAATGTGCGCAGCTCGGACTAGGCCTACGGTCATTCTCATTGCGACTCCCCACACTGCCACTACGTTCCCCCCTAACTGTCCTATGAGCACTTCGACCTCGTCTAACATACCCAGTGGCATTAGACAAAGGCTCCACCACGTTACTGTCGCCGCGATTGTGGAGAGGCACACGTTCAGAAGACAGAAGCTAGCGCTATGGATATTAGGCTACCTCCAGCCTCGTTCGCCACACCAATAACACCCTGCTAACTTCCCGATGAACACTCCGAACCTGTGAAACATTATTCCCACCAGTGACATTGGGCAAACGATTCAACGTTTGTGCTTGGTGTAAGCTAAACTATGGAGTAAACTCTCACTTTGTCCAGCTGCATCATTGCAAGGCAGGGACGCATCTGAAGCCTCACTAAACGAATCACCGTCATTTTCTGAAGGCAGATATTCCCCTTCAGAATCAGGGTCCGCGAATAGAAGACCCAACACTTCATTTCAGGTAAACTTTTTTGATGCCATTAGACGATAATCTAATGCAAATACTCGCTGACGTTGACAATATCGCTCTGACAAAGTGGCTCACACGCACACTAGCTCCGGTATTTCATACACTGATTCAATGCGCTGTAGCTAGAAAGTTTTGTTTAAAGCGTGTCCTTTTTTCGACTCGGGGATGACGTATGACATGTCTGCCATCTAGTGGAGTGGAAGTCGAACGAAATATGACACCCTATTTGACTAAATCGGCCGTTTTATTCAGTACCGCATCTTGTCGACTATAGTCGCCTGTGGCGCCTAGAGGGTTAACAAATTCCCCCTCACAATTAGCACCTGATCTTCTCTCAACTAATTAATCCAATGAGTTGTCATCTTTTTTCAAAAGAAAAATTGACAAAATCAGACTCAACATATCTGCTCAATTACTAATTCAACAACCGGAACTTCCAGCTACAAACAGAGGGAAAGTTAACTTGATGTCAGAGTTCAGCTTGATAGACTACGAAACAATTGAAAAAACGGTACAGAATCTCAGCTCTTCCACATGCGTCTTAGACACTCTGCCTACCAATTTCTTTAAAACTGTTTTTCACCTTATAGCAGCAGATGTCCTTCAAATTGTAAATGTATCACTGCTGTCTGGCACTTTTCCTAAGTCACTAAAAACAGCTGTTGTAAAGCCACTTTAACATTATTGAAAAAGTAGTCTTTAATCAACTAACCACCTTCCTAAGTAGCTAATCCCTTGATTACTTTCAGTCTGGTTTTTGGCAAATCACAGCACTGAAACAGCTCTCATTAAGTTTTCAATGACAACATCAGTCCTACTGCTATTGGACCTTACTGCAGCATTTGACACTGTTGATCACAATATTTTACTACACAGACTGGAACACTGGGTTGAATTTACAGGCATAGTTATCAACTGGCTAAAATCATATCTACAAGAAAGGAGCTTCTTTATTGCCATCGGAAACTGTACCTCAACACCAACGTCCTTGACCTGTGGTGTTCCCCTGGGGTCGATCTTGGGGCCACTATTATTCAACCTCTATATGCTCCCTACCAAACAACTATGGTCCCCTTGACTCTATGTGTCAGTGTATAGAACAAATCAACACCTGGATGTCTCAATGTTTTTCAGCTGAACAAAGAAAAAAACTGAAGTAATTATATTTGGTAAAAAGGAGGAAAGACTTAGGGTTGCCACTCTCCTTGACACAAAAGGGTTGAATGCAAAGGATACTGTTAAAAATCTTGGTGTATTAATTGACAGTGATCTCAATTTCAACAGCCACATGAAAGCGATAACTAAATCAGCTTTTCACCACCTCAAAAATATTGCCAAACTGACGGCTGATGTCAAAACATGACTTAGAAAAACTCATTCATGCATTTATCTCCAGCAGGGTTGATTATTGCAATGGACTGTTCACAGGGACTTCCTAAAAAGACTATTAAACAGCTTCAGGTGATAGAATCCTTGCTGCTGCATTTTGTAACAAAAACTAAAAAGAACTGACCACATTACTCCAAGTCCCTGCACTGGCTTCCAGTAAGTCAGAATTGACTTTAAAACAAGATTGCTTGTTTATAAATCAGTAAATGGAGCAGAACCTAAATACCTATCAGACATGCTTCAGCAGTACACACCTTCTCGTCCTCTCAGGTCCCAGGTGAAAAACCTGTTAGTAAAACCTACTGTTTGCACTAAACATGGTGAAGCCGCTTTTAGCTGTTATGCAACTCAGCTTTGGAACCAACTTTTACAAAGTTACAAATTCTGAATCTGCCTTGAAAATTATTCTACATTGTCTTTTATTACTTTTTTACTACTTTTGCCTTTGTTTTTTGCTTATTAATTATTCTTTATTTTTAAATATTTTACATTGTATGTTTTATGTTTTCTTTTTATTACACGGCTCTTCAGAGTGCTGCAGAAAGTTCCATTCACATGAATGGGCCTTCCCAACGTTCGGGCCTATGTTAAATCTATATAAATCACCGGCAAAGTATATAATTACCGCTGTCAATGGCAACGGGTTGATTAACGTCTTTCAAATCCCTCCGCAAGAATTCCGTTCGCTTATTGCAATGGAATTTCATTAAAAGGGAAAGTAAGCTAGTAAGACGTTGCCACGCAACACCTGAAACTGTCAAGTTCTATCTGTGTGGCGAACTATTTATTTTGTCAGCGGAAGACACGAAACGGTAGTAGAATCATTTTTTTTGTGATTATGTTTTTTATTCACATTTTCTGCAAAAATGGTACAAACAGTAAACGCAACATACATGCAAAATCATTTTTAAAGATTCATTGTGTTAGGTTTCTTTTCTCGTTTTGGCAAGTAGCCGTGTAATAAGAGGGAAAATGTATTGACCGCCGGTAATTATCAGAAAACAAGTCCCTTCAGGTCGAAGCACCTGCCGGCGGACAATACATTGTCCCTTACTTATTATGATCTTTACCTTTTTAACTATTCTTCACTATATTGCCATTCAACAAACATTGCCAATTTAACAATCAGAATGTTGATGGTATATTCATTTATCAAGTATTTACAAATGAAACCAACATAATGCAACATTTACAACTATTAAATAATAAGTATTTAATAATTGACAATTATTCATAGGTTACCTATGGTGTCAGTTCACCAAAAAAATCTAAGAATAGGCAGATATATATTTTTAGCCTCTAAGGTGGATCATTTAGGTTGTAAAAACATTTAGGTTACTGTATCCGAACACCGAAGCAAAATGCTAATAAAGAATAAAGCAAAGGTGTATCAGTGTGGTGAGTATTTACTGCAAATACTATGCCATTTTAGTTCATTTAATTTGTGTCAAGATCACAGAGCAAAGACTAATGGGTAGGTCCAGGGCCGGTTCTCCCTATACGCACACTACACAAGTTGCATAGGGCCCCGCAAGTTAATGAAGGCCCCCTCCCCCGTCTCCCAAGTAGCCTATACAGTTATAGCGACAGTGCCTCATACATTAAGAAGATGAACATGAAACCGAATTACCATTCAGGGCATGAAACAAGGAAGAAACGTCACAAGAATGACCAGCAGGAACAGCAGTCAGGTAAACTTGCGTTCGTTCCATGGTTTGATGTCAACATGCATCTCTCCAGCGCGTGTTGTTGGCCTAGCCTAGGCCTACCTAACAGGGAAGTGAATCCCCTGATCTTTCTGCAGCTTGCTTGCCAGCCTTTCTCAGTCACAGTACTTCGCAAAGTTGTGAAATATAATTGCATATTCCGTTTTTTTAATGCGGGCGACTGGCTACATTTTTGAAAAAAATAACCGCATCTTTAAAGGAACCGTATGTAAGAAATGTGTTTCAATTAATCATAAAATGGCCCTGATAAGTCAGTAGACAGTAAGAAATCATGTTCATTTCAAATTCATCACTGACAACAGTAGTCCGGCCAGGATATTATCATTTAAAAAGTGAAGTTGCAGCCCTCAACTGATGTTGATGTTGTGTTTTGGCCTGATGCGCCACCCTCCACCTATCTACTAATCACGAAGTCAGTAGTGTTTCGGCATCCAGGTTGGCAATCTCGAGTTAGGGGGGAAGAGGAGGGGATACACCGCTCTACAGTAATTTGAAAGTTATTGCAGTACCAGTTTTGGCCACAATCTTACATATGATTCCTTTAAATGGGACAGTAGATGCACATCGTAAATTAGGCCTATATGAAGTATTAAAATTATTTTTTAAAATAGCCTACGTTTGAAAAAAATATTGAAATAATATATAAGAGAATCAGGGGAGCCAGTTCATAGCCTATGTCTTTGGCAAGTAGCCTACTACAGGCACAGGTGAAGAACAGTCAGTCAGCAGGCTAACAGACCCTTACAAAAAAAAACTGCACTACTTCAAGTCTCAAACTGCAGATTTCTGAGTATGAAAACTGCAGTTTTGGAGAAAATATTTGCAGCTCTTATCCAGGGAATTCAGTATTTTAGATGCAAAAAACTGCATTGTGCATAGTACTGTACTTTACTACAGAAATGCAGTATTTTAGACATGAAAATACTATACTGCATTGTAGCCTACTGTAGTATAACTGAAATGTAGGCTACTTTGAAAAAACTGCAGTTATTTTTTGCAAGGGGATATGTACAGCAAACATCAAAAGCAAACAGCCCAGACCCTTTATTGGGAAAAAACACTATATTTGGTAACTTCCAGACATCCAAAATGGGGTGGGATGATTGTATTGGGAGCACTGAGGTGTTAACCTGACTCTCGCCAGATTAATTTCGTTCCATCTGGCGAGAGTCAGGTTAGTAACGTGTCAGATGGTACTATACATTTTAGGGCTCAGAGTTCAGGTAGGAGGGCCCCTTAGCAGTATTTTGCTTAGGGCCCCATGGAGGTCTGAACCGGCACTGGGTAGATCCTCTAAGAAGTGGAGACACATCAGCTGAAAGGGCTGAATAGCTGGAGGTTCCTATAAATGTTCCTGCTACATGGGTATCTTGCTTTTATTACAGTTTCTGTAATCGAAATGCAGCTATGGATGCTCTGTTGTTCGCTGAATGACCGTGTGGCCAGATCTTAAAACTTTTCCAAGAAGACTTTTTAAACCTACAATCTATATAATGTTCACCACATTTCAGGCATAGGTAACATTTCAAAGTAAATGAAAATGAAAAAACAATAAACTTTTCAAATAGTGCATGTTCCTTTCTAGTTTTGAAGTTACCATGAAGCTTTCTCAAATGTTGAGCTCAGTTTTGTCAAGAGTAAACAATTGTCTTTCTCTGGAAGCTTTGTCACCCTGTGAGGTGAGGACAAACTAAGTCTCTATGAGCATTCTTCAGAATGTTATTGATGTGCAAGCTACATTATGGAAAAACGAAATAAACTAAAATATGGAAAATTTCACCATTTCAAATTTTACATGAGATATACCTCATCTCTATCCCATAAAATGTTCAACCACATGGCATCTGACCCACATGATCATTTTGACCACTGATTTTTGTAACTTTTTTTCCAAGCTTGAATATGTCCCGAGGGGACAATGAAAGACAAAATTTAGATCTAACACTTTTAAGCTGTCAGCAGGGTCAACAGAAAGAAAACTTTGGCTTGTACCTCATGCTGTGGGTCATTAAGATTGGTGCTTTTTACAGATAAACCTATATTTTAGAGCATTGTTTCCCAAAGACTGGGTCGCGACCCACAGTTGGGTCGCAAGAGATTTTTTTGGGGTCGCCTTGTCACAATGTAGATCTGCAATTAGGGCTGGGACAATGCGGCGATGTAATCGATGACGTCGACGCAAAATATGAGCGTCGATTCATCAAGCATAACGTGTGCTGCTAAATATTTTTAATTTTATACCTTCAGTGTTTTCCATACGTTGACTAATCTGTGGCTGGGCACCACGAAATCAAAACCGGCCACCACACATTGATAGAACACATTGTTCTATGTTGTAGGCCTACTATTTTAAAGATAAGATAAATTAATTTCATTGAGCTGCACTTTTTACTCACACAGCCTTTCCTCGCCCCGCCCGCTCTCTCTCGTAACGAGCCCGCTGCTCCTCTGCATGTGCATTTAACAAAATATTCACGATTGTTGAAGGATTGTTGTTGCCACATAGAAGCACTGCATATAACAGTGGGCTAAATTGCTATTAAATCCGCTTAGCATCGTGTCCATGCTGCGCAAATTTGTTCTAAACTACTGCATTAAAAGTTAAAGTAAACTCTAAACTCTGCTAAGGTCTTATCACAACATAGTACATTGAGGAGACTAAACTAAGTTAAGAGACAGTATGCAATCAAGCAGTATCTCAAAGCTAACGTAAGAATACTGTTTGGATGTCAACTTTAGCATTCTTACTTGCAGCTGCTTGTATTCCTTACTCATGCAGGGCTCATTTTATTGACTCAGAATGTTTGCAAAATCCTGATGTAAATGGAAAAGTGTTTTCTAAGACTCAAAAGTGCTTGTCCAAAGAAGTAGGCCCTACGAACCGTTATTTGAACTGACTATGTTATGAATTGCATCCACACATCAGCAGCCTTTTAACTGTGTTAATGTTAATTGCAAGGATTCCCACACGAACGTCTTAAAATGACAGGCACTCAATTAATTGACATACACTACTGAACTTTATTGAATGCTACCTCTGACTAAGAATGCATTACTTTGCACTTGTATAGGCGTAGTCTTATTTTGGAATCTTAAGAGCAATAAACAAATATTGCAATGTTAAAAAATTCATGTTTTTTCATTCAGATATGTAAATAAACATGTATAAGTTGCTATTATAGTGAATTAATGGGGAGATAAATCGATAATCGAATCGAATTCGAATCGGACTGAAAAATGAATCGTTAGATTAATCGATGCATCGAAAAAATAATCGCTAGATTAATCGTTTAAAAAAGAATCGTTTATCCCAGCCCTATCTGCAATATACCTTTCTGACACGAGGGAGCTAGTGAGTCGGCGAATCCAGAGTCGTATATATACCGCTCTGGGCAAATCCAATTGTATCTGCCAGCCCTGAACGAGTGTAGGCTACCTGCAGATAGGTTTAACATAAAGTTGAGAAATGCTTGCTTGGATGTCGAGAAAGAAGGGTAATGATGATAGAATCAGCAAAGGTTAGTGCACTTCAGGAAAGCGAGTGAAGTCAGGTGCCAATCCGCAATGAATCTGCAACTAGTGTTAGCGTTGTAAATACAGAGGGTGTAGGCCTATGTGAAAATGAGGCTAGCATTAACGCTGCAGCACAAGGATCTGAGCCTCGTCCTCCTGCAAAGAAAATAAAAATAGCGACAACGGCAAGGCCGTACAAAGACTACTTTTTGAATTACGGCTTTGTAAATTGTGCTGGTCCTAGCCAGGATGCAAGGCCAATGTGTGTCATTTGCAGTGAAAAACTGGCGAACGAGAGTTTGAAGCCAACTAAACTTAAGAGACATTTAGAAACACTGCACCCTGAATTTGTGGACAAACCATTAGATTTCTTTCAAAGAAAGGCACAGGAGATTAAATTATCTGCAAACGTTCTCCGCAGAAATGTCACATTAAATGACAAAGCCCAACTCGCCTCTTACCAGGTTGCTTACCGTGTGGCCATTGAGAAACAGCCACACACTATCGCTGAAAAATTACTTTTGCCTGCCGCAATTGACATGGTTAGCGCGGTCATTGATGAGAAGTCTGCTGAAAAATTAAAATGCATCCCCATGAGTAACAACACTGTCTCACAAAGAATACATGACATTGCAGACAACCTCGAGGAGCAGCTTGTTACCCGACTAAAGGCAGCAGGGTGTTTCTCAATACAGCTGGATGAGAGTCTCAATACAGCTGGATGAGAGTGGACTGACGTCTCAGATTGCGCAACCTTGCTGGTTTATGTTGTTAGGTATGGCTGGGAAAATAAATTTATGGAGGACATGTTGTGTTGCTTGAATATCCCTACGGGAACTACAGGAGAACAGATATTTCGGGTTTTGAACGACTATGTGGTTAAGTGTGGACTTGACTGGGGCAATTGTGAGGGCATAACCAGCGATGGGGCCGCAAATATGACAGGCAAGAATAGCGGAGTTGTAAAACGAACTAGATGTACCGCATAGCGGTACAAAATATGACGGCCGCTCAGTCCTGTACATCCGTTCCACAAAAATAAATCACACTTCAATTTGTCTCCATATTTTACTCCATCCCCCACTCTTGAAACTTTTGTGTATGCTTGTTTGGCATGCCTGAGTGTGTGTGTGCGCGGCTGCACAGAAAGTAGCCTACTGGTGCTGAAAAGGTGAATAGATTGTAGAATAGCCAAAGAAGATGTAGCATTGTTATAAAACCTTTAAAATCTCAACAATCACAAGTAGGGCAGTTCATCACAGTTCATCCATTGCAACTGGATTGATGAAAGGTCACTTACACCTGTAGGCTACATTGTATTTGGGAAAAGCAAAAGGTATCAGCATAATGTTATTTATTTATTTATAAACAAAACCATCTCCATGGCTAGTCTGGCTTTCACCAGACCAAGCTCAATCTTTTAAGAAATCAAAAAATAAATAGCGGGCAGATCAGGCTGGGTTCACCGGGGAAGAAACAAAATTTTTCCGTAAAAGTCTAGTGGGGCTACATACCCACCAAATTTCATGTGCCCCGGTGGTTCGGTGTCCCGGGTATCGTTGACCAAAAATTCAGGAAGTAGATGACATGATGTTGCGGTCACACACGTGAAACACCTCTCTGCTCTTATTCAAACTCATCTCGCTGCGCTTATTGAGAATTTTGATCGCTATTTCCCCAAAAGAGAGGTATGACATTCTGAATGATAAAAGGTGGATCCAAAACCCCTTCGAATTTGAGAGTCCAGAGTATTTGCTTGAGTTGACGCTTAGTCCTGCAGAAGAAACTGAGTTGTTGCAGCTCACCTGCGATCACACTCTGCAAAGACGCTATGGATCTGTGACCTTATCATCATTCTGGATAAGCATTTCATCAGAATATCCTGTCCTCAGTAGGGCCAGTATTTCTACGCTTATTCCTTTCACTACTACATATATGTGCGAATTGGGATTTTCTGAGCTCACAAAAATGAAAACAAAGCACAGAAATAGACTGAATGCTGCGCCTAATATGTGTGTTGCGCTCTCCTCCTGCACCCCGGACTGGAACGCACTACAGATACGCAGACAGGCCCACCTATCCCATTAGCAAGGTTGAAAGGTTATTAAAGCCATGTTTTGTATTTGTAATCTTTTTGTAATTCTTTTATTGATTATTTTGTTCCAATATTGCTGGTTCAATTGAATATTGAGAAGAAAAAGAAATGGGCTAGCATACGTTACGTTTTAAATATAGCCTACATTTTAATGTCCAAATATGCTACTTATTGGATACCTTATTTTA
The DNA here is from genome assembly GCF_018492685.1 of Alosa sapidissima. Taxonomy (NCBI): domain Eukaryota; kingdom Metazoa; phylum Chordata; class Actinopteri; order Clupeiformes; family Clupeidae; genus Alosa; species Alosa sapidissima. Next base: position 1,957,396 of record NC_055964.1, read on the forward strand.
ATATTGCTGGTTCAATTGCTTTGTTTTTCATTGTTTAAAACTTGAGCAGTACTAATTGTTCAGAGAGGCCTGATGATCACTCATAACAATAAAATATCATATATAAAATGAAATAACAATAAAATGTCATCATAATGTTCAATAATGGTCAACTCCACCTTTATTTTGTGATTCACGAATAATGCATATTGACTTGGGTCACGATGGCTTGTGACACTTAAAATATGGGTCCCCTGAAAAAAAGTTTGGGAAACACTGTTTTAGAGCCATTGTCATTTGACAGGCGCACCAAATGTCAGGTGTATTTAAGCAATAAGCGCAGTGTTTTAGAAGACACAAATGAACCTCTGAAGTATGTTGATTGTTTGCACACCAATTAATTATGCTTAAAGTAGACTGAAGTAGTTATTGAGTCAAACTGGTCTCACAGTAACTTTTCTGAAATTGGGTAGGTATACCCAACAATAAAATTCTCATAGAAATACTCAAAAATTTGGAGGTATAACTTCGCAGGCATTCCTCTGAGATGAAGAGGCACACAATGGCGAATAAAGAAAATGTGAGGGAGTTAAAGGAGGCACCAGTTGATTTCACATGGAATGACCAATCTGGTTAGACTGGGTAAACCCAGCCCGATCTGCCGGCGATCTGATTTTGCCCTGAAGCTCAGGCTGGAAATTTTCCAAATTTTTCTATTCTACTTCCATTACAAATCTATGGGGACCAATCACAAACTGGCTTATCCACCTGGCGCACCCTGATCGTTGGTCTGATTGGTTGAAGGACTATCAAATTGCATACAGAGTCATTTAAACTATGCCCGCTGATCACGCCTCGTGCAGCAGAAAGTACAGAGCAGACTCCCCAGACTAATGTTCAATTTTAAAAGATGATGTGTCAAGCTACCATCTGGTACTAAACTGCAGCAACTGTAGCCCAATTCATCACTCCAGTGGATGTATGTCTTGTTTTCCAATTACCGTAACTATCCATTTATGCATTGCATGTTATAGAGTAAAACTAGTGGAAGCTTTATCATAATCATCTTAACGCAACAACTTATTTGATCAGGCAAAATAAATAAATCATACCTGCAATGATGACATAATAGCCAGCTCAAACTCTCTGTAGGCTTCCCATAAGGCAGCACCTTTTACCATGTGTAAACCCACTGCAGACAGGCCTCTCTCGAAAAGAGTCCTGACCTTCTCAATTCCTCCAGGTGATCCCATACCACCAATGGAGTACTGGGCATACTCAAGCCAGATATCTGGACCTGCAATCACAATGTTTAGGTTATGTTATTAAATGTTGGACTAGCCGCTTCCAAGTGGTACTGATTATCTCTCGAAATAATTTATTCCTTTAGTAAATTAGCAAAGTGAACTGTAACTTTGAACAGTAGTTCCCAACAATTAAAAGGTAAAACTCACAGATGTAGTCTTTCACCGCTTTCTCAAACAGCTCATACATCCTCTCTCGCTCAGGAACATCTTCTGCAAGCTTAATCTCATCTTTTAGCCAGTCAAGCCACAGCTCTACAAATTAATGTCAAGAGAACTTAATCATATTAGATTCAATTAAATTACATTAGATATATGGGTAATTCCACGTCAATTCAACCGGGGCCCAGGGTTTCCCGCAGAAAATTTGTTAGTCAAGGTGGTAGGTGGGGTTTGCCGTCGGGGGTGGGGGGGATTTGTTTGTGCCATATTACAATTATAAAATTATGAATATCAATTATTTATCAAAATAACAGTTGCAAGTGCAATTTTAACACCATATAGGCCAATACAAATCTATACAAATATTTACAAATAGTGTGTTACAAAGTGCTAAACAACATAACAACTGAAACAAGAACAGTGAATTAATATGTGCAATTTTAACAAACACTAGGCTATACTGTACAAACTATACAACACTGAAGTGCAAAACAACAAGGGCCCTAATTGCACTCTTTTACAAGTGCGGACCATTTATGCTTATTTTCATGCAGGCTGTCAGACTGTTGCCCTGCAGCCTGTTCCGCAAGTCTGTCTTGAGAGTATTTTATAAGTTTGTGTAAGATTTACAATTTTTATTAGAAGGTTTGGCGAACGATGATAGATAGCGCAATGACATTCAACCAGCAGATGCTGCTGTTCGGACGCATCACATGATTCAGAGGCATATCCTATACCCGTAAATCCTCAAATTATGGCCGGGATGATAATTGCCAGTAGCCTATGGCTATCAGTCCACGAGCACTATAAGACATTGTTTCGATTTAACTCAATGAAATTAAAGAGCTCTTCTTAATAATTTATATTGTTGGTTGGTTTAATACTGTTGCCAATGAAAAGTCATTGTCCTAATGGGTCTCAACACGTTGCTCTCAGTCGCTTGCCATCCTGTTTATGCCAGAGGCTGAAGCCACTACGTTTAAACACAATTGTTGCCGCGAGGAATTCCAGCCTACGAATTTAATAAAATAAAAAAAAAAGTAGGCTTAAAAAAAAAAAAAATCAATTTAGGCCACCGGCACAGCGCAGCGCACGTTCAATGACTGAATTAAAGCAACTGCCTGTCTCGCAATAAATCCACAGCGGGTGGAATTCCCTACACTCTTTCAACTATATGAAACTTAATAGTCAACCATCAAATACCCCCCAGATACCCCCCCAACATTTAGCAATATAATCACAGTCCAAAAAAGTAAATTAAATCCCAAACCAAACCGAAAATCGTATGCTTTTGATAGCCTACCGCTGCATTCAAACGAAATGCCTCAGAATAAAACATAAAAATAAAAACCTGTTATGCGGCGCCTGGGTTGCCTTGAATGAGTTTGTAAGTAGGCCTAGCTTATGTTTTTTGTTCCTGTTTATCAACATGAATTTGCTGAATTGTATTTCTTAAAAGGGGCAGCGCTTTTTGTTTGTTCTTCTTTTCTTTGAACTCCTTAAAGAAGCCATATGCAACAATTTTAGCAAAAATTACCTTAATTATGCAGGTTGACAGTCATTCTGATGGTTCTACAACACTTTTTGGGTGGTTTGGTGGGTGCTTCGTCTCCCCCTAGTGCTTCTCCGCGGAAAAAACGAATATGCAACTTTCTGGTCACGGTCCAAACAAATCCGGATGTAACTCAGCGGAAGTATATCGCGCCTCGAAAATGTAGTCAGATTGTAGTTTCTAAGAAGACTGCAAAGCGGACTCCGACTTGGCTTTGTTGCTGTTGAAATTGTTTCATTGTGAGCCCTGTATGTGTTTAGCTTGGTTTCTTGATGGCTAGCTCGCTAGCTAGTGGGGGTTTAGCGTAGCAGTCACTGGCTACCGAAGCTGCAGTGGGAGCTATGTCGTGAAAAATGTGAGCTTAAATCAGGCGAAAACCCAGAAACAGCGAAGGAATAACCAGACCTGCATAGGGCTTCTTTAAATTAAAGGCATAGGCCTATTAGTAGCCTTCTTTAAGACACTAAGTGAAGTTGTGACCAAGTGAAGTTAATATGAATTAACATTTAAAAACATGTTCAATTATATATATATATATATATATATATATATATATATATATATATATATATATATATATTATTTTTTTTTTTTTCATATATAAATCGCACCAGACTAAGTCGCACGACCAGCCAAACTATGAAAAAAGGTGCAACATATAGTCCGGAAAATACGGTATTTCAAAATCAAATGGACGGAGCAGCGCGTCTCGCCTGCGTGCCCTTTTACATTCAAACCCATAAGGGACAAAAACTGCTTTACCTTCGGTAAGTGGGAAAAGCTCGCTCATCTTCAATCGGGCTTTACGTAGACGATGCAGTTTCCCTTCCTGCCGCAAAAGCTTGATGAGGTCCACATGGCAATTGTAGTCAAAGGCATTGATGGAGAGCTAAAATTCCAAATAAAATGAGATGAGCAAAAGACACATTAAAGGAGAATTCCGGTGTGATATTGACCTAAAGTGTGTTGAAACATGATACCGAGTGTGAACGTATGTCTCAAGTCAAGTCAGATTTATTTTTAAAGCGCATTTAACATGCACATAGTGCAATCCAAAGCGCTCCACAAACAAGACACATAACAAGACAAAAGATGCCGGATGGAGCGGCGTAGTCGCCAGCGTACCCGTGACACCAAGACATACAACAAAACAAATAAACAAATAAAAAAAAAGAAATATATTTTAAAAGGGGAAAAAGTGATGTTAAAATCAGTCCAATTTCCAAACCAGCTGAAAATGTCCCAAGGGCAATGATCCGTGAAAACTGCGCACAGAGCTGTGTCTCCACAACCGATGCAATGCCAAGTTCTTTAGCAACTGACCAAACCGGTGAATTCACTGGCAGTCTGGAGATAACGTTAACATTAGAAGCTAGGCCTGCTAGACTGCAGTCTGGAGATGATTGAAGCACAGTCCAAAGTACTGAGCGATCGTGTAGATCGGCAATTCGGTGGACTTAACAGCGACCGTTTGTTGCTCCGTGAGAATGCAGCTCTTCACCGTTAACGTTAGTCTGCAGTTGGCAAGGCAGCTCGCAGGTCAGCAACAGCTCGGCGGCCACGGTAGATCTTTCGCAGAGTAGAGCCTAGGTCCGGCTGTCCCGAGAGATCCCCTCGACCAGACAGTGAAGTGCACTGTTCACGGATGGATGGAAGGATGTCAGAGGCCCAGTTAGTCTGCAGTTGGCAAGGCAGCTCGCAGGTCAGCAACAGCTCGGCGGCCACGGTAGATCTTTCGCAGAGTAGAGCCTAGGTCCGGCTGTCCCGAGAGATCCCCTCGACCAGACAGTGAAGTGCTGCACTGCTCACGGATAGATAGAAGGATGTCCAATGCCCAGCTAGGGCAAAAGCTAGCCATAGCAAGCTCCCAATGGACAAATGTCTACGACATCAGCTGACTTAGGAGTAAAAAGGACTACGAATAACACGAAAACTATCAAAAATAGCGTAAATAAATAGGGAAAACATTTAACTAGACAAACCAATACAAAAAATAAACATGACATTACATAAAATTACGAACATTACATAAAAACAAACAAAAACATGATGTCAGACGGAGCGGCGTGTCTCGCCAGCGTCCCCGTAACCTAGCAACAGGTATGATAAGGGATCAGATTCCAAAAATAATTCCGTGGAAATGTATGGATTCCAGTTGCTGCTACTGGAAGAAACTGGAATCCATGCATTTCCACAGAATTATTTTTGGAATCTGATCCCTTATCATACCTGTTCATTCTTACTCGTCGCTCGACTTATCGTGACTAAATTCAAGATGGCTTTAAACGCTAAACTTTGTGAAGATACTGTCTGTAAATCGTCTTGTAAGTAAACTACCAATGCTTTTTCAAAGTTCTCAATGTCTCGTTTTAAATGTCAGGGCCCTCGGAAGTCTACCAATGAAGTGTGGAGATACATTGAGCCTCGTAAATGGTGTAAAACAGTGATTTATTTGCATGGCTATCCCGATGCCGAAGCACCACCATTGAAAAAGCTGTTGGTAGCATCGGCTAACTAGCGCCAGATTTTGGAGTGCAGGGGACAAGCCGAGATGGCCTATGAGACATACGTTCACACTTGGTATCATGTTTCAACACACTTTAGGTCAATATCACACCGGAATTCTCCTTTAAAGACTGACCAATTAGGCTTACAGTAACTCCAATCATTGTGCAATCATTGCAATGATTTAGTCGCATTTTTTGCAACAGTGCATGACTAGGCTTATCAACACGACTGGCAAATATGTCCTCCACTAATTAACTGAGAGAGATAAAGAAACAATGTGTGTGATTTTGACCCTTTGAGAAAATGAAACAAACAAATTGATTCATTTTCAAACATTTGCAGGCCTGATACCATGCCTCAATCATCCAAAATTTCCCATGAGGGAAACTTATATGAGGGATTAGCAGGTAAGCAGATGTAGAAAAAGTATTAGAAAATCATACATTTAGAAAAATGTAGAAAATTATAAGCCTCTATGTGTGACAATTAGAAAGAATTTCCTGTAGCTGTAACAATGTGTTAATTAGATCAATTTTCAATTAGGGATGCACGATATCGGCGGCCAATATATAATTGGCCGATAAGTGAAAAAAATAAAATATTATTGTTTCGCCAAAGAACAGAACACACTAAGCATGAGCACAACCGCAGCTTTTTCACTCCAGGCCTGAAGAGGGCAGAGAACCCAAATGCATGAGTGGACCTAACCATTTATCCAGCACTGCTGGAGGGACTGCTTTTAGAGGGTAGCCATGGCCTACTGGTTAGCCATGGCCTACTGGTTAGCTCTTCGGACTTGTAACCGGAGGGTTGCCAGTTCGAACCTTGAGCAAGGCACCTAACCCCTCACTGCTCCCAGAGCGCCGCTGTTGTTGCAGGCAGCTCTCTGCGCCGGGATTAGTGTGTTTCAGTTAAGTTCAGTCATTAGTGCTTCACCTCACTGTGTGCTGAGTGTGTTTCACTAATTCACGGATTGGGATAAATGCAGAGACCAAATTTCCCTCACGGGATCAAAAGAGCATATATACTAATGTCATCTGTGTATTCCTATCTCTGTATCTGGTATTTCACCATTCTAACAAGATCTGTGTTGAATCTGTGCAGCCCAAAATCCTCTCGTGAATGATCCTCCTTTTAACCTAAGCAGAGCGGAGCTCAGGCTACCCAGAGCAAACTGAGCAAACAAAACAGAGAGCTAGCTCGCTACTTTCTTCCCCTCCCTCCCGTGCTGGTCCCATGCAATTGAAACTCTCCTAAACGCGCATCTCGTCTGTGATTTGCTGGAATAGTTTGTTTGCTTTTATGGGCTAGGTTTGCCCAGGTTGTTTTTGTTGCCATTTTTGGAGCCTGGGCTGTCAACAGAGATTACGTTGTTTTACAGTGTATTCAGGACACAGACAGCTAGCGGTTGGTTAGGTGATGTTTGCAGTAAGTGACATAAAATGTTTTAGCTTAAAAAAACGCATGGCATCGCTTAGAGCACCTTTAACATTGGAGCTGCTCTTCGATAGGAACCTAACCACTGGGGGCGCTGGTTTTCATTTCCCCATAATATGTCAGGTATCCGGGTCGCAATATTTTTTTTCCCAGGATGATAGGGGAAGCACTTATGCAATATTAGGTTCACAAAAAATAAAATCTGTCATACTTTAATTATACTGTGGTGTCTTTTATGCAATTGGCTGACTGCGGCTTCATTAATCTGTGGTAGCCTATTACAATTTATTATACCTTGACTTTGGTAATAATTTGGAGGTAATAGTTTCATTAAAAGGGACACCAGGCAACGATTTCGTGTTAATTAATCATCTTTGTAAGTCGGTATATGGTTAAATGACTCATTACGGGGGCGAATGAAGGCTCTCCGCCCGCCCCAACTGCCTGTAGGAAGAATATCCCACTTGCAAGTTCGGTGTATCCTACCCGCCGACCGAAGCAGGATCAGTTTACAGCACAGAGGCAGGCTAACGAAAAGCTAAAGATTGTTGCAAACGTGTGTATAATGGCAGAGCCGGCGAAGAAGCAGCGAAAACCCTTGACGGAAGACGCAAAGAAAAGGAAAAGAGCTTCAGACCAAACGAGGGGGAGTTTTGTAGAGAAAAAGCATCAGGCTTGCCTGGTGTCCCTTTAAATAGTTTCTGTTGAGCAGGCAGGATACAAGTTAGAACCAACACATCTCTCGTCACATCAGGGAGCCTTAATGAACTCTGTGTTGACTGTTCTGTTGCTGTTCTAAGCCTATTTGCTGGTTGGGAAAACTTGGAGCCTAACTGTTAGAGGTTGTTGCTTATGTAGGCCCTACTCTTAATATTATAACTGTTCAGTGCTCGAGCCACGGCGAATTTACGAAAGGCTGGTCAGATTTGTACTCCCAAGTTCACGTTCATCACAAAACTCCCACAAACAGCTAGGACTAATCTAAACACGATCTAAACATGCTATGAAATTGTGAACTTGGAATATAAATCTGACGGCACGCACTTCGCTTTAGCCTGTTGGATTGACTTTGTTTAGCTACTTCTGTTGTAAAGACGATCAAAACAGACTAGACGACCACTTGTGACGTGAACGTGACATGACGTTTCACGGCCAAATCAAATAACCAATCGGGCGAGAGCCCTTCTAGCCAATCAGAGACAAAAAAGGGGTTGTGGCTAGATGGGATACAGCTAAGAACGGAAATTACGTAACAGACAGTGAAATATCGCAAAATCTCGACGATACCAGAGCCCATTTACGGACGATATTGTTACTATAACAATGGCAGCTTTCTTCTCGTCGTACAGGAGTTTTGAGAAGTACTTCAGTGATTACGAGGAAGAAACCATGACCAAGTTTACAGTCTTAACTAAAGACCGCAGTTTTGGTCAGGACGGTGAGTTCAGCTAAAAAAAATGTCCATTTTTAAATCGATAGTCTAGCTGTTAGCTTAGCATTGTATGCGCGAGTTTGTGTGTGTGTGTGTGTGTGTGTGTGTGTGCGCCTCCCTCTCCCTCCTGTGCCATATAATGTGTCATATAAAGGCCAATGTTATTATGTAAGCAACTTAAAAACTTAAAATTCAGATTGACAGAATCTCCTGTTTTCCCGGGGAGTGCGCGAGTGTGTTTGTGTTTTTTTAGAAGTGGGGTTTGTTGGTTTGTAGTGGACACCTTCTGCTAACCAGTGTCTAAGGCTGCAGATTAACTCTTTTCTGTGAGGATGGACACTGGTTTTCAGCGGCCCTCCCAACCCCACCCCACCACCCCACCCCTTCCTGTGAGGATGGACACTGGCTTTCAGCGGCCCTCACAACTCCCACACACCACCACCCCACCCCTTTCAAGTGTGCATATTGTATATAGTTCTCTGCAAACCTATGGTGGCATCATTCCTTCAGTGTGCATATTGTATATAGTTATCTGCAAACCTACTGTATGGTGGCATCATGCCTTCAGTGTGCATATTGTATATAGTTCTCTGCAAACCTATGGTGGCATCATGCCTTCAGTGTGTCTTAAACAACCACACATAAAATGTATTATATTATATTGATATTTTATTGTATTTCTCTAAATGCATACTTGACTGTAGATAGATTTATGAGTAAAGTTACCAACACAGGAAATGTTCTATTTTGTCTTTATTATTTTGTCAGAATGCACCAGAATGCTTTGTTTGTATGTGAAAATCACAAACCCCACCCCCCTAAAATTAAATGAAATCATATTGGACATATTGTGACTCTCTAACTCTTATCTTATGTAGCTGTAGAAGCAAGTCTCTCTGATGTTTATGTTTCTGCACTACAATGGTACTGTTACCACACTGCACATAACTGTACTGTACATATCGGTCCATATGGTTCATACCATATTTATTCAGTTTTTATTATAATATATTCTGTTCACTGCATATATCTATATGATTAATAATGGTACTGCCAATACATTGCACATATATGTAAGCCTACATGTTGTGTTCTCTACAGATGGAGTCGAGTCTCCGTGCAGAAGTAGATATTGCATGCCAGGTTTCAAAAGTTACGATCTCAGTCCAATCGTTAGCAGCTTCATCACAGCAAGTTATGGTCCATCCCCAAAGGGAAAGGACAGTGTTCGTTGTGCAATTGAAGCAACTCTTTCACAACGATCCGTAAAAATAGTTTTCATTTATGACACGGATATCCATGGCTGAGACGTCTTTAGATCGCCTTTAATTATAAGTTCTCGTAACGCAGGGTAAAGTTAAACTTACGTGTCCATATATATTATACCTCTTTGGGACACCTATGATCATAACTAAACTATTTATTTTGTAATAGTATTTCTAACATGAATTTATAACATAAAAGTGATGTTAATGTTCGCAAAATAGCTATTTTTCTTGTTTCCTTTGGAATATCCACGATCGCTTCCTACTTCCTGTCCTGAGCGGCGAGATTTCACTTACTTAGCTGTATCCCATCTAGCCACAACCCGAAAAAGGCGGTACCAGAGCCCATCTACGGAGAGCCTCCCCACTCTCTATTAATCCCATACAAACCGAATTTGGCTGCAGTTCACCAGAGTTCACCTAGATGGCGATCGCGGGCGAGTCCAAAATACATGGGGTCCTATGGAGCTACATGGCTACATTTATTGTTTTCACCTATTTAACAACTGAAACCCTCAGATTTTATTTTATTTTTCGCAAAATGGATATGGATTATCAATCAAAAGTGAAATAATCCGGGAGTCGTGTCCTTTCGTTTTCTTACAGGTTGGGTCGTTGTTGCCCATAACACGCTAGCATTGATGCTATGCTATGCTATGATCAAGCTAATGAATGATGTCATTGACTTGTTTGAAAGGCTTTTTAGAACAATTAAGTGACTTTAAAAAATATAATACTCAACCAAGTGTATTGTCTTTGTCTCCCCTTTCGAATACAATATTCAAATTATTTAAAAAAAAATGATATCCCGAGAAAAGTGGATTTTGAGGGGTACAGCTCCATAGACCTCCATTCATTCTGGACTCGCCCGTGAGCGCCCCTAGATGCAGTACCACACCGGAAGAGTTCCGAGAGTGAAGGTTCTCCCCTTATTAGACAATAGGCGTGTTCGACTTGGACTGAGTCTGACTTGGTCTGGCTTTCTACATAAACGTGATCTTTAGAGGCTAGCCAGGAGGAGCTACAACAGAAGGCAGCTCATCCCAGACAGACAGGCTACAGTCTGCCTGACGTGACTCGCGGGAGATATCGCGGAATTTTGTTTGCAATAAATACAGCAGAACTTTCATTCTTACTCATTAAAATGAGCATGATGACTGACGAAATAAATTCTTATGATGTAGTTTAAATACACCACTGTTGTCATACAGTTAACAGGCCTGCTTTGTAGCACATAAATTCAATATCTATCTATTTAACCAACAGCAGAAAATAACAGAATATCCAAACATTTTCAGTAGGCTAGCCTACCATTGTTGCAGAAATCACGTATAAGAAGGTATCCCTTCGATTTCTGTTTATTTTCGCATATTCCAACATAAGGAAGCAGCATGAGACTCCCGTCATAGGGAGGGAAAGTGAAAACCAGCGCCCCAAGTGGTTGCGTTCCTATCGAAGAGCAGCTCCAATGTTAAGTCCCATAGACCTAGTTTAAAAAAAATACTGTGAAGCCAAATCAGCGATCTTATCCACCAAAAATATTTGTCAGTGTCTATACAGTAATAATCTTCTAACTGTGAAAATGTCAGACCCTATTTTGCCTTATTTAAAAAAATCGAAATTGCTCCTTTTGTTTCATAAACGGACTACAAAAAAGCCACCTGACTTTACCCTTCGACGTTACTCGGTAGCATGGTTTGTTTATTAGCCTGGTTAGCATTGCCACTAAACACTTACTGCCAGCTCTTCATGTGAGTGGAAGCACAACACCAGTTATCCAGACATAAAGGTTATCACCACGCGGTTACATCACCTTCCGTTATTACAAAAATATGTAAGCCAGTTAAGCAAATTGCTTATTGATCAGTTAGAGATTAAGCGCCCAAACATGTGACGTCACATGCAGCTGTAGTTCCTTATCACCGTGTTACGACAAAAACTCAAAACAATTCAACTGATCCTAAAAATAAGGTATGACCACTTGAAGCAATAGAGGTGACCCCAGTGCCTAACATATGGAAGGCATTAAATTAAGATCCCACTGTGCACCGAGATATATTTTTTCTAAAAAAAAAATCCCATCCACTCCGCTAAACTCTAGGAACGCAACCACTAGATGGCGATGAGATTACTTTCCCTCCCTATAATCATCATGAGGACATTCCTCCCAAATGGCCCGATCACGTCTTTGAACTGACGTCATGAGGGAGTGTTTTAGCTCTTGCAGCTCGTGGAAGGCAACTGCAAGATCTGTCTGCAGGCTAAGACTCCCGCGATATTTTAAGGTCATGTGACATGGTGTAAGTCCCTCCCCGGCTGACAGAAGTCGGACAGAATTTCTAATCAGCAAGCATTGCGTCCATCCCAGTATGCATTGTGTTCAACCCAGCATGCATCACATCAAGTCAGATCTGCACAGATCTGCCTCAAGTCGAACACGCCTATTCTCTGGCGGTACCTTTCCCCAAAGATTGTTAAGGCGGAGCGCTTTCCCTACCATCCTAGGGAAAAAATATCGCATCCGGGTCAAAGGACAAGTAAGATGGCGGGCTATTTACTTCATTTCCAACAATAAATGCAGAGAAGTTTTAATAGACCACGGGTTCTGGTACTGCAGTAACGCTCAGATAGATTCGTGTGCCAGGTGTTAAATGGAAAACGGTGTAATCACAGTCAAATGTAATAAAATCGTGTAGCACAGTTACGGTCAGTGTAGCGCTACAGCTGCGCAGGAAAATGACCATTCGAGTAATGTTAACTGTTACGGCAATAATTAACATTAATTAGGCTACGTCCTCTTAGTTAATGCATCTAATGGCACATATTGACGTTAGTCAAACGTACGACTAAACCGACCACGGTCAGACTTAATGTCGATATTAACGTTACCTGCTCCTCCAGACGCTGAATTTCAGCCTCAATCTCTCCCTCATCATCAGATGTGTCATCTGATTTGTCGAGTATCATGCCCTCTTCGTCAGACAGCAAATCCCGTTCCTTTCCCCCACCTTCCTCCTCAATTCCAAGTTGTATCAATTTAGTTTCTTCACCTGTGGTTTCCATTGCAGGGGTATTGCAAACTTGGTTTTGCGTGCTGATAATAAAACGACGAAGCTGCGTTAGCCGAACTTCTTCTTTCCTTTTTCATGGCGGTTGTCAAACAACTTTTGGAAGCATTACCGCCACCTACCGAAATGGAGTGTGAGTCTGGATATTTAAATCCTAATAATAGCTAATATAAGTATAAGTATATACTCTTTTGAGGGAAATTTGGTGTCTGCATTTATCCCAATCCCTGAATTAGTGAAACACACTCAGCACACACTAATCCCAGCGCAGTGAGCTGCCTGCAACAACAGCGACGCTCGGGGAGCAGTGCAGGGTTAGGTGCCTTGCTCAAGGGCACTTCAGCAACTAACACCCCATTCCTAGGTCTATTACTCTCAACCCAGGACAGAGCAATAATTATAGCTACTAGCTCAGCTGTGTAAACTGCAAGATCATTACTCAGTCTTTCTTTTTTTACAGATATTGAGACTAGGAATTACAAATGCAATACCAACTTTACCCTCTGTTGACTTTGATCATTCTAACATTATCAATAGAAGTTCAAATAACACTCGTATTCTATTTTCAACTGTTGATAAATTAACAAATCCCCCCTCACAATTAGCACCTGAACTTCTCTCAACTAATAAATGCAATGAGTTTTCATCTTTTTTTAAATGTAAAATTTACAAAATCAGACTCAACATATCTGCTCAATTACAAATTCAACAACCTGAACTTCCAGCAACAAACAGAGGGAAACTAAACTTAATGTCAGAGTTCAGCTTGATAGACTACGAAACACTTAAAAAAACGGTACAGAATCTCAGCTCTTCCACATGTGTCTTAGACACTCTGCCTACCATTTTGGCGGCGGATGTCCTTCAAATTGTAAATGTATCACTGCTGTCTGGCACTATTCCTAAGTCACTGAAAACAGCTGTTGTAAAGCCACTTCTCAAGAAGAATAACCTGGATGCCTCCATGCTAAACAATTACAGGCCCATATCCAATCTACCTTTTATTGGCAAAATTATTGAAAAAGTAGTCTTTAATCAATTAACCACCTTCCTAACATCAAATGGGTATTTTGATTACTTTCAGTCTGGTTTTCGGGCAAATCACAGCACTGAAACAGCTCTCATTAAAGAGACACAGATTCAGGTAAAACATCAGTCCTAGTGCTACTGGACCTTAGTGCAGCATTTGACACTGTTGATCACAATATTTTACTACACAGACTAGAACACTGGGTTGGATTTACAGGCATAGTTATCAGCTGGCTAAAATCATATCTACAAGAAAGGAGCTTCTTTGTTGCCATTGGAAACTGTACCTCAACACCAACGTCCTTGACCTGTGGTGTTCCCCAGGGGTCGATCTTAGGGCCACTATTATTCAACCTCTATATGCTCCCACTTGGACAAATCATCCAAAATAACTTGATTTCATATCATAGCTATGCAGATGACACACAAATTTACTTAGCTCTGTCACCAAACGACTATGGTCCTCTTGAATCTATTTGTCAGTGTATAGAACAAATCAACACCTGGATGTCTCAAAATTTTCTTCAACTGAACAAAGAAAAAACTGAAGTAATTATATTTGGTAAAAAGGAGGAAAGACTTAGGGTTGCCAGTCTCCTTGACACAAAAGGGTTGAAGGCAAAGGATACAGTTAAAAATCTTGGTGTATTAATTGACAGTGATCTAAATTTCAACAGCCACATGAAAGCGACAACTAAATCAGCTTTTTACCACCTCAAAAATATTGCCAGACTCAGAGGGCTGATGTCAAAATATGACTCATTCATGCATTTATCTCCAGCAGGGTTGATTACTGCAATGGACTGTTCACAGGCCTTCCTAAAAAGACTATTAAACAGCTTCAGATTATACAAAATGCAGCAGCTAGGATTCTAACAAAAACTAAAAGAACTGACCACATTACTCCAATTCTTAAGTCCTTGCACTGGCTTCCAGTAAGTCACAGAATTGACTTTAAAGCTCTATTGCTTGTTTATAAATCAGTAAATGGAGCAGGACCTAAATACCTGTCAGACATGCTTCAGCAGTACACACCTTCGCGTCCTCTCAGGTCCCAAGTGAAAAACCTGCTAGTAAAACCTACTGTTAGAACTAAACATGGTGAAGCAGCTTTTAGCTGCTATGCGGCTCAGCTGTGGAATCAACTTTCGGATGACATCAAAAAGGCCCCAACTGTAGCCAGTTTTAAATCTAGACTTAAGACCAAACTGTTCTCAGATGCTTTCTGCTAACTGTGCCGCGTTACAAATTCTGAATCTGCCTTGATAATTATTCTACTTTATCTTTTATTACTTCTTTTTACTTTCTTTTTGCCTTTGTTTTGTTTTTTTGTTTTTTTTTTGCTTACTAATTATCCTTTATTTTTAAATTATTTTACCTTGTGTTTTATGTTTTCTTTTTATTATGATCTTTACCTTTTAACTATTCTTTGACTATATTGCCTTTCTATGCTTTTTATTTGTTATTATTGTTTGGTTTTGTTTATGTAAAGCACATTGAATGACCTCTGTGTATGAAATGCGCTATATAAATAAACTTGACTTGACTTGACTTGACTTTGATGCATCTGTAAATACCACTACTTTATCTCTTTAAGAACAAAATTATTCATACCCCTGGCAAATATTGATGTAATGTTGATGTTCTCTTGACCAATATGTTTGTTTTGACTGAAATTGACACTGCCACATGCCAAAAGGTTGTAAGACAATGTGGTAGAAACATGGAATCAAAAAATAATCGTTTTTATCTTTTTTAACATGTTTATGAAAAATGGCAAGTTCAAAATTAGTCATACTCTTTTTAAATAGTCAATGGAAACATCTTTATTTGCATTAACAACTCTCAAAATGGTTCTTATAATATCTACCAAGCCTCTCCATGTCTCCACAATGATTTTAGACCACACCTTTTTAACAGCAATCTGGGTTTTTAGTCAGGAACGATTATTTGCCATCACTCTGGCCTTGTGCTTACTTTTTTGATGGATTGAGGTCTGGACTCTGGCTCTGCCACTCTAAAATGATATTGTTCTCAGTTAACCATTTCTTGCCTTGTTTGGCTGTATGTTTTGGATCATTGTGTGGTTTAATGGTCCAATGATGCCCATTGGGGCAGGTCTCTCGGCAGACTGCCTGATCTTTTCCACCAAAAATGTCAATGTAGCCCCTTGTTTTGTATTTTTCTGTATTCTTTTTATCGTCATATCTCTTCCTTTTTTCTCCTCATGGGTAAGGTTCTCTGAGCTATGCACCTTTGCAATGCCTTCGATAGGGCCTCTGCTTTATCTTTATTATTTGTGATAACTCTTTGATCATTAATCATTACTGGATACTCAAATCCCCTCCAGTTCCCTCTCATCTTCTTGATCATGTCCCATACACTTTGAATTGGAGTTGTTCTTTCAATTGAATCACAAAACTTTTTCCAATCCCTTTTTGCACTTTTGACTGTGCGGCTCACTACAGCTTGACACTGTTTATATTTAATAAAATGTCCAAAATTTAGAGTTTGCTTTAAAGTTCTAAAAGCTTTATTACGGTCCCTGACAGCCTTACTACATTCCTCAGACCACCAGGGTACAATCCTTCCTTTACTACCTGACTTTGACTTGGGAATGGATAGCTCAGCAACCCTAATTATGCTGTTTGTAACTGAGTAACACATACAATGGGCATTGCTTCGATTTGGCCAGCTTCCCTCGCAGTCCGCGTGTGGGATCACGCGGTATCACGCGACTTTAATTTGTATTTTTCCAGTGACGCTGCAACGACGCTGCAACAACCCAAACAACCGGCAGATGTCTCTTCTGAGCAGGGTGTCTCGTAAAAAGAAATGGAGCCTGGAAAACCCTTCACAGACTTCACTACAGACTCTAGGAGACTGGTTTAGAAATAATTTAAGTATTTCACCCCTGGTACAATTAGCAGTGTATGCTATTCGTACCCTGGTGCAATAAGAAGTGAATTCTATTCGTACCCCGGTGCACACAGCAATGTGTCCTATTAGTACCCCGTCTGGTACAAATATCAATGTATGCTATTCGTACCCCGGTGCACACAGCAATGTGTTCTATTAGTACCTCGTCTGGTACAAATATCAATGTATTCGTACCCCGGTGCACACAGCAATGTGTTCTATTAGTACCTCGTCTGGTACAAATATCAGTGTATGCTATTTGCACCCCTGTGCATTTAATCTGGCATATTGATCACACAATGTAATAATATTTTTTTTTTTTTTAAAAACAAGCAACATGTTTTTTTTGTTGTTACATAACAGAGTGTGAATAGCTCAGCTGTGTAATAGACACTCTGAATAAGGAATGCTGTTTGCATCAATGTACAGTTAGAAGTGGATGCTATTCGTACCCAGGTGTTTATAGTACTGCATGCTATTTACACCCTGGTGCATGAACTAACTAATTGTTGCAATCAAAACTTCCGTTTGAGAACCGATTTCTTGTTCAAATTGCGCGCCTTCTCTCCAGAGACGTTGGTACACATGCACACTCACTCCGCCAAAATGAGGCCTTTGCCTGTGACCACTGCACTATCTGCTTCGACAAAAAGTCAAGGTTTGCAGGTAAACTTATAGTTTATAGGCCTGAACGTCATATTCACGAAATGTCTGTTAGCTAACAAACTGACGGTTGTATGTGTTCACTGAACAAAGATTATGAAAATAAAACACAACTTTTCCATCTCAATTTTAATTTGAACAGATATTAGTGCTGAAACCGTTCAGAATTCTTCACTTTCTGCTGACGAAAAAACGAATGTCGGCCATGTTTTTTGGGCACGCGAGCAACATGTTTTTGTTGTTATGTAACAGGGTGTGAATAGCCCTGAGGGGTATTCCAGAAAGCAGGTTTACTGGCTTAACTGGGTATGTTAACCCAGAGTTAGCAGTAAACCTGGGATTTCAGTTCCAGAAAGCTCAAAAATTATCAGGCTATGTAAGTAACTATGGTAACACAGGCTCTGAACTGAACTGGGTATGTAAACCCAGAGTAAACGGTAAACCTGGGATTTCAGTTCCAGAAAGCTCAAAAATGATCAGGCTATGTAAGTAACTATGGTAACATAGGCTCTGAACTTAACCTGGTAGGGGGTAGGTTTTGTTCAGGTTATGTTCAATTATGTTCGGTTATTTTAGTGCATGTTCAATCAGGCCGCTATTTTTACACTTGTCACACAATGGCGTTTCATTTTGACGAAGGTCCGATTGACAAAGAAGCACAAAATCGTGTAATATTCATCCGTGCAATTCACCGTGAGAGGGCGATAAGACCACGACATCACATGATAGCCTATCCATTATTTTCCAAACGAGTTTTTCAAGAGCGCTAGAGTTTTTCAGCTGAATCCTAAATATAGGCTACTTGAAAAGCAGCATGGTGGATTAGAATAGAATAAAATAAATATTTAATGTAGGAGCCTACACCATAGTGGACATTTGTGTTTGGCTCACCAGACAGATGGACAAACAACATCTCAGACACATTGAAGATATAATTAAAACAAGTACAGTACAAAAAAGGGGAAACATAGCCTATAGAAAATTGATAAATAAGTTTAGATATAGCTGTATAGCTCAGCCGGGTATGTATGTTGTCACTAAGTTTGGTTAAGAATGCTGATGGCATTTTGGGATAAAATATTTTTTTAATAGGCTACACACGCTCTCCGACTGGGAGTTTTTGTAGTGTTGGAGACGCAGAGCATATCGGCAAGCTGTCGGTCAGTGCATAAAGTTTGCCTTGCGCTAAAGCAGTCCCTGCACAACTTCATTCGTTTTCCTGGACACAAACCCACGAGGATCATTAATGTGTAGTTTCACCAACTGGCAGGTCAGCATCACTTATTAAATTTTCCAAATGTGCACTGAAATGTGTCCAACAGGCTACCCATGCCTTCCGACATTAACCCTTCCCAAGATGGAGCGCAAAAGTTTAACTTGGCCCACAGCTGCAGAACCAGTGTTAAAATAGAAAATTACATGTGGGATTCTCAAAGAATTCTATGGCCCACTCACTCTGTGACAAGGTAGGAAAGCATCATTCAAAGCAGTCAATACGTGATGTTCAGTGAATTATTTAATTGTGCCTTTGACATTAAATAGGCTATCCTAAACGTACGCATTTACACGGTCAGTTAGGCTATTCTCTGCCAAGCAAGGTCTCGGACGCAGGCGCTTAAGTATTGATCTTTTTTTTTTGTTATTACAGTTCTCTCCTCGTAAGCCTCGACTACTCCGCCTCTGAAAAATACGGTGCTCTTTGTTTCGCCGGTTTCACTCATTGTTTCGACTCTCAATAGATGATGCCTTTATAAGTTCGCCGTGAACGCGCACAACTTTAGGTTATCTAACACAGGGTTGATTGAACTAACTGGTATCCGGTGTTTTGGAACCGACAGCTCGGGTTTAGTCGCCACAGGTTCAGACAACCCAGAGGTTAAGTTTTATCTCAGTGTTTGTTAAACCTCCTTTCTGGAATACCCCTCTGAACGCTCAAATATGATCAGGCTATGTAAGTAACTATGGTAACATAGGCTCTGAACTGAACTGGGTATGTAAACCATAGACTGTAAAAAATATGGACAAAGCGTCTGTGACGTCACCCATAGATTTTCTGAAGAACGGTTATGAAGCCGTTTATGGGGGGTGTCAGTACACGATCCGTACCGCCTGCCAGATCCGTTCTGCGCATGCGCAAGATTATGCGCATGCGCAGAAGCTTAACGTCTTTTACGATGGTTTACGACACTACATGATTGGTTCTACGCTTGCGCGATTGTCGGTATTACATATCCAGAGAACGAGAATGTATAATAAGTCAAGTCAACATTGTTTGTAGCAGTAATAAAGTTCTAATAGTTAAATGTACATGTTTTAAGGAGCCAACGGAAATGTATGGAGGCTACCCAGATAGCAAAGGAGGTCGAATCAACGTTAATTGGTCAGGGTTGCGTTTCCTAGCTGCTAACCAAGTTAGCAACTTAGCTGGTTGCAACGCGATGCCAACCAACAGGTTAGCAACTATTTGGGAAACGCATCCCAGATTGGTCGGTTTCTGTCAGACGACCGAATATCAACGATGAATCAACGGCATGAAAACGTGAAGAACGTACAAATATATGCAGTTGTAACTTCTACAGACCAAAACCCTGGATGAGATGTACGAAACAGCTTTCTAGTTTGAAGACCAAAACCCTGGATGAGATGTACGAAACAGCTTTCTAGTTTACACTTAAGCGAGGTTACACAATTGACAGCTCTCATTAGCCTACATGCCATCTCCTCACACTAACTGTTAAGTCTTTGGTTTCACATGTAACATTGTGATCATTTAATAATGAAATATGAACTGATCTGGGAACTGGATACATTTATTTAATGACCCATAACGTTTGCATGCATCCACGCACGACACCTGCGTAAGCGTTTCAGGAGGCAACACTGTATCAAAACGAGCACACAATCAAATTCACACATGGAATGATCATCAAATGACTCATTCCTTTACTGTGAACTGCTAGCCTACGTACTTGCCTGTGTAAATAACTCGACTGAATCAAAGACAGAATTGCAAAGATGAATATGGTCACCTACATTTAAATGAATGCTATTACAACCATGAATAAAGGAGGAGAGAGGGGGGGGGGCAACAAGTAAACTAACTTGCTGTGTTGAGACAAGCACATGGACTCAATGACCGTTTATTAATATCATTTTATTGCATGCATAAATAACAAATCCTTCAAGGCCATAGAGCATATGGGTGTTCATACTTTTGAAGATGCTCTGCAACTTCTGACTATAAACACACAAATAGGCTACAAGAGACTATTCACCTTTCAATAAGTTTTTTTTAAACTACATAACTACGATCTTATATAAATAACACTTCATTTTAATTCATGTAACATGAAAAAATACATCAGGTATTGTATGCAATTTCAAGCCCATAACATTTTCTAATGTTTTCACAACTATAACATTAAGCAAACATCTCATGATTGCTGCCCATTGCATGAGTACACTGTACAAAGAAATAGTCTATAAAAGGTTTTTGCTGTAATATGTCATTACTGGACATTTTTTGAAATAGTGTTAAAATACCGTCACACCCCTACCTGACAGTCATGAGTACTTTGGTGGTTTGGTGCAAGGCTTTTAGACTAATGGCCTCCTTACACCAAACAACTTTGACAAGATTTGGGAAATATTCTTCAAAGATTGGAGTCTTTTGAGTAAAGCTTGAATGGGGGGCATTAGTTAAAATACTACAATCTTTTAAGAATCTTTCCCCAAATCTTGTCAAACTTGTTTGGTGTAAGGTGGCCATTAGACGTTTCAAAACATGATTTAGATAACTTATTGATGCATTCATCTCCAGTAGGGTTGACTACTGCAATGGGCTTTTCCATCTGGTGTCACTGGGCCAAGTCATCATCTACTTCTTTGGCTTCATGTTCTGAGTCCTTGGGCTTTTCTGTGAAAGAGAATCACCTTGAGTTGACCATTTTTAATTTTTAATGCACTTTATTTACACCAATGTATTATAACTCTTTATGCAGTGGTTCGCAATCCTTTGTGCCAAAATCCAAGATAAAATCACATTCACATATACTTATGAAAGTATAAGTATATACAGTACCCTCCAGAATTATTGGCACCTCTACTAAAGTTAATATGTTATTATCTGTGATTTATTGTAATCTCACAAATGAAAAAAAAAAAAAAAAAAACAGGAAAAATACAACCTTGAAGGAAAGAAAGAAAAAGAAAAATCTTTAGATTTAAAAATAAATAAATATTTAACAAAAACACTTCGCTCACAATTATTGGCACCCCTACTTGTAATACCTTCTTAAGCCTCCCTTTGCCAATAAAACAGCTTGTAATATTCTCCTATGACACCCCATAAAGTTGTAGAATAAAAAACAAGGGATTTAAGACCGTTTGTCTTTACAAAATCTCCCCAGATCGTCCAGATTCCTAGGTCTACACTTGTGCATTCTCCTCTTTGACTCACCCCACTGTTTTTCTATGGAGTTTAGATCAGGGGACTGAAATGGCAATGTCTGAAGCTTGATTTTGTGTTCAGCAAACCATACTTGTTTTGATCCGGACATTTGTTTTATTTCATTGACCTGATGAATGATCCAATCATGACCAACTTTTAGTGTCTTGGCAGAGATTGACAGATTTCCTTTGAAAATGTTCAGGTTTTTCTTGGTGTTCATGAAACCATGCACCTTAATTAGGTTCCCAAGGCCTTTGGGAATAAAAACAGTGCCACAATAGCACAGCCCCTCCACGATAATTCTCATTCTCTGGACTAGTAGCATTATGTCCACTATTAGTAGGCTAGTTAGACTACACAAAAAAACGACGATCAAAAATCAAGAGCTTGTCCCTCGAAACAGATCATCCGTTGTTCGAAAATATTTTGGATTTCAGGCAAGTGAAGTTAACTAAAAACATTAGCAAAGCAGGGCACTCAACTCATACCGTGAAACACATTACATTACGTAAACCACACATGCCTTTTTTATCACGTTAACTTTTAGTCCTTGTTTGCTTCCTCCAATATAGCCTATAATAAGAGTGGAGCTAACGACGGGATCTGTGAAGAGGCCCTTGCACGTTTTATTACTTCTTGCACCTCTTTCCACCTTGGTGGACTATTGTCGCACTGGCTACTTAATTCACCAATAGGTGGGATACATAAGAAACATACCGTGAACATACCTTACAACATGAAATGTGCCATCTGACAATTTGGGGTGGCATTTTGTCATTCTGTGTCCTTCAGCTTGTACTGGGGGGTCTTGGTTGCACTGCACCTTCTGATGGTGTGAACTGTTAAATGAGAGTGAGAGAGAGAGAAATAGGACAGACAAAATAATGTATTAGAATAATATTACTACAGCACTAGAACACCACCACTATCATCATCAGTCATACACTGCAATACTGATTAGAAAAACAAAAGGGCAAACGCTAAGAATCTACAGGTCATAATACAATCAATACTCTGATGCATCTGTGATTAAGGCCAAATGGGAGACAATCCAACAGATATCTTTGACCCTTACATGCATAAGTGGAGTCAAATATGACCCCAGCATTGTTGGTAATTTTACATTTGTATTGTTTAATCTTCCATATATTCCTCAAATATTTTGTCTGACATGAGGCCATTTGGATTTGCATCATTGGTATATTTTTTTGTATCATTACCACACTTTTCCATACATTGGGTCAAAAATGACTCCAATCATTTTCTATGGAATTTCAAGTAATGCCAACAAAGGGTGGCTTGTGTGTATTAAAGTCAAATAAAGTTTCACTGTTGGGTACTGTATAAACAAGATGTTTAGAGTTTGAGTGAACACGAAAGGAGCCGAATATAACAGAAGATACATTTCATATTATTCACATCAACATTGTGACCTGAAGAGTGACTTCGATTGGCATTCCCCGAACTCAAGAGATGGACGAAGGAAATGCATGAAAGAGGCAAGTAATTTCCCTCATCTCTGGAATAAGAAACATACTCAATTGCATTTGATGGTATTGCCTTCCATTGCTTGGGTGCTAGGTCAACCTAACCCACTTAGTTAGCAAAGGTAGAGTTGAGTAGGGAAGTGCCACAGCAGTGCTCCTTGTAGAGCTGCCCATGGACCTTAAGACTCACATACATTCTAATTTTTACGTTTTGATAGAACTAAAGCACTAATTTTCAGGTGCTTGTTGACAGCCATGTCAAAGAACAGGAAACTGGTTTGCCGACTATTACATTACATTTAGCAGACACTTCTTGACCAAAGTGACTTACATATGTCAGCTATATTACAAGGGATCACATTGTCCCCGGAGCAATTTGGGGTTAAGTGTCTTGCCCAAGGGCACAACGGTGGAAACTGGGAATTGAACCGACAACGTTCAGGCTACTGCACGCTAGCCCAGCTCCTTAACCACTACACTACCACCGCCCCCACTATAAGTGAGCTTGTGCTCAGAGCCCATACAACCTATTTTGTCAACGCATAGCTTTCCTATGCTTCACTGAAATCAATCCTGGCACTTCACTTATCAGATGAATAGAACAGAATACTGCACATCGAAAAGTCGCGTGCTTGTCGCGTGCTTGCCAACAAGCCGCAACTACAATAGCCCCTGGCTACCATCAATCTGCGCAGACGTTGGTGGTAATAGAGATAAGAGAGATACGAGAGACAGCATTTTAGTAATAGCATTTTAGTAATAGGCGATATTTTTATTGATTTATTTTACATTGTTTTAGATTAATTTTAACATCAGATAGAGTAGATTTGTTTAGTTAGTTAGAATAGTTTGACATTTGTTTGTTTGTTTGTAGCGTTATATTGTAGATAATCTTTGTTTTAGTTTGTATATAGATAAAGTTAGGTCGATTTAGTTTAATTTAGTTCAGTTACATAAATAAAAGCTAGATTATCATTAGCAGTAGATAGTTTTAGGCTGTTTCTTTCTAAAGAGCAAGAGTTGCTGAAAAGGTAAGTGTATGGTGGCTACAATGTTAAAAAGTCACTTAAGTGAACTAACTTTAATGCTAGCTATTAGGGTAGCCAACGATAACTGTAACGTTAACCTTAAACTTTGGCTGCGCGAGCACCTTTGACCTTCCTTGATGCTGATAATGTCAACTGTACCCAACGTTGATGTTATCCAATAACACAAGACATGTAGATAAATGTCATGAATAACTATATATTGTGCATTTCCGACGAAAATGGGCTATTTTTGTACCAACGTCATCTGCTATGACAAATGTTAACAAATGTGTGATGTCGAACAACGTTCACGTTAACGTTTTAAGTTACAACATAGTCACTGGCAGTGAACCCTAACGTTAAAACATGACATGTAGATAAATGTCATGTATATACAGTAGCATATATATATAATATATATATATATATATATATATATATATGCTATATATCGTGACAATTTAGTAGTATTCTAGATATTATTGTTGCAGAAATATCAAATATCCTTCGGTAATGTCACTGTTCAATTATTGTAATTGAACAGTGACATTACCGAAGGATATTTGATATTTCTGCAACAATAATATCTAGAATACTACTAAATTGTCACGATGGCTATTAAGCGACATTAACGTGACAGAGTTTAATCGAAATGTGCTACAAATAGCTTTATCATCAAAGAATAAATGTCCGTTAATTCAGCGGTCCATACTACAATCCATGGATGTTAATATCTTAACTAACGTTAAACAGTAAAAAAAAAAAAAAGTACTTACCGCACATATTTCCAAGTCAATTTCCTTTGGTGAAGTTAACTTAGTCATGGTCGTTATGTTAGTGGCATCAACCTGATAAATGCACATTATTAACCTTAGACCATAAACCATCCGATGAAATACAGCAACCTTAAGATTTAGTGAGCTAGCTAACCCCGACATGAATAAATACTAGCTAATGGTCAATGCGGCCCCTATTTAAATTACCATTGCATAACATTAACTGTTCGATTAATGATTACCCAAACGGCTAACGATAGCTAACGTTCACATATGCAAGATGGTTATATTCTGTTATTCAACAATACCAACATTTCTAAAGACAAAGATACATTGAACATCTGAACTCTTACCTGCACAATCTGTGAAAATAATTCGTCGGGTGTAGCAGCTAGTCAAAATATATTTTTCTGAGAACTTGGTCTCATCTCACAAACCACATGGCAACCCCTGTGAAATTACCGTGGGAATGACAGACACTTGTCGTGGTGGTTTGCAGGATTAGGAAATCTGGAGAACGATGTGACGTATGGCAAAAAATGGACCAATTATAAATGATCTAATCTACTACGCCCAATCAGAGAAAGTGACATCATCGTCGAGCAAGTGGTGAATTGCTTCATACAGGGCACCGATCTTTTACTGTCTATGGCACTAAACCTGGTTTACTTTGTTAGTCAATGCCCCCACATGACACAAAATATTTGATGGACTTTCCAAACCCACAGTTGAAAATGTATTTTATTCACTTGATATTATATGCATTTTAATCTCTATATTTTTATATTTATCTAATCTTTATTGTTTGGTCATGTTTGTTGTTTTACTCCCTTTCTTTTGGGGCACATTGGGTCTGTGTTTGTCAAATATGCTGTATAAATAAATTTGATTTGATTTAGTCTCCCATCTTGGTACCTAAATGTAAACATACTGTAGAAGTGTATGCTTACTAGATATCTATGTTTTTTTATCATTTGTTCAAAGAAACATGGACCAGTACTCATTTCATGCTGCTCTTCGGCAGTATCTACTCAGTGGGGCTGTCGATTCCGCTGTTGCCGCAGTTGACCGTAAGAGACTCATACGGGTGGCCAACAACTTTGTTGTAAATGGTAAGTTAGTTGAGATAACATTGTACACACTGAGAGACATACTAATCAATCAATCAGTCACTCAATAAATCTTGAATATTTTCTTTAGACAACCAGTTATTCTACACTGGCCCAAGCAGGCAGTTCATGAGGCTGGTTGTTATGTCCGAGCAAAAAAAGGAAGCTGTCTTGAAGGAGTGCCACAACAAGCCTGGCACTGGTAACCACGCTGGAGTGAGGGCCACCAGAGACCGGGTCACTGCTGGCTACTTCTGGTCCACTCTAAAGTCAGATGTGGAAGAATGGGTAAAATCGATATGATAATTTGGTCATGGCTTGCAAACTAATTTAACAGGCAAAGCTTAATCACACCCATCCATGTATTTCGGGTGCAGGATCAGAAATCTTACAGGCCAAAGAAAAGTAAAGATCCTCACACCAGAGTGCTCCCATTAAAGTTTTTTGCTTTCATACATCAGGTGCGATGTTGTCGGCAATGCCAATTAAATGATCCCATTAAGACAGTTCCACAGGTCCTCCACCCAATAAAGGTAGGGTTTGCCTCGGTCTACAATTGTAAGTGTAGAAGACACTTATGTATCTAATACAGTTATTGCATATCCACAGGTGAAAGAGCCATGGGATGTGGTGGGCATGGATCTGATTGGTCCTCTTAGAGAGACTCAGAGAGAGCACCAGTACATTCTAACCATCACTGAACTGTTCACAAAATGGGTCATTGCAGAGCCCCTAAAGAACGGTTCGGCCAGTGAGACATCAGCAGCCCTGGTCTCTAAACTGTATATGTTTGGTATGGTCAGGAAAATAATTTCCGACAGAGGCAGTGAGTTTGTAAATGAGGTACGTCTTCTGCAAAATTCCCAATGGCATACTGCACTTACAACAATAAACAGATACAGACCAAATTGGGGAATAGCTTTAAGTTTGGGTGGGACAGTGCGGGACATGTTTTCAATGCTTATAACCTATGTTTTGGATTGGCAGCTAAACAAACATATCTTTGAGGCACTGAATATTCAACATGCAGTGTCCAGTGCCTACCATCCACAAACAAATGGACAAGTAAGTGTGCTGGTACAAAATGCTAGTTCAATGATATTCAGTCTGTGAATGTTTTGTTTGCTTGATGAGTATGTATGTAATAAAAGCATTTTGATGGTAAAGGATGAACGGACCAACCAAAATGTAAAGCGTGCCCTCAGACGCTATGTGAATGAGGCGCACGATGATTGGGACATTCATCTGCCAGCCATTGTGTATGGAATCAACACAGCGAAACAGGTTGGTCTGACATTTTACAGGGATGTTTTTGTTAGTGTTATTTTTTTTGTGGAAAGTATGCATGCATACTTAAATGCTTTTTTGAAATTAGAGATCGACACAGCACAGCCCATATTATCTGCTCTTCCATCGTCACCCCCGTCTCCCGGAGGCTTTGAATACTTGTCCAATGGAGGACAACTTTGAAGTGGAAAATCCAGAGGAAGAGCTTGACAGTACCTTGGCCAAAGTCAAAGCTTTAAACGAGAAGGTTGGGTGTGATGTAACTTATGTAACTTATGTACAAGATGATTGCATGCCTTGAAGTATACTAAATTCTATTTACTGACCTTTTAGGTCATCAGCAACATCGAGAAGGCCCAGAACAAATACAAGAAAAGCTTTGAAAACAGAAAAAACAAGCGGGTGAGGCAGGTCTGTTTAGAGGCCGGAGATGAGGTCCTCATTGCAGAGAAACCCCCCCCCAAAAAAATGGCTACACTCCAGACCCGACACCAGGGGCCATTTACCCTCACCTCGGTCACCTCAAAAGGTGTGGCAACTGTGAGGGTGGAGGGTAAAGTGACGACGATGAACGTCTCACGTCTGCGGCCCTATTTCCGTATGAAAGGTTAGATTTGTATGAGTTACAGATGTCTACATTTGTATTCTCTATGTATCTGTTGTATGTCAGAGTGACACCAACAACCTTTTTCTGTTGTTAAAGGTAATAGCACACCATCGAGGCAAGGGGACCATGTTTATGCAGCAGGTGGTTGGCTGGTGGATCACCAGTATCCAAGCCGTGGTCCACTGTGGTCCAATGACCTGGGGCCTCTCCAGGATGAACTGGTGAGTGCCAATTACAAGAGTCTTCTTTCCTGTTATACAGCACCTTTGTGAATCTGCCTAAGAGTTTCCGTAGGACCTTCTTAAGAACACAGTTCAGATAATTCTTAGGAAGACACTGGTGAATGAAGCCCATTGACCTTGGCACCAATAATGGTCAAAAATTTATATACTATTGATATGAAATATTGATATAATTGATATGAACACCTTACAAGGGCTAATAGAAAACAGGGATAATGTTTTTTTTTCCCCATTCTTAGCTGAACTATGTGCTGGACAAAGCACGTCCAGCAGCAGAAGTTATTGTGCTGGATGGTCCCGTCTGCCTACGGAGGGAGGACTTTTGGAGCTTGGGGTTAGAGGAAAAGCTTGAGAGCAACGTAAGTAGATAATGCTCAGGGTTTGGATAATTTCAGTGGCTTTATTGGAGTTTTGTAATCCAATGCATTCTGTTTTCTTAGATTGGGAATGCTTGCTTTAAGCTCATTGGAGAGGCAGCCAAAAGACATGTAAGTTTTTAGATTTTATATAATTTTGGTGCCGTTATTAAATACTGACTTAAAATAACCTACAGGGAATGGATGTCCATATAATGGATTTATACGTGGTTTCCACCCTGAAAACGGGTGAAGTACGATTGCCGGTGAGTTCATTGATTGCAATACCATGTCACATAGATGCCTTATTACAAATGTAAAGTTGTAGTTTATGGATGTATGACCCTTACTTTTGTAGGAAAACATGGGATCAAAAACGGCAATAATAATACCGGCATGGAGTAGGCAGCCGAATGCAGCGGACCACTACATGCTCTGTGTACTGTTCCAGTAGCTTTTTCTTACGTATTTTCATACAGGTCTACCAGTGGTGGACCCAATATGTGATCATTTTTTATATGTCCGTACAGGTGTTGTTAGTGGCCAAGAAAGAAGCCATTTTTCTGGACTCCAATAACCCTAATGGCTTCAGTGATGAGGCTTACAGGACAGCATTTAGGTTTGAACTACAGAGCTGATGGACACTGCTCTACAACTTGACCTCTGATTCCTTAAGGCTGACACACAGCAGCACATGTATCCTAACAATGACTACACCTACTCCCATATGAATTCAATTTAAGAAAGACATCTTAACGATTATTATCCTTAAAGTTGCTGTGTAAAAGCCTTAAGAAATACAGATCAAAAGTCCAAACAGTCAAAAGTACTATGATCGTGTTTGAGCAAAAGCCTTGTTCTATGGCTTCAGTTTTTAACAAAAAGCCTTGTTCTATGGCTTCAGGTTTGAGTAAAAGCCTTGTTCTATGGCTTACATTTTTAACAAAAAGGCTTGTTCTATGGATTCAGTTTTTTATGTTTAACAGCTTGCATAATTTTTCTTTCCAGACAACTTGCAGGAGCAGTGGCTGCTGGACCATGGGTGGAGAAGACCGGAAAAGACTTTGATGTAACTTTACTTACTTGTGTAATATCTTGGCATTTATTTTTGCACAGTGGACACAGTATACTACAATGGTTGTCAACACCATATTTGAGTAACTGTGAATTACTTTCCAGCCATTTCCAATTCAATCGGATGGACAGAGTTGTGGGATCTTCATGATTATGGTAAACTTCTACAATTTCCACACAATTTCTCCTGTTTGTCTTACACCTCTGTAATCATTATCTTTCTCTCTCTTTAACAGTACGCCCTCAGCATCTGCACTAATGCCCAATTTGACTTTTTGGATGTAAGTTGTAATTCCTAGCATATGTAAGCAAGAATGTTAAAAAATAAACAGCGCAAATCTCCAATATTATATGTGTATTACAGACGGACATACCATCCATTCGCAAGTGGTGGTGTCTGCAGATTCTGGAGAAATTTTCGATCACTAGGTAGGACCGACACATTTCAAGCAGTAAAACATTGGTCTGTTTTACAATTATGCTATATTAAAAGTACCGTACTCTGACTTTTGAAAAGGCATGGGCAGCACTTTGGACAGCGCTTTGCCTTCTGGACCGAGGAGGCAAAAGAGCTTATGGCAGGCACCCTACAACCTATATATAGGATTCCTCGGTCCCACAAAGTTAAGGTATGGCCAAACTAACCAGACAACCATTTGTTTTCATCCTATATGTTCTTTGTGCATGAAATTATGATTTAGCACATGCTGTTGTCCAAAGTAACTCACAAACTTGAATTTCCCCTTGAGGATCAATAAAGTATCTATCTATCTATCTATCTATCTATCTATCTATCTAAATGAAACCAAAAAAGTTTAAAATTATTAACTATTTTAAAATATGGGTATGACTACAGTACTGTAAAGATAAACATGTAGTCTTAACTCAAGGTATTTTACTCTATCAAAGGAGGAGCAGGTAGAAGTGGAGGACCTTCCCATCATACTGAAGGACATGTACTCAGCAGCATATGTGCTGAGGAACAGCCCTGGGCTGTTCACGTTCACTGGGTGGGTGCACGAACCATCCTACATGACGATGGAGCACGAAGACCAGATTAATGCTTGGAGGGTGTTGCAGGACACAACTGAGTGGGATGCAAAGGAGCCATTTACATTCATATTTGAGAATGTCCAGGACATGGAAAAATTCATGACTGTCTGTAGAGACGCCCTCGAACTCAGAGTGAATGCTGGGTGTGGGGTGCACCACCCCCCTGGTGTGGAAGAGTGATATTTGTCTTTGTGACATTATAATTAATACTACTTTTATTCACTAATATGTCTCGTGTCGTGACTTCATTCATGTTCACACAATGCATTTTTTCAAGTCATTTCCTTGGTCAGATTCATGTAGATAATATGCATTTCTGCCTGCTGGACTATGTTCCTTATTATCTTTTTTAAACACCGCTGGTGGCATTGTTTCCTCATTTACGTTAGATATAGGCCTAGTAGGCTATATAGTCCCCCCTTCTAATGCAAAAAGACGAAACCAGCGAGATTTAGAACCCACGTCGTTCGACTCTTTGACAACACAGCTGCTCTTCTCCGACCTCAGATTGAAACAAGGTAAGTTAGTTAGGTAGGCCTAGGCCTAGTATCAATATAGCAATGAATCGCAATGGGGGTTAGCCTACAGAAAACTGAAGGTTTGCAGTGACAGCAAGACAACGACTCAGTAATCAAAATGGTGTATGTTCATGTACTCAACTCCTTTATTATGACCGCCGCGCAGTGAAGCGGCGGTCATATAGGTTTAGTCAGATTTTTTTTTTTTTTTCTTTTTTGCATGCCCAAATTTCCGTCAATGATTCCCGGGACACTGAAAGACCGGGGTACATGAAACTTGGTGGGCATGTAACCCCACATGGATAGCATGGAACCATCGTTTTTCGTTTTGATCTGTAGCCCCCCCGCTGGACTGGACCCCCCGAAAGGAGGGTAGGGCAGACACAGTTTTCTGTGAATATAGTAGGGTTTAGGAGGACCATTTTTTTTTTTGTATGTTGATCTCAAGGGGCCATGTCAACCCATTCCATAACCACTCATTTCATGTATAGCGCCACCTAGTTAAACACAAAAAAGTAAAAATGAGGTGTTGTAATTGAAGGTATCTGTGACCTAACATAGTCAAAACTGCACGAAATTGGAATTGTAGGATCATTATGACACCCTCTGTATGCACGCCAAGTTTTGTGGAATTCCGTTCATGGGGGGCCACACAATAAATTAATTTATGTTACTATACACCAACTGGCCTGTAGGTGGCCGGAGACAGTTTTCTGTGAATATCTCGAGAACCGTAGGGCCTAGGAGGTCCACTTTTTTTATGTATGTTGGTCTTAAGGGGGCATGTCAACCCATCCCATTACCTAGTTAAAAATTAAAAAGCAAAAAATTAGGTGTTTTCATCACAATATCTCTGGCTGACAAGGTCAAAACTGCACGAAATTAAAAGTGTAGGATCATTATGACACCCTCCGAATGCATGCCAAGTTTTGTGTACTTTCGTTCATGGGGGGCCTTACAATAAAATAATTTATGTGTACATTTAGTGACGTACACCAACAAGGATTCCCGGGACACTGAAAGACCGGGGTACACAAAACTTGGTGGGCATGTACCCCCACATGGATAGCATGGAACCATCATTCTTCGTTTTGATCTGTAGCCCCCCCGCTGGACTGGACCCCCCGAAAGGAGGGTAGGGCAGACACAGTTCTCTGTGAATATCTTGAGAACTGTAGGGCCTAGGATGACCAATTTTTTCCGTATGTTTGCCTCCAGGGGTCATGTTAACCCATTCCATGTGCACACATGTGCATAAACAGATACACACGCACACATATACATTTACAGTAATCATACGTATGACACATACTCACACAGTAGACATATGTACGCATGCATGCACATGCACAAACACACATACGCAGGCAAACACACAAGCACGCACATACACACACACACACACACCCACAAACATAAACATAAATTTGTACACGCACACATGCACATAATTCAAGAATTTTTCCCGTCATCTACTCCCTGAATTTTTGGTCATTGATACCCGGGACACCGAACCACCGGGGTACATGAAATTTGGTGGGTATGTAGCCCCACTAGACTTTTACGGAAAAATTTCATTTCGTCCCCGGGGACCACCACCGCCCCCCCCCGGGCTGGGCCCCCCGAACCGCAAAAAAAAAAAAGTTTTTCCTAAATAACTACCTGAACCGTGGCACTGAGGATGAAGAATCTTTTATGGTATGTTGGTCTCAAGGGCCCACATCAACCTGGCTCATAATCACTCATTTGTGATTTGCACCCCCACCCCCCGGTAAAAAATGCAATATTATTCTGCTTTAATTGCCCCTATCTTCAGTTAAGATGTTCAGAACTGCACCAAATGTTATGTGTATGATTGACCTGGCATTCTCTGGGGGTATGCCAAGTTTCGTAGAATTTCATCCATGGGGGGGTCTAAAAAAATTAGGTTATGTGTACATTTAGTGACTGTACACCCATTGGCCTGTAAATGGCGGTGCACACATATACACATGCACACACACAGGCACCCACATACTATCGGTATTAGAACGGCCGATACATAATTACAAATTCAGTAGGATTAAAAGAAAGCCAAAATAAATATTCATCATCATCATGGCTGCATTTTCAGTGTTGGCGATAAGTAGTCGTTTGTCCACTAGATGGCGCATCGTTGCAGTGAGACGTAATTTTGTTGGAAGTTAAAAGTGGGTTGGAAAAAACAATGGACGCTTCCTACAAGGACTGTAATTTACCGCAGCGGACATCTAATAAGGATAGGACGATGTTCACATGAAGTGTAATTCCCATTTCTTCTTGAAGCCAAAATAAATCTGAGGATGTTTATCGGACATGCTTGGTTTTTACTGCAGGTACGTTAATCTTGTAATATCAATAAGGACCTAGGTAATGTTACCGTTAGCGTTAGTTGAGTGATGGAGGCATTTGATTGATTGCATTTGTAGAAAACTATAAATGCGGTTATACCAAGCAAATTGATAGCAGCACTGTAATTGTATCTTTCGACTGTCATTTATTGCACGTGCTACAAAATCATTCTGTGCAATGGAAGATTTACCAACGTTACACCGGTCTGATACAGTTTTGCCTATACATGCGTGAGACTGAGACGCCTGTTTATTTTGTTTAAAGTGCGTGCATGGTGTGAGAGGGGAATCGATGTGCTTTGATTACAGCTTGGTAGTTGTAGTCTTGTGAAATTAAAAAGCACGTGTGTGTGAAGTATCCAAACAATGACACCTTCATTTCATTATGGCTGCTTTAGCAACACACCTTAAGCTACTGTGTAGTGGGTCCCATCTAGAAGTGGCTACTTCATTCGCGCTTTCCTTGACTCATGGAGCTGCTTGAATGTTATTACAATTTTTCGCCACGATATGGCAGTTTAAGTCCGCTTGATACTGTAAGGCGTAAGCCATTGGTTTCCAAAGGAGATTTTATTTGTGTCGCCAGCATAGCCTATTGACAATTTATGTTGTAAATAGGCCTACCTTATAATCCTACCTGTAGCTTAGGGAAGCTAACAGCTTTCTATTAGGATCTAGTTTGTTAGTTACCGTTTTGTCATAACTCCCTGATGCATTTTTGCATTTAGAATAGCCAGAGCGTGTATATCTCAATCGGAAAATTAAACAATATCGGGTGCCTATGGACTAGGCTGGGTGAACCCAGCCTGATCTGCCCGCTATTTATTTTTTGATTTCTTAAAAGATTGAGCTTGGTCTGATGAAAGCCAGACTAGCCATGGACCTCAGTTACACAATGCAAGGGAACATGAATCAGCCTATATTTGCACGAACAATAACGGACAAAAGCTCTTCAACTTTGGCCCGTTAAAATGTGTATGAACAGTCTAGCGACGCATTTCATCAAGGCCCATTTGGACATGTCAGTTATTTGCACCACTGGTTAGATGTAAAACAGCATTTCGTTTCAGACTAGGCTACTGTTACTTAATTTGTGCTTTAACAATAACGTTTCAGACTACTGTTACTTAATTTGTGCATTGACAATAAAGTATTAGGCCTACATGAACTAAAGATGACTAAAATCTTATGTAGAAGAAGAAACATTCACAAAAAATCCATCCATCCAAAAATGACCTTTGTTTTTGATAGCTGTTGAAAACGGCATGGAACTGACAGAGATGTTTTTGTTTATAAATACACAAAAAATAAATAAATAAATAAATAAATAAATAACATTATGCTGATACCTTTTGCTTTTCCCAAATACAATGTAGCCTACAGGTGTAAGTGACCTTTCATCAATCCAGTTGCAATGGATGAACTGTGATGAACTGCCCTACTTGTGATTGTTTAGAGATTTTAAAGGTTTTATAACAATGCTACATCTTCTTTGGCTATTCTACAATCTATTCACCTTTTCAGCACCAGTAGGGTACTTTCTGTGCAGCCGCACACACACACTCAGGCATGCCAAACAAGCATACACAAAAGTTTCAAGAGTGGGGGATGGAGTAAAATATGGAGACAAATTGAAGTGTGATTTATTTTCGCGGAACGGATGTACAGGACTGAGCGGCGGTCATATTTTGTACCGCTATACGGTACATCTAGTTGTTTTGGATTTTGCACCAAGCAAACACCTCGTAATATTATAGCATAGCCTATTATTATAGCACCTCGTAATATTATAGCATGGCATAGCGCAAGCTAGGCCTACTTTTAAAACCATCACAACATCGCCACACTAGCCCTATATGTTACAAAAAAACAAAAACACAATGTCGCGCATATCGAGACGTATAACGAGACGTCGATATGCGGTTTTGGATCGGTGCCAATATCATACTTCATTTAAATATCCTTAGACAACAGACCCGTGAACTGAACAATGAACTGAATAATGCCTTAGGCTAGATAAAATGTAGCCTACAAATATGTATGCTGCCAGTTGTGCCGCTTAAATAAATAAATACAATAATAAATAAAACAAGACTCTCCGTGAACTGAATAATGACTTACATAAAATGTAGCCTACAACGATATGCCGCCAGTTGTGCCGCTCGTTGGCCGTCAAGTGATTCAAGACATGCGTGGTACAGATATTACAAAGAAATCGTTACGTCTTCTACTACGTAATTATGCGCATGCGCAGAACGGATCTGGCAGGCGGTACGGATCGTGTACTGACAGGGGGTATGGGCGGCGCCATCTTGGAAAACCTTGGGAAATCCTAACCCCGCCCACCTCCTGAGCAAGCTGGTGAACCCGCCTCGTCGTCAGCCGAGCAGCCTCAGCTAAGCTATCTGTAACGTTAACGTTAGGCCTACAAGATGGACTGGCACAGACGTTGCTGTAACATAATTTGCTGGTAAGTTTGATCTGCTAACGTGAAGTTCATGTATGTTTCTTAATGCCATGTTCAGACACTTTTTAATTTTGTATGCTGAAAGGTATTCGGGTGAACGGTTGAAAAGTTGAGAATGAAGAGTTGAGTTTGCAGATTCTAACGTTAGCTTCTAGGTAGCTAAAATAAACTAACGTTAGCCATCCCTCCTTTGCTGAAGTTACGGTAAAATAACGTAGAGTAATTTAGCAGTTTAGCGTTACAGGTTCAGCAACTCATACTGACAAAAATGTATCTTTGCCTTTATTGTTTTGTGATTAACGTTAGCATCTCATATCCTCAGTGGCAGCCATCATTGTAACGTTAATTAATTTACGATAACATCAGCCAGCTCGCTGTATTCTGTCAACGTGTGGTGTGAATTGATAACAAAATAGTAGTAGGGTATTAGTTAACTTGTACATCATGAATTCATTTTGATTAACTCTTAATATCACGTTTTGAAATCGCTATATTGCTCTAAAGTTGTCAGTGGTAGCTTGGTCTAAAATGACATTGAAATTTCTCATCGGTGGCCATTTCACGATCCAGCGTTCATGTTCTGTTAGCTTGCCTTATTTCCCCTTCTTGTCAGGCTATTATCAAAACGTTATCCAGTTACAGTGTCCGGTGTTTGGCATAACAATGCCAATATTAGTGTAGTTTGTCACTGAAGACCCATTTCAAATCGCACAATAGTACTACAGCATTGTACAATAACTGTACTTTTGTTGATTACAACAAGTAGTGTTGGTTTGCATTTTTGTATTATCTTGTAAGATATATAGGTACTAATGAAAAGTTTACCTTTCTATTTTGGCAGTTCGCCATGGGGAGGAGGCGGCAAGGAGGTCCATGGGCTCTAACCTTGGACTAGAGGTCCAGGTGAAGTGGTTTGGCTGGGGTGTGGTGATACTGAACCCATTGAGACTATACAGTACATTTCACTTTATGTCTATTGATGGACTGTTACACCTACCCTTTACTTATGCCAAACCCATTTCTGTTCTTTAAATATCAGAAAGCAAACTTACTGTTGATGGCACTGAACTTGCACTTGGAAATGTTTATGGAACTTTTCTGAACTGTGAATTACATTAAAACTCATGCCAAACCAATTTGCCTGTGCTTTCAAAAACATTTATACAAATCTGTCAGCTTCAGTCAGTAGGTTGAATTGAAGACCCAGATGCAGAAGTAAAGGTGATTTTTTACTTGTATATCTTGAGCATTACAGGTAACCACTGAATTTGTGAAACTAAAATAACAAAAACTAATATGTACTAAGCTAGTACATAGTCAATACATATTAGATCACTTTGAAGACACAGATGCAAATGCTGTAAATAAAGGTGAACAAAGTCCTTGAAATCAGAAGCTGCCACTGCTCAATGACTTCTGCCCCATCTGGTAGGATTTCAAAATGTTCCAGATCTGAAAACAGAAATATTGGTATATGTCACATCCTTGAACTTACTGTAAACTATGAACAAGTGCTCACAAATTAAGCTAAAAAATATATTTTTTATGTGGCAATCATAGACTGTGGAGGCAATATATGACCACAATGAAGTAAGATTTGCAGACTCACTCCCAGTATTTATAATGAACATGAAACTCACAGAACACTTAGCTGAATGGGGACAGGACACCCATATTCAACTATTGCACATGCCCTGTTTATGCGGGCAATAAGCAAAAACAAATGTGGTGTATTTAAAGTAATGTAGAATAAATATTTCTTGTATTTTTGTGTTTTCAGTGAAACAGTGTAAGCTCATATCTACACCCTATTGAGGTAGTTATTAACAGTTAGGCCAAGGTCCAGTCAAACAGTAGCCAGCCACTGGTGCCATATTGTTTAATTATGCAATCTGTATCCAACCAAAACCTGCTAATTTGAAGGCATAATACAACTACTTTCCGTGTGTGACTTATCAAAAGATGCTAATGATAAATTATTTTGATAGTTATTGCACAGATGTGCCCTGGACTGCTCAAAATAAAAGGCCACTCTAGATGTCTGAAATGCATTCATGTTTGTTCAGTATATGGTAACGATGTCTGGAATATACAACCAGTAGGTTGCTCCAATTAAATGTATGAAAAATGTCAAAGTACCATGGAATCAGTGCTGAAGTGATGCTTCTGAGTGTCGACTGCACAGACGAGAATTGAAGTTAGGAGTCCAAAGCCCTCTCCAGCACCCAGCCTGTCTGGATTACCTACAGGGAAACTTTGCATAGACAAGAAGTGTTCGTTCAAATTTGTGTTTAACAAATAAATGGCATCAATAAGAGTTTCAAACGTTAGTTATCGCTTGTTATCACAGCTCCATGTTCAAAGTATAAGGTCAATGGTTCATAGCGGTTCACAATTTTGCCTCAGCTAGCCGACAACAAGCCTTTTAATGCTTCGGCTGAAGTTTTTTTTTTATATCTTAAACGTGACAACCCAAAGACTGTATAAATTGTCAATGGACTAAGCATTCCCACAGAGCGTTACAAAAGGTTTTTTGACGAGAACATGCTTTGTTGCCCCAGTATGTTTGTGAACTAACGTTAAAGGTGCGATTTGTAGGATTGTTACCGAACGTTCTGCAGACCAAAATCAAAACACTGGTGAACGTTCTCAAGACTACCAGACGCGAGCCTCTTCTGGGTTGCCAGATGTAATTAAGACTTAGCTAACGTTAGTTGACCTGCAGCTGCTTTAACGTTTCTCCAACCATGACCTAGCTACACATTACGGAAATAGTGAAAACAAAAAATACCTCTCTAACCAACGTAACATATTTAGCTCAAGTTAGCGATGCAGATAAAGTTTAGCCTAGGCTACCTGTTGTGGAGAAATATGGCCAGCTCTGCTTCAGACTTGATATTCTTCGTTTGACAAAGACGTCACCATCTCAGGAAGCTCCTCCGATGTCCACTTAATTTGTTTCTTGTTTAAATTTTGGAAATTTGCCTGCCTCTCGTAGGCGTTCATGACTACAACTGACAGCTGTTGACAGTTGGCCTTTGCTAATTTGGCAACCCAAATAGGAGGACGCGCTAGCCCATTATTAATACGCTATTCTAGAATGAATCGTTCAAAACATAAACGAAAATTCCAAGACATTCCGCCCCATAACTCATTTTTTTTCATGGGTTTTACGGGGTTTTACGGGTTAGAGTAATGTTTTGTTGCCCCAGTATGTTTGTGAACTAACGTTAAAGGTGCGATTTGTAGGATTGTTACCGAACGTTCTGCAGACCAAAATCAAAACACTGGTGAACGTTCTCAAGACTACCAGACGCGAGCCTCTTCTGGGTTGCCAGATGTAATTAAGACTTAGCTAACGTTAGTTGACCTGCAGCTGCTTTAACGTTTCTCCAACCATGACCTAGCTACACATTACGGAAATAGTGAAAACAAAAAATACCTCTCTAACCAACGTAACATATTTAGCTCAAGTTAGCGATGCAGATAAAGTTTAGCCTAGGCTACCTGTTGTGGAGAAATATGGCCAGCTCTGCTTCAGACTTGATATTCTTCGTTTGACAAAGACGTCACCATCTCAGGAAGCTCCTCCGATGTCCACTTAATTTGTTTCTTGTTTAAATTTTGGAAATTTGCCTGCCTCTCGTAGGCGTTCATGACTACAACTGACAGCTGTTGACAGTTGGCCTTTGCTAATTTGGCAACCCAAATAGGAGGACGCGCTAGCCCATTATTAATACGCTATTCTAGAATGAATCGTTCAAAACATAAACGAAAATTCCAAGACATTCCGCCCCGTAACTCATTTTTTTTCATGGGTTTTACGGGGTTTTACGGGTTAGAGTAATGTTGTCAAATAAGCCATTACTTCAATTCATCGTGTTTCCTTACTCTCTGACAACATATGGTGATCATTTTTGGAATGGTTACAGTTTATTTTCCATTATTTCCTACATACTGGACCTTTAACTTTAGAGCTGTCTGTTCATTGACTCACACCTGGCTAGTATGACCAACGTTAAGCTAACTCATAACGGGAGCACAATGGTTTTCACTAATGTTAACTTTATTCAAGTTAACTAAATGTATGTGTGTGCTTCTGCCATTCGGTCATCATTTTCGACATTAACTTATTTGAGGCGATATGACGCTAACGTAGCCAAACGTTAGTGCCCACTCGATGCTAAATAATGCTAACATCTAGTGCTACGTGAAATAGTAGTGGAATGAATGTCACTTACCTGAAAAAACTGGAACGAAGTCTTCTTAAAGTGTCGGTTAGTAGGCTTCAATTAATAGCTTAGCAAACCATTTTATGTCAGCTTTTTGAATAAAGATGTTCAGAAAGGATGTGGTAACTTTGTGTATAATCATGGCTGAGACGTCAAAGTTTCAGGGTTTCCACTCAGCTGGCAACGTCTGCTGCTGTATGCCTCGACGTCAGCCGTCAATCAAGCCGA
Organism: Alosa sapidissima; assembly: GCF_018492685.1. Lineage (NCBI taxonomy): Eukaryota > Metazoa > Chordata > Actinopteri > Clupeiformes > Clupeidae > Alosa > Alosa sapidissima. The sequence goes on from NC_055964.1 coordinate 1,997,997, forward strand.
CCACGCCCTTAATTATTCATATATTTTATATCTAAATGTGATCTAAACTAGTGAGTTAGAAAAAAAATCACCCCCCTCACAGTTGTCAGGCACTGGGAAACTACCGAAAAGTACAATAAAAGTCCATGGGACCAGGCTTTAAAAACATGTATTTACGCTGTGAAAACGGACATTTTAACATGGGAGTCTATGGACATTTGCTCGCTTTTGGGACCAGTCCCTAGCGGATTTTCGATGTATTGCAGTTTTTTCGAACTTCCGGGTAGGCTTCATTGTTCAGATTAGAATGTTGCCGCTTGATATAAACCCAGAGTAAACGGTAAACCTGGGATTTCAGTTCCAGAAAGCTCAAAAATTATCAGGCTATGTAAGTAACTATGGTAACATAGGCTCTGTGGCCGGTTGCACAAATTGCACCTTAAGTTAAGTTTTTCCCTTAAAATCTGATTTAAGAGTCCCTTAAAATAAAAACGGTTGCACAAACACCCTTAAGTTTTCTCCTTAAGGGTTCCTTAACATTTTCCCTTAGTATTTAAGGGTTTGTCCTTATCTTGTAAGAAATCCCTTAAACTGTTGCACAAAAGACCTTAGTAGTCTAACTAAGGGGAAAATCCTAAGGGACATCTGACTCTACCTTAACCATATTATTAACTGAATTGATGCTGATAAATGAAGTTTATTAACTACTTTTGACCATTCAAAACAATATAAAAAATATGCTTCCTCTGTCAAATAGATAGGCCTATCAGAAACATGCCGTATTGTTATTGTTTGGTTTACGTAGGCTAACGTTAACAATTCATGTGGATGTCTTGTTAGCCTATGAGCTTCGGTTCGGTTCGCTAGGCAAAACGTCGGTGCACTGATGACAGTCAGGATCATTTCTAACTTGCCAACTAGTATTGTTCAGTTCATTGTTCAGTTCATGTATATAACATGTTTTACTTGCTACCTGGATAATTTCCGCTAATATTATTAAGGTAAAGATGAATGATAAGATATAAGCACTGTGTTCGGTGGGTTAACTAACGGCATCGCGGCAAAGGCAGTTAGCTACAAAGATTCTAGAACAGAGCAGAACTATCTGTCAAAAATAAGCCCCGCCCCCTGAAATGTCATAAATCACGTCATAACCACACCTCTTTTTATGCAAATTAGCCACGTGGTTATCACCGCGTGTTGTTTGTTATTGTTATTGTTTTGTGAGTCATGTGACAGTCATGTGACTGGTGTCAAACCCCTGGGCAGCCATATTGGATGTAAAGTCATGTGACAGTCATGTGTCTGTTGTCAAACAATGCCACGCCCCCCTTGGCATCCATATTGGATGTAGAGTCATGTGACTGATGTCAAACCCCTGGGCGGCCATATTGGCCCCAAACCCATATGTGTGTTTTGTTGTTATTATTATGTGTTATGTGATAAACTTTGTATGAAATGTATAGGAGTGTTAATAGCTGGAAATAAACTTATAGTATGCTACTAGCATAGCCAATAACCTGTTTAGCATGTTGTTAGTGGTTTTGGTTGAAAAATGTGTTAGCTAGACGCTACGCATTGTAATAACTGAAATCATGGAGGTCTTAGGTGACGAAAATGATAGTCTATGATCCCCCTACTTTGTAGGGGTGGTGTTTTGTCCGGGCATGTCTCTGAGTGTATTGTTTGAGACCCCTTTCATGTGGGGGGTCTGCCTACTACTTACGTACACTAGTGCTGATAACATTGTAAAAGAACTGTATGGTTTGTCAGAGTTTCTGGTTGGTTTTATGTTCGAATCTAAAATGTATTTCACTCGCATATTTATTCTTCTATTTTTATTTTGTAGCGCCATCCCATGATCTAGCTGGTCACTGTGTTATCAGCCTCGAAACATCTGGTCTCTTGTGCGCTGACGAAAACGATTTGGGAGCGACGCTCGGGGGATCTGAATTAGATGCTACGACAAGCAGTAAATCTACATCTGGTACACAACCAGGCCCAGAGTGGGTAATCGGGAGAATTCCCGGTGGGCCGCTTCACTTTTGGGCCGGTCGAGGGAAAAATATTGGCATTTGTCACGTTAATCTATCTTCTCTTAAAGTTGGCTACACACGTTCGCATTCTATGCCTAACACCGCAGCCTCTGCATGCGTTGTTCTCCCCTCCCAAGAAGAGTTAATTGGTTGGGTCCATATAGCCCGTCTTTCCTAAAAAGTTTTCTCAGATACCAGCCGGGCCGGACCTACCGTAGTGATAAGCGTCAGGGAGGATGGATGGTAGAAAGATGCCATGAGGGACTGAAAAGGCCAGGTATTGGAGGGAAATGCTGCCAAATGTGCCATGCTTCCAATTTTTTTGAAGAGGACAGACATAAGTGGCAACTGGTAAAGAGAGATAGCCATGATTATAACATCGTAATTGGGCTAATAACCTACTGAACGTTGTAGCGTTGTCAACCTATTCGCAAGTAATATAATGAATTAAAATATTAGCATTTTGGTATCATCCAATATGGCTATTCATAGACTTTGCAAATATTATGCAAATATTGATAACAAAACTCAAGCTTGATCTGTGTATGCAGTAGCCTATAGGCCTAAAAACAAAAGTAGCCTGAGCAGCAGATCAGCCAGTCCCCCGCAATGATGCGCCCGAATGAACTATGACTATAGGGACAAGTAGAAAGGATAATTAACCATATGAATTAGAGTTATTTTATGGAAGAAAGAACTGTATATGACAGCAGTAGGCTACATGATCAACCTATATGGCTTGTTTGCTCAGAAGTGGGTGTAGTAAAGGAGCAAATCACCAAACAACAACATGATAGCTGACCCATGCAGAAAAAACATGTAAACAATACAGTAGTTCAATATGCCTCTTAGTGGAATTGTGGGATACATTTCAAATGCTTTATTTCTTCCTTCCTGTTTTTTTTAACTTATCAACCTATCCTTGTGGAATAGTGGAATATTAGCCTATAATAAAAACTACAGGATAGTAAGAGCTGAAATGATGCCTTTTTTTATCCAATTTCCACCACCACTAAAAAAAGGGGGCCGGTCTTGGGCCTGAAACTTCTGGGCTGAAAAGTGCCCCCACTCCGGCCCTGTACAGAACCCTTACCATCTTACGACCATGTCTATTGGAAGGATACTAAGAAGAGACGTTATAGCGATTCTGAAGATCTAGCCATAACTGCGAGGCCTGCTAAGCGTTTTACTGGGGTAACGCGTGTGATACGGGGTAAGTTGATATTTCCCAATAGTTCATTCTTTCCCCTTTTGATAAAACAGCTGTTGTTACGGGTATGTTTATAACTGTGACACCCACTTTGGGGTAGAGTGTTGGTCTAAATCATTACAGGTGACCATTTGGAGATCTCTGTAATTTAATGTCTAGTTGTTTTATTCTCCATACATGTATGCCTTCTAAGTGTAGCATGGTAGCATAATGTGTTTGCGGTCATTTCGTTTGCAGAAAACGACGCGCACAATGACTTGATAGGTCTTGGAGACGCATCTATCAACAGGGGGAATACACATTCAAAGGACTATCAAACTAATGTTAATACTCAATCAAAGGACATTAACCGTGTGGATTTATGGAGTGATACTATACTAAAAAACTGGATGTCAAACAATTTCCTCCAGTTGAATTCTGACAAAACAGAAGTCCTCATCATTGGATCCCAGCACATAGTGAAACAAATGATACCATCCTCAGGTCCCTTTCAATTTTTAGACTGTGTAAAACCTGTTGCAAAGAATCTTGGTGTTTGGTTTGACAATAATTTAAGCTTTGAACGTCACATCACAAAGCTCATACAGTCTTGTTTCTATCACCTCAGAAATATTTCCAAGATTAGTTCCATCTTAACTTTTAAAGACACTGAGACCATTATACATGCATTTATTTCTTCACGCCTAGATTACTGCAATAGTCTTTTTTCTTGTCTGAACCAAAAATCTATAAAGACACTTAAAACTGTTCAGAATTCAGCTCCCCGGCTTCTTACTAAGACAAAGTACTAAGACATTACTCCTGTTTTAGCCTCACTGCACTGGCTCCCAGTAAGCTTTAGAATTGATTTTAAGATTCTTCTGATTACTTTTAAAGCTCTACATGGCCTGTCTCCCAACTACATATCTGATCTCCTAGTACCTTATACACCTGAGCGTACTTTAAGATCATCCGGTAGTGGTTTCCTAACTATTCCTAAAGTCAATCTCAAAACTAAAGGGGAGAGAGCATTTAGTGTCAGGGCACCTAGGCTCTGGAATGACCTGCCTGATGAAATCAGGTCAGCCAAGTCAGTATGCTCTTTTAAATCCCTCCTTAAAACTCATCTTTACAAGCAAGCCTTCCTTAGTTTTGTTTAAGTAATATACTTCATTTTGTGTTAAGTTTATTAAGTTTTATTTCAGTGTTAAGTTTTATTTCAGTAAGTTTTATTTCAGTGTCAAGTTTTATTTCAGTAAGTTTTATTTCAATGCAAGTTTATTTTCCTTTTTCAAATTTATGTTAAGTTCTAATTGAATTAGTATATATTATTTGATTGTTATATTATTATGTCTTATTTGCATTTTCATTTATGTTGATATTGTACAGCACTTTGTAACTTTGTTTTGAAAAGTGCTATATAAATAAAGATTATTATTATTATTATTATTATTATACAGAACTCGATTTTGACGACCTATCTGACGCGACTTTACTGGAGGCTGCGGATGCTGTCGACCCGTGTGAACTACATGAAAGGTCAGATTCGTTGAATGTTTCTGAACCGGGGGGCGGGGTGGCTGGGCCCTCTGCAGATTTAGCAGTGTGTGATGTAAACTCAGTTCGCTATAATTACACAGATGTAGAATCAACATTGGATAGTGTCATGAGCTCTCTCTCTGCCTGGTAACACGTGCTGATTGAAGTCTGATGACCTCCACCTGTTCCTGCTCTGCTCTGCCTCACCGTCGTTACCTACCAGCTGCACTGCATTCACCACTCATCATGCCCTCTATATAAAGCCTTGCTTTTCAGTCCACACTTGTCAGATCGTCTGCAACCAGCACCAGTTACCTGCCTGTTTATTGAAAACGCCTCTGACTCTTTGCCTGTGATCCCGGACCCGCTCGACTACTTCTGTGTTCTCCAGCCCCGGTAATCTTGACCTGCCTTCCGTCCCTCTTCTACGAATACCGCCTAGTCCTTGACTGTACTGCTGCTTCGTTTCAATTGCTGTTGTGTGTGTGTTTCCCCCAGGACTTCCCGGATCATCCAGCTCCTGCCTTCGCTGTTCGGCTACTGGGGGAACACACACACGCAGACTCTTGGAACTCCTGTACCCCCCCCGGAACCCCTGAAACCCCCAACCCTTAAATAAACTTTTGAACGTGACGCAATTGTGGTCCTCGTCCTGTTTGGTGTCTGACAGTACGATCTGACCAAACATGGACCCAGCGCACGGTCGAACCAGCATGGAAACCGACGAACCAGAACCACCCACCGCCATGCAACGCCTGGAAGAGACAGAGAGAGAGGTAAACCGCAACACTGCTGACATTGCCTCCCTACTTCAAGCCGGCTTGAGCCAGCGTCAGCAGTTCCAGCAGCAACAGCAACAACTTGCAATGATCATTCAACTTCTCACCAACCTTTCTCCTCTGCCTGCTCCCACCGGCCCAGCCCCAGCCAGCCTGCTCACCGGCCCAGCACCCGAGTCTCCTGCCCAGTCCACTGCTACCGTGGCTGCCGGAGCCCCAGAACCCAGGATCGGCAATCCAGAGCGGTTCAGCGGCGACCCAACCCAGGTACGGGCGTTCCTGACGAGCTGCCGTGTCCAGTTTACCCTGCAACCCAGGACTTTTGCCACTGAAGGGGCGAGGGTCGGTTACGTGATCACTCACCTGACGGGCCGAGCTCGACTCTGGGGAACGGCGGAGTTCGAGCGCCAGACCCCAGCATGTGCAACCTTCAACCTATTCGCAGAGGAGATGCTCAAGGTATTCGATTTGGAACCCACAATAGCCGAGGCATCTCGGATCCTGATGAGTATTCGCCAAGGCAGAAGGACTGTTGCGGATTACTCCATCGACTTTCGAACCGTGGCAAGTCGGAGCTCCTGGAACATGGAAGCATTGGTGGATGCTTTCCTCCACAGCCTGGCGGACTACATAAAGGACGAGCTGGTTTCCCATGATCAACCCCCCACTCTTGATGAAGCCATTGCTCTGGCTGTCCGCATCGACCGCAGGATCCAGGCCCGCCGTCATGAGAGAGGGCGCCAGAGTCCATCCACCAGCACACGGAGTGTCCCAACTGCCCTTCTGTCCGCACCTGCCACACCATCTAGCCAGCCGGACCAGTCTGAACCGATGGAGATCGGCCGCACCTCCCTAACCCCTGCAGAGCGCCAGCGACGCATCACCTCCAACTTGTGCCTGTACTGTGGTGGTGATGGTCATCGAGTCGCCACCTGTCCAGCAAAAGCCGGAGCTCACCAGATGTAGGAGGAATCCGGATGAGCTCAATGAACATTCAGCCCTCCATCAGCCGTAAACCCCTCATCCAAGTCTGTCTTCACCTGTCTGATTCCACCCACACCCTGGCAGCCCTGGTGGACTCTGGCGCAGAAGCAAACATTATTGACACAGGACTTGCTCGTCAGCTGGGCTTGGAAAGCCATCGCTTGTCCACTCCTGTTCCAGCCCGGGCCCTGGACGGTCACGCAATTGGCACAGTTACCAGCATCACAGCCCCCATCTCAATGATGGTGTCAGGAAACCACCGAGAGACCATCCGCTTCCACCTGCTCAGCTCTCCAGGCCAACCCCTAATCCTGGGCTACCCTTGGCTCCGTCTCCACAATCCTCACCTCGATTGGGCCTCCGGAACTGTGAAAGAGTGGGGAAATGCCTGCCACCTGACCTGTTTGCGTGCTGCCTCGCTGCCCCCCGGCTCAGTACCCCCCAGCATTGCCCACGACATTTCTAATGTTCCTGAATGTTACCATGGCCTCCGAGAGGTGTTCAACAAGACCAAAGCCACATCTCTGCCCCCACACCGTCCGTACGACTGTGCCATTGATCTCCTCCCTGGGACTGCTCCACCCAAAGGTCACCTCTACTCACTATCCCCTCCTGAAAGAAAAACTATGGAGGATTACATCAGGGACTCCCTGGCAGCTGGACTCATCCGCCCGTCTTCCTCTCCTGCTGGTGCCGGGTTCTTCTTTGTGGGAAAGAAAGATGGTTCTCTTCGCCCCTGCATTGATTATCGAGGTCTGAATGATGTCACAGTGAAGAACCGGTACCCTCTGCCTTTACTCACCTCTGCTTTTGAATTGCTCCAGGGATCCACTATTTTCACCAAACTGGACCTTAGAAATGCTTACCACCTAGTGCGAGTAAGGGAGGGTGACGAGTGGAAGACAGCATTCAACACCCACACCGGCCATTATGAGTACCTGGTAATGCCATTTGGCCTCACCAACGCCCCAGCGGTATTCCAGGCGCTGGTGAATGATGTGCTGCGGGACATGCTGAATAAATTCGTCTTCGTGTACCTGGACGACATCTTAATTTTCTCCAGAACTCTGTCCGAACACACCCGTCATGTCCAGCTGGTTCTTCGACGGCTCCTGGAGAACTCTCTCTATGTCAAGGCGGAGAAATGCGAGTTCCATGCTCAGACTGTGTCATTCCTGGGATACATCGTCGCTGAAGGCAATATCCAGATGGACCCCGCAAAGGTCTCGGCAGTTACCTCCTGGCCAGTTCCGGGGAATAGGAAGAAGCTGCAGCAATTCCTCGGTTTTGCCAATTTCTACCGGAAATTCATCCGGAACTACAGCTCCGTCGCCGCTCCCCTCACAGCTCTGACCAGCATCAAACACCCCTTTTCCTGGACCCCAGAGGCCAACACAGCCTTTCATACCCTCAAGGCCCGGTTCACCACTGCCCCCATCCTCCAGATGCCGGATTCAGACCGGCAGTTCGTTGTCGAGGTGGATGCCTCAGACGTGGGAGTCGGGGCCATACTCTCTCAACGGGCAGAGGAGGACAACAAGTTGCACCCCTGTGCATTTTTCTCTCGCCGGCTTTCACCTGCAGAGCGCAATTATGATGTTGGAAACCGTGAGCTGTTGGCTGTCAAGCTTGCCCTGGAGGAGTGGCGTCACTGGCTGGAGGGGTCCACAGTTCCGTTCCTGGTCTGGACCGATCACAAAAACCTCGAATACATCCGCAATGCCAAACGTCTTAACCCCAGACAGTCCCGCTGGGCCTTGTTTTTCACCAGATTCAACTTCACCCTGTCATACCGCCCAGGTTCTCGGAACACCAAGCCGGACGCTCTCTCCCGTCAGTTTCATAAGGATGACGCCCCTTCCCAGGAACCTGCATCAATTCTGCCCGATCCCTGCGTCGTAGCTGCCCTGACCTGGGATATTGAGGAGGAAATTCAAGAGGCCCTCCGTGACCATCCCAGTCCCAGTGCATGCCCAGACGGTCGTCTCTTCGTCCCAGATAATTTGAGGTCCCGGGTCATACAGTGGGGACACAACTCCCGCCTTGCCTGCCACCCGGGCTCCGCCCGCACCTGCCATCTCCTTGCCCAGCGCTTTTGGTGGTCGTCTTTGAGAAGGGATGTCCGAGAATTCGTCCGTGCCTGCCCCACCTGCAATCAGAACAAGTCCTCCACTCGGCCCCCCGCTGGTTTACTCCAGCCCTTGCCTGTGCCCACACGACCCTGGTCCCACGTCTCCTTGGACTTTGTAACTGGCCTCCCACCATCAGGTGGGATGACTGTCATTCTCACTGTGGTTGACCGGTTTAGCAAGATGGCACACTTCATTCCCCTCCCTAAACTGCCATCTGCCAGAGAGACTGCCCAGGCTGTTCTTGATCATGTCTTCCGTCTACACGGGCTGCCCAGGGATGTTGTCTCTGACCGAGGCCCGCAATTTACCTCTACATTCTGGAAGGAGTTCTGCCGTCTTCTAGGGGCCACAGTGAGTCTCACCTCTGGGTTCCACCCCCAGTCCAATGGTCAATCCGAGCGGGCAAACCAGGAGCTGGAGAAGGCGCTGCGGTGCATGGTTTCTCGCAAACCCCAGGCTTGGGCACAACAACTGATGTGGATAGAGTATGCTCACAACTCCCTCACCTGCTCTGCCACTGGTATGTCACCTTTCCAGTGTGTGTATGGCTACCAGCCCCCCCTGATCCCCAGCCAGGAAGGAGATGTGTCCTGCCCGTCTGCCCTCGCCTATGCCCGCCGTTGCCGTCGTACCTGGTCACAAGCTCGTGCCACGCTACTCAAGTCAGCTGTCAGCTATGCCACTGGGGCTAACCGCCGAAGATCGCCGGCACCCGCCTACCGTGTTGGCCAGAAGGTGTGGCTGTCAGCCAAGGATCTCCCACTGCGGGTGGAATCGCGTAAACTGGCACCTCGATTCCTCGGCCCGTTCCCTATCCAGAGGGTCATCAGCCCAACCGCAGTCCGGCTCCAGTTGCCAACCTCCATGAGGGTGCACCCTACTTTCCATGTTTCGAAAGTCAAGCCAACGCATGAAAGCCCGCTGGTCCCCGTGCCGCTTCCTCCTCCTCGCCTCGTTGACGGTGGGCTGGTGTACACCGTTCGACGCCTGCTTCGGTCCAGACGGCGAGGTAGGGGCCTCCAGTATCTCGTCGACTGGGAGGGCTATGGACCTGAGGAGAGAACCTGGGTGCCAGCCAGTCGGATTGTGGACCGGACACTCATCGCCGACTTCCACCGTCTGCATCCTGATCAACCTGCAATCCGTAGGGGCCGCCCCAGAGGGGTCCCTAACCGTCCTGCCCGCCCGGCTTCCTGTCATGTGCCTGACCCTGACCCTGTCTCGGTACCTGTCCCGTCTTCTGTCCACGACCCTCCAGCTCCCTCCGAGGATGAGGATGTTCACTCGGACCGCTCGGAGGAATTCTAGCCCTCCACCGGCTCCCCTCCGCCCTCCCGACGTGGTGTCACTCTTGGGGACTTCTGGGGCCGTCCCTTAGGGGGGGGGTTCTGTCATGAGCTCTCTCTCTGCCTGGTAACACGTGCTGATTGAAGTCTGATGACCTCCACCTGTTCCTGCTCTGCTCTGCCTCACCCTCGTTACCTACCAGCTGCACTGCATTCACCACTCATCATGCCCTCTATATAAAGCCTTGCTTTTCAGTCCACACTTGTCAGATCGTCTGCAACCAGCACCAGTTACCTGCCTGTTTATTGAAAACGCCTCTGACTCTTTGCCTGTGATCCCGGACCCGCTCGACTACTTCTGTGTTCTCCAGCCCCGGTAATCTTGACCTGCCTTCCGTCCCTCTTCTACGAATACCGCCTAGTCCTTGACTGTACTGCTGCTTCGTTTCAATTGCTGTTGTGTGTGTGTTTCCCCCAGGACTTCCCGGATCATCCAGCTCCTGCCTTCGCTGTTCGGCTACTGGGGGAACACACACACGCAGACTCTTGGAACTCCTGTACCCCCCCCGGAACCCCTGAAACCCCCAACCCTTAAATAAACTTTTGAACGTGACGCAATTGTGGTCCTCGTCCTGTTTGGTGTCTGACAGGATAGTGTTGCGCTGAGACTAAATTATGCCAAATCTGAGGCTCGTAGAGCTACGGATGTAATAGGTCACACAGTGGCAGATCTGCTTATTGGTGCTGTGGAAACTCTGCAGAAGATTAGCCGGGATCATATAAAAAAAATTGAGGCTGTTATCGATGGCATACTGAAATGAAATGTTACTTTAATGATGATCTGAATGGGGTTTAACCTCAGTGTGATAGATTGTTTATAAGGTTCATGTTTATTTTTTCTTTGTTGTTGTTGTTTTTACGGCTATAATTGCGGAAGAGTAGTATACATGTGTAATATAGTTTAAATTTGTTGAGTAATCAGTGAGTAGCCATGCCCCCGCCAAATAAGCGTAATAGAAATGACAGTGGGTGCAATGATATTGAACCGCCTGATATCAGACAGATTGTGTTAACACTATACATACATTGGCCGGTCAGCTTGGAAGGAAAATCGCTAGAGTTTTACAGAATCCTAACCCTGACAACCCTATTATCAAGAGCATGAAACAGAATTTGGATGCATATAACAGGAGCCTCTTAGTCTCCAATAATCCACAGTCAACCGCTAGTCAGACTTCAACACATGACTCTATTGACAATGACAATTCCGACATGCATTCAGCTGATGTTGTACATACACCAACCCTTTCAGATAATGCACAAGATGAGACCTTACTGCAGACAATCACTAGACAGAGTTCAGTAGATGACTACATTGACAATCCTGACATGCATGTAGCTTATGTTGTGGATGTAGCAAACTCCACAGACATCTCTCACATTCCAGATCCTGTAGACATCTCACACGTTCCAGCTCCTACAGCTATTTCACATATACCAGCTCGTACAATCGTTTTACAAGATGACCCCCCAGTACGTGTGGATGCCATACCTGGTAGCTCCGGATTGCAGACGGGGAGTGGTGTTGATGTTGTTCATGACAGGGTTCCTACAGCAAGCGTGGATGTGATACCTGGTAGTTACGGTGTGCAAACAGGGCGCTGTGCTGATGTTGTTCATGACATGAGTCCTACAGCTATTTCGTATGATGAGCCCCCAGTAAGTGTAGAGGTGATGCCTAACAGATCTGATGAGCACCCCCATGGTGGCGGTAATGTTGATCATGACAGCTACCATGATTATGATTTAGATAGTGCTACCGTAGAACGTTTAGTGAGAGATGGAGGTGTTGTTGGTGATTACACGGTTGTACCGCGTCGTCGCCATAACTCTTTAACGCTAAACAGAACAATGAATTTCAGGGGCTTGCGTGATACTGACATGGCCATATACGTAGAACACGTGTACGGTACATTGAATGATATTGTGATTTTGTCAAGGATATTAGGTGGTGCGAATGCTGTGATAGACATATTGTGTTAAGGGGTGATGGTCTTACTGGCGATGTACATGCTAAATTGAGCCATGAAGATGGCTATGCTCTGGATCGGTTGATTGAGGCTATTGAAAAGGTGTTACAGAGTAACACGATGCTCTTGACCGATCAGAGTCAGGATCTCACAGTGTCTATAGCCCGCGATAGAAGCGGTGGTGGATACAAAAAGCTAAAGGAATTGGCTCATGATGAGGTTATCAAGAAGAAGAAAAAATGTATCTGTTCACACCAGTTAATGACTCAAACAATGCATGTTTAGCCATTTGTCTGGCTGATTATTTGTACCCTGACGCTACAGCCGATAGAAAACTCGAAATAAATAATTCTTGGATCATAGAAGAGGTAAATGTCTTGCAATGTTATTAATTTTTATGATTTTGGTAGCACTACACAAACTAAGCCCACAAGCTAGCAAACATGACACGAGCTAAAAGGACATCATCTCCAGGTGTAAATGTTTGCCAATGGGTTGCATAGCCTACTCAAATGTCGGTAAACCAGATAGGCCTTAATTAACTTACTTTCATAGCCTAGGTAGGTTAGCATCACCAGGTTGAGAGATGCACGTAAAGCAGATCATTAACGTTAGCCTTCTATTTATGGTCATCAAAACTGCAGAGGAGTGAACGAGTTATAGGGCAGTCTCTGGTGTCTTTAAGGCGGCAGGCAGTCAATTAGAGTTACACACCACTAATGTAATAACATACCCTGACGCTACAGCCGATAGAAAACTGGAACTTGAATAGCTCTGAAATACATGAGCGTGCGGGGTTCACGCCTTAGCAGCAAATAGGATTTGGTGATGTGGATGTGTTTGAGAAGATGTGTGATGTTAAAGGGACACCAGGCAACGTTTTCGTGTTAATTAATCATCTTCGTAAGTCGGTATATGGTTAAATGACTCGCCCGCCCCAACTGCCTGTAGGAAGAATATCCCACTTGCAAGTTCGGTGTTTCCCACCCGCCGACCGAAGCAGGATTGGTTTACAGCACAGGCTAACGAAATGCTAGAGATTGTTGCAAACGTGTGTATAATGGCAGAGCCGACGAAGAAGCAGCGAAAACCCTTGACGGAAGACGCAAAGAAAAGGAAAAGAGCTTCAGACCAAACGAGGGGGAGTTTTGTAGAGAAAAAGCATCAGGCTTGCCTGGTTTCCCTTTAAAATCGTTGTCTTCTACAAAACAGCCCGGCATGAGTTGTTGACGTATCAGTCTAGCGAGACACCTAACCCCAAAACAGTTTTTCTGTACCTCCATGACGTCCATTACCCAGACCATCCAGGATTTCGCGAGGAGATTTTGAGATTGTTGCGATCTAAAATGCCTGATTTCGCGACAACTTTTCTAAAAAATTGCGATGGAAGTTGCGGTGTTTTTAGCTGTTTGTTGCGAAGAATTGCAGGAGGAAGTGAAAATTGCAAAAATAGTTAGTAAGACCAAAATCACACTGATCATCTTATTAAAAAGGATGAGTAAAGGTAAATAGTAAGGGTTACAGAAAATCAAAGTAGGCCTACTTTATTTGTGTACATTTCTGGGGTAATTCACAAAGCAGTAAGTTATAACCTTTCGTAGAACTGTCCAAAAAAGACAGCCCCCTAAAGAGATGGCATCATGTCATATGTTTCAATACATTCATATTGTAATTAATTAAGTTCACATCTTTTTAATAATTCATATTCTGTGACCTACATAATTACTAATAGACAACTAAGTATCTAGTAATTTCATATTGATTTAAACTATTAGACTACACTTTTATTTAATGTTATTACATTAGTGGTGTGTAACTCTAATTGACTGCCTGCCGCCTTAAAGACATCAGAGACTGCCCTATAACTTGTTCACTCCTCTGCAGTTTTGATGACCATAAATAGAAGGCTAACGTTAATGATCTGCTTTACGTGCATCTCTCAACCTGGTGATGCTAACCTACCTAGGCTATGAAAGTAAGTTAATTAAGGCCTATCTGGTTTACCGACATTTGAGTAGGCTATGCAACCCATTGGCAAACATTTACACCTGGAGATGATGTCCTTTTAGCTCGTGTCATGTTTGCTAGCTTGTGGGCTTAGTTTGTGTAGTGCTACCAAAATCATAAAAATTAATAACATTGCAAGACATTTACCTCTTCTATGATCCAAGAATTATTTATTTCGAGTTTTCTATCGGCTGTAGCGTCAGGGTACAAATAATCAGCCAGACAAATGGCTAAACATGCATTGTTTGAGTCATTAACTGGTGTGAACAGATACATTTTTTCTTCTTCTTGATAACCTCATCATGAGCCAATTCCTTTAGCTTTTTGTATCCACCACCGCTTCTATCGCGGGCTATAGACACTGTGAGATCCTGACTCTGATCGGTCAAGAGCATCGTGTTACTCTGTAACACCTTTTCAATAGCCTCAATCAACCGATCCAGAGCATAGCCATCTTCATGGCTCAATTTAGCATGTACATCGCCAGTAAGACCATCACCCCTTAACACAATATGTCTATCACAGCATTCGCACCACCTAATATCCTTGACAAAATCACAATATCATTCAATGTACCGTACACGTGTTCTACGTATATGGCCATGTCAGTATCACGCAAGCCCCTGAAATTCATTGTTCTGTTTAGCGTTAAAGAGTTATGGCGACGACGCGGTACAACCGTGTAATCACCAACAACACCTCCATCTCTCACTAAACGTTCTACGGTAGCACTATCTAAATCATAATCATGGTAGCTGTCATGATCAACATTACCGCCACCATGGGGGTGCTCATCAGATCTGTTAGGCATCACCTCTACACTTACTGGGGGCTCATCATACGAAATAGCTGTAGGACTCATGTCATGAACAACATCAGCACAGCGCCCTGTTTGCACACCGTAACTACCAGGTATCACATCCACGCTTGCTGTAGGAACCCTGTCATGAACAACATCAACACCACTCCCCGTCTGCAATCCGGAGCTACCAGGTATCGCATCCACACGTACTGGGGGGTCATCTTGTAAAACGATTGTACGAGCTGGTATATGTGAAATAGCTGTAGGAGCTGGAACGTGTGAGATGTCTACAGGATCTGGAATGTGAGAGATGTCTGTGGAGTTTGCTACATCCACAACATAAGCTACATGCATGTCAGGATTGTCAATGTAGTCATCTACTGAACTCTGTCTAGTGATTGTCTGCAGTAAGGTCTCATCTTGTGCATTATCTGAAAGGGTTGGTGTATGTACAACATCAGCTGAATGCATGTCGGAATTGTCATTGTCAATAGAGTCATGTGTTGAAGTCTGACTAGCGGTTGACTGTGGATTATTGGAGACTAAGAGGCTCCTGTTATATGCATCCAAATTCTGTTTCATGCTCTTGATAATAGGGTTGTCAGGGTTAGGATTCTGTAAAACTCTAGCGATTTTCCTTCCAAGCTGACCGGCCAATGTATGTATAGTGTTAACACAATCTGTCTGATATCAGGCGGTTCAATATCATTGCACCCACTGTCATTTCTATTACGCTTATTTGGCGGGGGCATGGCTACTCACTGATTACTCAACAAATTTAAACTATATTACACATGTATACTACTCTTCCGCAATTATAGCCGTAAAAACAACAACAACAAAGAAAAAATAAACATGAACCTTATAAACAATCTATCACACTGAGGTTAAACCCCATTCAGATCATCATTAAAGTAACATTTCATTTCAGTATGCCATCGATAACAGCCTCAATTTTTTTTATATGATCCCGGCTAATCTTCTGCAGAGTTTCCACAGCACCAATAAGCAGATCTGCCACTGTGTGACCTATTACATCCGTAGCTCTACGAGCCTCAGATTTGGCATAATTTAGTCTCAGCGCAACACTATCCAATGTTGATTCTACATCTGTGTAATTATAGCGAACTGAGTTTACATCACACACTGCTAAATCTGCAGAGGGCCCAGCCACCCCGCCCCCCGGTTCAGAAACATTCAACGAATCTGACCTTTCATGTAGTTCACACGGGTCGACAGCATCCGCAGCCTCCAGTAAAGTCGCGTCAGATAGGTCGTCAAAATCGAGTTCTGTATAATAATAATAATAATAATAATAATCTTTATTTATATAGCACTTTTCAAAACAAAGTTACAAAGTGCTGTACAATATCAACATAAATGAAAATGCAAATAAGACATAATAATATAACAATCAAATAATATATACTAATTCAATTAGAACTTAACATAAATTTGAAAAAGGAAAATAAACTTGCATTGAAATAAAACTTACTGAAATAAAACTTGACACTGAAATAAAACTTACTGAAATAAAACTTAACACTGAAATAAAACTTAATAAACTTAACACAAAATGAAGTATATTACTTAAACAAAACTAAGGAAGGCTTGCTTGTAAAGATGAGTTTTAAGGAGGGATTTAAAAGAGCATACTGACTTGGCTGACCTGATTTCATCAGGCAGGTCATTCCAGAGCCTAGGTGCCCTGACACTAAATGCTCTCTCCCCTTTAGTTTTGAGATTGACTTTAGGAATAGTTAGGAAACCACTACCGGATGATCTTAAAGTACGCTCAGGTGTATAAGGTACTAGGAGATCAGATATGTAGTTGGGAGACAGGCCATGTAGAGCTTTAAAAGTAATCAGAAGAATCTTAAAATCAATTCTAAAGCTTACTGGGAGCCAGTGCAGTGAGGCTAAAACAGGAGTAATGTCTTAGTACTTTGTCTTAGTAAGAAGCCGGGGAGCTGAATTCTGAACAGTTTTAAGTCTCTTTATAGATTTTTGGTTCAGACAAGAAAAAAGACTATTGCAGTAATCTAGGCGTGAAGAAATAAATGCATGTATAATGGTCTCAGTGTCTTTAAAAGTTAAGATGGAACTAATCTTGGAAATATTTCTGAGGTGATAGAAACAAGACTGTATGAGCTTTGTGATGTGACGTTCAAAGCTTAAATTATTGTCAAACCAAACACCAAGATTCTTTGCAACAGGTTTTACACAGTCTAAAAATTGAAAGGGACCTGAGGATGGTATCATTTGTTTCACTATGTGCTGGGATCCAATGATGAGGACTTCTGTTTTGTCAGAATTCAACTGGAGGAAATTGTTTGACATCCAGTTTTTTAGTATAGTATCACTCCATAAATCCACACGGTTAATGTCCTTTGATTGAGTATTAACATTAGTTTGATAGTCCTTTGAATGTGTATTCCCCCTGTTGATAGATGCGTCTCCAAGACCTATCAAGTCATTGTGCGCGTCGTTTTCTGCAAACGAAATGACCGCAAACACATTATGCTACCATGCTACACTTAGAAGGCATACATGTATGGAGAATAAAACAACTAGACATTAAATTACAGAGATCTCCAAATGGTCACCTGTAATGATTTAGACCAACACTCTACCCCAAAGTGGGTGTCACAGTTATAAACATACCCGTAACAACAGCTGTTTTATCAAAAGGGGAAAGAATGAACTATTGGGAAATATCAACTTACCCCGTATCACACGCGTTACCCCAGTAAAACGCTTAGCAGGCCTCGCAGTTATGGCTAGATCTTCAGAATCGCTATAACGTCTCTTCTTAGTATCCTTCCAATAGACATGGTCGTAAGATGGTAAGGGTTCTGTACAGGGCCGGAGTGGGGGCACTTTTCAGCCCAGAAGTTTCAGGCCCAAGACCGGCCCCCTTTTTTTAGTGGTGGTGGAAATTGGATAAAAAAAGGCATCATTTCAGCTCTTACTATCCTGTAGTTTTTATTATAGGCTAATATTCCACTATTCCACAAGGATAGGTTGATAAGTTAAAAAAAACAGGAAGGAAGAAATAAAGCATTTGAAATGTATCCCACAATTCCACTAAGAGGCATATTGAACTACTGTATTGTTTACATGTTTTTTCTGCATGGGTCAGCTATCATGTTGTTGTTTGGTGATTTGCTCCTTTACTACACCCACTTCTGAGCAAACAAGCCATATAGGTTGATCATGTAGCCTACTGCTGTCATATACAGTTCTTTCTTCCATAAAATAACTCTAATTCATATGGTTAATTATCCTTTCTACTTGTCCCTATAGTCATAGTTCATTCGGGCGCATCATTGCGGGGGACTGGCTGATCTGCTGCTCAGGCTACTTTTGTTTTTAGGCCTATAGGCTACTGCATACACAGATCAAGCTTGAGTTTTGTTATCAATATTTGCATAATATTTGCAAAGTCTATGAATAGCCATATTGGATGATACCAAAATGCTAATATTTTAATTCATTATATTACTTGCGAATAGGTTGACAACGCTACAACGTTCAGTAGGTTATTAGCCCAATTACGATGTTATAATCATGGCTATCTCTCTTTACCAGTTGCCACTTATGTCTGTCCTCTTCAAAAAAATTGGAAGCATGGCACATTTGGCAGCATTTCCCTCCAATACCTGGCCTTTTCAGTCCCTCATGGCATCTTTCTACCATCCATCCTCCCTGACGCTTATCACTACGGTAGGTCCGGCCCGGCTGGTATCTGAGAAAACTTTTTAGGAAAGACGGGCTATATGGACCCAACCAATTAACTCTTCTTGGGAGGGGAGAACAACGCATGCAGAGGCTGCGGTGTTAGGCATAGAATGCGAACGTGTGTAGCCAACTTTAAGAGAAGATAGATTAACGTGACAAATGCCAATATTTTTCCCTCGACCGGCCCAAAAGTGAAGCGGCCCACCGGGAATTCTCCCGATTACCCACTCTGGGCCTGGTTGTGTACCAGATGTAGATTTACTGCTTGTCGCAGCATCTAATTCAGATCCCCCGAGCGTCGCTCCCAAATCGTTTTCGTCAGCGCACAAGAGACCAGATGTTTCGAGGCTGATAACACAGTGACCAGCTAGATCATGGGATGGCGCTACAAAATAAAAATAGAAGAATAAATATGCGAGTGAAATACATTTTAGATTCGAACATAAAACCAACCAGAAACTCTGACAAACCATACAGTTCTTTTACAATGTTATCAGCACTAGTGTACGTAAGTAGTAGGCAGACCCCCCACATGAAAGGGGTCTCAAACAATACACTCAGAGACATGCCCGGACAAAACACCACCCCTACAAAGTAGGGGGATCATAGACTATCATTTTCGTCACCTAAGACCTCCATGATTTCAGTTATTACAATGCGTAGCGTCTAGCTAACACATTTTTCAACCAAAACCACTAACAACATGCTAAACAGGTTATTGGCTATGCTAGTAGCATACTATAAGTTTATTTCCAGCTATTAACACTCCTATACATTTCATACAAAGTTTATCACATAACACATAATAATAACAACAAAACACACATATGGGTTTGGGGCCAATATGGCCGCCCAGGGGTTTGACATCAGTCACATGACTCTACATCCAATATGGATGCCAAGGGGGGCGTGGCATTGTTTGACAACAGACACATGACTGTCACATGACTTTACATCCAATATGGCTGCCCAGGGGTTTGACACCAGTCACATGACTGTCACATGACTCACAAAACAATAACAATAACAAACAACACGTGGTGATAACCACGTGGCTAATTTGCATAAAAAGAGGTGTGGTTATGACGTGCTTTATGACATTTCAGGGGGCGGGGCTTATTTTTGACAGATAGTTCATGATAATATACTACTCGTCCCCCATGCTGTTTCATTCGTCCCAGCCAGGAGGGACGAATGAAACAAAACGCATGTTCGACTCCTTAAATAACTCTTGAACGGTTTTGTTCAGAGCTGTAGATGTAACTGTATTTGACAGAGGATAGATGTAGGTTGCTAGAGACAAAATATTAACTTTCAGTGTTTTACGATGTCTTTGTAAATTACATTTAATTAAGAAGTGTTTCATTCGTCCCGGTTCTCGCCTACAATGCAGGCCTGTTAACTGTATGACAACAGTGGTTTATTTAAACTACATCATAAGAATTTATTTAGTCAGTCATCATGCTCATTTTAATGAGTAAGAATGAAAGTTCTGCTGTGTTTATTGCAAACAACATTCCGCGATATCTCCCGCGATGTCTCCCACGAGTCACGTCAGGCAGACTGTAGCCTGTGCGTCCGGGATGAGCTGCCCTCTGTGTAGCTCATCCCGGCTAGCCTCTGAAGATCACGTTTACGTAGAAAGCCAGACCAAGTCAGATCTGCCTCAAGTCGAACACGCCTAAGAACGTGATAACGTTCTTAAATCAATCTTTCCCGGGAGCTTGCATGCTACCAGTCCTTCCTTTTCAAATGTGTTGCACCTGTTTCAGGCACGGCGCTATGGGTGGGCCTAGGCCCGCCCACTTTTCAACAGGCCCACCCAAAACGTTTCTTAAAAAAAAAAAAAAAAAAACTTTTAATATATTTTAATTTTGTCAAGAATTATTAAAAAGCGGCAAATAATCTCATAATCTGTGCTAAAATAGTCAAAATGTTTGGTTTTCAAAACTATTTTAAAAAGTTGGTGATGTTTCTGTGCAAGTTCAGCAGTGCCAGATACGTGAGGTTCTGGGTCGGATCTAGCTTGTCGGTATGCTAGGCTAGCTCCAAGTGATCTGAAAGTGTGAAAATAATTTCCAGTAAAGGACAGTGTTGCAACAGTCGTTGTTTAGGTACCTTAAACGTGCACAAACGGTCTCGTATCGCTGCAACCAGGAGATGAAGGAGAGCTGAGATCCATAACACCTACAGTACATGTAGCACATCTCTATAGCTTAATAATGGCTTCTGAAATGCTTTTTTTTTTTTGCAATGCAGCAAACGTTGTTGATATTGTGATCGATCCGATTTGCATTAAAGGGCCTAATGGGTGTGATTGATCTTTATGAGCTCTCTTGGAGCACGTTTTACATGATGTTGTCAATAAACAAGTTCTGTGCCCGAGCAGGGGTAGTCGCCAGCTGATTTTGCCAGGGCTTCAGCCCCGAATTTATTTTGTACAGTTGACTAACAAATATGAAACCATTATTCCGATCGAGCATTGAAACTTTGAGATGAGATGGACGTATTTAACATACAAGCGGACACGGGTGAACTCACTCTTCTTCATGCAGCAGATTTAACTTGAACGTTACCTTACCATAACACATAATTTGGAACGTAGGCTACGTGCGCGCGCAAGGTTGGACAGGTCATTGTTTGCATTTGATATTTGGTATACGTTACAAGGAAATCATGAAGTCATCAATGACAAGGTGGTGGTGGGGTTTATATATATATAGAACACTAGATGTGTTATAGTTCGTTTCTAATAGCAAACAGAAAATGTCAAGATAGCAACAAGTCAATACGTCCTCTAATTGTCAAAATATTATTGTCCATAATATGACTGTTGTCATATAATATTATGGACAATGATTATTGTCCATAATATATGATGAGTCAGTGGATTAATTTATGAAAAGTAAGCAGCAAGTCATGCAAAATGGGAATTATGAAAACCGTTTAGACTCTGGGCTAAGCCCCGAATGTTTTCAACTGCCCTGCATATTGAGTGAAACTGTCGGGCAGTGTGGTTGATCTGTATTGTTTAAAACCTGAAACAAATGAAATATGTAGGCCTAATGGAGATTCCAAAGCGCTCTTATTTGGTCAGAATCAAGGACAGTGATCGAGGATAGGTACGTCCGTCTTATGCACCGAAACTTTTTACAATGCAACACACTATTTAAAGAGCATCAAGCTATTCAAATCTATTATGTAAGCACAAATAACACAACAGTATATTAGTCAGTCATTTTTATTAGGTTAAACAGTGATTTGATAAAGTTTTTTTTTTAAGGCCCACCCACAATTGGTCTGGCCCATCCAAAACTGGAATCCTGGCGCCGTACTTTACCTGTTTGCACAATTTCACAAATAGTCATATGTGATTAATAATGTGACAAATAATCCCTGTGCACGGGGACCGAAACAATGCATGCCAACTTTTTCTGTGTTTATCACGTATTTTAACTTTCCCCCGCTGTCTTGCCGTTTTAATATTTTCCCGTAGAATATCCCATATTTTAATACTCTCATAACATTAGCCCTGCCATCGGGACTGTCTCTGTGTTGCCCTGTTGGTACCTCCTTGCCCTTCCAACAAAACAGATGTCAGATCGTTTTCCTTGCTTTAAGGCGAACTTAGAGTGATGTTAACCTATTTAAGTTTAAAGGCGTGATTGTTGTGAGAGCACGATTCATTTGCGCTTGCATGTTCGGCCGTATGTCTACATGCGCACCTGCCTACCATCAGGCTACTCAGCTACTAGAGAAAGAATTTCCCGTTTGTATGTTCACTCCAAGTTGGCCTACCATATACCAACTCAACACTGTAGACCCTAAACTGGCTATTTATATTTTTCTGTGAAATAAGCAAATGTGTTCAACTTTATGAAGCAGAATTACGCACTAGGCTACTTGGAACGTAACACATTTTTGTTTGGGCATGAGAGAGAATGACAGCGATTAACAAATTGCACTTGTTGCTGTTTACTAGGGATCGACCGATATGGTTTTTTGAGGGCCGATACAGATATCAATTATTACAAAAACAGGAGGCCGATAACCGATCGTAAAACCGATATGTCAGTTGTCAAAAAGGGGGGTAGATAGTAAAGGCGATATGCTGCAAAAATTTCATTCAAAAACATTTAATTATGCAAACTTTTCTTTCTTCTTTTGATACACAATTGTCCATCAACTTGCATCACTTGCAAGTGTAAATCCTGTGTATCATGTTAATCCAAGAGCTGAGTGATAGCAATTATTTTCATAGAGTAGGCCTACACAATGGGCTGTGTGCTTGTTAAGGGACCTGTCACAAAGAGGATGCTTTGCCATCATGTGTGTGAGTGCATGAGAGAGGGAGAGGGAGAGGTGCATGCGTGATGGCAAGTGTTACGGTTGAATAGTTTAACAAAACAGTTTTAAAATAGTTGTTAGGCTATTTAAACATGCAATTTGTGTCCATATGTAGGCTATAAGCTGCACTTTTGAGAGCCTAAAAGGCACGTTTATAGCCAGCTGAGGACGTGATTTAGTTCAGGTCGGATTAAATTACCGTGGTAAAGTTGGTTTTATATTGGACGTTGGATATTCGACACATTCGAAAAATCTATTTACCACTGACTACGATGGTCGACTACAAGGTCTGCCTATATTACACAAAGCTTCTTTTGTCCAAAAACCCATGTTTTGATTTTATGAATTTCTTATGCTGATAAAAGATTTCAATCTATTATGCGGCTTCACCTTTTGACTTACCCATACTAAAACACATCTCCTGAACTCGGCTTACTGCCCTTTCTAGGACACAAAGCTTCTTTTTCCCTAAAACCTGCTCTTTGATTTTATACAATTTTTAATGTTAAATGTTTCAAATCTATTATGCGGCTTGCCTTTTTGACCTACCCATGTCAAAACACATCTGGTGAACTTGGATTACTGCTCTATATAGTACACAAAGCTTACTTTTCCCCAAAACCCATCTTTGATTTTATATTAATATTTTACTATTCAAAAATGCTATAAATCTATAATGCGACTTCCACTTTCGACCTACCCATGTTAAAACACATCTGTTACACTCAGCTAACTGCCCTTCATAGTACACAAAGCTTCTTTTTTCCCAAAAACTCCCTCTTTGATTTTATATACATTTTTTACTATAAAAAAATGTTATACATTTATTATGTGCCTTCCCCTTTTGACCCACCCATCTCAAAATACATCTGCTGCACTAATCTAACTGCCCTACATAGTACACAAAGCTTCTTTTTTCCAAAAACTCCCTCTTTGATTTTATATACATTTTTTACTGTCAAAAAACGCTATAAATGTATTATGCGGCTTAACCTTTTGACCGACCCATGTCAAAACACATCTATTGCACTCATGTAACTGCCCTACATAGTACACAAAGCTTATTTTTTCCAAAAACTCCCTTATATAAAATATATAAAATCAAAGAGGAAGTTTTTGAAAAAAACAGTTAGCTAGGGCAGTTAGCTGAGTGTAACAGATGCGTTTTAACATGGGTAGGTCGAAAGTGGAAGTAGCATAATAGATTTATAGCATTTTTGAATAGTAAAAAAGCCGCATAATAGATTTAAAGCATTTTTTTTACATTAAAAATATTTATAAAAATCAAAGAATGGGTTTTTGGGAAAAAGAAGCTTTGTGTACTATATAGAGCAGTAACCCGAGTTCACCAGATGAGTTTTGACATGGGTAGGTCAAAAGGGCAAGCCGCATAATAGATTTGAAACATTTAACATTAAAAATTGTATAAAATCAAAGAGTAGGTTTTAGGGAAAAAGGAGCTTTGTGTACTAGAAAGGGCAGTAAGCCAAGTTCAGGAGATGTGTTTTAGTATGGGTAAGTCAAAAGGTGAAGCCGCATAATAGATTGAAATCTTTTATCAGCATAAAAAATTCATAAAATCAAAACATGGGTTTTTGGACAAAAGAAGCTTTGTGTAATATAGGCAGGCCTTGTTCAAACACATTAAAGTTGGTTTGACACAAACTCGACCCTCATAGTCGAATATCCATGTGTCGAATATCCAACGTCCAATATAAAACCAACTTTACCACGGTGATTAAATTACGGCTATGACAGTCCATTTCATAAGGAGCTATTAGACTTTTTGACGTTCGCTATCGCATAATTTAGGACTTGTCTACTATGTACTATGTCCGCTGAGGTGTCCCGTTATTCACAATTAACGAACGAGGCGGAGGCAGAGCAGCGATGCGGAACGAAGTGCTCCGTGTTCCATCCATTATTAGAGTCTCGTCGTGACGCTGGCTGTAGTGTGTTTCATGAGTTAGTTCATTGGTTTCATGAGAGATCGCGAGTGCCCGCCCGCACGCACTGACTAGCGATTGCAGTGAATACCGGACAGCGGTAAAATTACAGGGAGATCGCCTGAACGCGGCGGGCACGTCATCAAGCAGGTTTCGAACCGGCAATGCTGGGACAATTCTTCATGTGCTCCACACACCGACGTCTTGTCCATTGTGCCTCTGCAGTGATGCTGAACGAAGTGCTCTGTGTTACATCCATTATTAGAGTCTCGTGACGCTGGCTGTAGCGTGTGTGGGTCAAAGGCCCTCGTTTTCGTAAAAAAAGATTTTTTATTTCTCAGGCTGTTGCAGTTGATATCAGTGATTAATATGAATGCCCTCAGTGAACAGCACATCAAACAGACAACAAACAGTTGCAAACAGTCAGGCACTTGGTTTCATGAGAGATCGCGAGTGCCCGCACGCACGCACGGACTAGTGATTGCAGTGACTACCGGACAGTGGTAAAATTAAAGGGAGATCGCCTGACCGCGGCGGGCACGTCATCAAGCAGGCTTCGAACCGGCGATGCTGGGACAATTCTTCATGTGCTCCGCACACCGACGTCTTGTCCATTGTGCTACTCCCGACGCGCAGCACCCGAGTAGTTTGTAGGCTAACTAGTAAACAGCATCAGTAACGTGCATCAATCAGGAATTCGCTAAATAAAGGAAGTGGGTGCTTTACTTATTGATCCGGATCAAAGAGACAATAGCTCACAAAGTGGTGTTTTTGTAACTTCAGTGTAGATTATTGTGATTCATTGCAACTTCAGCAATGTAAGGTAGGCTCTTCCTTACCTTCAAAAAAAAGCTCCGTACAGCTGAAGTCCAGTCTACAGTCTGCCTCAGTGAGAAACTCTCTCTATGTTCAGTCTTCTATCCTGATTGGCTGCATTCGTGCTAACTAACAAATCAGACGGTATAGTGGGTGGGACAATGCTCTTGACCACAGAGTACAAGGAAGTTTATTGTCACATGCATATAGTTACTGGAAGTAAGAAATGCAGTGAAATTATGTCTGGTGTCAGCCTATTTGTGCATTAATGGGGGGGGGGGGGGTAAAGAGTGCAGTAGAAGAGGGGTTTAGTAGATTAAGTGGCAAGGGCTGCATAAAAAAGGTGGGGGAGGATTGGGATTGGGTGGGGGGCACCAACAAGGAGCACCCAAGAGCAACAGGGGCAAGGAAAAACTCCCTTACCAAGGAAGAAACCTTGGGCAGATCCACGGCTCAAGGGGCTAACCCAACTGCCAGGGGTCTTGGTGTGTGTGTTGGGGGGATGACAGGGGAGATGGGATAGTGTGCTGTGTATGTGGGGAGAGGGCAGTGTGCAATATGTGTGTTGGGGAAGCTTCCTCATGAGACAATGTGCTGTGTATTGGGGGGGGGGGGGGGGGGGGGCATTGTGCTGTAAGTAAGGGCAGGGACTTAATATTGCAAGCAGAATACTGTATGTATGATGTATGTGAGTGATGACAGTGAAGATGTGTGTGTGGGCGGGAGGGGAGTGGAGCAGTGACTGTGTGTGTGTGGGCAGTGTGCTGTAAGTATGTTGGGGATGTGTGTTGGAGAAGCTTCCTGATGAAATAATGTGCTGTGTATGTAGGGGGGGGGGGGGCAGGGACTTACTATTGCAAGCAGAGTACTGTATGTATGATGTATATGAGTGATGACAGTGAAGATGTGTATGTGGGCGGGAGGGGAGTGGAGCAGTGACTGTGTGTGTGTGTGTGTAGTGTGTAGGTGGGGGCAGTGTGCTGTAAGTATGTAGAGATCCTGAAGACAATGTGCTGTGTATGTAGGGGGGGGGGGGGGCAGTGTGCAACAAGTATGTAGAGGAGGCTTACTGTAGCAAGCAGTGTGCTGTATGTATGTGAAGTGATGACAGTGATGATGTAAGTGTGTGTGTTGGGGATGGGGGTGGGGGGGGGGCAGAAAGGCTAGGCAATCAAGGACATGGGTAGATGGAGGAGAAATCAAAAAGTAGCAAATGCAGGGAGCGAGAGACGCTTTACAGACAAAGGTGCGCGTTTCATTCTTTATCCATTTCAATATCGGCTTATCGGTGGAAAAAATGGCCGATACCGATAATTATAAAAATGCTAAATATCGGCCCTAATAATCGGCCCGGCCGATAATTGGTCGACCCCTTACTGTTTACCAATAAATACTATATATTTTTGCAAACAACAAAAACAGAAAGGATGGAGGCAGCAAAGCTAGAGATTGGGCAGGAACAAGGTCAATTGGTAGATATGCTTGTCAAAACGTTAGGAGCTGGATGTGGATGCATGAAGCACAAGTATGCTTTACTAACGTTACACGGTATACTAAAAGTAAGCCAAAGGTAAATGTAGCCTTTTTAGGGCTGTGTAAAGTTGACCAAATTACTGTAATATAGGCTGTTAGGCGTGAATAAAGTAGGCTACTTTGTTGCTACAACCCTTCCGACGTTAATGGGGACG
Organism: Alosa sapidissima; assembly: GCF_018492685.1. Taxonomy (NCBI): domain Eukaryota; kingdom Metazoa; phylum Chordata; class Actinopteri; order Clupeiformes; family Clupeidae; genus Alosa; species Alosa sapidissima. The sequence goes on from NC_055964.1 coordinate 2,025,298, forward strand.
ATGTTGACATTTTTCCGTATTTTGGGTGAGAAACCTGGGGCATCTCCCTTATTTTCAATGTTCAATGTTGACAGCTATGGAACGAAAGAGAACGTAATATGGCACCAGAAATCCCACTCCCTCTAGAACCTTTGCTAGTGCCTATGTCCCTCAGTCTCCATTGAGTCTCTATGAAAGCCGCAGCGTGAGGCCTTTATCTGGCTACTCTGCAAGAAAGAAGGAAATGAGGGGTAAACGTGGTGTGCAGAGAGGGGTGCCCGAAGTGTGAAGACTGAGACTGAGAGATAAATGGAAAATTATGCACCTAGGCCACTTTGAAATGTTGCTGTTTTCCCTCCCCTGTTCTCCTCCGGTGGTCCATTCCATAAATACCGAACGGTCCCCTATCTAAAATAACACATACTTGAAGTACCATTCATGATATGTTGTCAAATATTGAAGTCGTGGGAAGTTTACATAATTTAAGCTTTAGGATGTTTCATTCGTCCCCCATGCTGTTTCATTTGTCCCAGCCAGGAGGGACGATTGAAACAAAACACACATTCGACTTCTCCTTAAATAACTCTTAAACGGTTTTGTTCAGAGCTATACATGCAACTGCATTTGACAAAGGACAGATGTATGTTGCTAGTGACAAAATATTAACTTTCAGTGTTTTACGATGTCTTTGTCATGGAGAAGTGTTTTTCCCCATGCATTTATTCTAGGCTACTGTCGCGAGAGAAGCGGGTTCTGTGTTGCGTTCATTTCAGTGACTGACGCGACAGAAGCGGGGTCTGTGTTGTGTTGCGTTGCGTTAATTTATTTTCATTGGGCATACCATGCCGTGCCGTCCACAGCTCTTCAGTTCCGACAAAGCCGGGCCGCGTGCAGGCCGCGTGTTTGTATGGTTATATTGCTTGACAGGGGGGGATCCCAAGCAGCTTTCAGCCATAAGGCTACTTTGAGAACATTTCTCACCTGACACTAATATTTAAAATGTTGAAAACTATTTCGGCATTGCCTATAATCAGTTTAATTAAATGTAATGTTAGTTGTAGCCTAAACAAACGCTCTGGGTAGAGTGCTGCTCTGGGTAGAGTGCCGGGTAGAGTGATGCTCTGGGTAGAGTACTGGGTAGAGTGCTGCTGTGGTTAGAGTGCTGCTCTGGGTACTGCTCTGGGTTGAGTGCTGCTCTGGGTAGAGTGCTGGGTAGAGTTCTGCTCTAGGTAGAGTACTGCTCAGGGTAGAGTGCTGCTCAGGGTAGAGTGCTGCTCTGGGTACTGCTCAGGGTAGAGTGCTGCTCTGGGTAGACTGCTAGGTAGAGTGCTGCTCTTGGTAGAGTGCTGTTCTGGGTATAGTGCTTCTCTGGGAAGAGTGCTGGGTAGAGTACTGCTCTGGGTAGAGTGCTGCTCTAGGTAGAGTGCTGGGTAGAGTCTGCTCTGGGTAGAGTGTTGCTCAAGGTAGAGTACTTCTCAAGGTTGAGTACTGCTCTGGGTTGAGTCTGCTTTGGGTAGAGTGCTGGGTAGAGTGCTGCTCTGGGTAGAGTTCTGCTTTGTGTAGAGTGTTGCTCAAGGTAGATTACTGCTCTGAGAAGAGTGCTGCTCTGGGTAGAGTGCTGGGTAGAGTGCTGCTCTGGGTAGAGTCTGCTCTGGGTAGAGTGCTGCTCTGGGTAGAGTCTGCTCTGGGTAGAGTGCTGGGTAGAGTGCTGCTCAAGGTAGAGTACCTCTCAAGGTTGAGTGCTGCTCTGGGTAGAATGTTGCTCAAGGAAGAGTACTGCTCTGGGTAGAGTGCTAGGTAGAGTGCTGCTCTTGGTAGAGTGCTGTTCTGGGTATAGTGCTTCTCTGGGTAGAGTGCTGCTCTGGGTAGAGGGCTGCTCTGGGTAGAGTGCTGCTCTGGGTACTGCTCTGGGTAGAGTGCTGGATAGAGTGCTGCTCTGGGTAGAGTACTGCTCAGGGTAGAGTGCTGCTCTGGGTACTGCTCTGGGTAGAGTTATGCTCTGGGTAGAGTACTGGGTAGAGTGCTGCTCTGGCTAGAGTGCTGCTCAGGGTAGAGTGCTGCTCTGGGTAGAGTGCTGCTCTGGGTAGAGTGCTGATCAAGGTAGAGTGCTGGGTAGAGTGCTTCTCTGGGTAAAGTGCTGGGTAGAGTGCTGCTCTGGGTACTGCTCTGGGTAGAGTGCTGCTCTGGGTAGAGTACTGGGTAGAGTGCTGCTCTGGGTAGAGTCCTGCTCTGGGTAGAGTGCTGCTCTGGGTAGAGTGCTTCAATGGGTAGAGTACTGCTCTGGGTAGAGTGCTGCTCTGGGTAGAGTCTTCTCTGGGTAAAGTGCTGGGTAGAGAGCTGCTCTGGGTAGAGTGCTGGGTGGAGTGCTGCTCTTAGTAGAGTGCTGCTCTGGGTACTGCTCTGGGTAGAGTGCCGAGTAGAGTGATGCTCTGGGTAGAGTACTGGGTAGAGTGCTGCTGTGGTTAGAGTAGTGGGTAGAGTGCTGCTCTGGGTAGAGTCCTGCTCTGGGTAGAGTAGTGGGTAGAGTGCTGCTCTGGGTAGAGTCCTGCTCTGGGTAGAGTGCTGCTCTGGGTAGAGTGCTTCAATGGGTAGAGTACTGCTCAGGGTAGAGTGCTGGGTAGAGTGCTTCAATGGGTAGAGTGCTGCTCTGGGTAGAGTCCTGCTCTGGGTAGAGTCCTGCTCTGGGTAGATTGCTGCTCTGGGTAGAGTGTTGCTCTGGGTAGAGTGCTGGGTAGAGTACTTCAATGGGTAGAGTACTGCTCAGGGTAGAGTGCTGCTCTGGGTAGAGTGCTGCTCTTGGTAGAGTGCTGCTCTGGGTACTGCTCTGGGTAGAGTGCTGGGTAGAGTGCTTCAATGGGTAGAGTACTGCTCAGGGTAGAGTGCTGCTCTGGGTAGAGTGCTGCTCTTGGTAGAGTGCTGCTCTGGTTACTGCTCTGGGTAGAGTGCTGCTCTGGGTAGAGTGCTGCTCTGAGTAGAGTGCTGGGTAGAGTGCTGCTCTGGGTAGAGTGCTTCAATGGGTAGAGTACTGCTCTGGTTAGTGTGCTGCTCTGGGTAGAATGCTGGGTGGAATGCTGCTCTGGGTAGAGTGGTGGGTAGAGTGCTGCTCTGGGTAGAGTGCTGCTCTGGGTACTGCTCTGGGTAGAGTGCTGGTCTGGGAAGAGTTCTGGGTAGAGTGCTGCCCAGGGTAGAGTGCTGCTCTAGTGCTGCTCTGGGTAGAGTGCTGCTCTGGTTAGAGTACTGCTCTGGGTACTGCTCTGGGTAGAGTGCTGCTCTGGGTAGAATGCTGGGTGGAATGCTGCTCTGGGTAGAGTGGTGGGTAGAGTGCTGCTCTGGGTAGAGTACTGCTCAGGGTAGAGTGCTGCTCTGGGTAGAGTACTGCTCTTTGTAGAGTGCTGGGTAGAGTGCTGCTCTGGGTACTGCTCTGGGAAGAGTGCTGCTCTGGGTACTGCTCTGGGTAGAGTGCTGGTAGAGTGCTGCTCAGGGTATAGGGCTGCTCTACTGCTGATCTGAGTAGAGTGCTGGGTAGAGTGCTGCTCTGGGTAGAGTACTGTTCTGGTTAGAGTGCTGCTCTGGGTACAGCTCTGGGTAGAGGTAGTGTGCTGCTCTGGTTAGAGTGCTGGATAGGGTGCTGCTCTTGGTAGAGTGCTGCTCTTGTTAGAGTGCTGCTCAAGGTAGAGTCTGCTCTGAGTAGAGTGCTAGGTAGAGTGCCGCTCAGGGTAGAGCACTGCTCAGAGTAGAGTACTGGTAGAGTGCTGCTCTGGGTAGAGTGCTGCTCTGGGTAGAGTGCTGCTCTGGGAAGAGTGCTGCTCTGAGTAGAGTACTGCTCTGGGTCAAGTGCTGCTCTGGGTACTGCTCTGGGTAGAGTGCTGCTCTTTGTAGAGTGCTGGGTAGAGTGCTGCTCTGGGTACTGCTCTGGGAAGAGTGCTGCTCTGGGTAGAGGGCTGCTCTGGGTAGAGTGCTTCAATGGGTAGAGTACTGCTCAGGGTAGAGTGCTGCTCTGGGTAGAGTGCTGGGTAGAGTGCTTCAATGGGTAGAGTGCTGGGTAGAGTACTGCTCTGGGTAGAATACTGCTCTGGGTCGAGTGCTGCTCTGGGTACTGCTCTGGGTAGAGTGCTGCTCTGGGAAGAGTTCTGGGTAGAGTGCTGCCCAGGGTAGAGTGCTGCTCTAGCTAGTGCTGCTCTGGGTAGAGTGCTGCTCTGGGTAGAGTGCTGCTCTGGGTAGAGTACTGCTCTGGTTAGAATGCTGCTCTGGGTACTGCTCTGGGTAGAGTGCTGCTCTGGGTAGAGTGCTGGGTAGGGTGCTGCTCTTGGTAGATTGCTGCTCTTGGTAGAGTGCTGCTCAAGGTAGAGTACTGCTCAGGGTAGAGTGCTGGATAGAGTGCTGCTCTGGGTAGAGTGCTGGGTAGAGTTCTTCTCTGGGTAGAGTGCTGCTCTGGGTAGAGGGCTGCTCTGGGTAGAGTGCTGCTCTGGGTACTGCTCTGGGTAGAGTGCTGGATAGAGTGCTGCTCTGGGTAATGTGCTGCTCTGGGTAGAGTACTGCTCAGGGTAGAGTGCTGCTCTGGGTACTGCTCTGGGTAGAGTTATGCTCTGGGTAGAGTGCTGGGTAGAGTGCTGCTCTGGGTATAGTGCTGCCCAGGGAAGAGTGCTGCTCAGGGTAGAATGCTGCTCTAGTGCTGCTCTGAGTAGAGTGCTGCTCTGGGCAGAGTGCTGCTCAGGGTAGAGTGCTGCTTTAGTGCTGCTCTGTGTAGAGTGTTGCTCTGGGTAGAGGGCTGCTCTGGGTAGAGTGCTGCTCTGGGTACTGTTCTGTGTAGAGTGCTGCTCTGCGTAGAGTGCTGCTCTGTGTAGAGTGCTGCTCTGGCTAGAGTGCTGCTCTGGGTAGAGTGCTGGGTAGAGTGTTTCACTGGGTAGAGTGCTGCTCTGGGTAGAAGGCTGCTCTGGGTAGAGTGCTGCTCCGGGTAGTGTTGCACTGGGTAGAGTGCTGCTGTTAGTTTAGTGTGCTTAGTGATGGGTCAGAATGGCTGGGTCAGAGTCACTAGGTCAGAATTACTGGGTCAAAATGGCTAGATCAGAATGGCGCGGTCAAAATGGCTGGGTCAGAATCGCTGGCTCAAAATGGCTAGGTCAGGGTCGCTGGGTCAGAATCTACTGCTCTGGGTAGAGTACTGCTCTGGGTCGAGTGCTGCTCTGGGTACTGCTCTGGGTAGAGTGCTGCTCTGGGAAGAGTTCTGGGTAGAGTGCTGCCCAGGGTAGAGTGCTGCTCTAGTGCTGCTCTGGGTAGAGGGCTGCTCTACTGCTGCTCTGAGTAGAGTGCTGGGTAGAGTGCTGCTCTGGGTAGAATGCTGGGTGGAATGCTGCTCTGGGTAGAGTGGTGGGTAGAGTGCTGCTCTGGGTAGAGTGCTGCTCTGGGTACTGCTCTGGGTAGAGTGCTTGGTAGAGTGATGCTCTGGGTAGAGTGCAGGGTAGAGTGCTGCTCTGGGTAGAGTACTGCCCTGGGTAGAGTACTGCTCTTTGTAGAGTGCTGGGTAGAGTGCTGCTCTGGGTAGAGTGCTGCTCTGGGTACTGCTCTGGGAAGAGTGCTGCTCTGGGTACTGCTCTGGGTAGAGTGCTGGTAGAGTGCTGCTCTGGGTAGAGTGCTGCTCAGGGTAGAGGGCTGCTCTACTGCTGCTCTGAGTAGAGTGCTGGGTAGAGTGCTGCTCTGGGTAGAGTACTGTTCTGGTTAGAGTGCTGCTCTGGGTACAGCTCTGGGTAGAGGTAGAGTGCTGCTCTGGGTAGAGTGCTGGATAGGGTGCTGCTCTTGTTAGAGTGCTGCTCTTGTTAGAGTGCTGCTCAAGGTAGAGTCTGCTCTGAGTAGAGTGCTGGGTAGAGTGCTTCTTCAGGGTAGAGCACTGCTCAGATTAGAGTTCTGGGTAGAGTGCTGATCTGGGTAGAGTGCTGCTCTGGGTAGAGTGCTGCTCTGGGTAGAGTGCTGGGTAGAGTGCTGCTCTGGGTAGAGTACAGCTCAGGGTAGAGTGCTGAGTATTGCTCTGGGTAGAGGGCTGCTCTGGGTAGAGTGCTGCTCTGGGTAGAGTGCTGCTCTGTGTAGAGTGCTGCTCTGGGTACTGCTCTGGGTAGAGTACTGCTCTAGGTAGAGTGCTGCTCTGGGTAGAGTGCTGCTCTGGGTAGAGTGCTGCTCTGGGTAGAGTCTGCTCTGGGTAGAGTGCTGCTCTGGGTAGAGTACTGCTCTGGGTACTGCTCTGGGTAGAGTGCTGGGTAGAGTACTGCTCTGGGTAGAGTGCTGCTCTGGGTGCTTCTCTGGGTAGAGTGCTGCTATCGGTACTGCTCTGGGTAGATTGCTGCTCTGGGTAGAGTAATGCTCTGGGTACTGCTCTGGGTAGAGTGCTGGGTAGAGTGCTGCTCAGGGTAGAGGACTGCTCTACTGCTGCTCTGAGTAGTGCTGCTCTGGGTAGAGTGCTGCTCTGGGTAGAGTACTGCTATGGTTAGAGAACTGCTCTGGGTACTGCTCTGGGTAGAGTACTGCTACTGCTGCTCTAAGTAGAGTGCTGCTCTGGGTAGAGTGCTGCTCTGGGAAGAGTACTGCTCTGGTTAGAGTGCTGCTCTGGGTTCTGCTCTGGGTAGAGTACTGCTCTGGGTAGATTGCTGCTCTGGTTAGAGTGCTGCTGAGGATAAAGGGCTGCTCTAGGGCTGCTCTGAGTAAAGTGCTGCTCTGGGTAGAGTGCTGCTCTGGGTACTGCTTCGGGTAGAGTGCTGCTCTGGGTAGAGTGCTGCTATTGGTAGAGTGCTGGGTAGAGTGCTGCTCTGGGTAGAGTACTGGGTAGAGTGTTGCTCTGGGTAGAGTGCGGCTCTGGGTACTGCTCTGGGAAGAGTGCTGGGTAGAGTGCTGCTATGGGTAGAGTGCTAGGTAGAGTGCTTCAATGGGTAGAGTACTACTCTGGGTAGAGTGCTGCTCTGGGTAGAGTCTTCTCTTGGTAAAGTGCTGGGAAGAGAGCTGCTCTGTGTAGAGTGTTGCTCAAGGTAGAGTACTGCTCTGGGAAGAGTGCTGATCTGGAAACTGCTCTGGGTAGAGTGCTGCTCTAGGTAGAGTGCTTGGTAGAGTACTGCTCTGGGTAGAGTGCTGCTCTAGGTAGAGTGCTGGGTAGAGTCTGCTTTGGGTAGATTGCTGGGTAGAGTGCTGCTCAAGGGAGAGTACTTCTCAAGGTTGAGTACTGCTCTGGGTTGAGTCTGCTTTGGGTAGAGTGCTGGGTAGTGTGCTGCTCTGGGTAGAGTGCTGCTTTGTGTAGAGTGTTGCTCAAGGTAGATTACTGCTCTGGGAAGAATGCTGCTCTGGGTACTGCTCTGGGTAGAGTGCTGGGTAGGGTGCTGCTCTTGGTAGATTGCTGCTCTTGGTAGAGTACTGCTCAGGGTAGAGTGCTGGATAGAGTGCTGCTCAGGGCTGCTCTGGGTAGAGTGCTGCTCTGGGTAGAGTGCTGGGTAGGGTGCTGCTCTGGGTAGAGGGCTGGGTAGAGTGCTGCTCTGGGTATAGTCTGCACTGAGTAGAGTGCTGGGTAAAGTGCTGAGGTAGAGTGCTGCTCTGGGCACTGCTCAGGGTAGAGTATTGCTCTGGGTACTGCTCTGGGTAGAGTGCTTCTCTGGGTATAGTGCTGCTCTGTGTACTGCTCTGGGTAGAGTGCTGGGTGGAGTGCTGTTCTGGGTAGAGTGCTGGGTAGAGTGCTGCTCTGGGTGCTGCTCTGAGTAGATTGCTGCTCTGGGTAGAGTGCTGGGTGGAGTGCTCTTCTGGGTAGAGTGCTGGGTAGAGTGCTGCCCTGGGTGCTGCTCTGAGTAGATTGCTGCTCTGGGTAGAGTGCTGCTCTGTGTGCTGCTCTTGGTAGAGTGCTGCACTGGGTAGAGTGTTGGGTAGAGCGCTTCTCTGGGTACTGCTCTGGGTAGAGTGATGCTCTGGGTACTGCTCTGTGTAGAGTGTTGCTCTGGGTAGAGGGCTGCTCTGGGTAGAGTGCTGCTCTGGGTACTGTTCTGTGTAGAGTGCTGCTCTGCGTAGAGTGCTGCTCTGTGTAGAGTGCTGCTCTGGCTAGAGTGCTGCTCTGGGTAGAGTGCTGGGTAGAGTGTTTCACTGGGTAGAGTGCTGCTCTGGGTAGAAGGCTGCTCTGGGTAGAGTGCTGCTCCGGGTAGTGTTGCACTGGGTAGAGTGCTGCTGTTAGTTTAGTGTGCTTAGTGATGGGTCAGAATGGCTGGGTCAGAGTCACTAGGTCAGAATTACTGGGTCAAAATGGCTAGATCAGAATGGCGCGGTCAAAATGGCTGGGTCAGAATCGCTGGCTCAAAATGGCTAGGTCAGGGTCGCTGGGTCAGAATCTACTGCTCTGGGTAGAGTACTGCTCTGGGTCGAGTGCTGCTCTGGGTACTGCTCTGGGTAGAGTGCTGCTCTGGGAAGAGTTCTGGGTAGAGTGCTGCCCAGGGTAGAGTGCTGCTCTAGTGCTGCTCTGGGTAGAGGGCTGCTCTACTGCTGCTCTGAGTAGAGTGCTGGGTAGAGTGCTGCTCTGGGTAGAATGCTGGGTGGAATGCTGCTCTGGGTAGAGTGGTGGGTAGAGTGCTGCTCTGGGTAGAGTGCTGCTCTGGGTACTGCTCTGGGTAGAGTGCTTGGTAGAGTGATGCTCTGGGTAGAGTGCAGGGTAGAGTGCTGCTCTGGGTAGAGTACTGCCCTGGGTAGAGTACTGCTCTTTGTAGAGTGCTGGGTAGAGTGCTGCTCTGGGTAGAGTGCTGCTCTGGGTACTGCTCTGGGAAGAGTGCTGCTCTGGGTACTGCTCTGGGTAGAGTGCTGGTAGAGTGCTGCTCTGGGTAGAGTGCTGCTCAGGGTAGAGGGCTGCTCTACTGCTGCTCTGAGTAGAGTGCTGGGTAGAGTGCTGCTCTGGGTAGAGTACTGTTCTGGTTAGAGTGCTGCTCTGGGTACAGCTCTGGGTAGAGGTAGAGTGCTGCTCTGGGTAGAGTGCTGGATAGGGTGCTGCTCTTGTTAGAGTGCTGCTCTTGTTAGAGTGCTGCTCAAGGTAGAGTCTGCTCTGAGTAGAGTGCTGGGTAGAGTGCTTCTTCAGGGTAGAGCACTGCTCAGATTAGAGTTCTGGGTAGAGTGCTGATCTGGGTAGAGTGCTGCTCTGGGTAGAGTGCTGCTCTGGGTAGAGTGCTGGGTAGAGTGCTGCTCTGGGTAGAGTACAGCTCAGGGTAGAGTGCTGAGTATTGCTCTGGGTAGAGGGCTGCTCTGGGTAGAGTGCTGCTCTGGGTAGAGTGCTGCTCTGTGTAGAGTGCTGCTCTGGGTACTGCTCTGGGTAGAGTACTGCTCTAGGTAGAGTGCTGCTCTGGGTAGAGTGCTGCTCTGGGTAGAGTGCTGCTCTGGGTAGAGTCTGCTCTGGGTAGAGTGCTGCTCTGGGTAGAGTACTGCTCTGGGTACTGCTCTGGGTAGAGTGCTGGGTAGAGTACTGCTCTGGGTAGAGTGCTGCTCTGGGTGCTTCTCTGGGTAGAGTGCTGCTATCGGTACTGCTCTGGGTAGATTGCTGCTCTGGGTAGAGTAATGCTCTGGGTACTGCTCTGGGTAGAGTGCTGGGTAGAGTGCTGCTCAGGGTAGAGGACTGCTCTACTGCTGCTCTGAGTAGTGCTGCTCTGGGTAGAGTGCTGCTCTGGGTAGAGTACTGCTATGGTTAGAGAACTGCTCTGGGTACTGCTCTGGGTAGAGTACTGCTACTGCTGCTCTAAGTAGAGTGCTGCTCTGGGTAGAGTGCTGCTCTGGGAAGAGTACTGCTCTGGTTAGAGTGCTGCTCTGGGTTCTGCTCTGGGTAGAGTACTGCTCTGGGTAGATTGCTGCTCTGGTTAGAGTGCTGCTGAGGATAAAGGGCTGCTCTAGGGCTGCTCTGAGTAAAGTGCTGCTCTGGGTAGAGTGCTGCTCTGGGTACTGCTTCGGGTAGAGTGCTGCTCTGGGTAGAGTGCTGCTATTGGTAGAGTGCTGGGTAGAGTGCTGCTCTGGGTAGAGTACTGGGTAGAGTGTTGCTCTGGGTAGAGTGCGGCTCTGGGTACTGCTCTGGGAAGAGTGCTGGGTAGAGTGCTGCTATGGGTAGAGTGCTAGGTAGAGTGCTTCAATGGGTAGAGTACTACTCTGGGTAGAGTGCTGCTCTGGGTAGAGTCTTCTCTTGGTAAAGTGCTGGGAAGAGAGCTGCTCTGTGTAGAGTGTTGCTCAAGGTAGAGTACTGCTCTGGGAAGAGTGCTGATCTGGAAACTGCTCTGGGTAGAGTGCTGCTCTAGGTAGAGTGCTTGGTAGAGTACTGCTCTGGGTAGAGTGCTGCTCTAGGTAGAGTGCTGGGTAGAGTCTGCTTTGGGTAGATTGCTGGGTAGAGTGCTGCTCAAGGGAGAGTACTTCTCAAGGTTGAGTACTGCTCTGGGTTGAGTCTGCTTTGGGTAGAGTGCTGGGTAGTGTGCTGCTCTGGGTAGAGTGCTGCTTTGTGTAGAGTGTTGCTCAAGGTAGATTACTGCTCTGGGAAGAATGCTGCTCTGGGTACTGCTCTGGGTAGAGTGCTGGGTAGGGTGCTGCTCTTGGTAGATTGCTGCTCTTGGTAGAGTACTGCTCAGGGTAGAGTGCTGGATAGAGTGCTGCTCAGGGCTGCTCTGGGTAGAGTGCTGCTCTGGGTAGAGTGCTGGGTAGGGTGCTGCTCTGGGTAGAGGGCTGGGTAGAGTGCTGCTCTGGGTATAGTCTGCACTGAGTAGAGTGCTGGGTAAAGTGCTGAGGTAGAGTGCTGCTCTGGGCACTGCTCAGGGTAGAGTATTGCTCTGGGTACTGCTCTGGGTAGAGTGCTTCTCTGGGTATAGTGCTGCTCTGTGTACTGCTCTGGGTAGAGTGCTGGGTGGAGTGCTGTTCTGGGTAGAGTGCTGGGTAGAGTGCTGCTCTGGGTGCTGCTCTGAGTAGATTGCTGCTCTGGGTAGAGTGCTGGGTGGAGTGCTCTTCTGGGTAGAGTGCTGGGTAGAGTGCTGCCCTGGGTGCTGCTCTGAGTAGATTGCTGCTCTGGGTAGAGTGCTGCTCTGTGTGCTGCTCTTGGTAGAGTGCTGCACTGGGTAGAGTGTTGGGTAGAGCGCTTCTCTGGGTACTGCTCTGGGTAGAGTGATGCTCTGGGTACTGCTCTGGGTAGAGTTCTGATCTGGGTAGAGGACTGATCTGGGTAGAGTGCTGGGTAGAGTACTGCTCTGGGTAGAGTGCTGCTCTGGGTGCTTCTCTGGGTAGAGTGCTGCTATCGGTACTGCTCTGGGTAGAGTGCTGCTCTGGGTAGAGTAATGCTCTGGGTACTGCTCTGGGTAGAGTGCTGCTCTGGGTAGAGTACTGGGTAGAGTGTTGCTCTGGGTAGAGTGCGGCTCTGGGTACTGCTCTGGGTAGAGTGCTGCTCTGGGTAGAGTGCTGGGTAGAGTGCTGCTATGGGTAGAGTGCTGGGTAGAGTGCTTCAATGGGTAGAGTACTACTCTGGGTAGAGTGCTGCTCTGGGTAGAGTCTTCTCTGGGTAAAGTGCTGGGTAGAGAGCTGCTCTGTGTAGAGTGTTGCTCAAGGTAGAGTACTGCTCTGGGAAGAGTGCTGCTCTGGGTACTGCTCTTGGTAGAGTGCTGATCTGGAAACTGCTCTGGGTAGAGTGCTGCTCTAGGTAGAGTGCTTGGTAGAGTACTGCTCTGGGTAGAGTGCTGGGTAGAGTCTGCTCTGGGTAGAGTGCTGAGTATAGTGCTGCTCAAGGTAGAGTACTTCTCAAGGTTGAGTACTGCTCTGGGTTGAGTCTGCTTTGGGTAGAGTGCTGGGTAGTGTGCTGCTCTGGGTAGAGTGCTGCTTTGTGTAGAGTGTTGCTCAAGGTAGATTACTGCTCTGCGAAGAGTGCTGCTCTGGGTACTGCTCTTGGTAGAGTGCTGCTCTGGGTAGTGCTGGGTAGAGTGCTGCTCTGGGTAGAGTCTGCTCTGGGTGGAGTGCTGGGTAGAGTTCTGCTCAAGGTAGAGTACCTCTCAAGGTTGAGTGCTGCTCTGGATAGAGTGCTGATCTGGGTAGAATGTTGCTCAAGGTAGAGTACTTCTCTGGGTACTGCTCTTGGTAGATTGCTGCTCTAGTTACTTCTCTGGGTAGAGTGCTGCTCTGGGTAGAGTGCTGGGTAGAGTGCTGCTCTGGGTAAAGTGCTGCTCTGGGTACTGCTCTGGGTAGAGTGTTAAGTGCTGCTCTGGGTAGAGTGCTGCTCTGGGTAAAGTGCTGCTCTGGGTACTGCTCTGGGTAGAGTCTGCTGAGTGTAGAGTACTGCTCTAGGTAGAGTGCTGCTCAAGGTAGAGAACTATTGTGGGTAGAATGCTGCTCTGGATACTGCTTAAGGTAGAGTACTGCTCAAGGTAGAGTACTGCTCTGGGTTGAGTGCTGCTCTAGGAACTGCTTTGAGTAGGGTGCTGCTCTGGGTAGAGTGCTGGGTAGAGTGCTGCTCTGGGTAAAGTACTGCTCAGGGTAGAGTGCTGAGTACTGCTCTGGGTAGAGTACTGGGCACTGCTCTGGGCGACTTTAAAGTGCTGCTCTGGGTAGTGTGCTGGGTAGAGTGCTGCTCAGGGTAGAGTACTGCTCTGGATAGAGTACTGCTCTGGGTAGAGTGCTGCTCAAGGTAGAGAACTGCTCTAGGTAATTGCTGCTCTGGGCACTGCTCAGGGTAGAGTGCTGCTCTTGGTGCTGCTCTGAGTAGATTGCTGCTCTGGGTAGAGTGCTGCTCTGTGTGCTTCTCTTGGTAGAGTGCTGCACTGGGTAGAGTGTTGGGTAGAGCGCTGCTCTGGGTACTGCTCTGGGTAGAGTGATGCTCTGGGTACTGCTCTGGGTAGAGTTCTGATCTGGGTAGAGGACTGATCTGGGTAGAGTGCTGGGTAGAGTACTGCTCTGGGTAGAGTGCTGCTCTGGGTGCTTCTCTGGGTAGAGTGCTGCTATCTGTACTGCTCTGGGTAGAGTGCTGCTCTGGGGAGAGTAATGCTCTGGGTACTGCTCTGGGTAGAGTGCTGGGTAGAGTGCTGCTCAGGGTAGAGGACTGCTCTACTGCTGCTCTGAGTAGTGCTGCTCTGGGTAGAGTACTGCTATGGTTAGAGAACTGCTCTGGGTACTGCTCTGGATAGAGTACTTCTACTGCTGCTCTAAGTAGAGTGCTGCTCTGGGTAGAGTGCTGCTCTGGGTAGAGTACTGCTCTGGTTAGAGTGCTGCTCTGGGTACTGCTCTGGGTAGAGTACTGCTCTGGGTAGATTGCTGCTCTGGTTAGAGTGCTGCTGAGGATAAAGGGCTGCTCTAGGGCTGCTCTGAGTAAAGTGCTGCTCTGGGTACTGCTATGGGTAGAGTGCTGCTCTGGGTGCTGCTCTGGGTACTGCTCTGGTTAGAGTGCTGGGTAGAGTACTGCTCTGGGTAGAGTGCCAGGTAGAGTGATGCTCTGGGTGAGTACTGGGTAGAGTTCTGCTGTGGTTAGAGTGCTGCTCTGGGTACTGCTCTGGGTAGAGTGCTGGGTAGAGTTCTGCTCTAGGTAGAGTACTGCTTCGGGTAGAGTGCTGCTCTGGGTAGAGTGCTGCTATTGGTAGAGTGCTGGGTAGAGTGCTGCTCTGGCTAGAGTGCTGCTATGGGTAGAGTGCTGGGTAGAGTGCTTCAATGGGTAGAGTACTACTCTGGGTAGAGTGCTGCTCTGGGTAGAGTGCTGGGTAGAGTGCTGCTCTGGGTAGAGTCTTCTCTGGGTAAAGTGCTGGGTAGAGAGCTGCTCTGTGTAGAGTGTTGCTCAAGGTAGAGTACTGTTCTGGGAAGAGTGCTGCTCTGGGTACTGCTCTTGGTAGAGTGCTGATCTGTTAACTGCTCTGGGTTGAGTGCTGCTCTAGGTAGAGTACTTGGTAGAGTACTGCTCTGGGTAGAGTGCTGCTCTAGGTAGAGTGCTGGGTAGAGTCTGCTCTGGGTAGAGTGCTGGGTAGAGTGCTGCTCAAGGTAGAGTACTTCTCAAGGTTGAGTACTGCTCTGGGTTGAGTCTGCTTTGGGTAGAGTGCTGGGTAGAGTGCTGCTTTGTGTAGAGTGTTGCTCAAGGTAGATTACTGCTCTGGGAAGAGTGCTGCTCTGGGTACTGCTCTGGGTAGAGTGCTGGGTAGGGTGCTGCTCTTGGTAGATTGCTGCTCAAGGTAGAGTACTGCTCAGGGTAGAGTGCTGGATAGAGTGCTGCTCAGGGCTGCTCTGGGTAGAGTGCTGGGTAGGGTGCTGCTCTGGGTAGAGGGCTGGGTAGAGTGCTGCTCTGGGTATAGTCTGCACTGAGTAGAGTGCTGGGTAAAGTGCTGAGGTAGAGTGCTGCTCTGGGCACTGCTCAGGGTAGAGTACTGCTCTGGGTACTGCTCTGGGTAGAGTGCTTCTCTGGGTATAGGGCTGCTCTGTGTGCTGCTCTGGGTAGAGTGCTGGGTGGAGTGCTGTTCTGGGTAGAGTGCTGGGTAGAGTGCTGCTCTGGGTGCTGCTCTGAGTAGATTGCTGCTCTGGGTAGAGTGCTGGGTAGAGTGCTGCTTTGTGTAGAGTGTTGCTCAAGGTAGATTACTGCTCTGGGAAGAGTGCTGCTCTGGGTACTGCTCTGGGTAGAGTGCTGGGTAGGGTGCTGCTCTTGGTAGATTGCTGCTCAAGGTAGAGTACTGCTCAGGGTAGAGTGCTGGATAGAGTGCTGCTCAGGGCTGCTCTGGGTAGAGTGGTGCTCTGGGTAGAGTGCTGGGTAGGGTGCTGCTCTGGGTAGAGGGCTGGGTAGAGTGCTGCTCTGGGTATAGTCTGCACTGAGTAGAGTGCTGGGTAAAGTGCTGAGGTAGAGTGCTGCTCTGGGCACTGCTCAGGGTAGAGTACTGCTCTGGGTACTGCTCTGGGTAGAGTGCTTCTCTGGGTATAGGGCTGCTCTGTGTGCTGCTCTGGGTAGAGTGCTGGGTGGAGTGCTGTTCTGGGTAGAGTGCTGGGTAGAGTGCTGCTCTGGGTGCTGCTCTGAGTAGATTGCTGCTCTGGGTAGAGTGCTGGGTGGAGTGCTGTTCTGGGTAGAGTGCTGGGTAGAGTGCTGCTCTGGGTGCTGCTCTGAGTAGATTGCTGCTCTGGGTAGAGTGCTGCTCTGTGTGCTGCTCTTGGTAGAGTGCTGCACTGGGTAGAGTGTTGGGTAGAGCGCTGCTCTGGGTACTGCTCTGGGTAGAGTGATGCTCTGGGTACTGCTCTGGGTAGAGTTCTGATCTGGGTAGAGGACTGATCTGGGTAGAGTGCTGGGTAGAGTACTGCTCTGGGTAGAGTGCTGCTCTGGGTGCTTCTCTGGGTAGAGTGCTGCTATCGGTACTGCTCTGGGTAGATTGCTGCTCTGGGTAGAGTAATGCTCTGGGTACTGCTCTGGGTAGAGTGCTGGGTAGAGTGCTGCTCAGGGTAGAGGACTGCTCTACTGCTGCTCTGAGTAGTGCTGCTCTGGGTAGAGTGCTGCTCTAGGTAGAGTACTGCTATGGTTAGAGAACTGCTCTGGGTACTGCTCTGGGTAGAGTACTGCTACTGCTGCTCTAAGTAGAGTGCTGCTCTGGGTAGAGTGCTGCTCTGGGTAGAGTACTGCTCTGGTTAGAGTGCTGCTCTGGGTTCTGCTCTGGGTAGAGTACTGCTCTGGGTAGATTGCTGCTCTGGTTAGAGTGCTGCTGAGGATAAAGGGCTGCTCTAGGGCTGCTCTGAGTAAAGTGCTGCTCTGGGTAGAGTGCTGCTCTGGGTACTGCTTCGGGTAGAGTGCTGCTCTGGGTAGAGTGCTGCTATTGGTAGAGTGCTGGGTAGAGTGCTGCTCTGGGTAGAGTACTGGGTAGAGTGTTGCTCTGGGTAGAGTGCGGCTCTGGGTACTGCTCTGGGAAGAGTGCTGGGTAGAGTGCTGCTATGGGTAGAGTGCTAGGTAGAGTGCTTCAATGGGTAGAGTACTACTCTGGGTAGAGTGCTGCTCTGGGTAGAGTCTTCTCTTGGTAAAGTGCTGGGAAGAGAGCTGCTCTGTGTAGAGTGTTGCTCAAGGTAGAGTACTGCTCTGGGAAGAGTGCTGCTCTGGGTACTGCTCTTGGTAGAGTGCTGATCTGGAAACTGCTCTGGGTAGAGTGCTGCTCTAGGTAGAGTGCTTGGTAGAGTACTGCTCTGGGTAGAGTGCTGCTCTAGGTAGAGTGCTGGGTAGAGTCTGCTCTGGGTAGAGTGCTGGGTAGAGTGCTGCTCAAGGTAGAGTACTTCTCAAGGTTGAGTACTGCTCTGGGTTGAGTCTGCTATTGGGTAGAGTGCTGGGTAGTGTGCTGCTCTGGGTAGAGTGCTGCTTTGTGTAGAGTGTTGCTCAAGGTAGATTACTGCTCTGGGAAGAGTGCTGCTCTGGGTACTGCTCTTGGTAGAGTGCTGCTCTGGGTAGAGTGTTGGGTAGAGTGCTGCTCTGGGTAGAGTCTGCTCTGGGTAGAGTGCTGGGTAGAGTTCTGCTCAAGGTAGAGTACCTCTCAAGGTTGAGTACTGCTCTGGATAGAGTGCTGATCTGGGTAGAATGTTGCTCAAGGTAGAGTACTGCTCTGGGTACTGCTCTTGGTAGATTGCTGCTCTGGTTACTTCTCTGGGTAGAGTGCTGCTCTGGGTAGAGTGCTGGGTAGAGTGCTGCTCTGGGTAAAGTGCTGCTCTGGGTACTGCTCTGGGTAGAGTGTTAAGTGCTGCTCTGGGTAGAGTGCTGCTCTGGGTAAAGTGCTGCTCTGGGTACTGCTCTGGGTAGAGTCTGCTGAGTGTAGAGTACTGATCTAGGTAGAGTGCTGCTCAAGGTAGAGAACTATTGTGGGTAGAATGCTGCTCTGGATACTGCTTGAGGTAGAGTACTGCTCAAGGTAGAGTACTGCTCTGGGTTGAGTGCTGCTCTAGGATCTGCTTTGAGTAGGGTGCTGCTCTGGGTAGAGTGCTGGGTAGAGTGCTGCTCTGGGTAAAGTACTGCTCAGGGTAGAGTGCTGAGTACTGCTCTGGGTAGAGTACTGGGCACTGCTCTGGGCGACTTTAAAGTGCTGCTCTGGGTAGAGTGCTGCTCAGGGTAGAGTACTGCTCTGGATAGAGTACTGCTCTGGGTAGAGTGCTGCTCAAGGTAGAGAACTGCTCTAGGTAACTGCTGCTCTGGGCACTGCTCAGGGTTGAGTGCTGCTCTGGGTGCTGCTCTGAGTAGATTGCTGCTCTGGGTAGAGTGCTGCTCTGTGTGCTTCTCTTGGTAGATTGCTGCACTGGGTAGAGTGTTGGGTAGAGCGCTGCTCTGGGTACTGCTCTGGGTAGAGTGATGCTCTGGGTACTGCTCTGGGAAGAGTTCTGATCTGGGTAGAGTGCTGGGTAGAGTACTGCTCTGGGTAGAGTGCTGCTCTGGGTGCTTCTCTTGGTAGAGTGCTGCTATCGGTACTGCTCTGGGTAGAGTGCTGCTCTGGGTAGAGTAATGCTCTGGGTACTGCTCTGGGTAGAGTGCTGGGTAGAGTGCTGCTCAGGGTAGAGGACTGCTCTACTGCTGCTCTGAGTAGTGCTGCTCTGGGTAGAGTGCTGCTCTGGGTAGAGTACTGCTATGGTTAGAGAACTGCTCTGGGTACTGCTCTGGGTAGAGTACTGCTACTGCTGCTCTAAGTAGAGTGCTACTCTGGGTAGAGTTCTGCTCTGGTTAGAGTGCTGCTCTGGGTACTGCTCTGGGTAGAGTACTGCTCTGGGTAGATTGCTGCTCTGGTTAGAGTGCTGCTGAGGATGAAGGGCTGCTCTAGGGCTGCTCTGAGTAAAGTGCTGCTCTGGGTAGAGTGCTGCTCTGGGTACTGCTATGGGTAGAGTGCTGCTCTGGGTACTGCTCTGGGTAGAGTGCTGTTCTGGGTAGTGTACCGCTCTGGATACTGCTCTGGGTAGAGTGCTGTTCTGAGTACTGCTAAGGCTAAAGTGCTGGGTAGAGTACTGCTCAGGGTAGAGTGCTGGGTAGAGTACTGCTCTGGGTAGAGTGCCAGGTAGAGTGATGCTCTGGGTGAGTACTGGGTAGAGTTCTGCTGTGGTTAGAGTGCTGCTCTGGGTACTGCTCTGGGTAGAGTTTTGCTCTGGGTAGAGTGCTGGGTAGAGTTCTGCTCTAGGTAGAGTACTGCTTCGGGTAGAGTGCTGCTCTGGGTAGAGTGCTGCTATTGGTAGAGTGCTGGGTAGAGTGCTGCTCTGGGTAGAGTACTGGGTAGAGTGTTGCTCTGGGTAGAGTGCGGCTCTGGGTACTGCTCTGGGTAGAGTGCTGCTCTGGGTAGAGTGCTGGGTAGAGTGCTGCTATGGGTAGAGTGCTGGGTAGAGTGCTTCAATGGGTAGAGTACTACTCTGGGAAGAGTGCTGCTCTGGGTACTGCTCTGGGTAGAGTGCTGCTCTGGGTAGAGTGCTGGGTAGGGTGCTGCTCTTGGTAGATTGCTGCTCTTGGTAGAGTGCTGCTCAAGGTAGAGTACTGCTCAGGGTAGAGTGCTGGATAGAGTGCTGCTCAGGGCTGCTCTGGGTAGAGTGCTGGGTAGGGTGCTGCTCTGGGTAGAGGGCTGGGTAGAGTGCTGCTCTGGGTATAGTCTGCACTGAGTAGAGTGCTGGGTAAAGTGCTGAGGTAGAGTGCTGCTCTGGGCACTGCTCAGGGTAGAGTACTGCTCTGGGTACTGCTCTGGGTAGAGTGCTTCTCTGGGTATAGTGCTGCTCTGTGTACTGCTCTGGGTAGAGTGCTGGGTGGAGTGCTGTTCTGGGTAGAGTGCTGGGTAGAGTGCTGCTCTGGGTGCTGCTCTGAGTAGATTGCTGCTCTGGGAAGAGTGCTGGGTGGAGTGCTGTTCTGGGTAGAGTGTTGGGTAGAGCGCTGCTCTGGGTACTGCTCTGGGTAGAGTGATGCTCTGGGTACTGCTCTGGGTTGAGTTCTGATCTGGGTAGAGGACTGATCTGGGTAGAGTGCTGGGTAGAGTACTGCTCTGGGTAGAGTGCTGCTCTGGGTGCTTCTCTGGGTAGAGTGCTGCTATCGGTACTGCTCTGGGTAGAGTGCTGCTCTGGGTAGAGTAATGCTCTGGGTACTGCTCTGGGTAGAGTGCTGGGTAGAGTGCTTCTCAGGGTAGAGGACTGCTCTACTGCTGCTCTGAGTAGTGCTGCTCTGGGTAGAGTGCTGCTCTGGGTAGAGTACTGCTATGGTTAGAGAACTGCTCTGGGTACTGCTCTGGGTAGAGTACTGCTACTGCTGCTCTAAGTAGAGTACTGCTCTGGGTAGAGTGCTGCTCTGGGTACTGCTCTGGGTAGAGTACTGCTCTGGGTAGATTGCTGCTCTGGTTAGAGTGCTGCTGAGGATAAAGGGCTACTCTGAGTAAAGTGCTGCTCTGGGTAGAGTGCTGCTCTGGGTAGAGTGCTGCTCTGGGTACTGCTATGGGTAGAGTGCTGCTCTGGGTACTGCTCTGGGTAGAGTGCTGTTCTGGGTAGTGTACTGCTCTGGATACTGCTCTGGGTAGAGTGCTGTTCTGAGTACTGCTAAGGCTAAAGTGCTGGGTAGAGTACTGCTCAGGGTAGATTGCTGTTCTGGGTACTGCTCTGGGTAGAGTGCTGGGTAGAGTACTGCTCTGGGTAGAGTGCCAGGTAGAGTGATGCTCTGGGTGAGTACTGGGTAGAGTTCTGCTGTGGTTAGAGTGCTGCTCTGGGTACTGCTCTGGGTAGAGTGCTGGGTAGAGTTCTGCTCTAGGTAGAGTACTGCTTTGGGTAGAGTGCTGCTCTGGGTAGAGTGCTGCTCTTGGTAGAGTGCTGGGTAGAGTGCTGCTCTGGTTAGAGTGCTGCTCTGGGTAGAGTACTGGGTAGAGTGTTGCTCTGGGTAGAGTGCGGCTCTGGGTACTGCTCTGGGTAGAGTGCTGGGTAGAGTTCTGCTATGGGTAGAGTGCTGGGTAGAGTGCTTCAATGGGTAGAGTACTACTCTGGGTAGAGTGCTGCTCTGGGTAGAGTGCTGGGTAGAGTGCTGCTCTGGGTAGAGTGCTGCTCTGGGTACTGCTCTGGGTAGAGTGCTTCTCTGGGTATAGTGCTGCTCTGTGTACTGCTCTGGGTAGAGTGCTGCTCTGTGTACTGCTCTGGGTAGAGTGCTGCTTTGGGTAGAGTACTGCTCTTTGTAGAGTGCTGGGTAGAGTGCTGCTCTGGGTAGAGTGCTGCTCAGGGTAGAGGGCTGCTCTGAGTAAAGTGCTGCTCTGGGTAGAGTGCTGCTCTGGGTAGAGTGCTGCTCTGGGTACTGCTATGGGTAGAGTGCTGCTCTGGGTACTGCTCTGGGTAGAGTGCTGTTCTGGGTAGTGTACTGCTCTGGATACTGCTCTGGGTAGAGTGCTGTTCTGAGTACTGCTAAGGCTAAAGTGCTGGGTAGAGTACTGCTCAGGGTAGATTGCTGTTCTGGGTACTGCTCTGGGTAGAGTGCTGGGTAGAGTACTGCTCTGGGTAGAGTGCCAGGTAGAGTGATGCTCTGGGTGAGTACTGGGTAGAGTTCTGCTGTGGTTAGAGTGCTGCTCTGGGTACTGCTCTGGGTAGAGTGCTGGGTAGAGTTCTGCTCTAGGTAGAGTACTGCTTTGGGTAGAGTGCTGCTCTGGGTAGAGTGCTGCTCTTGGTAGAGTGCTGGGTAGAGTGCTGCTCTGGTTAGAGTGCTGCTCTGGGTAGAGTACTGGGTAGAGTGTTGCTCTGGGTAGAGTGCGGCTCTGGGTACTGCTCTGGGTAGAGTGCTGGGTAGAGTTCTGCTATGGGTAGAGTGCTGGGTAGAGTGCTTCAATGGGTAGAGTACTACTCTGGGTAGAGTGCTGCTCTGGGTAGAGTGCTGGGTAGAGTGCTGCTCTGGGTAGAGTTCTGCTCTGGGTACTGCTCTGGGTAGAGTGCTTCTCTGGGTATAGTGCTGCTCTGTGTACTGCTCTGGGTAGAGTGCTGCTCTGTGTACTGCTCTGGGTAGAGTGCTGCTTTGGGTAGAGTACTGCTCTTTGTAGAGTGCTGGGTAGAGTGCTGCTCTGGGTAGAGTGCTGCTCAGGGTAGAGGGCTGCTCTGAGTAAAGTGCTGCTCTGGGTAGAGTGCTGCTCTGGGTAGAGTGCTGCTCTGGGTACTGCTATGGGTAGAGTGCTGCTCTGGGTACTGCTCTGGGTAGAGTGCTGTTCTGGGTAGTGTACTGCTCTGGATACTGCTCTGGGTAGAGTGCTGTTCTGAGTACTGCTAAGGCTAAAGTGCTGGGTAGAGTACTGCTCAGGGTAGATTGCTGTTCTGGGTACTGCTCTGGGTAGAGTGCTGGGTAGAGTACTGCTCTGGGTAGAGTGCCAGGTAGAGTGATGCTCTGGGTGAGTACTGGGTAGAGTTCTGCTGTGGTTAGAGTGCTGCTCTGGGTACTGCTCTGGGTAGAGTGCTGGGTAGAGTTCTGCTCTAGGTAGAGTACTGCTTTGGGTAGAGTGCTGCTCTGGGTAGAGTGCTGCTCTTGGTAGAGTGCTGGGTAGAGTGCTGCTCTGGTTAGAGTGCTGCTCTGGGTAGAGTACTGGGTAGAGTGTTGCTCTGGGTAGAGTGCGGCTCTGGGTACTGCTCTGGGTAGAGTGCTGGGTAGAGTTCTGCTATGGGTAGAGTGCTGGGTAGAGTGCTTCAATGGGTAGAGTACTACTCTGGGTAGAGTGCTGCTCTGGGTAGAGTGCTGGGTAGAGTGCTGCTCTGGGTAGAGTGCTGCTCTGGGTACTGCTCTGGGTAGAGTGCTTCTCTGGGTATAGTGCTGCTCTGTGTACTGCTCTGGGTAGAGTGCTGCTCTGTGTACTGCTCTGGGTAGAGTGCTGCTTTGGGTAGAGTACTGCTCTTTGTAGAGTGCTGGGTAGAGTGCTGCTCTGGGTAGAGTGCTGCTCAGGGTAGAGGGCTGCTCTACTGCTGCTATGAGAAGAGTGCTAGGTAGAGTGCTGCTCTGGGTAGAGTATTGCTATGGTTAGAGTGCTGCTCTGGGTAGAGTACTGCTCTGGGTAGAGTACTGCTATGGTTAGAGTGCTGCTCTGGGTAGAGTGCTGGGTAGAGTGCTGCTCTGGGTAAAGTGTTGCTCTGGGTACTGCTCTGGGTAGAGTGCTTCTCTGGGTAGAGTACTGCTCTGGGTCGAGTTCTGCTCTGGGTAGAGTGCTGCTCTAGCTAGAGTGCCGAGTAGAGTGCTGGTCTGGGTAGAGTACTGCTCTGGGTAGAGTGCTGGGTAGATTGCAGCTCTGGGTAGAGTCTGCTCTGCGTAGAATGCTGGGTAGAGTGCTGCTCTGGGAAGAGTTCTGCTCTGGGTAGAGTGTTGCTCAAGGTAGAGTACTGCTCTGGGTATAGTGCTGCTCTGGGTACTGTTCTTGGTAGAGTGCTACTCTGGGTACTGCTCTGGGTAGAGTGCTGCTCTAGGTAGAGTGCTGGGTAGAGTGCTGCTCTGGGAAGAGTTCTGCTCTGGGTAGAGTGTTGCTCAAGGTAGAGTACTGCTCTGGGTAGAGTGCTACTCTGGGTACTGCTCTGGGTAGAGTGCTGCTCTAGGTAGAGTGCTGGGTAGAGTACTGCTCTGGGTAGAGTGCTGCTCAGGGTTGAGTGTTTCACTGGGTAGAGTGCTGCTATTCGTTTAGCGTGCGTAGTGATGGGTTCGAATGGCTGGGTCAGAATGGCTGGGTCAGAATTACTGGGTCAAAATGGCTGGGTCATAATCGCTGGGTCAGAATGACTGGGTCAGAAATGCTGGGTCAAAATGGCTGGGTCAGAATCGCTGGGTCAAAATGGCTGGGTCAAAATAGCTGGGTCAAGGTCGCTGGGTCAAAATGGCTGGGTCAAAATCGCTGGGTCAGAATTGCTGGGTCAGAATCGCTGGGTCAAAATGGATGGGTCAAAATGGCTGGGTCAGAATCGCTGGGTCAAGGTCGCTGGGTCAAAATCGCTGGTTCAGAATCGCTGGGTCAAAATGGCTGGGTCAGAATCGCTGGGTCAAGTTCACTGGGTCAAAATGGCTGGGTCAGAATCGCTGGGTCAAAATGGCTGGGTCAAAATGGATGCTCTGGGTAGAGTGCTGGGTAGAGTGCTGCTCAGGGTAGAGGACTGCTCTACTGCTGCTCTGAGTAGTGCTGCTCTGGGTAGAGTGCTGCTCTGGGTAGAGTACTGCTCTGGGTACTGCTATGGGTAGAGTGCTGCTCTGGGTACTGCTCTGGGTCAAAATGGCTGGGTCAAAATGGCTGGGTCAAAATGACTGGGTCAGAATGGCTCGGTCAAAATGGCTGGGTCAGGGTCGCTGGATCAGAATTGCTGGGTCAGGGTCTCTGGGTCAGAATGGCTGGGTCAGGGTCGCTGGGTTAGAAAGTGCTGCTCTGGATAGAGTGCTGCTCAGGGCTGCTCTGGGTAGAGTTCTGCTCTGGGTAGAGTGCTGGGTAGGGTGCTGCTCTGGGTAGAGGGCTGGGTAGAGTGCTGCTCTGGGTATAGTCTGCACTGAGTAGAGTGCTGGGTAAAGTACTGAGGTAGAGTGCTGCTCTGGGCACTGCTCAGGGTAGAGTACTGCTCTGGATAGAGTACTGCTCTGGGTAGAGTGCTGCTCAAGGTAGAGAACTGCTCTAGGTAATTGCTGCTCTGGGCACTGCTCAGGGTTGAGTGCTGCTCTGGGTGCTGCTCTGAGTAGATTGCTGCTCTGGGTAGAGTACTGCTCTGTGTGCTTCTCTTGGTAGAGTGCTGCACTGGGTAGAGTGTTGGGTAGAGCGCTGCTCTGGGTACTGCTCTGGGTAGAGTGATGCTCTGGGTACTGCTCTGGGTAGAGTTCTGATCTGGGTAGAGGACTGATCTGGGTAGAGTGCTGGGTAGAGTACTGCTCTGGGTAGAGTGCTGCTCTGGGTGCTTCTCTGGGTAGAGTGCTGCTATCGGTACTGCTCTGGGTAGAGTGCTGCTCTGGGTAGAGTAATGCTCTGGGTACTGCTCTGGGTAGAGTGCTGGGTAGAGTGCTGCTCAGGGTAGAGGACTGCTCTACTGCTGCTCTGAGTAGTGCTGCTCTGGGTAGAGTGCTGCTCTGGGTAGAGTACTGCTCTGGGTACTGCTATGGGTAGAGTGCTGCTCTGGGTACTGCTCTGGGTAGAGTGCTGTTCTGGGTAGTGTACCGCTCTGGATACTGCTCTGGGTAGAGTGCTGTTCTGAGTACTGCTAAGGCTAAAGTGCTGGGTAGAGTACTGCTCAGGGTAGAGTGCTGCTCTGGGTACTGCCCTGGGTAGAGTGCTGGGTAGAGTTCTGCTCTGGGTAGAGTGCCAGGTAGAGTGATGCTCTGGGTGAGTACTGCGTAGAGTTCTGCTGTGGTTAGAGTGCTGCTCTGGGTACTGCTCTGGGTAGAGTGCTGCTCTGGGTAGAGTGCTGGGTTGAGTTCTGCTCTAGGTAGAGTACTGCTTCGGGTAGAGTGCTGCTCTGGGTAGAGTGCTGCTATTGGTAGAGTGCTGGGTAGAGTGCTGCTCTGGCTAGAGTGCTGCTCTGGGTAGAGTACTGGGTAGAGTGTTGCTCTGGGTAGAGTGCGGCTCTGGGTACTGCTCTGGGTAGAGTGCTGCTCTGGGTAGAGTGCTGGGTAGAGTGCTGCTATGGTTAGAGTGCTGGGTAGAGTGCTTCAATGGGTAGAGTACTACTCTGAGAAGAGTGCTGCTCTGGGTACTGCTCTGGGTAGAGTGCTGCTCTGGGTAGAGTGCTGGGTAGGGTGCTGCTCTTGGTAGATTGATGCTCTTGGTAGAGTGCTGCTCAAGGTAGAGTACTGCTCAGGGTAGAGTGCTGGATAGAGTGCTGCTCAGGGCTGCTCTGGGTAGAGTGCTGCTCTGGGTAGAGTGCTGGGTAGGGTGCTGCTCTGGGTAGAGGGCTGGGTAGAGTGCTGCTCTGGGTATAGTCTGCACTGAGTAGAGTGCTGGGTAAAGTGCTGAGGTAGAGTGCTGCTCTGGGCACTGCTCAGGGTAGAGTACTGCTCTGGGTACTGCTCTGGGTAGAGTGCTTCTCTGGGTATAGTGCTGCTCTGTGTACTGCTCTGGGTAGAGTGCTGGGTGGAGTGCTGTTCTGGGTAGAGTGCTGGGTAGAGTGCTGCTCTGGGTGCTGCTCTGAGTAGATTGCTGCTCTGGGTAGAGTGCTGGGTGGAGTGCTGTTCTGGGTAGAGTGCTGGGTAGAGTGCTGCTCTGGGTAGAGTACTGCTTCAGGTAGAGTGCTGCTCTGGGTAGAGTGCTGCTATTGGTAGAGTGCTGGGTAGAGTGCTGCTCTGGGTAGAGTGCTGCTCTGGGTAGAGTACTGGGTAGAGTTTTGCTCTGGGTAGAGTGCGGCTCTGGGTACTGCTCTGGGTAGAGTGCTGCTCTGGGTAGAGTGCTGGGTAGAGTGCTGCTATGGGTAGAGTTCTGGGTAGAGTGCTTCAATGGGTAGAGTACTACTCTGGGTAGAGTGCTGCAATGGGTAGAGTCTTCTCTGGGTAAAGTGCTGGGTAGAGAGCTGCTCTGTGTAGAGTGTTGCTCAAGGTAGAGTACTGCTCTGGGAAGAGTGCTGCTCTGGGTACTGCTCTTGGTAGAGTGCTGATCTGGAAACTGCTCTGGGTAGAGTGCTGCTCTAGGTAGAGTGCTTGGTAGTACTGCTCTAGGTAGAGTGCTGGGTAGAGTCTGCTCTGGGTAGAGTGCTGGGTAGAGTGCTGCTCAAGGTAGAGTACTTCTCAAGGTTGAGTACTGCTCTGGGTTGTCTGCTTTGGGTACAGTGCTGGGTAGTGTGCTGCTCTGGGTAGAGTAATGCTCTGGGTACTGCTCTGGGTAGAGTGCTGGGTAGAGTGCTGCTCAGGGTAGAAGACTGCTCTACTGCTGCTCTGAGTAGGGCTGCTCTGGGTAGAGTGCTGCTCTGGGTAGAGTACTGCTATGGTTAGAGGACTGCTCTGGGTACTGCTCTGGGTAGAGTACTGCTACTGCTGCTCTAAGTAGAGTGCTGCTCTGGGTAGAGTGCTGCTCTGGGTAGAGTACTGCTCTGGTTAGAGTGCTGCTCTGGGTACTGCTCTGGGTAGAGTACTGCTCTGGGTAGATTGCTGCTCTGGTTAGTGTGCTGCTGAGGATAAAGGGCTGCTCTAGGGCTGCTCTGAGTAAAGTGCTGCTCTGGGTAGAGTGCTGCTCTAGGTACTGCTCTGGGTAGAGTGCTGATCTGGGTAGAGTACTGCTCTTTTTAGAGTGCTGGGTAGAGTGCTACTCTGGGTACTGCTCTGGGTCGAGTGCTGCTCTGGGTACTGCTCTGGGTAGAGTGCTGCTCTGGGAACTGCTCTGGGTAGAGTTCTGCTCTGGGTAGAATGCTGGGTAGAGTGCTGCTCTGGGTAGAGTACTGCTCTGGGTAGAGTTCTGCTTTGTTACTGCTTTGGGTAGAGTGCTGTTCTGAGTAGAGTGCTGCTCTGGGTAGAGTGCAGGGTAGACTTCTGCTCTGGGAAGAGTGCTGGGTAGAGTGCTGCTCTGGGTAGAGTGCTGCTCAGGGTAGAGGGCTGCTCTACTGCTGCTCTGAGAAGAGTGCTAGGTAGAGTGCTGCTCTGGGTAGAGTACTGCTCTGGTTAGAGTGCTGCTCTGGGTACTGCTCTGGGTAGAGTGCTGCTCTGGGTAGAATGCTGGGTGGAATGCTGCTCTGGGTAGAGTGGTGGGTAGAGTGCTGCTCTGGGTAGAGTGCTGCTCTGGGTACTGCTCTGGGTAGAGTGCTGGGTAGAGTGATGCTCTGGGTAGAGTGCAGGGTAGAGTGCTGCTCTGGGTAGAATACTGCCCTGGGTAGAGTACTGCTCTTTGTAGAGTGCTGCTCTGGGTAGAGTGCTGCTCTGGGTACTGCTCTGGGAAGAGTGCTGCTCTGGGTACTGCTCTGGGTAGAGTGCTGGGTAGAGTGCTGCTCTTGATAGAGTGCTGCTCTGGGTAGAGTACTGCTCTGGGTCGAGTCCTGCTCTAGGTGCTGCTCTGGGTAGAGTGCTGGGTAGAGTGCTCCTCTGGGTAAAGTACTGCTCAGGGTAGAGTGCTGAGTACTGCTCTGGGTAGAGTACTGGGCACTGCTCTGGGCGACTTTAAAGTGCTGCTCTGGGTAGTGTGCTGGGTAGAGTGCTGCTCAGGGTAGAGTACTGCTCTGGATAGAGTACTGCTCTGGGTAGAGTGCTGCTCAAGGTAGAGAACTGCTCTAGGTAATTGCTGCTCTGGGCACTGCTCAGGGTAGAGTGCTGCTCTGGGTGCTGCTCTGAGTAGATTGCTGCTCTGGGTAGAGTGCTGCTCTGTGTGCTTCTCTTGGTAGAGTGCTGCACTGGGTAGAGTGTTGGGTAGAGCGCTGCTCTGGGTACTGCTCTGGGTAGAGTGATGCTCTGGGTACTGCTCTGGGTTGAGTTCTGATCTGGGTAGAGGACTGATCTGGGTAGAGTGCTGGGTAGAGTACTGCTCTGGGTAGAGTGCTGCTCTGGGTGCTTCTCTGGGTAGAGTGCTGCTATCGGTACTGCTCTGGGTAGAGTGCTGCTCTGGGTACTGCTCTGGGTAGAGTGCTGCTCAGGGTAGAGGACTGCTCTACTGCTGCTCTGAGTAGGGCTGCTCTGGGTAGAGTACTGCTATGGTTAGAGAACTGCTCTGGGTACTGCTCTGGGTAGAGTACTGCTACTGCTGCTCTAAGTAGAGTGCTGCTCTGGGTAGAGTACTGTTCTGATTAGAGTGCTGCTCTGGGTACTGCTCTGGGTAGAGTACTGCTCTGGGTAGATTGCTGCTCTGGTTAGTGTGCTGCTGAGGATAAAGGGCTGCTCTAGGGCTGCTCTGAGTAAAGTGCTGCTCTGGGTAGAGTGCTGCTCTGGGTACTGCTATGGGTAGAGTGCTGCTCTGAGTACTGCTAAGGCTAAAGTGCTGGGTAGAGTACTGCTCAGGGTAGAGTGCTGCTCTGGGTACTGCTCTGGGTGGAGTGCTGGGTAGAGTACTGCTCTGGGTAGAGTGCCAGGTAGAGTGATGCTCTGGGTGAGTACTGGGTAGAGTTCTGCTGTGGTTAGAGTGCTGCTCTGGGTACTGCTCTGGGTAGAGTGCTGCTCTGGGTAGAGTGCTGGGTAGAGTTCTGCTCTAGGTAGAGTACTGCTTCGGGTAGAGTGCTGCTATTGGTAGAGTGCTGGGTAGAGTGCTGCTCTGGGTAGAGTGCTGCTCTGGGTAGAGTACTGGGTAGAGTGTTGCTCTGGGTAGAGTGCGGCTCTGGGTACTGCTCTGGGTAGAGTGCTGCTCTGGGTAGAGTGCTGGGTAGAGTGCTGCTATGGGTAGAGTGCTGGGTAGAGTGCTTCAATGGGTAGAGTACTACTCTGGGTAGAGTGCTGCTCTGGGTAGAGTGCTGCTCTGGGTAGAGTCTTCTCTGGGTAAAGTGCTGGGTAGAGAGCTGCTCTGTGTAGAGTGTTGCTCAAGGTAGAGTACTGCTCTGGGAAGAGTGCTGCTCTGGGTACTGCTCTTGGTAGAGTGCTGATCTGGAAACTGCTCTGGGTAGAGTGCTGCTCTAGGTAGAGTGCTTGGTAGAGTACTGCTCTGGGTAGAGTGCTGCTCTAGGTAGAGTGCTGGGTAGAGTCTGCTCTGGGTAGAGTGCTGGGTAGAGTGCTGCTCTGGGTAAAGTGCTGCTCTGGGTACTGCTCTGGGTAGAGTCTGCTGAGTGTAGAGTACTGCTCTAGGTAGAGTGCTGCTCAAGGTAGAGAACTATTGTGGGTAGAATGCTGCTCTGGATACTGCTTAAGGTAGAGTACTGCTCAAGGTAGAGTACTGCTCTAGGTAGAGTGCTGCTCTAGGAACTGCTTTGAGTAGGGTTCTGCTCTGGGTAGAGTGCTGGGTAGAGTGCTGCTCTGGGTAAAGTACTGCTCAGGGTAGAGTGCTGAGTACTGCTCTGGGTAGAGTACTGGGCACTGCTCTGGGCGACTTTAAAGTGCTGCTCTGGGTAGTGTGCTGGGTAGAGTGCTGCTCAGGGTAGAGTACTGCTCTGGATAGAGTACTGCTCTGGGTAGAGTGCTGCTCAAGGTAGAGAACTGCTCTAGGTAATTGCTGCTCTGGGCACTGCTCAGGGTTGAGTGCTGCTCTGGGTGCTGCTCTGAGTAGATTGCTGCTCTGGGTAGAGTACTGCTCTGTGTGCTTCTCTTGGTAGAGTGCTGCACTGGGTAGAGTGTTGGGTAGAGCGCTGCTCTGGGTACTGCTCTGGGTAGAGTGATGCTCTGGGTACTGCTCTGGGTAGAGTTCTGATCTGGGTAGAGGACTGATCTGGGTAGAGTGCTGGGTAGAGTACTGCTCTGGGTAGAGTGCTGCTCTGGGTGCTTCTCTGGGTAGAGTGCTGCTATCGGTACTGCTCTGGGTAGAGTGCTGCTCTGGGTAGAGTAATGCTCTGGGTACTGCTCTGGGTAGAGTGCTGGGTAGAGTGCTGCTCAGGGTAGAGGACTGCTCTACTGCTGCTCTGAGTAGTGCTGCTCTGGGTAGAGTGCTGCTCTGGGTAGAGTACTGCTATGGTTAGAGAACTGCTCTGGGTAGAGTACTGCTACTGCTGCTCTAAGTAGAGTACTGCTCTGGGTAGAGTGCTGCTCTGGGTACTGCTCTGGGTAGATTGCTGCTCTGGTTAGAGTGCTGCTGAGGATAAAGGGCTGCTCTAGGGCTGCTCTGAGTAAAGTGCTGCTCTGGGTAGAGTGCTGCTCTGGGTACTGCTATGGGTAGAGTGCTGCTCAGGGTACTGCTCTGGGTAGAGTGATGTTCTGGGTAGTGTACCGCTCTGGATACTGCTCTGGGTAGAGTGCTGTTCTGAGTACTGCTAAGGCTAAAGTGCTGGGTAGAGTACTGCTCAGGGTAGAGTGCTGCTCTGGGTACTGCTCTGGGTAGAGTGCTGGGTAGAGTACTGCTCTGGGTAGAGTGCCAGGTAGAGTGATGCTCTGGGTGAGTACTGGGTAGAGTTCTGCTGTGGTTAGAGTGCTGCTCTGGGTACTGCTCTGGGTAGAGTGCTGGGTAGAGTTCTGCTCTAGGTAGAGTACTGCTTCGGGAAGAGTGCTGCTCTGGGTAGAGTGCTGCTCTTGGTAGAGTGCTGGGTAGAGTGCTGCTCTGGGTAGAGTGCTGCTCTGGGTAGAGTACTGGGTAGAGTGTTGCTCTGGGTAGAGTGCGGCTCTGGGTACTGCTCTGGGTAGAGTGCTGCTCTGGGTAGAGTGCTGGGTAGAGTGCTGCTATGGGTAGAGTGCTGGGTAGAGTGCTTCAATGGGTAGAGTACTACTCTGGGTAGAGTGCTGCTCTGGGTAGAGTGCTGGGTAGAGTGCTGCTCTGGGTAGAGTGCTGCTCTGGGTACTGCTCTGGGTAGAGTGCGCTGCTCTGGGTACTGCTCTGGGTAGAGTGCTGGGTAGAGTGATGCTCTGGGTAGAGTGCAGGGTAGAGTGCTGCTCTGGGTAGAATACTGCCCTGGGTAGAGTACTGCTCTTTGTAGAGTGCTGCTCTGGGTAGAGTGCTGCTCTGGGTACTGCTCTGGGAAGAGTGCTGCTCTGGGTACTGCTCTGGGTAGAGTGCTGGGTAGGGTGCTGCTCTTGGTAGAGTGCTGCTCTGGGTAGAGTGCTGGGTAGAGTGCTTCCTTGGGTAGAATGCTGGGTAGAGTACTGCTCAGGGTAGAGTGCTCCTCTGGGTAGAGTGCTGGGTAGAGTGCTGCTCTTGATAGAGTGCTGCTCTGGGTAGAGTACTGCTCTGGGTCGAGTCCTGCTCTAGGTGCTGCTCTGGGTAGAGTGCTGGGTAGAGTGCTCCTCTGGGTAAAGTACTGCTCAGGGTAGAGTGCTGAGTACTGCTCTGGGTAGAGTACTGGGCACTGCTCTGGGCGACTTTAAAGTGCTGCTCTGGGTAGTGTGCTGGGTAGAGTGCTGCTCAGGGTAGAGTACTGCTCTGGATAGAGTACTGCTCTGGGTAGAGTGCTGCTCAAGGTAGAGAACTGCTCTAGGTAATTGCTGCTCTGGGCACTGCTCAGGGTTGAGTGCTGCTCTGGGTGCTGCTCTGAGTAGATTGCTGCTCTGGGTAGAGTACTGCTCTGTGTGCTTCTCTTGGTAGAGTGCTGCACTGGGTAGAGTGTTGGGTAGAGCGCTGCTCTGGGTACTGCTCTGGGTAGAGTGATGCTCTGGGTACTGCTCTGGGTAGAGTTCTGATCTGGGTAGAGGACTGATCTGGGTAGAGTGCTGGGTAGAGTACTGCTCTGGGTAGAGTGCTGCTCTGGGTGCTTCTCTGGGTAGAGTGCTGCTATCGGTACTGCTCTGGGTAGAGTGCTGCTCTGGGTAGAGTAATGCTCTGGGTACTGCTCTGGGTAGAGTGCTGGGTAGAGTGCTGCTCAGGGTAGAGGACTGCTCTACTGCTGCTCTGAGTAGTGCTGCTCTGGGTAGAGTGCTGCTCTGGGTAGAGTACTGCTATGGTTAGAGAACTGCTCTGGGTAGAGTACTGCTACTGCTGCTCTAAGTAGAGTACTGCTCTGGGTAGAGTGCTGCTCTGGGTACTGCTCTGGGTAGATTGCTGCTCTGGTTAGAGTGCTGCTGAGGATAAAGGGCTGCTCTAGGGCTGCTCTGAGTAAAGTGCTGCTCTGGGTAAAGTGCTGCTCTGGGTAGAGTGCTGCTCTGGGTACTGCTATGGGTAGAGTGCTGCTCAGGGTACTGCTCTGGGTAGAGTGATGTTCTGGGTAGTGTACCGCTCTGGATACTGCTCTGGGTAGAGTGCTGTTCTGAGTACTGCTAAGGCTAAAGTGCTGGGTAGAGTACTGCTCAGGGTAGAGTGCTTCTCTGGGTACTGCTCTGGGTAGAGTGCTGGGTAGAGTACTGCTCTGGGTAGAGTGCCAGGTAGAGTGATGCTCTGGGTGAGTACTGGGTAGAGTTCTGCTGTGGTTAGAGTGCTGCTCTGGGTACTGCTCTGGGTAGAGTGCTGGGTAGAGTTCTGCTCTAGGTAGAGTACTGCTTCGGGAAGAGTGCTGCTCTGGGTAGAGTGCTGCTCTTGGTAGAGTGCTGGGTAGAGTGCTGCTCTGGGTAGAGTGCTGCTCTGGGTAGAGTACTCGGTAGAGTGTTGCTCTGGGTAGAGTGCGGCTCTGGGTACTGCTCTGGGTAGAGTGCTGCTCTGGGTAGAGTGCTGGGTAGAGTGCTGCTATGGGTAGAGTGCTGGGTAGAGTGCTTCAATGGGTAGAGTACTACTCTGGGTAGAGTGCTGCTCTGGGTAGAGTGCTGGGTAGAGTGCTGCTCTGGGTAGAGTGCTGCTCTGGGTACTGCTCTGGGTAGAGTGCGCTGCTCTGGGTACTGCTCTGGGTAGAGTGCTGGGTAGAGTGATGCTCTGGGTAGAGTGCAGGGTAGAGTGCTGCTCTGGGTAGAATACTGCCCTGGGTAGAGTACTGCTCTTTGTAGAGTGCTGCTCTGGGTAGAGTGCTGCTCTGGGTACTGCTCTGGGAAGAGTGCTGCTCTGGGTACTGCTCTGGGTAGAGTGCTGGGTAGGGTGCTGCTCTTGGTAGAGTGCTGCTCTGGGTAGAGTGCTGGGTAGAGTGCTTCCTTGGGTAGAATGCTGGGTAGAGTACTGCTCAGGGTAGAGTGCTCCTCTGGGTAGAGTGCTGGGTAGAGTGCTGCTCTTGATAGAGTGCTGCTCTGGGTAGAGTACTGCTCTGGGTCGAGTCCTGCTCTAGGTGCTGCTCTGGGTAGAGTGCTGGGTAGAGTGCTCCTCTGGGTAAAGTACTGCTCAGGGTAGAGTGCTGAGTACTGCTCTGGGTAGAGTACTGGGCACTGCTCTGGGCGACTTTAAAGTGCTGCTCTGGGTAGTGTGCTGGGTAGAGTGCTGCTCAGGGTAGAGTACTGCTCTGGATAGAGTACTGCTCTGGGTAGAGTGCTGCTCAAGGTAGAGAACTGCTCTAGGTAATTGCTGCTCTGGGCACTGCTCAGGG
Organism: Alosa sapidissima; assembly: GCF_018492685.1. NCBI lineage: Eukaryota > Metazoa > Chordata > Actinopteri > Clupeiformes > Clupeidae > Alosa > Alosa sapidissima. The sequence goes on from NC_055964.1 coordinate 2,058,100, forward strand.
TTGAGTGCTGCTCTGGGTGCTGCTCTGAGTAGATTGCTGCTCTGGGTAGAGTACTGCTCTGTGTGCTTCTCTTGGTAGAGTGCTGCACTGGGTAGAGTGTTGGGTAGAGCGCTGCTCTGGGTACTGCTCTGGGTAGAGTGATGCTCTGGGTACTGCTCTGGGTAGAGTTCTGATCTGGGTAGAGGACTGATCTGGGTAGAGTGCTGGGTAGAGTACTGCTCTGGGTAGAGTGCTGCTCTGGGTGCTTCTCTGGGTAGAGTGCTGCTATCGGTACTGCTCTGGGTAGAGTGCTGCTCTGGGTAGAGTAATGCTCTGGGTACTGCTCTGGGTAGAGTGCTGGGTAGAGTGCTGCTCAGGGTAGAGGACTGCTCTACTGCTGCTCTGAGTAGTGCTGCTCTGGGTAGAGTGCTGCTCTGGGTAGAGTACTGCTATGGTTAGAGAACTGCTCTGGGTAGAGTACTGCTACTGCTGCTCTAAGTAGAGTACTGCTCTGGGTAGAGTGCTGCTCTGGGTACTGCTCTGGGTAGATTGCTGCTCTGGTTAGAGTGCTGCTGAGGATAAAGGGCTGCTCTAGGGCTGCTCTGAGTAAAGTGCTGCTCTGGGTAGAGTGCTGCTCTGGGTAGAGTGCTGCTCTGGGTACTGCTATGGGTAGAGTGCTGCTCAGGGTACTGCTCTGGGTAGAGTGATGTTCTGGGTAGTGTACCGCTCTGGATACTGCTCTGGGTAGAGTGCTGTTCTGAGTACTGCTAAGGCTAAAGTGCTGGGTAGAGTACTGCTCAGGGTAGAGTGCTGCTCTGGGTACTGCTCTGGGTAGAGTGCTGGGTAGAGTACTGCTCTGGGTAGAGTGCCAGGTAGAGTGATGCTCTGGGTGAGTACTGGGTAGAGTTCTGCTGTGGTTAGAGTGCTGCTCTGGGTACTGCTCTGGGTAGAGTGCTGGGTAGAGTTCTGCTCTAGGTAGAGTACTGCTTCGGGAAGAGTGCTGCTCTGGGTAGAGTGCTGCTCTTGGTAGAGTGCTGGGTAGAGTGCTGCTCTGGGTAGAGTGCTGCTCTGGGTAGAGTACTGGGTAGAGTGTTGCTCTGGGTAGAGTGCGGCTCTGGGTACTGCTCTGGGTAGAGTGCTGCTCTGGGTAGAGTGCTGGGTAGAGTGCTGCTATGGGTAGAGTGCTGGGTAGAGTGCTTCAATGGGTAGAGTACTACTCTGGGTAGAGTGCTGCTCTGGGTAGAGTGCTGGCTAGAGTGCTGCTCTGGGTAGAGTGCTGCTCTGGGTACTGCTCTGGGTAGAGTGCGCTGCTCTGGGTACTGCTCTGGGTAGAGTGCTGGGTAGAGTGATGCTCTGGGTAGAGTGCAGGGTAGAGTGCTGCTCTGGGTAGAATACTGCCCTGGGTAGAGTACTGCTCTTTGTAGAGTGCTGCTCTGGGTAGAGTGCTGCTCTGGGTACTGCTCTGGGAAGAGTGCTGCTCTGGGTACTGCTCTGGGTAGAGTGCTGGGTAGGGTGCTCCTCTGGGTAAAGTACTGCTCAGGGTAGAGTGCTGAGTACTGCTCTGGGTAGAGTACTGGGCACTGCTCTGGGCGACTTTAAAGTGCTGCTCTGGGTAGTGTGCTGGGTAGAGTGCTGCTCAGGGTAGAGTACTGCTCTGGATAGAGTACTGCTCTGGGTAGAGTGCTGCTCAAGGTAGAGAACTGCTCTAGGTAATTGCTGCTCTGGGCACTGCTCAGGGTTGAGTGCTGCTCTGGGTGCTGCTCTGAGTAGATTGCTGCTCTGGGTAGAGTACTGCTCTGTGTGCTTCTCTTGGTAGAGTGCTGCACTGGGTAGAGTGTTGGGTAGAGCGCTGCTCTGGGTACTGCTCTGGGTAGAGTGATGCTCTGGGTACTGCTCTGGGTAGAGTTCTGATCTGGGTAGAGGACTGATCTGGGTAGAGTGCTGGGTAGAGTACTGCTCTGGGTAGAGTGCTGCTCTGGGTGCTTCTCTGGGTAGAGTGCTGCTATCGGTACTGCTCTGGGTAGAGTGCTGCTCTGGGTAGAGTAATGCTCTGGGTACTGCTCTGGGTAGAGTGCTGGGTAGAGTGCTGCTCAGGGTAGAGGACTGCTCTACTGCTGCTCTGAGTAGTGCTGCTCTGGGTAGAGTGCTGCTCTGGGTAGAGTACTGCTATGGTTAGAGAACTGCTCTGGGTAGAGTACTGCTACTGCTGCTCTAAGTAGAGTACTGCTCTGGGTAGAGTGCTGCTCTGGGTACTGCTCTGGGTAGATTGCTGCTCTGGTTAGAGTGCTGCTGAGGATAAAGGGCTGCTCTAGGGCTGCTCTGAGTAAAGTGCTGCTCTGGGTAGAGTGCTGCTCTGGGTAGAGTGCTGCTCTGGGTACTGCTATGGGTAGAGTGCTGCTCAGGGTACTGCTCTGGGTAGAGTGATGTTCTGGGTAGTGTACCGCTCTGGATACTGCTCTGGGTAGAGTGCTGTTCTGAGTACTGCTAAGGCTAAAGTGCTGGGTAGAGTACTGCTCAGGGTAGAGTGCTGCTCTGGGTACTGCTCTGGGTAGAGTGCTGGGTAGAGTACTGCTCTGGGTAGAGTGCCAGGTAGAGTGATGCTCTGGGTGAGTACTGGGTAGAGTTCTGCTGTGGTTAGAGTGCTGCTCTGGGTACTGCTCTGGGTAGAGTGCTGGGTAGAGTTCTGCTCTAGGTAGAGTACTGCTTCGGGAAGAGTGCTGCTCTGGGTAGAGTGCTGCTCTTGGTAGAGTGCTGGGTAGAGTGCTGCTCTGGGTAGAGTGCTGCTCTGGGTAGAGTACTGGGTAGAGTGTTGCTCTGGGTAGAGTGCGGCTCTGGGTACTGCTCTGGGTAGAGTGCTGCTCTGGGTAGAGTGCTGGGTAGAGTGCTGCTATGGGTAGAGTGCTGGGTAGAGTGCTTCAATGGGTAGAGTACTACTCTGGGTAGAGTGCTGCTCTGGGTAGAGTGCTGGGTAGAGTGCTGCTCTGGGTAGAGTGCTGCTCTGGGTACTGCTCTGGGTAGAGTGCGCTGCTCTGGGTACTGCTCTGGGTAGAGTGCTGGGTAGAGTGATGCTCTGGGTAGAGTGCAGGGTAGAGTGCTGCTCTGGGTAGAATACTGCCCTGGGTAGAGTACTGCTCTTTGTAGAGTGCTGCTCTGGGTAGAGTGCTGCTCTGGGTACTGCTCTGGGAAGAGTGCTGCTCTGGGTACTGCTCTGGGTAGAGTGCTGGGTAGGGTGCTGCTCTTGGTAGAGTGCTGCTCTGGGTAGAGTGCTGGGTAGGGTGCTGCTCTTGGTAGAGTGCTGCTCTGGGTAGAGTGCTGGGTAGAGTGCTTCCTTGGGTAGAATGCTGGGTAGAGTACTGCTCAGGGTAGAGTGCTCCTCTGGGTAGAGTGCTGGGTAGAGTGCTGCTCTTGATAGAGTGCTGCTCTGGGTACTGCTCTGGGAAGAGTGCTGCTCTGGGTACTGCTCTGGGTAGAGTGCTGGGTAGGGTGCTGCTCTTGGTAGAGTGCTGCTCTGGGTAGAGTGCTGGGTAGAGTGCTTCCTTGGGTAGAATGCTGGGTAGAGTACTGCTCAGGGTAGAGTGCTCCTCTGGGTAGAGTGCTGGGTAGAGTGCTGCTCTTGATAGAGTGCTGCTCTGGGTAGAGTACTGCTCTGGGTCGAGTCCTGCTCTAGGTGCTGCTCTGGGTAGAGTGCTGGGTAGAGTGCTCCTCTGGGTAAAGTACTGCTCAGGGTAGAGTGCTGAGTACTGCTCTGGGTAGAGTACTGGGCACTGCTCTGGGCGACTTTAAAGTGCTGCTCTGGGTAGTGTGCTGGGTAGAGTGCTGCTCAGGGTAGAGTACTGCTCTGGATAGAGTACTGCTCTGGGTAGAGTGCTGCTCAAGGTAGAGAACTGCTCTAGGTAATTGCTGCTCTGGGCACTGCTCAGGGTTGAGTGCTGCTCTGGGTGCTGCTCTGAGTAGATTGCTGCTCTGGGTAGAGTACTGCTCTGTGTGCTTCTCTTGGTAGAGTGCTGCACTGGGTAGAGTGTTGGGTAGAGCGCTGCTCTGGGTACTGCTCTGGGTAGAGTGATGCTCTGGGTACTGCTCTGGGTAGAGTTCTGATCTGGGTAGAGGACTGATCTGGGTAGAGTGCTGGGTAGAGTACTGCTCTGGGTAGAGTGCTGCTCTGGGTGCTTCTCTGGGTAGAGTGCTGCTATCGGTACTGCTCTGGGTAGAGTGCTGCTCTGGGTAGAGTAATGCTCTGGGTACTGCTCTGGGTAGAGTGCTGGGTAGAGTGCTGCTCAGGGTAGAGGACTGCTCTACTGCTGCTCTGAGTAGTGCTGCTCTGGGTAGAGTGCTGCTCTGGGTAGAGTACTGCTATGGTTAGAGAACTGCTCTGGGTAGAGTACTGCTACTGCTGCTCTAAGTAGAGTACTGCTCTGGGTAGAGTGCTGCTCTGGGTACTGCTCTGGGTAGATTGCTGCTCTGGTTAGAGTGCTGCTGAGGATAAAGGGCTGCTCTAGGGCTGCTCTGAGTAAAGTGCTGCTCTGGGTAGAGTGCTGCTCTGGGTAGAGTGCTGCTCTGGGTACTGCTATGGGTAGAGTGCTGCTCAGGGTACTGCTCTGGGTAGAGTGATGTTCTGGGTAGTGTACCGCTCTGGATACTGCTCTGGGTAGAGTGCTGTTCTGAGTACTGCTAAGGCTAAAGTGCTGGGTAGAGTACTGCTCAGGGTAGAGTGCTGCTCTGGGTACTGCTCTGGGTAGAGTGCTGGGTAGAGTACTGCTCTGGGTAGAGTGCCAGGTAGAGTGATGCTCTGGGTGAGTACTGGGTAGAGTTCTGCTGTGGTTAGAGTGCTGCTCTGGGTACTGCTCTGGGTAGAGTGCTGGGTAGAGTTCTGCTCTAGGTAGAGTACTGCTTCGGGAAGAGTGCTGCTCTGGGTAGAGTGCTGCTCTTGGTAGAGTGCTGGGTAGAGTGCTGCTCTGGGTAGAGTGCTGCTCTGGGTAGAGTACTGGGTAGAGTGTTGCTCTGGGTAGAGTGCGGCTCTGGGTACTGCTCTGGGTAGAGTGCTGCTCTGGGTAGAGTGCTGGGTAGAGTGCTGCTATGGGTAGAGTGCTGGGTAGAGTGCTTCAATGGGTAGAGTACTACTCTGGGTAGAGTGCTGCTCTGGGTAGAGTGCTGGGTAGAGTGCTGCTCTGGGTAGAGTGCTGCTCTGGGTACTGCTCTGGGTAGAGTGCGCTGCTCTGGGTACTGCTCTGGGTAGAGTGCTGGGTAGAGTGATGCTCTGGGTAGAGTGCAGGGTAGAGTGCTGCTCTGGGTAGAATACTGCCCTGGGTAGAGTACTGCTCTTTGTAGAGTGCTGCTCTGGGTAGAGTGCTGCTCTGGGTACTGCTCTGGGAAGAGTGCTGCTCTGGGTACTGCTCTGGGTAGAGTGCTGGGTAGGGTGCTGCTCTTGGTAGAGTGCTGCTCTGGGTAGAGTGCTGGGTAGAGTGCTTCCTTGGGTAGAATGCTGGGTAGAGTACTGCTCAGGGTAGAGTGCTCCTCTGGGTAGAGTGCTGGGTAGAGTGCTGCTCAGGGTAGAGTACTACTCTGGATAGAGTACTGCTCTGGGTAGAGTGCTGCTCAAGGTAGAGAACTGCTCTAGGTAATTGCTGCTCTGGGCACTGCTCAGGGTTGAGTGCTGCTCTGGGTGCTGCTCTGAGTAGATTGCTGCTCTGGGTAGAGTACTGCTCTGTGTGCTTCTCTTGGTAGAGTGCTGCACTGGGTAGAGTGTTGGGTAGAGCGCTGCTCTGGGTACTGCTCTGGGTAGAGTGATACTCTGGGTACTGCTCTGGGTAGAGTTCTGATCTGGGTAAAGGACTGATCTGGGTAGAGTGCTGGGTAGAGTACTGCTCTGGGTAGAGTGCTGCTCTGGGTGCTTCTCTGGGTAGAGTGCTGCTATCGGTACTGCTCTGGGTAGAGTGCTGCTCTGGGTAGAGTAATGCTCTGGGTACTGCTCTGGGTAGAGTGCTGGGTAGAGTGCTGCTCAGGGTAGAGGACTGCTCTACTGCTGCTCTGAGTAGTGCTGCTCTGGGTAGAGTGCTGCTCTGGGTAGAGTACTGCTATGGTTAGAGAACTGCTCTGGGTAGAGTACTGCTACTGCTGCTCTAAGTAGAGTACTGCTCTGGGTAGAGTGCTGCTCTGGGTACTGCTCTGGGTAGATTGCTGCTCTGGTTAGAGTGCTGCTGAGGATAAAGGGCTGCTCTAGGGCTGCTCTGAGTAAAGTGCTGCTCTGGGTAGAGTGCTGCTCTGGGTAGAGTGCTGCTCTGGGTACTGCTATGGGTAGAGTGCTGCTCAGGGTACTGCTCTGGGTAGAGTGATGTTCTGGGTAGTGTACCGCTCTGGATACTGCTCTGGGTAGAGTGCTGTTCTGAGTACTGCTAAGGCTAAAGTGCTGGGTAGAGTACTGCTCAGGGTAGAGTGCTGCTCTGGGTACTGCTCTGGGTAGAGTGCTGGGTAGAGTACTGCTCTGGGTAGAGTGCCAGGTAGAGTGATGCTCTGGGTGAGTACTGGGTAGAGTTCTGCTGTGGTTAGAGTGCTGCTCTGGGTACTGCTCTGGGTAGAGTGCTGGGTAGAGTTCTGCTCTAGGTAGAGTACTGCTTCGGGAAGAGTGCTGCTCTGGGTAGAGTGCTGCTCTTGGTAGAGTGCTGGGTAGAGTGCTGCTCTGGGTAGAGTGCTGCTCTGGGTAGAGTACTGGGTAGAGTGTTGCTCTGGGTAGAGTGCGGCTCTGGGTACTGCTCTGGGTAGAGTGCTGCTCTGGGTAGAGTGCTGGGTAGAGTGCTGCTATGGGTAGAGTGCTGGGTAGAGTGCTTCAATGGGTAGAGTACTACTCTGGGTAGAGTGCTGCTCTGGGTAGAGTGCTGGGTAGAGTGCTGCTCTGGGTAGAGTGCTGCTCTGGGTACTGCTCTGGGTAGAGTGCGCTGCTCTGGGTACTGCTCTGGGTAGAGTGCTGGGTAGAGTGATGCTCTGGGTAGAGTGCAGGGTAGAGTGCTGCTCTGGGTAGAATACTGCCCTGGGTAGAGTACTGCTCTTTGTAGAGTGCTGCTCTGGGTAGAGTGCTGCTCTGGGTACTGCTCTGGGAAGAGTGCTGCTCTGGGTACTGCTCTGGGTAGAGTGCTGGGTAGGGTGCTGCTCTTGGTAGAGTGCTGCTCTGGGTAGAGTGCTGGGTAGAGTGCTTCCTTGGGTAGAATGCTGGGTAGAGTACTGCTCAGGGTAGAGTGCTCCTCTGGGTAGAGTGCTGGGTAGAGTGCTGCTCAGGGTAGAGTACTGCTCTGGATAGAGTACTGCTCTGGGTAGAGTGCTGCTCAAGGTAGAGAACTGCTCTAGGTAATTGCTGCTCTGGGCACTGCTCAGGGTTGAGTGCTGCTCTGGGTGCTGCTCTGAGTAGATTGCTGCTCTGGGTAGAGTACTGCTCTGTGTGCTTCTCTTGGTAGAGTGCTGCACTGGGTAGAGTGTTGGGTAGAGCGCTGCTCTGGGTACTGCTCTGGGTAGAGTGATGCTCTGGGTACTGCTCTGGGTAGAGTTCTGATCTGGGTAGAGGACTGATCTGGGTAGAGTGCTGGGTAGAGTACTGCTCTGGGTAGAGTGCTGCTCTGGGTGCTTCTCTGGGTAGAGTGCTGCTATCGGTACTGCTCTGGGTAGAGTGCTGCTCTGGGTAGAGTAATGCTCTGGGTACTGCTCTGGGTAGAGTGCTGGGTAGAGTGCTGCTCAGGGTAGAGGACTGCTCTACTGCTGCTCTGAGTAGTGCTGCTCTGGGTAGAGTGCTGCTCTGGGTAGAGTACTGCTATGGTTAGAGAACTGCTCTGGGTAGAGTACTGCTACTGCTGCTCTAAGTAGAGTACTGCTCTGGGTAGAGTGCTGCTCTGGGTACTGCTCTGGGTAGATTGCTGCTCTGGTTAGAGTGCTGCTGAGGATAAAGGGCTGCTCTAGGGCTGCTCTGAGTAAAGTGCTGCTCTGGGTAGAGTGCTGCTCTGGGTAGAGTGCTGCTCTGGGTACTGCTATGGGTAGAGTGCTGCTCAGGGTACTGCTCTGGGTAGAGTGATGTTCTGGGTAGTGTACCGCTCTGGATACTGCTCTGGGTAGAGTGCTGTTCTGAGTACTGCTAAGGCTAAAGTGCTGGGTAGAGTACTGCTCAGGGTAGAGTGCTGCTCTGGGTACTGCTCTGGGTAGAGTGCTGGGTAGAGTACTGCTCTGGGTAGAGTGCCAGGTAGAGTGATGCTCTGGGTGAGTACTGGGTAGAGTTCTGCTGTGGTTAGAGTGCTGCTCTGGGTACTGCTCTGGGTAGAGTGCTGGGTAGAGTTCTGCTCTAGGTAGAGTACTGCTTCGGGAAGAGTGCTGCTCTGGGTAGAGTGCTGCTCTTGGTAGAGTGCTGGGTAGAGTGCTGCTCTGGGTAGAGTGCTGCTCTGGGTAGAGTACTGGGTAGAGTGTTGCTCTGGGTAGAGTGCGGCTCTGGGTACTGCTCTGGGTAGAGTGCTGCTCTGGGTAGAGTGCTGGGTAGAGTGCTGCTATGGGTAGAGTGCTGGGTAGAGTGCTTCAATGGGTAGAGTACTACTCTGGGTAGAGTGCTGCTCTGGGTAGAGTGCTGGGTAGAGTGCTGCTCTGGGTAGAGTGCTGCTCTGGGTACTGCTCTGGGTAGAGTGCGCTGCTCTGGGTACTGCTCTGGGTAGAGTGCTGGGTAGAGTGATGCTCTGGGTAGAGTGCAGGGTAGAGTGCTGCTCTGGGTAGAATACTGCCCTGGGTAGAGTACTGCTCTTTGTAGAGTGCTGCTCTGGGTAGAGTGCTGCTCTGGGTACTGCTCTGGGAAGAGTGCTGCTCTGGGTACTGCTCTGGGTAGAGTGCTGGGTAGGGTGCTGCTCTTGGTAGAGTGCTGCTCTGGGTAGAGTGCTGGGTAGGGTGCTGCTCTTGGTAGAGTGCTGCTCTGGGTAGAGTGCTGGGTAGAGTGCTTCCTTGGGTAGAATGCTGGGTAGAGTACTGCTCAGGGTAGAGTGCTCCTCTGGGTAGAGTGCTGGGTAGAGTGCTGCTCTTGATAGAGTGCTGCTCTGGGTACTGCTCTGGGAAGAGTGCTGCTCTGGGTACTGCTCTGGGTAGAGTGCTGGGTAGGGTGCTGCTCTTGGTAGAGTGCTGCTCTGGGTAGAGTGCTGGGTAGAGTGCTTCCTTGGGTAGAATGCTGGGTAGAGTACTGCTCAGGGTAGAGTGCTCCTCTGGGTAGAGTGCTGGGTAGAGTGCTGCTCTTGATAGAGTGCTGCTCTGGGTAGAGTACTGCTCTGGGTCGAGTCCTGCTCTAGGTGCTGCTCTGGGTAGAGTGCTGGGTAGAGTGCTCCTCTGGGTAAAGTACTGCTCAGGGTAGAGTGCTGAGTACTGCTCTGGGTAGAGTACTGGGCACTGCTCTGGGCGACTTTAAAGTGCTGCTCTGGGTAGTGTGCTGGGTAGAGTGCTGCTCAGGGTAGAGTACTGCTCTGGATAGAGTACTGCTCTGGGTAGAGTGCTGCTCAAGGTAGAGAACTGCTCTAGGTAATTGCTGCTCTGGGCACTGCTCAGGGTTGAGTGCTGCTCTGGGTGCTGCTCTGAGTAGATTGCTGCTCTGGGTAGAGTACTGCTCTGTGTGCTTCTCTTGGTAGAGTGCTGCACTGGGTAGAGTGTTGGGTAGAGCGCTGCTCTGGGTACTGCTCTGGGTAGAGTGATGCTCTGGGTACTGCTCTGGGTAGAGTTCTGATCTGGGTAGAGGACTGATCTGGGTAGAGTGCTGGGTAGAGTACTGCTCTGGGTAGAGTGCTGCTCTGGGTGCTTCTCTGGGTAGAGTGCTGCTATCGGTACTGCTCTGGGTAGAGTGCTGCTCTGGGTAGAGTAATGCTCTGGGTACTGCTCTGGGTAGAGTGCTGGGTAGAGTGCTGCTCAGGGTAGAGGACTGCTCTACTGCTGCTCTGAGTAGTGCTGCTCTGGGTAGAGTACTGCTATGGTTAGAGAACTGCTCTGGGTAGAGTACTGCTACTGCTGCTCTAAGTAGAGTACTGCTCTGGGTAGAGTGCTGCTCTGGGTACTGCTCTGGGTAGATTGCTGCTCTGGTTAGAGTGCTGCTGAGGATAAAGGGCTGCTCTAGGGCTGCTCTGAGTAAAGTGCTGCTCTGGGTAGAGTGCTGCTCTGGGTAGAGTGCTGCTCTGGGTACTGCTATGGGTAGAGTGCTGCTCAGGGTACTGCTCTGGGTAGAGTGATGTTCTGGGTAGTGTACCGCTCTGGATACTGCTCTGGGTAGAGTGCTGTTCTGAGTACTGCTAAGGCTAAAGTGCTGGGTAGAGTACTGCTCAGGGTAGAGTGCTGCTCTGGGTACTGCTCTGGGTAGAGTGCTGGGTAGAGTACTGCTCTGGGTAGAGTGCCAGGTAGAGTGATGCTCTGGGTGAGTACTGGGTAGAGTTCTGCTGTGGTTAGAGTGCTGCTCTGGGTACTGCTCTGGGTAGAGTGCTGGGTAGAGTTCTGCTCTAGGTAGAGTACTGCTTCGGGAAGAGTGCTGCTCTGGGTAGAGTGCTGCTCTTGGTAGAGTGCTGGGTAGAGTGCTGCTCTGGGTAGAGTGCTGCTCTGGGTAGAGTACTGGGTAGAGTGTTGCTCTGGGTAGAGTGCGGCTCTGGGTACTGCTCTGGGTAGAGTGCTGCTCTGGGTAGAGTGCTGGGTAGAGTGCTGCTATGGGTAGAGTGCTGGGTAGAGTGCTTCAATGGGTAGAGTACTACTCTGGGTAGAGTGCTGCTCTGGGTAGAGTGCTGGGTAGAGTGCTGCTCTGGGTAGAGTGCTGCTCTGGGTACTGCTCTGGGTAGAGTGCGCTGCTCTGGGTACTGCTCTGGGTAGAGTGCTGGGTAGAGTGCTGCTCAGGGTAGAGGACTGCTCTACTGCTGCTCTGAGTAGTGCTGCTCTGGGTAGAGTGCTGCTCTGGGTAGAGTACTGCTATGGTTAGAGAACTGCTCTGGGTAGAGTACTGCTACTGCTGCTCTAAGTAGAGTACTGCTCTGGGTAGAGTGCTGCTCTGGGTACTGCTCTGGGTAGATTGCTGCTCTGGTTAGAGTGCTGCTGAGGATAAAGGGCTGCTCTAGGGCTGCTCTGAGTAAAGTGCTGCTCTGGGTAGAGTGCTGCTCTGGGTAGAGTGCTGCTCTGGGTACTGCTATGGGTAGAGTGCTGCTCAGGGTACTGCTCTGGGTAGAGTGATGTTCTGGGTAGTGTACCGCTCTGGATACTGCTCTGGGTAGAGTGCTGTTCTGAGTACTGCTAAGGCTAAAGTGCTGGGTAGAGTACTGCTCAGGGTAGAGTGCTGCTCTGGGTACTGCTCTGGGTAGAGTGCTGGGTAGAGTACTGCTCTGGGTAGAGTGCCAGGTAGAGTGATGCTCTGGGTGAGTACTGGGTAGAGTTCTGCTGTGGTTAGAGTGCTGCTCTGGGTACTGCTCTGGGTAGAGTGCTGGGTAGAGTTCTGCTCTAGGTAGAGTACTGCTTCGGGAAGAGTGCTGCTCTGGGTAGAGTGCTGCTCTTGGTAGAGTGCTGGGTAGAGTGCTGCTCTGGGTAGAGTGCTGCTCTGGGTAGAGTACTGGGTAGAGTGTTGCTCTGGGTAGAGTGCTGCTCTGGGTAGAGTACTGGGTAGAATGTTGCTCTGGGTAGAGTGCGGCTCTGGGTACTGCTCTGGGTAGAGTGCTGCTCTGGGTAGAGTGCTGGGTAGAGTGCTGCTATGGGTAGAGTGCTGGGTAGAGTGCTTCAATGGGTAGAGTACTACTCTGGGTAGAGTGCTGCTCTGGGTAGAGTGCTGGGTAGAGTGCTGCTCTGGGTAGAGTGCTGCTCTGGGTACTGCTCTGGGTAGAGTGCGCTGCTCTGGGTACTGCTCTGGGTAGAGTGCTGGGTAGAGTGATGCTCTGGGTAGAGTGCAGGGTAGAGTGCTGCTCTGGGTAGAATACTGCCCTGGGTAGAGTACTGCTCTTTGTAGAGTGCTGCTCTGGGTAGAGTGCTGCTCTGGGTACTGCTCTGGGAAGAGTGCTGCTCTGGGTACTGCTCTGGGTAGAGTGCTGGGTAGGGTGCTGCTCTTGGTAGAGTGCTGCTCTGGGTAGAGTGCTGGGTAGAGTGCTTCCTTGGGTAGAATGCTGGGTAGAGTACTGCTCAGGGTAGAGTGCTCCTCTGGGTAGAGTGCTGGGTAGAGTGCTGCTCAGGGTAGAGTACTGCTCTGGATAGAGTACTGCTCTGGGTAGAGTGCTGCTCAAGGTAGAGAACTGCTCTAGGTAATTGCTGCTCTGGGCACTGCTCAGGGTTGAGTGCTGCTCTGGGTGCTGCTCTGAGTAGATTGCTGCTCTGGGTAGAGTACTGCTCTGTGTGCTTCTCTTGGTAGAGTGCTGCACTGGGTAGAGTGTTGGGTAGAGCGCTGCTCTGGGTACTGCTCTGGGTAGAGTGATGCTCTGGGTACTGCTCTGGGTAGAGTTCTGATCTGGGTAGAGGACTGATCTGGGTAGAGTGCTGGGTAGAGTACTGCTCTGGGTAGAGTGCTGCTCTGGGTGCTTCTCTGGGTAGAGTGCTGCTATCGGTACTGCTCTGGGTAGAGTGCTGCTCTGGGTAGAGTAATGCTCTGGGTACTGCTCTGGGTAGAGTGCTGGGTAGAGTGCTGCTCAGGGTAGAGGACTGCTCTACTGCTGCTCTGAGTAGTGCTGCTCTGGGTAGAGTGCTGCTCTGGGTAGAGTACTGCTATGGTTAGAGAACTGCTCTGGGTAGAGTACTGCTACTGCTGCTCTAAGTAGAGTACTGCTCTGGGTAGAGTGCTGCTCTGGGTACTGCTCTGGGTAGATTGCTGCTCTGGTTAGAGTGCTGCTGAGGATAAAGGGCTGCTCTAGGGCTGCTCTGAGTAAAGTGCTGCTCTGGGTAGAGTGCTGCTCTGGGTAGAGTGCTGCTCTGGGTACTGCTATGGGTAGAGTGCTGCTCAGGGTACTGCTCTGGGTAGAGTGATGTTCTGGGTAGTGTACCGCTCTGGATACTGCTCTGGGTAGAGTGCTGTTCTGAGTACTGCTAAGGCTAAAGTGCTGGGTAGAGTACTGCTCAGGGTAGAGTGCTGCTCTGGGTACTGCTCTGGGTAGAGTGCTGGGTAGAGTACTGCTCTGGGTAGAGTGCCAGGTAGAGTGATGCTCTGGGTGAGTACTGGGTAGAGTTCTGCTGTGGTTAGAGTGCTGCTCTGGGTACTGCTCTGGGTAGAGTGCTGGGTAGAGTTCTGCTCTAGGTAGAGTACTGCTTCGGGAAGAGTGCTGCTCTGGGTAGAGTGCTGCTCTTGGTAGAGTGCTGGGTAGAGTGCTGCTCTGGGTAGAGTGCTGCTCTGGGTAGAGTACTGGGTAGAGTGTTGCTCTGGGTAGAGTGCGGCTCTGGGTACTGCTCTGGGTAGAGTGCTGCTCTGGGTAGAGTGCTGGGTAGAGTGCTGCTATGGGTAGAGTGCTGGGTAGAGTGCTTCAATGGGTAGAGTACTACTCTGGGTAGAGTGCTGCTCTGGGTAGAGTGCTGGGTAGAGTGCTGCTCTGGGTAGAGTGCTGCTCTGGGTACTGCTCTGGGTAGAGTGCGCTGCTCTGGGTACTGCTCTGGGTAGAGTGCTGGGTAGAGTGATGCTCTGGGTAGAGTGCAGGGTAGAGTGCTGCTCTGGGTAGAATACTGCCCTGGGTAGAGTACTGCTCTTTGTAGAGTGCTGCTCTGGGTAGAGTGCTGCTCTGGGTACTGCTCTGGGAAGAGTGCTGCTCTGGGTACTGCTCTGGGTAGAGTGCTGGGTAGGGTGCTGCTCTTGGTAGAGTGCTGCTCTGGGTAGAGTGCTGGGTAGAGTGCTTCCTTGGGTAGAATGCTGGGTAGAGTACTGCTCAGGGTAGAGTGCTCCTCTGGGTAGAGTGCTGGGTAGAGTGCTGCTCTTGATAGAGTGCTGCTCTGGGTAGAGTACTGCTCTGGGTCGAGTCCTGCTCTAGGTGCTGCTCTGGGTAGAGTGCTGGGTAGAGTGCTCCTCTGGGTAAAGTACTGCTCAGGGTAGAGTGCTGAGTACTGCTCTGGGTAGAGTACTGGGCACTGCTCTGGGCGACTTTAAAGTGCTGCTCTGGGTAGTGTGCTGGGTAGAGTGCTGCTCAGGGTAGAGTACTGCTCTGGATAGAGTACTGCTCTGGGTAGAGTGCTGCTCAAGGTAGAGAACTGCTCTAGGTAATTGCTGCTCTGGGCACTGCTCAGGGTTGAGTGCTGCTCTGGGTGCTGCTCTGAGTAGATTGCTGCTCTGGGTAGAGTACTGCTCTGTGTGCTTCTCTTGGTAGAGTGCTGCACTGGGTAGAGTGTTGGGTAGAGCGCTGCTCTGGGTACTGCTCTGGGTAGAGTGATGCTCTGGGTACTGCTCTGGGTAGAGTTCTGATCTGGGTAGAGGACTGATCTGGGTAGAGTGCTGGGTAGAGTACTGCTCTGGGTAGAGTGCTGCTCTGGGTGCTTCTCTGGGTAGAGTGCTGCTATCGGTACTGCTCTGGGTAGAGTGCTGCTCTGGGTAGAGTAATGCTCTGGGTACTGCTCTAGGTAGAGTGCTGGGTAGAGTGCTGCTCAGGGTAGAGGACTGCTCTACTGCTGATCTGAGTAGTGCTGCTCTGGGTAGAGTGCTGCTCTGGGTAGAGTACTGCTATGGTTAGAGAACTGCTCTGGGTAGAGTACTGCTACTGCTGCTCTAAGTAGAGTACTGCTCTGGGTAGAGTGCTGCTCTGGGTACTGCTCTGGGTAGATTGCTGCTCTGGTTAGAGTGCTGCTGAGGATAAAGGGCTGCTCTAGGGCTGCTCTGAGTAAAGTGCTGCTCTGGGTAGAGTGCTGCTCTGGGTAGAGTGCTGCTCTGGGTACTGCTATGGGTAGAGTGCTGCTCAGGGTACTGCTCTGGGTAGAGTGATGTTCTGGGTAGTGTACCGCTCTGGATACTGCTCTGGGTAGAGTGCTGTTCTGAGTACTGCTAAGGCTAAAGTGCTGGGTAGAGTACTGCTCAGGGTAGAGTGCTGCTCTGGGTACTGCTCTGGGTAGAGTGCTGGGTAGAGTACTGCTCTGGGTAGAGTGCCAGGTAGAGTGATGCTCTGGGTGAGTACTGGGTAGAGTTCTGCTGTGGTTAGAGTGCTGCTCTGGGTACTGCTCTGGGTAGAGTGCTGGGTAGAGTTCTGCTCTAGGTAGAGTACTGCTTCGGGAAGAGTGCTGCTCTGGGTAGAGTGCTGCTCTTGGTAGAGTGCTGGGTAGAGTGCTGCTCTGGGTAGAGTACTGGGTAGAGTGTTGCTCTGGGTAGAGTGCGGCTCTGGGTACTGCTCTGGGTAGAGTGCTGCTCTGGGTAGAGTGCTGGGTAGAGTGCTGCTATGGGTAGAGTGCTGGGTAGAGTGCTTCAATGGGTAGAGTACTACTCTGGGTAGAGTGCTGCTCTGGGTAGAGTGCTGGGTAGAGTGCTGCTCTGGGTAGAGTGCTGCTCTGGGTACTGCTCTGGGTAGAGTGCGCTGCTCTGGGTACTGCTCTGGGTAGAGTGCTGGGTAGAGTGATGCTCTGGGTAGAGTGCAGGGTAGAGTGCTGCTCTGGGTAGAATACTGCCCTGGGTAGAGTACTGCTCTTTGTAGAGTGCTGCTCTGGGTAGAGTGCTGCTCTGGGTACTGCTCTGGGAAGAGTGCTGCTCTGGGTACTGCTCTGGGTAGAGTGCTGGGTAGGGTGCTGCTCTTGGTAGAGTGCTGCTCTGGGTAGAGTGCTGGGTAGAGTGCTTCCTTGGGTAGAATGCTGGGTAGAGTACTGCTCAGGGTAGAGTGCTCCTCTGGGTAGAGTGCTGGGTAGAGTGCTGCTCTTGATAGAGTGCTGCTCTGGGTAGAGTACTGCTCTGGGTCGAGTCCTGCTCTAGGTGCTGCTCTGGGTAGAGTGCTGGGTAGAGTGCTCCTCTGGGTAAAGTACTGCTCAGGGTAGAGTGCTGAGTACTGCTCTGGGTAGAGTACTGGGCACTGCTCTGGGCGACTTTAAAGTGCTGCTCTGGGTAGTGTGCTGGGTAGAGTGCTGCTCAGGGTAGAGTACTGCTCTGGATAGAGTACTGCTCTGGGTAGAGTGCTGCTCAAGGTAGAGAACTGCTCTAGGTAATTGCTGCTCTGGGCACTGCTCAGGGTAGAGTGCTGCTCTGGGTGCTGCTCTGAGTAGATTGCTGCTCTGGGTAGAGTGCTGCTCTGTGTGCTTCTCTTGGTAGAGTGCTGCACTGGGTAGAGTGTTGGGTAGAGCGCTGCTCTGGGTACTGCTCTGGGTAGAGTGATGCTCTGGGTACTGCTCTGGGTAGAGTTCTGATCTGGTTAGAGGACTGATCTGGGTAGAGTGCTGGGTAGAGTACTGCTCTGGGTAGAGTGCTGCTCTGGGTGCTTCTCTGGGTAGAGTGCTGCTATCGGTACTGCTCTGGGTAGAGTGCTGCTCTGGGTACTGCTCTGGGTAGAGTGCTGCTCAGGGTAGAGGACTGCTCTACTGCTGCTCTGAGTAGGGCTGCTCTGGGTAGAGTGCTGCTCTGGGTAGAGTACTGCTATGGTTAGAGAACTGCTCTGGGTACTGCTCTGGGTAGAGTACTGCTACTGCTGCTCTAAGTAGAGTGCTGCTCTGGGTAGAGTACTGTTCTGATTAGAGTGCTGCTCTGGGTACTGCTCTGGGTAGAGTACTGCTCTGGGTAGATTGCTGCTCTGGTTAGTGTGCTGCTGAGGATAAAGGGCTGCTCTAGGGCTGCTCTGAGTAAAGTGCTGCTCTGGGTAGAGTGCTGCTCTGGGTACTGCTATGGGTAGAGTGCTGCTCTGAGTACTGCTAAGGCTAAAGTGCTGGGTAGAGTACTGCTCAGGGTAGAGTGCTGCTCTGGGTACTGCTCTGGGTGGAGTGCTGGGTAGAGTACTGCTCTGGGTAGAGTGCTGCTCTAGGTAGAGTGCTTGGTAGAGTACTGCTCTGGGTAGAGTGCTGCTCTAGGTAGAGTGCTGTGTAGAGTCTGCTCTGGGTAGAGTGCTGGGTAGAGTGCTGCTCTGGGTAAAGTGCTGCTCTGGGTACTGCTCTGGGTAGAGTCTGCTGAGTGTAGAGTACTGCTCTAGGTAGAGTGCTGCTCAAGGTAGAGAACTATTGTGGGTAGAATGCTGCTCTGGATACTGCTTAAGGTAGAGTACTGCTCAAGGTAGAGTACTGCTCTAGGTAGAGTGCTGCTCTAGGAACTGCTTTGAGTAGGGTGCTGCTCTGGGTAGAGTGCTGGGTAGAGTGCTGCTCTGGGTAAAGTACTGCTCAGGGTAGAGTGCTGAGTACTGCTCTGGGTAGAGTACTGGGCACTGCTCTGGGCGACTTTAAAGTGCTGCTCTGGGTAGTGTGCTGGGTAGAGTGCTGCTCAGGGTAGAGTACTGCTCTGGATAGAGTACTGCTCTGGGTAGAGTGCTGCTCAAGGTAGAGAACTGCTCTAGGTAATTGCTGCTCTGGGCACTGCTCAGGGTTGAGTGCTGCTCTGGGTGCTGCTCTGAGTAGATTGCTGCTCTGGGTAGAGTACTGCTCTGTGTGCTTCTCTTGGTAGAGTGCTGCACTGGGTAGAGTGTTGGGTAGAGCGCTGCTCTGGGTACTGCTCTGGGTAGAGTGATGCTCTGGGTACTGCTCTGGGTAGAGTTCTGATCTGGGTAGAGGACTGATCTGGGTAGAGTGCTGGGTAGAGTACTGCTCTGGGTAGAGTGCTGCTCTGGGTGCTTCTCTGGGTAGAGTGCTGCTATCGGTACTGCTCTGGGTAGAGTGCTGCTCTGGGTAGAGTAATGCTCTGGGTACTGCTCTGGGTAGAGTGCTGGGTAGAGTGCTGCTCAGGGTAGAGGACTGCTCTACTGCTGCTCTGAGTAGTGCTGCTCTGGGTAGAGTGCTGCTCTGGGTAGAGTACTGCTATGGTTAGAGAACTGCTCTGGGTAGAGTACTGCTACTGCTGCTCTAAGTAGAGTACTGCTCTGGGTAGAGTGCTGCTCTGGGTACTGCTCTGGGTAGATTGCTGCTCTGGTTAGAGTGCTGCTGAGGATAAAGGGCTGCTCTAGGGCTGCTCTGAGTAAAGTGCTGCTCTGGGTAGAGTGCTGCTCTGGGTAGAGTGCTGCTCTGGGTACTGCTATGGGTAGAGTGCTGCTCAGGGTACTGCTCTGGGTAGAGTGATGTTCTGGGTAGTGTACCGCTCTGGATACTGCTCTGGGTAGAGTGCTGTTCTGAGTACTGCTAAGGCTAAAGTGCTGGGTAGAGTACTGCTCAGGGTAGAGTGCTGCTCTGGGTACTGCTCTGGGTAGAGTGCTGGGTAGAGTACTGCTCTGGGTAGAGTGCCAGGTAGAGTGATGCTCTGGGTGAGTACTGGGTAGAGTTCTGCTGTGGTTAGAGTGCTGCTCTGGGTACTGCTCTGGGTAGAGTGCTGGGTAGAGTTCTGCTCTAGGTAGAGTACTGCTTCGGGAAGAGTGCTGCTCTGGGTAGAGTGCTGCTCTTGGTAGAGTGCTGGGTAGAGTGCTGCTCTGGGTAGAGTGCTGCTCTGGGTAGAGTACTGGGTAGAATGTTGCTCTGGGTAGAGTGCGGCTCTGGGTACTGCTCTGGGTAGAGTGCTGCTCTGGGTAGAGTGCTGGGTAGAGTGCTGCTATGGGTAGAGTGCTGGGTAGAGTGCTTCAATGGGTAGAGTACTACTCTGGGTAGAGTGCTGCTCTGGGTAGAGTGCTGGGTAGAGTGCTGCTCTGGGTAGAGTGCTGCTCTGGGTACTGCTCTGGGTAGAGTGCGCTGCTCTGGGTACTGCTCTGGGTAGAGTGCTGGGTAGAGTGATGCTCTGGGTAGAGTGCAGGGTAGAGTGCTGCTCTGGGTAGAATACTGCCCTGGGTAGAGTACTGCTCTTTGTAGAGTGCTGCTCTGGGTAGAGTGCTGCTCTGGGTACTGCTCTGGGAAGAGTGCTGCTCTGGGTACTGCTCTGGGTAGAGTGCTGGGTAGGGTGCTGCTCTTGGTAGAGTGCTGCTCTGGGTAGAGTGCTGGGTAGAGTGCTTCCTTGGGTAGAATGCTGGGTAGAGTACTGCTCAGGGTAGAGTGCTCCTCTGGGTAGAGTGCTGGGTAGAGTGCTGCTCTTGATAGAGTGCTGCTCTGGGTAGAGTACTGCTCTGGGTCGAGTCCTGCTCTAGGTGCTGCTCTGGGTAGAGTGCTGGGTAGAGTGCTCCTCTGGGTAAAGTACTGCTCAGGGTAGAGTGCTGAGTACTGCTCTGGGTAGAGTACTGGGCACTGCTCTGGGCGACTTTAAAGTGCTGCTCTGGGTAGTGTGCTGGGTAGAGTGCTGCTCAGGGTAGAGTACTGCTCTGGATAGAGTACTGCTCTGGGTAGAGTGCTGCTCAAGGTAGAGAACTGCTCTAGGTAATTGCTGCTCTGGGCACTGCTCAGGGTAGAGTGCTGCTCTGGGTGCTGCTCTGAGTAGATTGCTGCTCTGGGTAGAGTGCTGCTCTGTGTGCTTCTCTTGGTAGAGTGCTGCACTGGGTAGAGTGTTGGGTAGAGCGCTGCTCTGGGTACTGCTCTGGGTAGAGTGATGCTCTGGGTACTGCTCTGGGTAGAGTTCTGATCTGGGTAGAGGACTGATCTGGGTAGAGTGCTGGGTAGAGTACTGCTCTGGGTAGAGTGCTGCTCTGGGTGCTTCTCTGGGTAGAGTGCTGCTATCGGTACTGCTCTGGGTAGAGTGCTGCTCTGGGTAGAGTAATGCTCTGGGTACTGCTCTGGGTAGAGTGCTGGGTAGAGTGCTGCTCAGGGTAGAGGACTGCTCTACTGCTGCTCTGAGTAGTGCTGCTCTGGGTAGAGTGCTGCTCTGGGTAGAGTACTGCTATGGTTAGAGAACTGCTCTGGGTAGAGTACTGCTACTGCTGCTCTAAGTAGAGTACTGCTCTGGGTAGAGTGCTGCTCTGGGTACTGCTCTGGGTAGAGTACTGCTCTGGGTAGATTGCTGCTCTGGTTAGAGTGCTGCTGAGGATAAAGGGCTGCTCTAGGGCTGCTCTGAGTAAAGTGCTGCTCTGGGTAGAGTGTTGCTCTGGGTAGAGTACTGGGTAGAGTGTTGCTCTGGGTAGAGTGCGGCTCTGGGTACTGCTCTGGGTAGAGTGCTGCTCTGGGTAGAGTGCTGGGTAGAGTGCTGCTATGGGTAGAGTGCTGGGTAGAGTGCTTCAATGGGTAGAGTACTACTCTGGGTAGAGTGCTGCTCTGGGTAGAGTGCTGGGTAGAGTGCTGCTCTGGGTAGAGTCTTCTCTGGGTAAAGTGCTGGGTAGAGAGCTGCTCTGTGTAGAGTGTTGCTCAAGGTAGAGTACTGCTCTGAGAAGAGTGCTGCTCTGGGTACTGCTCTTGGTAGAGTGCTGATCTGGAAACTGCTCTGGGTAGAGTGCTGCTCTAGGTAGAGTGCTTGGTAGAGTACTGCTCTGGGTAGAGTGCTGCTCTAGGTAGAGTGCTGGGTAGAGTCTGCTCTGGGTAGAGTGCTGGGTAGAGTGCTGCTCAAGGTAGAGTACTTCTCAAGGTTGAGTACTGCTCTGGGTTGAGTCTGCTTTGGGTAGAGTGTTGGGTAGTGTGCTGCTCTGGGTAGAGTGCTGCTCAAGGTAGATTACTGCTCTGGGAAGAGTGCTGCTCTGGGTAGAGTGCTGCTCTGGGTAGAGTGCTGGGTAGAGTGCTGCTCTGGGTAGAGTCTGCTCTGGGTAGAGTGCTGGGTAGAGTTCTGCTCAAGGTAGAGTACCTCTCAAGGTTGAGTGCTGCTCTGGGTAGAGTGCTGATCTGGGTAGAATGTTGCTCAAGGTAGAGTACTGCTCTGGGTACTGCTCTTGGTAGATTGCTGCTCTGGTTACTTCTCTGGGTAGAGTGCTGCTCTGGGTAGAGTGCTGGGTAGAGTGCTGCTCTGGGTAGAGTGCTGCTCTGGGTACTGCTCTGGGTAGAGTCGGCTGAGTGTAGAGTACTGCTCTAGGTAGAGTGCTGCTCAAGGTAGAGAACTATTCTGGGTAGAATGCTGCTCTGGATACTGCTTAAGGTAGAGTACTGCTCAAGGTAGAGTACTGCTCTGGGTAGAGTGCTGCTCTAGGAACTGCTTTGAGTAGGGTGGTGCTCTGGGTAGAGTAATGGGTAGAGTGCTGCTCTGGGTAAAGTACTGCTCAGGGTAGAGTGCTGAGTACTGCTCTGGGTAGAGTACTGGGCACTGCTCTGGGCGACTTTAAAGTGCTGCTCTGGGTAGTGTGCTGGGTAGAGTGCTGCTCAGGGTAGAGGAATGCTCTACTGCTGCTCTGAGTAGTGCTGCTCTGGGTAGAGTGCTGCTCTGGGTAGAGTACTGCTACTGCTGCTCTGAGTAAAGTGCTGCTCTGGGTAGATTGCTGCTCTGGTTAGAGTGCTGCTGAGGATAAAGGGCTGCTCTAGGGCTGCTCTGAGTAAAGTGCTGCTCTGGGTAGAGTGCTGCTCTGGGTAGAGTGCTGCTCTGGGTACTGCTATGGGTAGAGTGCTGCTCTGGGTACTGCTCTGGGTAGAGTGCTGTTCTGGGTAGTGTACTGCTCTGGATACTGCTCTGGGTAGAGTGCTGTTCTGAGTACTGCTAAGGCTAAAGTGCTGGGTTGAGTACTGCTCAGGGTAGAGTACTGCTCTGGGTACTGCTCTGGGTAGAGTTCTTCTCTGGGTATAGGGCTGCTCTGTGTGCTGCTCTGGGTAGAGTGCTGGGTGGAGTGCTGTTCTGGGTAGAGTGCTGGGTAGAGTGCTGCTCTGGGTGCTGCTCTGAGTAGATTGCTGCTCTGGGTAGAGTGCTGGGTGGAGTGCTGTTCTGGGTAGAGTGCTGCTCTGGGTGCTGCTCTGAGTAGATTGCTGCTCTGGGTAGAGTGCTGCTCTGTGTGCTGCTCTTGGTAGAGTGCTGCACTGGGTAGAGTGTTGGGTAGAGCGCTGCTCTGGGTACTGCTCTGGGTAGAGTGATGCTCTGGGTACTGCTCTGGGTAGAGTTCTGATCTGGGTAGAGGACTGATCTGGGTAGAGTGCTGGGTAGAGTACTGCTCTGGGTAGAGTGCTGCTCTGGGTGCTTCTCTGGGTAGAGTGCTGCTATCGGTACTGCTCTGGGTAGAGTGCTGCTCTGGGTACTGCTCTGGGTAGAGTGCTGCTCAGGGTAGAGGACTGCTCTACTGCTGCTCTGAGTAGGGCTGCTCTGGGTAGAGTACTGCTATGGTTAGAGAACTGCTCTGGGTACTGCTCTGGGTAGAGTACTGCTACTGCTGCTCTAAGTAGAGTGCTGCTCTGGGTAGAGTACTGTTCTGATTAGAGTGCTGCTCTGGGTACTGCTCTGGGTAGAGTACTGCTCTGGGTAGATTGCTGCTCTGGTTAGTGTGCTGCTGAGGATAAAGGGCTGCTCTAGGGCTGCTCTGAGTAAAGTGCTGCTCTGGGTAGAGTGCTGCTCTGGGTACTGCTATGGGTAGAGTGCTGCTCTGAGTACTGCTAAGGCTAAAGTGCTGGGTAGAGTACTGCTCAGGGTAGAGTACTGCTCTGGGTACTGCTCTGGGTGGAGTGCTGGGTAGAGTACTGCTCTGGGTAGAGTGCCAGGTAGAGTGATGCTCTGGGTGAGTACTGGGTAGAGTTCTGCTGTGGTTAGAGTGCTGCTCCGGGTACTGCTCTGGGTAGAGTGCTGCTCTGGGTAGAGTGCTGGGTAGAGTTCTGCTCTAGGTAGAGTACTGCTTCGGGAAGAGTGCTGCTCTGGGTAGAGTGCTGCTCTGGGTACTGCTATGGGTAGAGTGCTGCTCAGGGTACTGCTCTGGGTAGAGTGATGTTCTGGGTAGTGTACCGCTCTGGATACTGCTCTGGGTAGAGTGCTGTTCTGAGTACTGCTAAGGCTAAAGTGCTGGGTAGAGTACTGCTCAGGGTAGAGTGCTGCTCTGGGTACTGCTCTGGGTAGAGTGCTGGGTAGAGTACTGCTCTGGGTAGAGTGCCAGGTAGAGTGATGCTCTGGGTGAGTACTGGGTAGAGTTCTGCTGTGGTTAGAGTGCTGCTCTGGGTACTGCTCTGGGTAGAGTGCTGGGTAGAGTTCTGCTCTAGGTAGAGTACTGCTTCGGGAAGAGTGCTGCTCTGGGTAGAGTGCTGCTCTTGGTAGAGTGCTGGGTAGAGTGCTGCTCTGGGTAGAGTGCTGCTCTGGGTAGAGTACTGGGTAGAGTGTTGCTCTGGGTAGAGTGCGGCTCTGGGTACTGCTCTGGGTAGAGTGCTGCTCTGGGTAGAGTGCTGGGTAGAGTGCTGCTATGGGTAGAGTGCTGGGTAGAGTGCTTCAATGGGTAGAGTACTACTCTGGGTAGAGTGCTGCTCTGGGTAGAGTGCTGGGTAGAGTGCTGCTCTGGGTAGAGTGCTGCTCTGGGTACTGCTCTGGGTAGAGTGCGCTGCTCTGGGTACTGCTCTGGGTAGAGTGCTGGGTAGAGTGCTGCTCAGGGTAGAGGACTGCTCTACTGCTGCTCTGAGTAGTGCTGCTCTGGGTAGAGTGCTGCTCTGGGTAGAGTACTGCTATGGTTAGAGAACTGCTCTGGGTAGAGTACTGCTACTGCTGCTCTAAGTAGAGTACTGCTCTGGGTAGAGTGCTGCTCTGGGTACTGCTCTGGGTAGATTGCTGCTCTGGTTAGAGTGCTGCTGAGGATAAAGGGCTGCTCTAGGGCTGCTCTGAGTAAAGTGCTGCTCTGGGTAGAGTGCTGCTCTGGGTAGAGTGCTGCTCTGGGTACTGCTATGGGTAGAGTGCTGCTCAGGGTACTGCTCTGGGTAGAGTGATGTTCTGGGTAGTGTACCGCTCTGGATACTGCTCTGGGTAGAGTGCTGTTCTGAGTACTGCTAAGGCTAAAGTGCTGGGTAGAGTACTGCTCAGGGTAGAGTGCTGCTCTGGGTACTGCTCTGGGTAGAGTGCTGGGTAGAGTACTGCTCTGGGTAGAGTGCCAGGTAGAGTGATGCTCTGGGTGAGTACTGGGTAGAGTTCTGCTGTGGTTAGAGTGCTGCTCTGGGTACTGCTCTGGGTAGAGTGCTGGGTAGAGTTCTGCTCTAGGTAGAGTACTGCTTCGGGAAGAGTGCTGCTCTGGGTAGAGTGCTGCTCTTGGTAGAGTGCTGGGTAGAGTGCTGCTCTGGGTAGAGTGCTGCTCTGGGTAGAGTACTGGGTAGAGTGTTGCTCTGGGTAGAGTGCGGCTCTGGGTACTGCTCTGGGTAGAGTGCTGCTCTGGGTAGAGTGCTGGGTAGAGTGCTGCTATGGGTAGAGTGCTGGGTAGAGTGCTTCAATGGGTAGAGTACTACTCTGGGTAGAGTGCTGCTCTGGGTAGAGTGCTGGGTAGAGTGCTGCTCTGGGTAGAGTGCTGCTCTGGGTACTGCTCTGGGTAGAGTGCGCTGCTCTGGGTACTGCTCTGGGTAGAGTGCTGGGTAGAGTGATGCTCTGGGTAGAGTGCAGGGTAGAGTGCTGCTCTGGGTAGAATACTGCCCTGGGTAGAGTACTGCTCTTTGTAGAGTGCTGCTCTGGGTAGAGTGCTGCTCTGGGTACTGCTCTGGGAAGAGTGCTGCTCTGGGTACTGCTCTGGGTAGAGTGCTGGGTAGGGTGCTGCTCTTGGTAGAGTGCTGCTCTGGGTAGAGTGCTGGGTAGAGTGCTTCCTTGGGTAGAATGCTGGGTAGAGTACTGCTCAGGGTAGAGTGCTCCTCTGGGTAGAGTGCTGGGTAGAGTGCTGCTCAGGGTAGAGTACTGCTCTGGATAGAGTACTGCTCTGGGTAGAGTGCTGCTCAAGGTAGAGAACTGCTCTAGGTAATTGCTGCTCTGGGCACTGCTCAGGGTTGAGTGCTGCTCTGGGTGCTGCTCTGAGTAGATTGCTGCTCTGGGTAGAGTACTGCTCTGTGTGCTTCTCTTGGTAGAGTGCTGCACTGGGTAGAGTGTTGGGTAGAGCGCTGCTCTGGGTACTGCTCTGGGTAGAGTGATGCTCTGGGTACTGCTCTGGGTAGAGTTCTGATCTGGGTAGAGGACTGATCTGGGTAGAGTGCTGGGTAGAGTACTGCTCTGGGTAGAGTGCTGCTCTGGGTGCTTCTCTGGGTAGAGTGCTGCTATCGGTACTGCTCTGGGTAGAGTGCTGCTCTGGGTAGAGTAATGCTCTGGGTACTGCTCTGGGTAGAGTGCTGGGTAGAGTGCTGCTCAGGGTAGAGGACTGCTCTACTGCTGCTCTGAGTAGTGCTGCTCTGGGTAGAGTGCTGCTCTGGGTAGAGTACTGCTATGGTTAGAGAACTGCTCTGGGTAGAGTACTGCTACTGCTGCTCTAAGTAGAGTACTGCTCTGGGTAGAGTGCTGCTCTGGGTACTGCTCTGGGTAGATTGCTGCTCTGGTTAGAGTGCTGCTGAGGATAAAGGGCTGCTCTAGGGCTGCTCTGAGTAAAGTGCTGCTCTGGGTAGAGTGCTGCTCTGGGTAGAGTGCTGCTCTGGGTACTGCTATGGGTAGAGTGCTGCTCAGGGTACTGCTCTGGGTAGAGTGATGTTCTGGGTAGTGTACCGCTCTGGATACTGCTCTGGGTAGAGTGCTGTTCTGAGTACTGCTAAGGCTAAAGTGCTGGGTAGAGTACTGCTCAGGGTAGAGTGCTGCTCTGGGTACTGCTCTGGGTAGAGTGCTGGGTAGAGTACTGCTCTGGGTAGAGTGCCAGGTAGAGTGATGCTCTGGGTGAGTACTGGGTAGAGTTCTGCTGTGGTTAGAGTGCTGCTCTGGGTACTGCTCTGGGTAGAGTGCTGGGTAGAGTTCTGCTCTAGGTAGAGTACTGCTTCGGGAAGAGTGCTGCTCTGGGTAGAGTGCTGCTCTTGGTAGAGTGCTGGGTAGAGTGCTGCTCTGGGTAGAGTGCTGCTCTGGGTAGAGTACTGGGTAGAGTGTTGCTCTGGGTAGAGTGCGGCTCTGGGTACTGCTCTGGGTAGAGTGCTGCTCTGGGTAGAGTGCTGGGTAGAGTGCTGCTATGGGTAGAGTGCTGGGTAGAGTGCTTCAATGGGTAGAGTACTACTCTGGGTAGAGTGCTGCTCTGGGTAGAGTGCTGGGTAGAGTGCTGCTCTGGGTAGAGTGCTGCTCTGGGTACTGCTCTGGGTAGAGTGCGCTGCTCTGGGTACTGCTCTGGGTAGAGTGCTGGGTAGAGTGATGCTCTGGGTAGAGTGCAGGGTAGAGTGCTGCTCTGGGTAGAATACTGCCCTGGGTAGAGTACTGCTCTTTGTAGAGTGCTGCTCTGGGTAGAGTGCTGCTCTGGGTACTGCTCTGGGAAGAGTGCTGCTCTGGGTACTGCTCTGGGTAGAGTGCTGGGTAGGGTGCTGCTCTTGGTAGAGTGCTGCTCTGGGTAGAGTGCTGGGTAGAGTGCTTCCTTGGGTAGAATGCTGGGTAGAGTACTGCTCAGGGTAGAGTGCTCCTCTGGGTAGAGTGCTGGGTAGAGTGCTGCTCTTGATAGAGTGCTGCTCTGGGTAGAGTACTGCTCTGGGTCGAGTCCTGCTCTAGGTGCTGCTCTGGGTAGAGTGCTGGGTAGAGTGCTCCTCTGGGTAAAGTACTGCTCAGGGTAGAGTGCTGAGTACTGCTCTGGGTAGAGTACTGGGCACTGCTCTGGGCGACTTTAAAGTGCTGCTCTGGGTAGTGTGCTGGGTAGAGTGCTGCTCAGGGTAGAGTACTGCTCTGGATAGAGTACTGCTCTGGGTAGAGTGCTGCTCAAGGTAGAGAACTGCTCTAGGTAATTGCTGCTCTGGGCACTGCTCAGGGTAGAGTGCTGCTCTGGGTGCTGCTCTGAGTAGATTGCTGCTCTGGGTAGAGTGCTGCTCTGTGTGCTTCTCTTGGTAGAGTGCTGCACTGGGTAGAGTGTTGGGTAGAGCGCTGCTCTGGGTACTGCTCTGGGTAGAGTGATGCTCTGGGTACTGCTCTGGGTAGAGTTCTGATCTGGGTAGAGGACTGATCTGGGTAGAGTGCTGGGTAGAGTACTGCTCTGGGTAGAGTGCTGCTCTGGGTGCTTCTCTGGGTAGAGTGCTGCTATCGGTACTGCTCTGGGTAGAGTGCTGCTCTGGGTACTGCTCTGGGTAGAGTGCTGCTCAGGGTAGAGGACTGCTCTACTGCTGCTCTGAGTAGGGCTGCTCTGGGTAGAGTGCTGCTCTGGGTAGAGTACTGCTATGGTTAGAGAACTGCTCTGGGTACTGCTCTGGGTAGAGTACTGCTACTGCTGCTCTAAGTAGAGTGCTGCTCTGGGTAGAGTACTGTTCTGATTAGAGTGCTGCTCTGGGTACTGCTCTGGGTAGAGTACTGCTCTGGGTAGATTGCTGCTCTGGTTAGTGTGCTGCTGAGGATAAAGGGCTGCTCTAGGGCTGCTCTGAGTAAAGTGCTGCTCTGGGTAGAGTGCTGCTCTGGGTACTGCTATGGGTAGAGTGCTGCTCTGAGTACTGCTAAGGCTAAAGTGCTGGGTAGAGTACTGCTCAGGGTAGAGTGCTGCTCTGGGTACTGCTCTGGGTGGAGTGCTGGGTAGAGTACTGCTCTGGGTAGAGTGCTGCTCTAGGTAGAGTGCTTGGTAGAGTACTGCTCTGGGTAGAGTGCTGCTCTAGGTAGAGTGCTGTGTAGAGTCTGCTCTGGGTAGAGTGCTGGGTAGAGTGCTGCTCTGGGTAAAGTGCTGCTCTGGGTACTGCTCTGGGTAGAGTCTGCTGAGTGTAGAGTACTGCTCTAGGTAGAGTGCTGCTCAAGGTAGAGAACTATTGTGGGTAGAATGCTGCTCTGGATACTGCTTAAGGTAGAGTACTGCTCAAGGTAGAGTACTGCTCTAGGTAGAGTGCTGCTCTAGGAACTGCTTTGAGTAGGGTGCTGCTCTGGGTAGAGTGCTGGGTAGAGTGCTGCTCTGGGTAAAGTACTGCTCAGGGTAGAGTGCTGAGTACTGCTCTGGGTAGAGTACTGGGCACTGCTCTGGGCGACTTTAAAGTGCTGCTCTGGGTAGTGTGCTGGGTAGAGTGCTGCTCAGGGTAGAGTACTGCTCTGGATAGAGTACTGCTCTGGGTAGAGTGCTGCTCAAGGTAGAGAACTGCTCTAGGTAATTGCTGCTCTGGGCACTGCTCAGGGTTGAGTGCTGCTCTGGGTGCTGCTCTGAGTAGATTGCTGCTCTGGGTAGAGTACTGCTCTGTGTGCTTCTCTTGGTAGAGTGCTGCACTGGGTAGAGTGTTGGGTAGAGCGCTGCTCTGGGTACTGCTCTGGGTAGAGTGATGCTCTGGGTACTGCTCTGGGTAGAGTTCTGATCTGGGTAGAGGACTGATCTGGGTAGAGTGCTGGGTAGAGTACTGCTCTGGGTAGAGTGCTGCTCTGGGTGCTTCTCTGGGTAGAGTGCTGCTATCGGTACTGCTCTGGGTAGAGTGCTGCTCTGGGTAGAGTAATGCTCTGGGTACTGCTCTGGGTAGAGTGCTGGGTAGAGTGCTGCTCAGGGTAGAGGACTGCTCTACTGCTGCTCTGAGTAGTGCTGCTCTGGGTAGAGTGCTGCTCTGGGTAGAGTACTGCTATGGTTAGAGAACTGCTCTGGGTAGAGTACTGCTACTGCTGCTCTAAGTAGAGTACTGCTCTGGGTAGAGTGCTGCTCTGGGTACTGCTCTGGGTAGATTGCTGCTCTGGTTAGAGTGCTGCTGAGGATAAAGGGCTGCTCTAGGGCTGCTCTGAGTAAAGTGCTGCTCTGGGTAGAGTGCTGCTCTGGGTAGAGTGCTGCTCTGGGTACTGCTATGGGTAGAGTGCTGCTCAGGGTACTGCTCTGGGTAGAGTGATGTTCTGGGTAGTGTACCGCTCTGGATACTGCTCTGGGTAGAGTGCTGTTCTGAGTACTGCTAAGGCTAAAGTG
This sequence comes from Alosa sapidissima, assembly GCF_018492685.1. Lineage (NCBI taxonomy): Eukaryota > Metazoa > Chordata > Actinopteri > Clupeiformes > Clupeidae > Alosa > Alosa sapidissima. The sequence continues at coordinate 2,086,863 of NC_055964.1, forward strand.
CTGGGTAGAGTACTGCTCAGGGTAGAGTGCTGCTCTGGGTACTGCTCTGGGTAGAGTGCTGGGTAGAGTACTGCTCTGGGTAGAGTGCCAGGTAGAGTGATGCTCTGGGTGAGTACTGGGTAGAGTTCTGCTGTGGTTAGAGTGCTGCTCTGGGTACTGCTCTGGGTAGAGTGCTGGGTAGAGTTCTGCTCTAGGTAGAGTACTGCTTCGGGAAGAGTGCTGCTCTGGGTAGAGTGCTGCTCTTGGTAGAGTGCTGGGTAGAGTGCTGCTCTGGGTAGAGTGCTGCTCTGGGTAGAGTACTGGGTAGAATGTTGCTCTGGGTAGAGTGCGGCTCTGGGTACTGCTCTGGGTAGAGTGCTGCTCTGGGTAGAGTGCTGGGTAGAGTGCTGCTATGGGTAGAGTGCTGGGTAGAGTGCTTCAATGGGTAGAGTACTACTCTGGGTAGAGTGCTGCTCTGGGTAGAGTGCTGGGTAGAGTGCTGCTCTGGGTAGAGTGCTGCTCTGGGTACTGCTCTGGGTAGAGTGCGCTGCTCTGGGTACTGCTCTGGGTAGAGTGCTGGGTAGAGTGATGCTCTGGGTAGAGTGCAGGGTAGAGTGCTGCTCTGGGTAGAATACTGCCCTGGGTAGAGTACTGCTCTTTGTAGAGTGCTGCTCTGGGTAGAGTGCTGCTCTGGGTACTGCTCTGGGAAGAGTGCTGCTCTGGGTACTGCTCTGGGTAGAGTGCTGGGTAGGGTGCTGCTCTTGGTAGAGTGCTGCTCTGGGTAGAGTGCTGGGTAGAGTGCTTCCTTGGGTAGAATGCTGGGTAGAGTACTGCTCAGGGTAGAGTGCTCCTCTGGGTAGAGTGCTGGGTAGAGTGCTGCTCTTGATAGAGTGCTGCTCTGGGTAGAGTACTGCTCTGGGTCGAGTCCTGCTCTAGGTGCTGCTCTGGGTAGAGTGCTGGGTAGAGTGCTCCTCTGGGTAAAGTACTGCTCAGGGTAGAGTGCTGAGTACTGCTCTGGGTAGAGTACTGGGCACTGCTCTGGGCGACTTTAAAGTGCTGCTCTGGGTAGTGTGCTGGGTAGAGTGCTGCTCAGGGTAGAGTACTGCTCTGGATAGAGTACTGCTCTGGGTAGAGTGCTGCTCAAGGTAGAGAACTGCTCTAGGTAATTGCTGCTCTGGGCACTGCTCAGGGTAGAGTGCTGCTCTGGGTGCTGCTCTGAGTAGATTGCTGCTCTGGGTAGAGTGCTGCTCTGTGTGCTTCTCTTGGTAGAGTGCTGCACTGGGTAGAGTGTTGGGTAGAGCGCTGCTCTGGGTACTGCTCTGGGTAGAGTGATGCTCTGGGTACTGCTCTGGGTAGAGTTCTGATCTGGGTAGAGGACTGATCTGGGTAGAGTGCTGGGTAGAGTACTGCTCTGGGTAGAGTGCTGCTCTGGGTGCTTCTCTGGGTAGAGTGCTGCTATCGGTACTGCTCTGGGTAGAGTGCTGCTCTGGGTAGAGTAATGCTCTGGGTACTGCTCTGGGTAGAGTGCTGGGTAGAGTGCTGCTCAGGGTAGAGGACTGCTCTACTGCTGCTCTGAGTAGTGCTGCTCTGGGTAGAGTGCTGCTCTGGGTAGAGTACTGCTATGGTTAGAGAACTGCTCTGGGTAGAGTACTGCTACTGCTGCTCTAAGTAGAGTACTGCTCTGGGTAGAGTGCTGCTCTGGGTACTGCTCTGGGTAGAGTACTGCTCTGGGTAGATTGCTGCTCTGGTTAGAGTGCTGCTGAGGATAAAGGGCTGCTCTAGGGCTGCTCTGAGTAAAGTGCTGCTCTGGGTAGAGTGTTGCTCTGGGTAGAGTACTGGGTAGAGTGTTGCTCTGGGTAGAGTGCGGCTCTGGGTACTGCTCTGGGTAGAGTGCTGCTCTGGGTAGAGTGCTGGGTAGAGTGCTGCTATGGGTAGAGTGCTGGGTAGAGTGCTTCAATGGGTAGAGTACTACTCTGGGTAGAGTGCTGCTCTGGGTAGAGTGCTGGGTAGAGTGCTGCTCTGGGTAGAGTCTTCTCTGGGTAAAGTGCTGGGTAGAGAGCTGCTCTGTGTAGAGTGTTGCTCAAGGTAGAGTACTGCTCTGAGAAGAGTGCTGCTCTGGGTACTGCTCTTGGTAGAGTGCTGATCTGGAAACTGCTCTGGGTAGAGTGCTGCTCTAGGTAGAGTGCTTGGTAGAGTACTGCTCTGGGTAGAGTGCTGCTCTAGGTAGAGTGCTGGGTAGAGTCTGCTCTGGGTAGAGTGCTGGGTAGAGTGCTGCTCAAGGTAGAGTACTTCTCAAGGTTGAGTACTGCTCTGGGTTGAGTCTGCTTTGGGTAGAGTGTTGGGTAGTGTGCTGCTCTGGGTAGAGTGCTGCTCAAGGTAGATTACTGCTCTGGGAAGAGTGCTGCTCTGGGTAGAGTGCTGCTCTGGGTAGAGTGCTGGGTAGAGTGCTGCTCTGGGTAGAGTCTGCTCTGGGTAGAGTGCTGGGTAGAGTTCTGCTCAAGGTAGAGTACCTCTCAAGGTTGAGTGCTGCTCTGGGTAGAGTGCTGATCTGGGTAGAATGTTGCTCAAGGTAGAGTACTGCTCTGGGTACTGCTCTTGGTAGATTGCTGCTCTGGTTACTTCTCTGGGTAGAGTGCTGCTCTGGGTAGAGTGCTGGGTAGAGTGCTGCTCTGGGTAGAGTGCTGCTCTGGGTACTGCTCTGGGTAGAGTCGGCTGAGTGTAGAGTACTGCTCTAGGTAGAGTGCTGCTCAAGGTAGAGAACTATTCTGGGTAGAATGCTGCTCTGGATACTGCTTAAGGTAGAGTACTGCTCAAGGTAGAGTACTGCTCTGGGTAGAGTGCTGCTCTAGGAACTGCTTTGAGTAGGGTGGTGCTCTGGGTAGAGTAATGGGTAGAGTGCTGCTCTGGGTAAAGTACTGCTCAGGGTAGAGTGCTGAGTACTGCTCTGGGTAGAGTACTGGGCACTGCTCTGGGCGACTTTAAAGTGCTGCTCTGGGTAGTGTGCTGGGTAGAGTGCTGCTCAGGGTAGAGGAATGCTCTACTGCTGCTCTGAGTAGTGCTGCTCTGGGTAGAGTGCTGCTCTGGGTAGAGTACTGCTACTGCTGCTCTGAGTAAAGTGCTGCTCTGGGTAGATTGCTGCTCTGGTTAGAGTGCTGCTGAGGATAAAGGGCTGCTCTAGGGCTGCTCTGAGTAAAGTGCTGCTCTGGGTAGAGTGCTGCTCTGGGTACTGCTATGGGTAGAGTGCTGCTCTGGGTACTGCTCTGGGTAGAGTGCTGTTCTGGGTAGTGTACTGCTCTGGATACTGCTCTGGGTAGAGTGCTGTTCTGAGTACTGCTAAGGCTAAAGTGCTGGGTTGAGTACTGCTCAGGGTAGAGTACTGCTCTGGGTACTGCTCTGGGTAGAGTTCTTCTCTGGGTATAGGGCTGCTCTGTGTGCTGCTCTGGGTAGAGTGCTGGGTGGAGTGCTGTTCTGGGTAGAGTGCTGGGTAGAGTGCTGCTCTGGGTGCTGCTCTGAGTAGATTGCTGCTCTGGGTAGAGTGCTGGGTGGAGTGCTGTTCTGGGTAGAGTGCTGGGTAGAGTGCTGCTCTGGGTGCTGCTCTGAGTAGATTGCTGCTCTGGGTAGAGTGCTGCTCTGTGTGCTGCTCTTGGTAGAGTGCTGCACTGGGTAGAGTGTTGGGTAGAGCGCTGCTCTGGGTACTGCTCTGGGTAGAGTGATGCTCTGGGTACTGCTCTGGGTAGAGTTCTGATCTGGGTAGAGGACTGATCTGGGTAGAGTGCTGGGTAGAGTACTGCTCTGGGTAGAGTGCTGCTCTGGGTGCTTCTCTGGGTAGAGTGCTGCTATCGGTACTGCTCTGGGTAGAGTGCTGCTCTGGGTACTGCTCTGGGTAGAGTGCTGCTCAGGGTAGAGGACTGCTCTACTGCTGCTCTGAGTAGGGCTGCTCTGGGTAGAGTACTGCTATGGTTAGAGAACTGCTCTGGGTACTGCTCTGGGTAGAGTACTGCTACTGCTGCTCTAAGTAGAGTGCTGCTCTGGGTAGAGTACTGTTCTGATTAGAGTGCTGCTCTGGGTACTGCTCTGGGTAGAGTACTGCTCTGGGTAGATTGCTGCTCTGGTTAGTGTGCTGCTGAGGATAAAGGGCTGCTCTAGGGCTGCTCTGAGTAAAGTGCTGCTCTGGGTAGAGTGCTGCTCTGGGTACTGCTATGGGTAGAGTGCTGCTCTGAGTACTGCTAAGGCTAAAGTGCTGGGTAGAGTACTGCTCAGGGTAGAGTACTGCTCTGGGTACTGCTCTGGGTGGAGTGCTGGGTAGAGTACTGCTCTGGGTAGAGTGCCAGGTAGAGTGATGCTCTGGGTGAGTACTGGGTAGAGTTCTGCTGTGGTTAGAGTGCTGCTCCGGGTACTGCTCTGGGTAGAGTGCTGCTCTGGGTAGAGTGCTGGGTAGAGTTCTGCTCTAGGTAGAGTACTGCTTCGGGAAGAGTGCTGCTCTGGGTAGAGTGCTGCTCTTGGTAGAGTGCTGGGTAGAGTGCTGCTCTGGCTAGAGTGCTGCTCTGGGTAGAGTACTGGGTAGAGTGTTGCTCTGGGTAGAGTGCGGCTCTGGGTACTGCTCTGGGTAGAGTGCTGCTCTGGGTAGAGTGCTGGGTAGAGTGCTGCTATGGGTAGAGTGCTGGGTAGAGTGCTTCAATGGGTAGAGTACTACTCTGGGTAGAGTGCTGCTCTGGGTAGAGTGCTGGGTAGAGTGCTGCTCTGGGTAGAGTGCTGCTCTGGGTACTGCTCTGGGTAGAGTGCTGGGTAGAGTGATGCTCTGGGTAGAGTGCAGGGTAGAGTGCTGCTCTGGGTAGAATACTGCCCTGGGTAGAGTACTGCTCTTTGTAGAGTGCTGCTCTGGGTAGAGTGCTGCTCTGGGTACTGCTCTGGGAAGAGTGCTGCTCTGGGTACTGCTCTGGGTAGAGTGCTGGTTAGGGTGCTGCTCTTGGTAGAGTGCTGCTCTGGGTAGAGTGCTGGGTAGAGTGCTTCCTTGGGTAGAATGCTGGGTAGAGTACTGCTCAGGGTAGAGTGCTCCTCTGGGTAGAGTGCTGGGTAGAGTGCTGCTCTTGATAGAGTGCTGCTCTGGGTAGAGTACTGCTCTGGGTCGAGTCCTGCTCTAGGTGCTGCTCTGGGTAGAGTGCTGGGTAGAGTGCTCCTCTGGGTAAAGTACTGCTCAGGGTAGAGTGCTGAGTACTGCTCTGGGTAGAGTACTGGGCACTGCTCTGGGCGACTTTAAAGTGCTGCTCTGGGTAGTGTGCTGGGTAGAGTGCTGCTCAGGGTAGAGTACTGCTCTGGATAGAGTACTGCTCTGGGTAGAGTGCTGCTCAAGGTAGAGAACTGCTCTAGGTAATTGCTGCTCTGGGCACTGCTCAGGGTAGAGTGCTGCTCTGGGTGCTGCTCTGAGTAGATTGCTGCTCTGGGTAGAGTGCTGCTCTGTGTGCTTCTCTTGGTAGAGTGCTGCACTGGGTAGAGTGTTGGGTAGAGCGCTGCTCTGGGTACTGCTCTGGGTAGAGTGATGCTCTGGGTACTGCTCTGGGTAGAGTTCTGATCTGGGTAGAGGACTGATCTGGGTAGAGTGCTGGGTAGAGTACTGCTCTGAGTAGAGTGCTGCTCTGGGTGCTTCTCTGGGTAGAGTGCTGCTATCGGTACTGCTCTGGGTAGAGTGCTGCTCTGGGTACTGCTCTGGGTAGAGTGCTGCTCAGGGTAGAGGACTGCTCTACTGCTGCTCTGAGTAGGGCTGCTCTGGGTAGAGTGCTGCTCTGGGTAGAGTACTGCTATGGTTAGAGAACTGCTCTGGGTACTGCTCTGGGTAGAGTACTGCTACTGCTGCTCTAAGTAGAGTGCTGCTCTGGGTAGAGTACTGTTCTGATTAGAGTGCTGCTCTGGGTACTGCTCTGGGTAGAGTACTGCTCTGGGTAGATTGCTGCTCTGGTTAGTGTGCTGCTGAGGATAAAGGGCTGCTCTAGGGCTGCTCTGAGTAAAGTGCTGCTCTGGGTAGAGTGCTGCTCTGGGTACTGCTATGGGTAGAGTGCTGCTCTGAGTACTGCTAAGGCTAAAGTGCTGGGTAGAGTACTGCTCAGGGTAGAGTGCTGCTCTGGGTACTGCTCTGGGTGGAGTGCTGGGTAGAGTACTGCTCTGGGTAGAGTGCTGCTCTAGGTAGAGTGCTTGGTAGAGTACTGCTCTGGGTAGAGTGCTGCTCTAGGTAGAGTGCTGGGTAGAGTCTGCTCTGGGTAGAGTGCTGGGTAGAGTGCTGCTCTGGGTAAAGTGCTGCTCTGGGTACTGCTCTGGGTAGAGTCTGCTGAGTGTAGAGTACTGCTCTAGGTAGAGTGCTGCTCAAGGTAGAGAACTATTGTGGGTAGAATGCTGCTCTGGATACTGCTTAAGGTAGAGTACTGCTCAAGGTAGAGTACTGCTCTAGGTAGAGTGCTGCTCTAGGAACTGCTTTGAGTAGGGTGGTGCTCTGGGTAGAGTGCTGGGTAGAGTGCTGCTCTGGGTAAAGTACTGCTCAGGGTAGAGTGCTGAGTACTGCTCTGGGTAGAGTACTGGGCACTGCTCTGGGCGACTTTAAAGTGCTGCTCTGGGTAGTGTGCTGGGTAGAGTGCTGCTCAGGGTAGAGTACTGCTCTGGATAGAGTACTGCTCTGGGTAGAGTGCTGCTCAAGGTAGAGAACTGCTCTAGGTAATTGCTGCTCTGGGCACTGCTCAGGGTTGAGTGCTGCTCTGGGTGCTGCTCTGAGTAGATTGCTGCTCTGGGTAGAGTACTGCTCTGTGTGCTTCTCTTGGTAGAGTGCTGCACTGGGTAGAGTGTTGGGTAGAGCGCTGCTCTGGGTACTGCTCTGGGTAGAGTGATGCTCTGGGTACTGCTCTGGGTAGAGTTCTGATCTGGGTAGAGGACTGATCTGGGTAGAGTGCTGGGTAGAGTACTGCTCTGGGTAGAGTGCTGCTCTGGGTGCTTCTCTGGGTAGAGTGCTGCTATCGGTACTGCTCTGGGTAGAGTGCTGCTCTGGGTAGAGTAATGCTCTGGGTACTGCTCTGGGTAGAGTGCTGGGTAGAGTGCTGCTCAGGGTAGAGGACTGCTCTACTGCTGCTCTGAGTAGTGCTGCTCTGGGTAGAGTGCTGCTCTGGGTAGAGTACTGCTATGGTTAGAGAACTGCTCTGGGTAGAGTACTGCTACTGCTGCTCTAAGTAGAGTACTGCTCTGGGTAGAGTGCTGCTCTGGGTACTGCTCTGGGTAGATTGCTGCTCTGGTTAGAGTGCTGCTGAGGATAAAGGGCTGCTCTAGGGCTGCTCTGAGTAAAGTGCTGCTCTGGGTAGAGTGCTGCTCTGGGTAGAGTGCTGCTCTGGGTACTGCTATGGGTAGAGTGCTGCTCAGGGTACTGCTCTGGGTAGAGTGATGTTCTGGGTAGTGTACCGCTCTGGATACTGCTCTGGGTAGAGTGCTGTTCTGAGTACTGCTAAGGCTAAAGTGCTGGGTAGAGTACTGCTCAGGGTAGAGTGCTGCTCTGGGTACTGCTCTGGGTAGAGTGCTGGGTAGAGTACTGCTCTGGGTAGAGTGCCAGGTAGAGTGATGCTCTGGGTGAGTACTGGGTAGAGTTCTGCTGTGGTTAGAGTGCTGCTCTGGGTACTGCTCTGGGTAGAGTGCTGGGTAGAGTTCTGCTCTAGGTAGAGTACTGCTTCGGGAAGAGTGCTGCTCTGGGTAGAGTGCTGCTCTTGGTAGAGTGCTGGGTAGAGTGCTGCTCTGGCTAGAGTGCTGCTCTGGGTAGAGTACTGGGTAGAGTGTTGCTCTGGGTAGAGTGCGGCTCTGGGTACTGCTCTGGGTAGAGTGCTGCTCTGGGTAGAGTGCTGGGTAGAGTGCTGCTATGGGTAGAGTGCTGGGTAGAGTGCTTCAATGGGTAGAGTACTACTCTGGGTAGAGTGCTGCTCTGGGTAGAGTGCTGGGTAGAGTGCTGCTCTGGGTAGAGTGCTGCTCTGGGTACTGCTCTGGGTAGAGTGCGCTGCTCTGGGTACTGCTCTGGGTAGAGTGCTGGGTAGAGTGATGCTCTGGGTAGAGTGCAGGGTAGAGTGCTGCTCTGGGTAGAATACTGCCCTGGGTAGAGTACTGCTCTTTGTAGAGTGCTGCTCTGGGTAGAGTGCTGCTCTGGGTACTGCTCTGGGAAGAGTGCTGCTCTGGGTACTGCTCTGGGTAGAGTGCTGGGTAGGGTGCTGCTCTTGGTAGAGTGCTGCTCTGGGTAGAGTGCTGGGTAGAGTGCTTCCTTGGGTAGAATGCTGGGTAGAGTACTGCTCAGGGTAGAGTGCTCCTCTGGGTAGAGTGCTGGGTAGAGTGCTGCTCTTGATAGAGTGCTGCTCTGGGTAGAGTACTGCTCTGGGTCGAGTCCTGCTCTAGGTGCTGCTCTGGGTAGAGTGCTGGGTAGAGTGCTCCTCTGGGTAAAGTACTGCTCAGGGTAGAGTGCTGGGCACTGCTCTGGGCGACTTTAAAGTGCTGCTCTGGGTAGTGTGCTGGGTAGAGTGCTGCTCAGGGTAGAGTACTGCTCTGGATAGAGTACTGCTCTGGGTAGAGTGCTGCTCAAGGTAGAGAACTGCTCTAGGTAATTGCTGCTCTGGGCACTGCTCAGGGTAGAGTGCTGCTCTGGGTGCTGCTCTGAGTAGATTGCTGCTCTGGGTAGAGTGCTGCTCTGTGTGCTTCTCTTGGTAGAGTGCTGCACTGGGTAGAGTGTTGGGTAGAGCGCTGCTCTGGGTACTGCTCTGGGTAGAGTGATGCTCTGGGTACTGCTCTGGGTAGAGTTCTGATCTGGGTAGAGTAATGCTCTGGGTAGAGTGCTGCTCTGGGTGCTTCTCTGGGTAGAGTGCTGCTATCGGTACTGCTCTGGGTAGAGTGCTGCTCTGGGTAGAGTAATGCTCTGGGTACTGCTCTGGGTAGAGTGCTGGGTAGAGTGCTGCTCAGGGTAGAGGACTGCTCTACTGCTGCTCTGAGTAGTGCTGCTCTGGGTAGAGTGCTGCTCTGGGTAGAGTACTGCTATGGTTAGAGAACTGCTCTGGGTAGAGTACTGCTACTGCTGCTCTAAGTAGAGTACTGCTCTGGGTAGAGTGCTGCTCTGGGTACTGCTCTGGGTAGAGTACTGCTCTGGGTAGATTGCTGCTCTGGTTAGAGTGCTGCTGAGGATAAAGGGCTGCTCTAGGGCTGCTCTGAGTAAAGTGCTGCTCTGGGTAGAGTGCTGCTCTGGGTAGAGTACTGGGTAGAGTGTTGCTCTGGGTAGAGTGCGGCTCTGGGTACTGCTCTGGGTAGAGTGCTGCTCTGGGTAGAGTGCTGGGTAGAGTGCTGCTATGGGTAGAGTGCTGGGTAGAGTGCTTCAATGGGTAGAGTACTACTCTGGGTAGAGTGCTGCTCTGGGTAGAGTGCTGGGTAGAGTGCTGCTCTGGGTAGAGTCTTCTCTGGGTAAAGTGCTGGGTAGAGAGCTGCTCTGTGTAGAGTGTTGCTCAAGGTAGAGTACTGCTCTGAGAAGAGTGCTGCTCTGGGTACTGCTCTTGGTAGAGTGCTGATCTGGAAACTGCTCTGGGTAGAGTGCTGCTCTAGGTAGAGTGCTTGGTAGAGTACTGCTCTGGGTAGAGTGCTGCTCTAGGTAGAGTGCTGGGTAGAGTCTGCTCTGGGTAGAGTGCTGGGTAGAGTGCTGCTCAAGGTAGAGTACTTCTCAAGGTTGAGTACTGCTCTGGGTTGAGTCTGCTTTGGGTAGAGTGTTGGGTAGTGTGCTGCTCTGGGTAGAGTGCTGCTTTGTGTAGAGTGTTGCTCAAGGTAGATTACTGCTCTGGGAAGAGTGCTGCTCTGGGTAGAGTGCTGCTCTGGGTAGAGTGCTGGGTAGAGTGCTGCTCTGGGTAGAGTCTGCTCTGGGTAGAGTGCTGGGTAGAGTTCTGCTCAAGGTAGAGTACCTCTCAAGGTTGAGTGCTGCTCTGGGTAGAGTGCTGATCTGGGTAGAATGTTGCTCAAGGTAGAGTACTGCTCTGGGTACTGCTCTTGGTAGATTGCTGCTCTGGTTACTTCTCTGGGTAGAGTGCTGCTCTGGGTAGAGTGCTGGGTAGAGTGCTGCTCTGGGTAGAGTGCTGCTCTGGGTACTGCTCTGGGTAGAGTCGGCTGAGTGTAGAGTACTGCTCTAGGTAGAGTGCTGCTCAAGGTAGAGAACTATTCTGGGTAGAATGCTGCTCTGGATACTGCTTAAGGTAGAGTACTGCTCAAGGTAGAGTACTGCTCTGGGTAGAGTGCTGCTCTAGGAACTGCTTTGAGTAGGGTGGTGCTCTGGGTAGAGTGCTGGGTAGAGTGCTGCTCTGGGTAAAGTACTGCTCAGGGTAGAGTGCTGAGTACTGCTCTGGGTAGAGTACTGGGCACTGCTCTGGGCGATTTTAAAGTGCTGCTCTGGGTAGTGTGCTGGGTAGAGTGCTGCTCAGGGTAGAGGAATGCTCTACTGCTGCTCTGAGTAGTGCTGCTCTGGGTAGAGTGCTGCTCTGGGTAGAGTACTGCTACTGCTGCTCTGAGTAGAGTGCTGCTCTGGGTAGATTGCTGCTCTGGTTAGAGTGCTGCTCAGGATAAAGGGCTGCTCTAGGGCTGCTCTGAGTAAAGTGCTGCTCTGGGTAGAGTGCTGCTCTGGGTACTGCTATGGGTAGAGTGCTGCTCTGGGTACTGCTCTTGGTAGAGTGCTGGGTAGAGTGCTGCTCAGGGTAGAGGACTGCACTACTGCTGCTCTGAGTAGTGCTGCTCTGGGTAGAGTGCTGCTCTGGGTAGAGTACTGCTATGGTTAGAGAACTGCTCTGGGTACTGCTCTGGGTAGAGTACTGCTACTGCTGCTCTAAGTAGAGTACTGCTCTGGGTAGAGTGCTGCTCTGGGTACTGCTCTGGGTAGAGTACTGCTCTGGGTAGATTGCTGCTCTGGTTAGAGTGCTGCTGAGGATAAAGGGCTGCTCTAGGGCTGCTCTGAGTAAAGTGCTGCTCTGGGTAGAGTGCTGCTCTGGGTAGAGTGCTGCTCTGGGTACTGCTATGGGTAGAGTGCTGCTCTGGGTACTGCTCTGGGTAGAGTGCTGTTCTGGGTAGTGTACTGCTCTGGATACTGCTCTGGGTAGAGTGCTGTTCTGAGTACTGCTAAGGCTAAAGTGCTGGGTAGAGTACTGCTCAGGGTAGATTGCTGTTCTGGGTACTGCTCTGGGTAGAGTGCTGGGTAGAGTACTGCTCTGGGTAGAGTGCCAGGTAGAGTGATGCTCTGGGTGAGTACTGGGTAGAGTTCTGCTGTGGTTAGAGTGCTGCTCTGGGTACTGCTCTGGGTAGAGTGCTGGGTAGAGTTCTGCTCTAGGTAGAGTACTGCTTCGGGTAGAGTGCTGCTCTGGGTAGAGTGCTGCTCTTGGTAGAGTGCTGGGTAGAGTGCTGCTCTGGTTAGAGTGCTGCTCTGGGTAGAGTACTGGGTAGAGTGTTGCTCTGGGTAGAGTGCGGCTCTGGGTACTGCTCTGGGTAGAGTGCTGGGTAGAGTTCTGCTATGGGTAGAGTGCTGGGTAGAGTGCTTCAATGGGTAGAGTACTACTCTGGGTAGAGTGCTGCTCTGGGTAGAGTGCTGGGTAGAGTGCTGCTCTGGGTAGAGTGCTGCTCTGGGTACTGCTCTGGGTAGAGTGCTTCTCTGGGTATAGTGCTGCTCTGTGTACTGCTCTGGGTAGAGTGCTGCTCTGTGTACTGCTCTGGGTAGAGTGCTGCTTTGGGTAGAGTACTGCTCTTTGTAGAGTGCTGGGTAGAGTGCTGCTCTGGGTAGAGTGCTGCTCAGGGTAGAGGGCTGCTCTACTGCTGCTATGAGAAGAGTGCTAGGTAGAGTGCTGCTCTGGGTAGAGTACTGCTCTGGGTAGAGTATTGCTATGGTTAGAGTGCTGCTCTGGGTAGAGTACTGCTCTGGGTAGAGTACTGCTATGGTTAGAGTGCTGCTCTGGGTAGAGTGCTGGGTAGAGTGCTGCTCTGGGTAAAGTGTTGCTCTGGGTACTGCTCTGGGTAGAGTGCTTCTCTGGGTAGAGTACTGCTCTGGGTCGAGTTCTGCTCTGGGTAGAGTGCTGCTCTAGCTAGAGTGCCGAGTAGAGTGCTGGTCTGGGTAGAGTACTGCTCTGGGTAGAGTGCTGGGTAGAGTGCTGCTCTGGGAAGAGTTCTGCTCTGGGTAGAGTGTTGCTCAAGGTAGAGTACTGCTCTGGGTATAGTGCTGCTCTGGGTACTGTTCTTGGTAGAGTGCTACTCTGGGTACTGCTCTGGGTAGAGTGCTGCTCTAGGTAGAGTGCTGGGTAGAGTGCTGCTCTGGGTAGAGTGCTGCTCAGGGTTGAGTGTTTCACTGGGTAGAGTGCTGCTATTAGTTTAGTGTGCTTAGTGATGGGTCAGAATGGCTGGGTCAGAATGGCTGGGTCAGAATTACTGGGTCAAAATGGCTGGGTCATAATCGCTGGGTCAGAATGACTGGGTCAGAAATGCTGGGTCAAAATGGCTGGGTCAGAATCGCTGGGTCAAAATGGCTGGGTCAAAATCGCTGGGTCAGAATTGCTGGGTCAGAATCGCTGGGTCAAAATGGATGGGTCAAAATGGCTGGGTCATAATCGCTGGGTCAGAATGACTGGGTCAGAAATGCTGGGTCAAAATGGCTGGGTCAGAATCGCTGGGTCAAAATCGCTGGGTCAGAATTGCTGGGTCAGAATCGCTGGGTCAAAATGGATGGGTCAAAATGGCTGGGTCAGAATCGCTGGGTCAAGGTCGCTGGGTCAAAATGGCTGGGTCAGAATCGCTGGGTTAGAATGGCTGGGTCAGAATCGCTGGGTCAAGGTCGCTGGGTCAAAATCGCTGGGTCATAATCGCTGGGTCAGAATGACTGGGTCAGAAATGCTGGGTCAAAATGGCTGGGTCAGAATCGCTGGGTCAAAATGGATGGGTCAAAATGGCTGGGTCAGAATCGCTGGGTCAAGGTCGCTGGGTCAAAATGGCTGGGTCAGAATCGCTGGGTTAGAATGGCTGGGTCAGAATCGCTGGGTCAAAATCGCTGGGTCAGAATCGCTGGGTCAAAATGGCTGGGTCAGAATCGCTGGGTCAAGTTCACTGGGTCAAAATGGCTGGGTCAAAATGGCTGGGTCAAAATGGATGGGTCAAAATGGCTGGGTCAGAATGGCTGGGTCAAAATGGCTAGGTCAGGGTCGCTGGATCAGAATTGCTGGGTCAGGGTCTCTGGGTCAGAATGGCTGGGTCAGGGTCGCTGGGTTAGAAAGTGCTGCTCTGGATAGAGTGCTGCTCAGGGCTGCTCTGGGTAGAGTTCTGCTCTGGGTAGAGTGCTGGGTAGGGTGCTGCTCTGGGTAGAGGGCTGGGTAGAGTGCTGCTCTGGGTATAGTCTGCACTGAGTAGAGTGCTGGGTAAAGTGCTGAGGTAGAGTGCTGCTCTGGGTAGAGGGCTGGGTAGAGTGCTGCTCTGGGTATAGTCTGCACTGAGTAGAGTGCTGGGTAAAGTGCTGAGGTAGAGTGCTGCTCTGGGCACTGCTCAGGGTAGAGTACTGCTCTGGGTAGAGTGCTTCTCTGGGTATAGTGCTGCTCTGTGTACTGCTCTGGGTAGAGTGCTGGGTGGAGTGCAGCTCTTGGTAGAGTGCTTCTCTGGGTAGAGTGCTACTCTGGGTACTGCTCTGGGAAGAGTGCTGCTCTGGGTACTCCTCTGGGTAGAGTGCTGTGTAGAGTGCTGCTCTGGGTAGAGTGCTGGGTAGAGTGCTGCTCTGGGTAGAGTGCTGCTCAGGGTAGAGGGCTTCTCTACTGCTGCTCTGAGTAGAGTACTGGGTAGAGTGCTGCTCTGGGTAGAGTACTGTTCTGGTTAGAGTGCTGCTCTGGGTAGAGTGCTGCTCTGGGTAGAATGCTGGGTGGAATGCTGCTCTGGGTAGAGTGGTGGGTAGAGTGCTGCTCTGGGTACTGCTCTGGGTAGAGTGCTGGGTAGAGTGATGCTCTGGGTAGAGTGCAGGGTAGAGTGCTGCTCTGGGTAGAATACTGCCCTGGGTAGAGTACTGCTCTTTGTAGAGTGCTGCTCTGGGTAGAGTGCTGCTCTGGGTACTGCTCTGGGAAGAGTGCTGCTCTGGGTACTGCTCTGGGTAGAGTGCTGGGTAGAGTGCTGCTCTGGGTAGAGTGCTGGGTAGGGTGCTGCTCTTGGTAGAGTGCTGCTCAAGGTAGAGTACTGCTCAGGGTAGAGTGCTGGGTAGAGTGCTTCCTTGGGTAGAATGCTGGGTAGAGTGCTGCTCAGAGTAGAGTCTGCTCAGGGTAGAGTACTGCTCAGGGTAGAGTGCTGGGTAGAGTGCTCCTCTGGGTAGAGTGCTGGGTAGAGGGCTGCTCTGGATAGAGTGCTGCTCTTGGAAGAGTACTGCTCTTGATAGAGTGCTGCTCTGGGTAGAGTACTGCTCTGGGTCGAGTCCTGCTCTAGGTGCTGCTCTGGGTAGAGTGCTGCTCTAGGTGCTGCTCTGGGTAGAGTGCTGCTCTAGGTAGAGTGCTGGGTAGAGTGCTGCTCTGGGTAAAGTACTGTCCTGGGTAGAATGCTGCTCTGGGTAGAGTGCTGGATAGAGTCTGCTCTGGGTAAAGTGCTGGTCTGGTTAGAATGCTGCTCTGGGTAGAGTACTGCTATGGTTAGAGTGCTGCTCTGGGTAGAGTGCTGCTCTGTGTACTGCTCTTGGTAGAGTGCTGGGTAGAGTGCTGGGTAGAGTGCTGCTCAGGGTAGAGGACTGCTCTACTGCTGCTCTGGGTAGTGTGCTGCTCTGGGTAGAGTACTGCTATGGTTAGAGTGCTGCTCTGGGTACTGCTCTGGGTAGAGTACTGCTACTGCTGCTCTGTGTAGAGTGCTGCTCTGGGTAGAGTACTGCTCCGGTTAGAGTGCTGCTCTGGGTACTGCTCTGGGTAGAGTACTGCTCTGGGTAGATTGCTGCTCAGGATAAAGGGCTACTCTAGGGCTGCTCTGAGTAAAGTGCTGCTCTGGGTAGAGTGCTGCTCTGGGTACTGCTATGGGTAGAGTGCTGCTCTGGGTACTGCTCTTGGTAGAGTGCTGTTCTGGGTAGTGTACCGCTCTGGGTACTGCTCTGGGTAGAGTGCTGTTCTGAGTACTGCTCAGGCTAGAGTGCTGGGTATAGTACTGCTCAGGATAGAGTGCTGCTCTGGGTACTGCTCTGGGTAGAGTGCTGCTCTAGCTAGAGTGCCGGGTAGAGTGCTGCTCTGGGTAGAGTACTGCTCTGGGTAGAGTGCAGCTCTGGGTAGAGTCTGCTCTGGGTAGAATGCTGGGTAGAGTGCTGCTCTGGGAAGAGTTCTGCTCTGGGTAGAGTGTTGCTCAAGGTAGAGTACTGCTCTGGGTAGAGTGCTGCTCTGGGTACTGTTCTTGGTAGAGTGTTACTCTGGGTACTGCTCTGGGTAGAGTGCTACTCTAGGTAGAGTGCTGGGTAGAGTACTGCTCTGGGTAGAGTACTGCTCTGGGTAGAGTGCTGTTCTGGGTACTGCTCTGGGTAGAGTGCTGCTCAGGGTAGAGGTCTGCTCTAGTGCTGCTCATAGTAGAGTGCTGCTCTGGGTAGAGTTCTGCTCTGGATAGAGGGCTGCTCTGGATAGAGTGCTGCTCTGGGTAGAGTGCTGCTCTGGGTAGAGGGCTGCTCTGGATAGAGTGCTGCTCTGGGTAGAGTGCTGCTCCGGGTAGAGTGTTGCACTGGGTAGAGTGCTGCTATTAGTTTAGTGTGCTTAGTGATGGGTCAGAATGGCTGGCTCAGAATGGCTGGGTCAGGGTCACTGGGTCAGAATTGCTGGGTCAAAATTGATGGGTCAGAATGGCTGGATCAGAATGGTGGGGTCAAAATGGCTGGGTCAGAATCGCTGGCTCAAAATGGCTAGGTCAGAATGGCTGGGTCAGGGTCGCTGGGTCAGAATCGCTGGGTCAAAATGGCTGGGTCAGGGTCGCTGGGTCATAACGTCTGGGTCAGGGTTTGTGGGTCAGCGTTGCTGGGTCAGAATGGCTGGGTCAGGGTCGCTGGGTCAGAAAGTGCTGCTCTGGGTAGAGTGCTGCTCAGGGTAGAGTGCTGGGTAGAGTGCTGCTCTGGGTAGTGGGCTGCTCTTGATAGAGTGCTTCTCTGGGTAGAGTGCTGCTCTGTGTACTGCTCTGGGTAGAGTGCTGCACTGGGCAGTCCCTCCAGGAATTCGCGATGTTGCGATCGCAACAATTAACGCAAATTCAGCAAATCCTCCTGAATTCTGGGCGTCCTCGCAATTTTGTCCAAACACTGCAACTTTTTCGCAAATTTGACCAATCATCATGGTTTCCCCGTAAAATTTCACCCACCACATGAGCCCCTCGCGCAGAATATTGACTCAGATGCCACACTCACTTCTGCAGAGACTGCCCTATAACTTGTTCACTCCTCTGCAGTTTTGATGACAATAAATAGAAGGCTAACGTTAATGATCTGCTTTACTTGCATCTGTCATCTCAACCTAGTGTTGCTAACCTGCCTAAGCTATGAAAGTAAGTTAATTTAGGCCTACTTGGTTTACTGACATATGAGTAGGCTACAATATGCAACCCATTGGCAAACGTTTAGACCTGGAGATGTCCTTTTAGCTCGTGTCATGTTTGCTAGCTTGTGGGCTCAGTTTGTGTAGTGCAGTTCTACCAAAATCATAAAAATGAATAACATTGTAAGACATTTACCTCTTCTATGATTCAAGATTGATTTCATACGAGTTATTTTTTAACATTTATTTTAACTAATGACATAGAAAACATTCCGAATTCTATCCACATATCATAATGCACTATGCAAAAAGTTATTTCCAGTCGTAGCCGAACACAGTGAGATGCAAGCGTTCTAATCCACTTAGATATGTTATTACGCTACTCTCACGTCCTTAAAGTGGCAGGCAGTCAATTAGACTTACACACCACCAATGTAATAACATCAAAGAAAGGTGTAGTCTAATAGTTTAAATCAATATGAAATTACTAGATACTTAGTTGGCTATTAGTAATTATGCAAGTCACAAAATATGAATTATTAACTAGAAATGCAATTCCAAGGAATTACCAGTGCATGAAAATGCAAAAGTTGTGATGTAAAATATCATGTATAGTTAAAATAGATAATACAGAGATGGTTACTATGGTGATGCTAGGATAGACATGGTGGTTGCATAGCTTAATAAAAGTTGATAGTTTAAAAGTAGACTGTTTAAAAGCTGAATGTAGATCGTTTAAAAGTTGTTGATAGACAGCTAGTTTAATAGATAGTTTAATGATAGTTTAAAAGTAGACCGTTTAAAAGTTGAAGGTAAATAGTTTAAAAGTTGTTGACAGACTGAAAGTTTAATGAATATTGATATTCAAATAGTTTAATGGCTGTGTATAGGTAGATATTTGACGATAACTGAAAGTTGGAATGGCTCAAATGTTTGCTAGCAGTTATGCTAAGATTTTTAACTATGCTAACCATGCTACTTAGCTAATGTTTTATAGCAGTGCTAGCAATGCTAACATGCTAACCATGCTACTTAGCTAACTTAGCTAACGTTTTCTAGCAGTTTAATGAATGTTGATATTCAAATAGTTTAATGGCTGTGTATAGGTAGATATTTGATGATAACTGAAAGTTGGAATGGCTCTGATGTTTGCTAGCAGTTATGCTAAGATTTTTAACTATGCTAACCATGCTACTTAGCTAATGTTTTATAGCAGTGCTAGCAATGCTAACATGCTACTTAGCTAACTTAGCTAATGTTTTCTAGCAGTTTTGCTAAACATGCTAACTATGCTAGCAATGTTAACTATGCTAACCATGCTACTTAGCTAACCTAGCTAATCATTTTTAGTAGTTATGCTAAGTATGCTAACTAGTATGTTAACAATGCTAACATGCTAACTATGCTAACCATGTTACTTAGCTAACTTAGCTAATCATTTTTAGCATTTTTGCTAAAATGCTAACAATGCTAGCAATGCTAACATGCTAACTATGCTAACCCTGCTAACTAGCTACAGTGGGTAGGAGTCATAGTTGATGACAAGTAACAGTTACAATGGCTGAACAGTTAAAAAGTTCAGTAGTTTAAAGGGTAAAATTGTTTAATAGTGAAATATTGTAGTAAGGACTTTTATTTTGAAACAGTTTTTGGCAGAGGAAGCAGTTGAACAGGATGTGTAGTCTTAATAGGGCCAGTTTGTATGCTTAAAGCCTGAGACTGGCAGTTGATCCAGGTGGCCTAAACACCTGCCATAGGATTCTAATAGCCTATATGACACGACCTTCCGCTCTACTGCTAAACCCGCTCCTCTACTTCCGGTGTGTTAGCGTTCTGCGTTCTTCAATAGTCACTGAAGCCGACAATATGCCAGTGTTTTTCACCCGGTCACTTCAGGACTTACCTAGGATGAATTTGAAAGACATGAGTCGTATCATAGCTCTTAATTCTTCAACATCGGCGGCGATGAAGAACAAGGGTTTTAAACTGTATGTGACGAACTACATAAACAACTACGAAGGTAAGTTTACAATGTTGTTATTAGCCCTTAGCATGTCTATTTTCCTACATTAACTTAGCATCTACCGATAGGCTAACGTTAACAGCAGTGCTTATGTTTAATGTATTTTGTGAGATATTTGTGTACAATATATTAATATTAACCCCGGTGTTAATCTCAGTTTCAAACAAGAGTCCGGCAGGAGAGATTACGATTAGGTCTGAGTGCTTCAGAAGTATGGAGAAATGAAAAAAGTCTCACAGTCCAAGTGTAAGGGATCACGCAGGTTCAGATCAGGTTCATGATAAATGAGTTACTCAAATCAAGTTTCTGTGGCATTGCTTTGAATTAAATTATGGCTAAAAAAATGCTCAACTAGGCTATCTAACAATTACAGGCTATATTTTTCATAATGTGTATTGTCATATTTGTTCTATGTGATCTGACCCAGTATTGGGGAAAAAAGGAAGAAAGTAAATCTCACAGAAACTAGATTTTGTTCAGAGTTCTCTTACTTCTTTACTTTCTTTGCTCCTACTTCACTCTTTAAGTAAATGAGTACAGTGAGCGTAATCATGAAATTGGACTCTAACTTATGCATAATAATGTAGGCTATTGACTAGGCCTACTACACATAAGTTGCACTTTTAGTGTCTCACTTTTCTCATTTCTTCTTATAAGTTCCCAGCCTAGGTTAATTACAGTTAATTTAAGTTCAAAACAGTTCTCAAACTGTGTTCAAGACTGTGTTATAAGTGCAGTTAGTGATTCTGGATGAAATTGTGCATGTTTAGGTGTATGTTCACATGAGTTTACAAAAACTGTTGTCCAACATCTTTTTATGGGATACTCAAGAGAATAGGGAAAGTCAATCATGGGGACATGGGGTTAGTTGAATTAATTATTAAAGTCTCGCTCACTGCACCTGTAACATTAAATTGCTCTTTCAACTGGTCATTTTTTTTTTATCTCTAACACGTGTGTTTTGTAACAGATTGTTCTGAGGGATTCGAAGCCTGTGACGCTCGAAAGCTGTACATGTACGTGTGTGGCTGGCACTGCCCTGTGCAACCATGTGGCAGCTCTTCTGTACCAAACCGCACATTATTCGCAGCTGGAGCTCAAGGCCGTTCCACCGGTGCACAGCTGCACAGAGACAGAGCAGAGGTGGCACAAACCAAGAACCATGGTAACTTACCTTTTAAACTTACGCTAACAATTTCATTAATGGATGTTAGGTTAACTTTGACTAAAACGTGTTTGGTTTCATTGCAGGGTGTTAAACCTGGTCTGGTGAACAAGATGGTGATCCTCTCAGCCCGACCAAAAGAAAGAAGGCTGGTAGAAGGAATCAGGTTTGTATTGTTACTGCATTGTTGTATTGCTATTGTGTTACTGAAATGATTACAAACTTAACACACAATCACTCTAGGTCTCCCCACACTGGAAGAACTACACAGTTCCCGTTGCCTCAAAAAAGCCCAGAACATTATAAAGGTCAACCACCATCCTGGTCACTCCCTGTTTAAAATATTGCCTTCAGGCAGGCGGTACAGATCAATTAAAGCAAGGGCAAATAGACTCAAACTGCAATAACCACCCTCAATGCTGCAAAAAAATGATGTGCAATATGAACTCAGATATTAAATGACTCCATACAATGACATAGTATGCATGCCTGCAGATGAATGTTCATGCTATTTCTATGCAATGACTGTTCATTCTTTTTTAATGCAACGACTGAGTGTGTATGACTGTGTGTCTATGTATGCTGCTAATGATGTTATATGTTTCTATTTAGGGTTTAGGAAACAGTAGCACCTGTGACAATGACAATAAAGATCTATTCTATTCTATTTTTGCCTTTTGTTCTGCTGTTCTGTCCTATTCACAGAAGCAACCTGTATAGGGGAGTGACTTCCCCCTTGCCTGTACCAGCCACTCTTAATGTCGGAGCAGTGTACCAGGACATTCCAGCTGATCTGGCTCCAATGATTACAACCATGTCAATATCAAATGATGTACCTCTGGTTGACTCTATGTTTGGGAGAGTTCAGGAGGGAAGTGTGCTGTCTTATCAGATGCCTGCAAAGGTAGTGCCCCGCACATTTCCACATAAAGATGCTCCTTCACCCCCACAGCTGCCATTCAGTGATTATAGACTTGGGCCATCAAACTGTGCTTTTGTCTACACTGAACAGCAACATTACCACATGGCATCCCTAGAAACATCACTAGAGATGGCACACCAAATAGAAATCTCTACTAAAGAGCAGAGTAGCTGTACAGAGTGGCACCAACTAAGACACACCCGCATCACCTCGACCAGATTTAGAGAGGTCTGTCACACAAAAGCACTAACATCTGCTGAAAATCTGGCCAAACGGCTTCTCAGGCCTTGCCACCAGACAGCCGACATGAGGAGGGGACTAGAAATGGAATCCACAGCGATAGAGGAATACTGCAGAGTAAGAGAAGTAAACCACTATCAGTGTGGGTTCCTTATCCATTCTGATGCCCCATGGATGGGCTCGTCCCCTGATGGGATGGTCTATGACCCCAAGAGCCAGCCTGTCTTTGGACTTGTTGAAGTTAAGTGCCCAAACGTAGCAAGTTATGTGGACTGTCCATACATTGCAGTCCGTGACGGAACACCAACTTTGAAAAAAACCCATCCTTACTTCTGGCAGATACAGGGCCAGATGCTGATTTCTGGATGTGAGTGGTGTGATTTTGTTGTGTACTCACAGGAGGACATGCTTGTAGAAAGGATTCCCCGTGACAGTGAAATCACTGACATCATCAAAGAGAGGGTTGATTACTTTTTTTTCTGTTTACCTCAGCACTTTCTTGTGTTGTGTAGTGTAGTGCATGTTATATGTAGTGCATGTTATATGTAGTGCATGTTATGCATTTTTTTAATTTAATGGTAATATTTAAACACATGAACATGAGTTAAATAACAAATGGCTGACTATTAAAAAGATGGCTTTAAATAATTTGGTATGATGGTATTTTTGCTACTGTTGCAGAAGGTCAGATATACTTGACATGAAATTGGTGCATTAAAGTAAACAAAGGGACACAGTTTTAGACAGTAATAATACTAATAGATTTATTTAACAACCAACATGCTTGTTTTCCCTGGTAAAATAAAAGGATAAAAAGCTTCAGCTTTAGCTGTTTTTGCAACTCATTCCTACCCATGGCTCAGGCTTCAGGCTTCTTAACTCATGCTTTGACAAGAGGCCCATTTTCATAATTGGTGAGGAGACACGCAACAGTATAGAGTTGGTTGATGCTCCCAAAAAGCCGTAAAGGGATTTCAGTGTCAAAAAATTTGTGCTCTTTCACTCGACGAATGAGTCGCTCCACATGCACCCTAAGACGAGCTATGGCCTGGGTCTCCCTAACTTCAGCAGCAGACATTTGAGACCGCCCAGCGAGGAATGCTGGCCTGTAAATCTTACACGGTACAATGTCTTCTATCAGAAAACCACGATCTACCATGACAGCCATGTCAGGTTTTAAGAGGTTGATGATACCAGATTCCTTTGTGATCTGCTTATCGCTTATGGAGCCGGCATAGAGAGAGGAAACAAAGGTCACTGCTCCATGTGGAGCAATCCCAATTAGACCTTTGAGTGTGCAATGGGATTTGTAGGTGGAAAACACCTCACTCTGGAGGAGATGGGAGGATGGGCACTGACACTTCAGCTCGGTGCAGTCAAGGATTACAGTGGTGTCAGGGTAGTCCTTGAAATCCTCAGGCAAATATTCACCTATCTGCTCCTGTGGTATCCAGATCCTGACTGAACCGAGTACCGTGTATAGGAAATTACTCCATGATGCTATAATGCGACTGACCGTGGACTGATGGACATTGTACCGGTCAGCGAGGTCTCGTTGTTTGGAGCCCAGGGCGAGATAGTTAAAAAATATGAAGCACTCATCAATGGGCTGGAGGGAATGGGTCGCAGACTTCGACTCAGTGAGATGTCCTCTCTGAGCCTGCCTCACACTGACCATGGATGGCACCGCAGGTTCAATCAGGGCCCAGAACTGCATCAGCAACGTGTATGAGGCAAACCTTAAGAAATGAGATACAGATATTTGATTGAATATGTGTAAATGATTTTCACAATTAACTATATAGCAGAATAAACAGCAATCACTTTAATTCAACAATGCTGATACTGCATTCAGACAGTATCACCAATTAAAATAACTAGGCTAATACTCTGAGAAAATAATTTATTTGCTGCCCATGCATCTTTTTCGAAACTGACTAGGCTACTCTTACCTTGTAAAGAACCGGATGTCCTTGTCTGAAGCAGCAAAGCGATGGATCCCAAACCTCTGCTTCATCATAAGGCTTTCAACTTGTTCCCTCAGCAGGCGAACCTCCTCTCGTAGAGCTGTATTTTCGGCGGCGACTGCGGAGGCAGGATCAGGATCACCGGAATCTTCCTCCATGGCTTCATCTTGTTCGGGGGCGTGATCGTCCAGCGGCAGCGGTCTATCTCTCCTCTCCCAAACACTTGTTCTTACAGGTGGGAGGGAGAAGTTATTCCATTGAAACAAAGCTGGGATAGATCCCTTTTTCAACAACCGTCGTCCTTTCTCCGACGCTGGTTCACGAAGATCTTCTTTCTTAAAATGCCGGCTACACACCCGGGTGTGAGGCGTTATCGTGAAGTTGCTACGAATGGCGACAAACCAATTGCGTCTTAATTCTTCATCCGTGGGGAAAGTGTGGAAACTAAGTACTTAGCAGAGGCCTGACACATCGGCACACAACAGTGTTCAGACGTTGAGCCCATAGATCGTTGATATTTAAATGTTTTCTTCATCATTTATTTACCTCAGCACCAAGCTTGTCAACAGCGGTAGGGATAGCATTCCGGAAATGGCAACGGTGGCTTAGTTGTAAACGGAAGTACGTCGGCACTAGCGTTGGCATATAGGCTATTGCTTAACGGCCGTATTATGATGTCACAATCGGCAATGTTAAGTCTATGGGGATTTTTAAAAAGTTTTTTTTTTAATAGTTTAAAAAGTATAAAAGTTTCAAAGTTGAAAAGACATAGCAGCTTGGTCCGTTTGAAGACCTACGTTACAAAGTTTGAACGAAGTTTCTAAGTTAAACTGTTCAAGAGAAATTGCGTACGGAAAAAGTGGTAAGCGGAATAATAATAAGAAGTTGTTGTTGTTGCCTTGGAAGAACAGTACAGTGCATTTTCATGCACTGTAATAAGAAGAAGTTGCCTAGGAAGAACAGTACAGTGCATTTTCATGCTCTGTAATAATAATAATAATAAGAAGAAGTTGCCTAGGAAGAACAGTACAGTGCATTTGCATGCACTGTAATAAGAAGAAGTTGCCTAGGAAGAACAGTACAGTGCATTTTCATGCTCAGTAATAATAATAATAAGAAGAAGAAGTTGCCTAGGAAAAAAAGAACAGTACAGTGCATTTTCATGCACTGTAATAAGAAGTTGCCTAGGAAGAACAGTACAGTGGATTTTCATGCACTGTAATAAGCAGAAGTTGCCTAGGAAGAACAGTACAGTGCATTTTCATGCACTGTAAAAAGATATGAACTTAATAGGCTATGAATTACATATGAATGTATTGAAACATACGACATTATGCCATCTCTTTAGGGGGCTGTCTTTTTTGGACAGTTCTACAAAAGGTTATACTGCTTTGTGAATTACCCCAGTCAAAGTATTTACACAAATAAAGTAGGCCTACTTTGATTTTCTGTAACCCTTACTATTTACCTTTACTTATCCTTTTTAATAAGCATCAAGATGATCCGTGTAATTTTGGTCTTACTAACCTTAATTACCCTCAATTAAAAAATAATTTTAACAAAAAATCACAACTATTTTTGCAATTTTCACCTCCTCTCGCAATTTCTTTGCAACAAACAGCTAAAAACACCGCAACTTCCATTGCAATTTTTTGGAAAAGTTGTCGCGAAATCAGGCATTTTAGATCGCAACAATCTCAAAAAATCCTTGCGAAATCCTGGAGGGACTGACTGGGTAGAGTGCTGCTATTAGTTTAGTGTGTTTAGTGATGGGTCAGAATGGCTGGGTCAGGATCGCTGGGTCAGAATGGCTGGGTCAAAATGGCTGGGTCAGGGTTGCTGGGTCAGAATACTCACAGTAGGTGTAGGAAGATAATTAAGATGCATAACATGTGACGCACCAGCCAAAGCAATGTTAAAGTGCATGAAACAGTACTCTGGATACTACGGATGTGATAAATGCACCCAAAAAGGGGTTTGAGAGGGCTTTTCCAAAAGTACAGGGCCCAACTCTTAGAGATAACGTGCCATTCAAAGAGCAGAGACAACCTGAGCACCACCATGAGAACTCAGTTTCTCCCTTCTTAAACATGCCAATTGATATGGTCAAGTCTTTCCCTGCAGACTATATGCATCAGTGTTGCCTTGGGGTGATCCGCAAATTGCTTGGCCTGTGGTCCCGTGGCAAAACTGCTCACAGGCTGTCACCTGCACAGTTGAGGGAAGTAGGTGAGAGGCTTCGGAATTTCAGAGGTGACATTCCCAATGTGTTTGCGAGGAAGCCACGCGGCTTTTAGACAGGTGGAAGGCCACTGAATTCCGTCAGTTTATGCTATACACAGGTAAAGTGGTGCTGCCACAGACAGAAATGTACCAGCATTTTATGTCATTCAGTGTTGCAATGTGCATTCTCGTCTCTCCAACAATCACAAAAACTCACAGCCTCTATGCCCACGACCTCCTTGTTTATTTTGTGGAGCAAGGGCGCAAAATTTATGGCGCAGAATTTATGGTCTACAATGTGCATTCGCTAATTCACCGTGCTTCTGATGCCACCACCTATGGTTCCTTGGACCAATGCAGTGCATTTCAATTTGAGAACTATTTGCACCATTTGAAACAGATGATCAGATCTGGCAACAATGTGTTAATGCAAGCTGGGAAACGTCTCCAAGAAGAGGCGGAGATCCAACTAACTACAGCAGAAGCGAGGCCAATCCAACTGAAACATCCTAACAATGTGTTTATACTCAGCCCCTCGTCCTGCTGCGAAGTGTTGGAGGAAACCAGTTCTGGACAGTTTTTATGCAGGGTATACTCACAATTGGAGCCCTTCCACAATTCCCCCTGTGATTCTAGGCTGTATGGGACTTTTGTGTGTGGCCAAGGCAGGATTGAGGTCATCGACCCCACAGAATTGCAAGGAAGGGCCATCCTCCATGAGGACAGTCGTGGACATAAAATGATCATGACTGTTCTCCATGACCTCCAATAAATTCAGTCAATATGTACATAGTTCATGTTAGTATTAATTTCCTATTTGCTATTGTCAAATTTGATCTTGTGTTTTCATTTCCTAAAAAGTGTATGCTCTTTTCAGAATTTGTTCTACGTTGTTCATTTTCTAAATGAAAATTCGATTGCTGTGGCACCTGCCTCGTGGGTGGAGGAAAAAGATGGGGTAAGAGCTAACAACGATATTCATATTAACAGGCCCCGAAAGTCTGTTTTCTCAGATTTGCTACTGGCCGAGAAAAAATTCTACAGCCATGGTCAAAACCAG
Source organism: Alosa sapidissima (assembly GCF_018492685.1). Classification (NCBI taxonomy): domain Eukaryota; kingdom Metazoa; phylum Chordata; class Actinopteri; order Clupeiformes; family Clupeidae; genus Alosa; species Alosa sapidissima. The sequence goes on from NC_055964.1 coordinate 2,112,956, forward strand.
CCAGATGCCTGATAAGGCCTACTGGAACAAGTATAAAATAAAAATAATTTACAAAACCGGTAAGATAATCACATGTTGCATTGCAGTGCTGTACAAGTTTACACTTCACATGACCTAGTTTAAAGATGAGCTCAATAAAATAAATAAATTCACATACATGATGTACTTGTTCAATGAGCTATTTCATTTGGACAACTTCATGCACATACATACATCACACAAATAAATACATCATATACATACATACATACGTGGCATCATAAAAGTATAGGCCTATACTACACACTAATATATTGTTTTGTCTTAAGATAACTACATGAAAGCAAGGACACGGGCAAGGCAAGCCATAGAAACATCGAATGTTGAGAGTGAGGAAGAGACAGGGAGAAAGATGAAGCTTCCAATGAGATACAGGCCGGACAGTAAGCCTAGACTATATTTGTGATGATAACAATGCAAACATGTAGCCTGTGTACAGTACAATGACTAACCTGCCAGTCTTTCTCAAATCAACAGCTGGCAAAGACATAGTCCCACCCAAAAAAAATAAACAAGGGCATCCCTGCACCACGTGGTAAGTCACTGATCTGCCCTCTTACATTCATGTCATTGAGCTGCTCTGTTTTGAGTGATGCCGAGCCTTGGTTTAACCAATGGCAGTAGCTTATATTTAATGACAGTAGCCTATAGCCTATATTTGCAATGACAACAATTCATGCATGCAAACATGTAGCCTGTGTACATTACAATGACTAACCTGCCTTTCTCAAATCAACAGCTAACAAAGAAATAGTCCCACCCAAAAAAAAAAACAAGGGCCTCCCTGTAGCACCACTTTGTAAGTCGCTATGCTGTCCTCTTCATGTCATTAAAGACCTACCATACATACATACAGCCTAACTCAATTTTCCCATTGCCAGATGCACAGAACAACACCCCAGACACTTCTGAAATAGCCGAGTTGCAACCTTCTTCAGATGGTATGGCTAATGTCTACATATTTCCTTAGTGAATGAGTACTGTTAAATAATCTATGGTTAAAACACAAAAATACTCAAATGCATGATCATACAGTATCTATATAACTAATTGTGTAACAAACAGAATTCTCCAGCACTGATGAAGAAATAGTCCCACCCAACAAAATAAACAGCCCTGTAGCACCACGTGGTAAGTCACTGATGCTGTCCTCTTATGTTCATGTCATTGATAGCTGGTCTGTTTTGAGTCCTTAGTTTAACCAATGAGATATAGCCTGACAGTAGCCTGAGCCTGACGTATATTTTTACAGTAACTGACTGTTACCGTACATACATACAGTTTAACTAAATTTTCCCATTGCCAGACACACCGAACACTCTGTGGACGGAATAGAGGAACTGCAACCTTCCTCAGATGGTAGGCTATGTCTAATCTCTGCATATTTCCCAGTGAATGGGCGCTGTTAAATCTTCTGTGGTAAAACCATATAAATACTAAAATGTGTGATCATACAGTAACAACATATCTCAATGTGTCACTAACAGAAATGTCCAACACTGATGGAGAGGAAGGAGAGGACCAAGGGGACAAAGGAGTAAATGATGGTAAACATTGTCCACATTTAGGCCTACATTTTCCCATTTGCATTAACGTTAAGGTTAGTGTAATTTAGGGTTAGGGTAATTTAGGCTAATTCAAATGAAACTTCCCTTTTTCTTCTCAATTTTCACAGCTCTTAAAGACCTTATCCAAAGGTCAGAAACAAGAATCATGATGCCAATGGAGAGAATGCAGGCTGATGTAGCAAATTCTATTAACTGCCTGGTCCAAGCTCTACAAAATTACCCTCCACCTGGACCAGCTGCCAGACAGTGCAGGAACTGGAGGAGCTGCAAGCAAAGCTTGAGGCCCCTGATTTAAAAAAGGAGTAGTAAGTTGATGTTGATGCAGTTTTCAAATATTTGTGTGTGTAAAGCAAAAGATGGTGGCTTGTTAATTACAAAACATCTGTTTATAAATCTTTGTAATATCTCAGCTGTGAGTTAGCTAATTATTTATTTAATTGATATGTTAATTGATGTAATTAAGTCTCCCATAACATACTGTAATTAAATCATCTCCCATAACATTACATTTTCCTTCAGGATAAATAAAGTATCTCTATCTATCTATCTATCTATCTGTAATGGCTTGCCTATAATTCTAATATGCAGTACACTTACATGTAAATAGTACGCTGAGCTCTTGGAGTGACGACCGTACACGCTAGGTATAATTCCACACAGGTTTTATTAACTGATGCATACATCAATACAATCGTAGGTAGCATAGCGTCCCCTACTGGTGTGGTGTGATAAACCATAGTAGGCTATTACCAATACATCACAACTCCTCCCCCCCTTATTCCATAACCAGGCATTTCAATGCAGTGAGTAACTCATAATAGTACCAACATAGAACCTCCCTTAACACAGGTATCACATAACATACCATATTTAACCAACAGTACAGTGTACACATTTTTTTTTTTTTACAGATACAGAACAGATACACACACACACAAACATATCTAAGGTTAGGGGTAGACTGCCCCGTCCCCTCGAGCGTGCCAAGGGATTATTCTGCCCTTTTCTTGATCCCTTGTTTAAAGAGTCAGTCTGTCGGGCGGTTTACGGTTCCGACTGGGGTATCTGTTTTGTGTCTGCTGTGGCGTAGGTGTTGAGGTGTCAGTGTATGTGCTGTCTGACTGATCTAATGGTGATGTGGTTAACTCACTAACAGGGTTAGAAATCTCCAGATTTCCACCTGAGACTGGCAGAGCTGGCAGACTGTTAGTGATGGGTGCAGATTGTATGTCAGTTGTAGACTGGACGATGTTGGGGTGACAGGCCACCATCTGGTCTGCATGCCGATTCCACCGTTGTGTCGGTCCAACATTGACTTGGTACGACACCGGACCTCCTTGTGCTGTAACAGTCCCGGCCATCCACTTTTCTTCTCCCTTCCGGTAGTCCCTAACAAGGACTGGATCGCCGATGCTGAATGTCCTGGCTTTTGAGTGCGCCGCTCTGTATCGTCCCTGGGCATCTTGTGCCTGGTCCACCACCGCTGCCACACTTGTTTTCAGCAGATCCAGACGGGTGCGAAGCTTGCCAGTTGACACCATCTCCATGACCAGTGCAAGTGTGACGTCCAACCTGGGGCCTCATGTACAAAGACTTGCGTGGATTTCATACTAAAACATTGCGTATGCGCAAACCTGAAAAGTAGCGTACGCACAAAAATATCCTGATGTATGAAACTGTGCGTACGCAGCATTCCACGCAGCTTTTCTTTGTACATCCCAATTAACGTGAAATTAAGCGTACATGCACGAGCATTACACTCCACCCTCTCTCCTCCCTCAATCACACTCATTTTAATATGCTCACTAGAAGGACATTCGAGAGCGCAGACCTCTGCGAAGACAAAATGGCCTATCCCGCAATATTAATAACAATGAAAACTCATCTGTGAATCCATTCATACTCAAACCTGTTGCAATTTGCAAAGTTTAATAATTGAAATCATCAAATGAATAAAAAAAGTTTATTTCCAGCGAATGCGAGGTAGAAGTGCTTATCTGACGAAATGGCAAGAATCTTATGTCTTTATCATCTGTAATTAATTAATAACAAAACAAAAACAGTAGTGGCAGAGCGTGGCAGTGGCTAGGCTGAGACCGTGGCAGAATTATTGGTCAGTCTGCAAGTAGGTGACAGGGTTCGCATAACTGGGTTGAATGCATTTGGACCATGACAACATAACTGCATTTATTAAAAAATCATTAAATAAATCGTGTCCAAGTACCACGCATCGTGCACCCGAATGGAATGAACTCAGTTGATCCAGGCCACCTCGCCACAACATTACGATTTCTGGATCATATCCCTATATTTGCACACAAGTGTGACAATAATGCAAATGCTTACTCAAGGAAAGTCAAAGTAGCCATGCAGTCAATCAGGGAAATATCTTATATTCGCACTTATTAGTCAGCCTTTCTATTCACATGCATGATCCTGTCCCATATGTATTTCTTTTAAAATGAAAACTATCGGAGATATGAAGAGAAAACACTTGGCAAATGTTAAGGCATGGGCAAATGCGTGAAGCCGACCCCATTTATCACAGGTTTTGTGGAAAGCTCTTCAGAATCTGAAATGTTTGATAACCAGTCATCAACAATCGCGTAACCAAATATCGGGGCTGTGTTGGCTATGTTTCACATTCCCTTTTAATTCTTATCCTCTAAGTCTACAGTTGTCATCATAGATAGGTTGTTGCATAACTTAGTAGAATTTGCGCATGTTCCATGTCCAAATTTAGAAACATAGGCATATTTTCGAAGTGTTATCATTTTTAATAACCCACGTTTCACAATATACTGTGCAAATAAAGGCCTAGACTCGCGATCATATAATGTTGTTGCGCTGCATTGCCTCTAAGTGTCGCCAACTGACGATACACATTAGAAATTTGCGTACGCCAGACATTAAGTTTGCGTGGAGGACCGCACATTCTCACGTTCAAGTCAGTCTTCGTACATCCGGACGTGAGCGTGAGAAATGGCGTACGCAGCATTTTTGTGCGTACGCAAGCTTTGTACATGAGGCCCCTGGTCTCCCTTCCCACATCGGCACAACGAATTGGTAGGTTTTCTAGGTAGTTAATGAGGAAGGTGTCAACTGTGCCCAGCTTGTCTTTATGCTGCACAGGAAGTGGCAAACGTGATAGGCTGTCTGCATTGCAATGGTCAGCGGCACGCCTGTACTTGATTGTTTAATTATGTGCTGCCAATAAGAGTGCCCATCGCTGTAGTCTCGCTGCAGCCATCGAAGGGATTGTCTTGCTGGGGCTTAATATAGTTGTTAATGGGCGGTGATCTGTGAGCAAAGTGAAATGGCGTCCATACAGGTAAGAGTGAAATCGTCTAACTCCAAATATGATTCCCAATGCCTCTCGCTCAATCTGAGCATAGTTTTGCTCTGCTTTACTCAATGTCCGCGAAGCTAAGGCTATCGGTTTTTCTTCACCACTAGGCAGTCGATGGGAAATGACCGCTCCAACGCCATAGGGTGAGGCATGCAGGCAAGTATAACTGGAAGTTGTGGATCATAATGGGTCAACACACTTTTGCTGGCCAATTGCTCTTTAGCTTTCTGGAATGCCTCATCACACTCTCTTGACCATTCCCACTTAACATCCTTGTGCAACAGCGAATTTAATGGGTGGAGAAGGCTTGACATATTCAGGACAAAACGTGCATAGTAGTTAATGAGTCCAAGGAAAGAGCGTACTTGACTCATCCACTATAGCACGAATCTTGTCCGGTGACTTGTGAAGCCCAGTTGCATCAATTATGTGACCAAGATATTCTAGAGAACTCATAAAAAACTCACACTTCTCCTTCTGGACTCGAAGTCCGAATTCTTCCAGCCGGCTGAGTACAGCCTTCAGGTTTTTTAGATGCTGTGCATCATCTCGGCCTGTAACCAGAATGTCGTCCAGAAAACAGTGGACATTGGGGAGTCCCTGTTACACTTGATCCATTATTCTCTGAAAAATGCTGGGAGCGGACGTAATTCCAAATGGTAAGCGATTGTAGCAAAACATGCCTTTGTGTGTGGTGATGGTGAGGTATTTGCGTGAACTTTCACTGACAGGCACTTGGAGATAGGCCTGTGAAAGATCTAGTTTGCTGAAACGATGGCCTCCAGCCAGAGATGCAAACAGATCCTCAATACGAGGTATTGGATACTGTTCAATGCATAGAGCTGTATTTATCGTGACTTTGAAGTCTCCGCAAATTCTCACGCCCCCATTCTTCTTAATGACTGGGACGATGGGGGTAGCCCACTCACTGAACTTAACTGTGGAGATTACTTCTTGTTGACACAAACGTTCAAGCTCGGCATCCACTTTCGGTCTTAATGCGTATGGGACTACGCGCGCCTTGCAGAACTTGGGCTGATGGCCAGGTTTCAATGTCAATGGGGCTTCAAACCCTTTTACAGAGCTGCCAACTCTCACACATTGAGAGTGAGATTCATTCATTTGATTGGCTCCACATGCTCTTAGACCAATCGAATGTGTGAGGGTTGGCAGCTCTGCTTTTAGCGTTCCTAGGTTCTCCTTAAAAACCCTGGCATGGCAATTTAGTAACGTTTCTAAGGTCTCACTTCCTTAGCCATTCACGGCCAAACAGTGGTGGTGACTTCCCCTTTACCACATATAGGGGCAATCTAGCTTTCTTTTTGTTCAGCTTCACCCATACTTTCAACATTCCCTCTGGTATAAGCAGTTCTCCTGTATATGTCTGTATATGTAAAACTACATCTGTCTTTCGTAAATGCATATGGGCCAATTTGGTTTGGTATAGCTCGTTTAAAATCAAAGACACCGCTGCCCCAGTGTCAAGTTCCCTATCGATCCGATGTCCTCAATCTTAGGCCTAATCATCATCGAAGACGATGCTGCATCGACCTTACACACCGCTCTCATTTGCTCCAAGTCACTCATTACTGAATTGACACCATATGTAGTGTCAATTCAGAGTCTGAATCTGAAGCAGACTCACTATCAGAAGTGTCTGCCTCGACTTTATGAATTGTCCCTGTCCTAGCTGTTCGATGAGGCTTGTTTTGCTTCCTTTTTGACTCATCCTTTTGCTTTATGTGCTTCTGATCACTCTTTTTATTTTTACACTGCCGAGCAATGTGGCCTTTCTTTTTGCAATTGTGGCATTGTTGCTCCCTAAAGTAACAGTCACGTTCATTATGATTTGCCTTGCCACATCGAAAGCATTTGTCGCCCCGTTGTGATGGTGAAAACGACACAGCATGAACTTTGAGTGAACTTTTTAAGTGCTGAGCTTCTCTCGCAACAGCTTCCATTGACAACGCGATCTCGACAGCACGCTGAAATGTCAGGGTTTCTTCAGTTAGTAACTTCCTTTGAATATTTTCATTGCTCAGGCCGCACACAAGTCTATCACGCAGAGCATCTTGCAAGTGAGCGCCAAAATCACAGTGCTCCGACAGCTTCTTCAAAACAGCTACATACTGCGCAACACTTTCTCCCTCCTCCTGATTACGTTTGTGAAAACGGAATCTCTCCGCAATGATTATGGGCTTCGGGGAGTAGTGAGCATTAAGAATCTGCACGATTTGCTCATACGTTTTGCCCGCTGGCTTATCTGGAGCTAGCAAACTACGCAGCAGTCCATACATGTTAGCCCCTATCACATTCAGAAACACGGCCACTTGCTTAGCAGAAGAAATGTCATTGGCAGCAACAAAATGCTCAAACCTTTCCACATAATTCTACCATTGCTCCGTGGCTTCGTCGAAGGCGTCAATATATCCGATGAGCGCGGACATTCTTTCATTCGTTTCCTCTCGGTCCAGGGCCTCAATCACTTCATTCCCTTTATCATCTGACAGCATTAGTGGGTTACTTTTCTCGTCGCCAATTTGTAATGGCTTGCCTATAATTCTAATATGCAATACACTTAAGTAGTATGCTGAACTCTTGGAGTGACGACCGTACACGCTAGGTATAATTCCACACAGGTTTTATTAACTGATGCATACATCAATACAATCGTAGGTAGCATAGCGTCCCCTACTGGTGTGGTGTGATAAACAATAGTAGGCTATTACCAATACATCACACTATCTATCTATCTATCTATAAATCAATCATAGATACAGTTCCTCAGTCTAATGGGGGGAAACTCCCTTGGAGAGTCGTCAGAAGGGTCTTGAGAAAACTGGCCACAAATGCAGTCTGGGCCCAGTACAGCCTTTGATGGAGAAAGGGAAAGTTGGCCTTGGGGAACACCCTCTACAATGTAATTTTAAGTAAGTCCCTGTTCAGTAGCGGAGATTACAGTTTTTCTCAGTCGCTTTGGTGCTTTTCTCAGATCAGAATGAAAATTCTCATAACTAATAATTCAACCTCCACAACATTTAGTCATTTGTGCACATCATAGTAGCAACTTCTCCTTCCTCTGAACAAATTGTTAAATGTAAAATACTACAAATTGTTAAATGTAAAATACTAAAAATGTAAAATACTTTTGGACATGTATCAGTTGCTTTCGTACAATTCTCTGCTGTTTTATAACATTATCATTTGCTTATGTTATGTCAGTCAAAATGAACTATACCTAAAGCGATGGTTCGGAGTAATTTCACCCTAGGGTCCTTTGCACCATGACCCCGAGCCAAACACCCTCCCAGAACCTGTTTTCCCTTGGTCGAACCCTGTTCGAGTAGCGCCGTCAGAAACTAATACGTTTCTGCAGGCGTAATGGAACCAACTTTTATCTCGTAAATTACCCCACTAATAATGCCCTGAATGGTACGAAACTTCTATAGTATGTTCTTTACTCATAAAACGAGGCATTGGAAAGTTTGTAGGTACACCAGGAGTTTATTTAAGAAAATAAATAATAAATTAATTGAGTGGCCTACAAAGTCGGAAAACGACATCCATTTTTTTAAATTTTGGTTTGAAAACGTAGACGTAACCTTTTTGGTTTTATATTGAAAAACGAACGATACACGGACTATTCAGGAAAAAAGGCCAAGTCTGCACACCGCTGCAACCAAATTCGTTCAAAAGTCTTGCGTAATTGCTAGGTTACCGTACGTACTCACAGAAGTAACGTAAGTCAAAACACAACTGGATGTAACATCGTTTCACTGGGCTGTGCTATTTTTCGTAATGCTATTTTTCTAAACCACTGTGATTGCAAATGTATAGTCTATACAACTAGACATTGTGTTATGTATATTCATTTGTTATTTTTAATTTCCCCTGAATAAACAATGCTTGACTAATAAAATGTTATGAAAGTAATGAAAGGACAATGCTTTTTATATTCTGCTTTCACAATATTTGCACAAAACATACTGACTGGGGAGGGAAAAAAAACATTCTCCATAAATGCTAGCACACACATCATTTATTGTTAATAAGCACATGCATAGCATGAATATTGGTTCTCCACTGAGGGATTTCCCACACATCCTACGTGAAACCATCTGTCACAGGAATCACAGGATATCTGAAACAAAAACAAAAATACACATCATTTTAAAGAAATAGCAGTCCTGGGGCCTATTGCACAAAAGCAGAATTAAGGCATCCGGGATAAGTTACTGAGCTGCGCTCAATGAATCCAAAACAAGAGCGTAGAGCAGGGGTGGGCAAACTTTTTGGCTCAAGGGCCACATTGGGTTTTGAAAATTGGCCGGCGGGCCGCACAACAACCCCCCCACGCATAAAAAAATACATTTTTTATAGCCTATAATTTAGTATGAAAAGTATTTGTTTTAAAATATTTTAAAATACAAAAATTGCTTAAAAATACTGCTAATTTTATGCTGTTTAACAAATGTATAAATTGTGCACTGTCGCTTTAAGACAGTCGCTTTAATTCACGTTTATTTCTCAATGATCTTCTGCCTGCTCCATTATGGCTAGTGCTGTACCTATATGGCTGGGCCTTCTCACAGTTTTTAAATGGTCAGTAGTGGGAACTACTGTTGCCTTCATGATTTCCTTTTAAAACTTTCTTATAAGAAGGAGATATCAATTATCAACAATCACAACCCAGGTAGCATTCTGACGTTGGCCCAACGTTAAATTTGGTTGGCTAGGTTGGGCTGACCTATGCAACGTATGCCCAACGTTGGTGGAGTTGGCTGTGTTTGGCTGACCTATGCAACGTATGCCCAACGTTGGGCCAACGTTGGTGGAGTTGGCTGTGTTTGGCTGACCTATGCAACGTATGCCCAACGTTACGTTGGTGGAGTTGGCTGTGTTTGGCTGACCTATACAACGTGTGCCCAACGTTGGGCCAATGTTGATACAGTTGGCTATTTTTGGCTGACCCATACAACGTATGCCCAACGTACAATAACATATAATAATAATAATGATTAGTTTTATTTGTATAGCACCTTCCATACACAGAATGCAGCTCAAAGTGCTTTACATTTGGAACATTTAACACAATTATATAAATAATTAAATAAGAATAATAATAAAAATACAATTTCCTTCGTCCTTCAGCCATTCCTCTTCATTGCTGTGGCTGTTTATAATCCAATCAGCAACATATCAGAAACATGTATGACTTGTGATAGAGTAGCAACGGCTTTGCTAACAAATGCTTAGGCCTTGATGTGGACTCTAAGCATCAGCCTTAGTATGTTCTTAGTATTTGTTGTGATTACATGAATTTATATACAGACGTTTAAGGAACACAACGACCGGAAGATTCAGTTTGTCTGTTGTGTTGTATCTAAATGCAATTTAACAATAGACCATATCAAAATCTTAAAATTTGGGGTAAGGTTGGTAAAGCCTATTCAAGTTTAAGTTTGCATATGTAATGTTGGTCTATGGTCATGCTTAATGAACAACGTCAACACAAATACAATTGTTATACTATGTAAAGCAGGGGTCTCAAATGAGCTGGGGGGCCACTTCTGCCATCGTCATCTGATTGGAGGGCCATGTCAGTGTTAAAGAATAATACAAAAAAAGAATGGCTATTTCTACTAGTACACAAAACTTTTTTTTTTAAATCTTTTTAGACACCTGTGCTAGCAACCTTAGCTTATAGATAAAATAATGATAAAATAAATATTCATACAAATGATAAAAACAAACAAAAAGCATAAAAACAGGTATGTGTGTGTTTCACACCAGATAAAAATATTTCCCTCTCATAACTTATTTAAACAAACTTTAGGTGGCAGGGTTAAGAAAACAACACCATTGGATTTTGACATCAAAATTTCAAAAGGCTTGAAAGTGGTCAGAGATAAAGTCCTACTGTAAATGTAAAAATCTTTGAGTATAAACAAAAGTTTATGAAGGAGGAAAATTTACCCATCTAATTTGCCACTGGATGGCAAGCACCTCAAATTATACACCTTTCAGTATACTGGATGTTGCACATATTTGAGCAGGTTTACTTTCTTGTTTGTCATATTAGGAAACAGTAGGCCTAAGATGTAAACCAACAAACCACAAACCGCTATTATAGGCCTACAATAAAGTAGCCTGGTCAAATCAGTTCCTATCATGGGTGACTTTGTAGTTCTTCAGAGCCTATTTTTACTACCCCTGCTGTCTGTATCACGTCCATTACGGACACTATCATCATGATTACCACTGCCAACTCCAGGTATATTGGGCAGAGGGTCGAAATAAGCATGGTAGCCTATGCCTGGACACCGTCGTATACACGCAAAGACGCACCTCCATCACTTACGCACCGTGACTACCACTGTCAATAGACGATCGATCATAAATCTCCAAAATGCAGATATTCTCCTTCAGAATCAGAATGAATAGGTGAATAACATAGCCTACCCAAGACTTTATCAAACGTGAACGTTTTTTCAACATTTGGTGTAGGCCTATTTCTGCTTCAATTTATGCAAAACTATGACCTGCATCGCTTCGGCGTCATTACAAACAAATGCATGTCTTGTCTTTCTCGCGTGTAATAAGTATTTCCTGAAAACTTTGTACAGCGAATTTGGGCTGGAATCGGAGCTCTGGATGTCTAGCAGTGGATGAGAATGGGATTTGTCACTGTACTTGGATCTATCGTCTATTTTAATCAATGTTGTTGTTTGTCGCAATTAAAAAAAATACCCTCAAGGGCCGAATTACATTATTATTTTGACATTAAGTCGCGGGCCGGTAGTTTGAGACCCCTGATGTATATAGCTATGCAGCAGATAGCAAGTAGGTCCTCTCAAATGCAAGAGCAGGCTAAGTTGAAATGAGAACCGAGATTTAGCCCATGGCTAAATGTTTTCAACTGCTAGCAACTACTGCATATAAGTCTTTTTGTTGAACTTTGTTCATGTGTGTCTGTGGTCTGTTTTAGCTTACTTCGTGTTTCATACAACTAATACATTCCAGAAACATTTAATTGATAATCATTGTAATAAGTCATCTAAACAAACCTCTCCCAGCAGCAGGTCCGTTTAACTTGCTATAGTAAACACACCTTATTGTATGGGTATCATACTCTGTCCTCGCTACATTACAACATGAAGACCACCTGAACATATGGATGCATTGGAGCATGGACCTAAAGAAGAGCGAGCTCTTCTAAGAGAACGGTGAGTGCGTGATATAGAATTGTATAGAATCTACCGTTATCTTCAACCGTTAGCCTTCTAGCGGTTACGTTACCCCGGCCAGCCAGTCCAAGGTAATCTGCTCAATTATTTTTTTTTTTTACACATATACATATATATATACATAAAACCAATTTACTATCTTCACACTAGCAATCTGATGTAAATGTAATCTTATCATTAGAAGCTATAGGCAAGCCAGCAATTAAATGTAGATGAGCTAGCACCTACCTTTAGCCTGCTATCAGCTTTCTCTCTCATACACTCACACACATACACACGGATCAACATCAATTCAACATTCATTCTTCAGTCGGGACTCGTAACGGGCAGATATGATGTGGCACCGCTCACACACAAACTCCTCATCATCGTCGTCATCCCAGTTGTCCCACTGCTCACATGTGCAGTGGAACCACTCCATGCACAATGGGCAGAACACCCATGGCACAATATCTTCCTCCCCTGGCGGAAAAATCTTTTTGCACCTGCCACAGACATCTAACAGAAAAGTAGGCAAAAGAAAGGTGAAGTTAATATATATATATATATATATATATATATATATATATATATATATATAGTGTGTGTGTGTGCGCGTGTAATTTCTTATACTTTTAATTGTAACATTTTACCTTTGTCTTCTTCCTTTGGTATTTTTTTTGCCCCTCCTGATTTCTTTTTTCTCTTCTGACCTGCAAGGTAACTATATTTATTTATTTTTTTTTTTTAGTCAATTAAACTCTATTTACCTTCTACCGGTGCTGGGGCCTTCCTGCAGCTGGGGTTTTCCCTGGAGGCCGTGGCAGGGTTGGTGGTGGTCCCTAGGCCGATGGTACTGGCTCGCTCCCTCCTCTGACGGGCCCTCTGCTCCTTTGCCTCTCTGGTCGCTGCTAACTGCTGTTCTTTTTCCTGTATGAGTCTCTCATACTCCTCCCCAGTGATGACCCGGGCATCAGCAGTAACTTTCCTCCTAGTGGTTCTCTGAAAGGTGATCTGGGTCAGGACCTCCACCAGGTCACGGGGGATCAACCCTGCTTCCACCAATGGGTGGTTCACCAGAGGGTTCTGAGAAGGGGTCAGGGAAAGTGGGGAGTCTGGTGGTTGGGAGGAGCCTATGGGTGGAGGGGGTGCAGAGGTCGAGGGTATGGGTGGAGGGGGTGCAGAGGTCCCCACTGGGGAGGAGGAGGATGGTCCGGCGGTGGTGGTGATGGCATTGGTCGGGCTTCTGCTTCTACGACCAGAGGGCATGAGGTGGCAGGTTTTGATGGCCGTCCTATCAAGAGGGAAGATGCCACACTCCTTAAACCCTCCCACCGCAACCCCTTTAGCCTTAGCCCGCTGGTATGGATAGCGGAAAACTTTAGCAAATTCTGTCCGATTTACTAAGTATGAATTTTTGAAATGGCAGAGATTGCCAGCCATCTTAGCAAAATCTGCCTTTAAAGGGCCAAAGAAACCCACGTCCAGGGGCTGAAGGACATGTGAGGTGTGTGGCGGGAGATGTAGCAATATGATACCCTCACTCTTAGCTGCCTGGACTATTGGTGGTGAGAGGTGGGACTTGTGTCCATCAAATATAAGGAGCAGAGGGCGCTCCTCCCTTGCGTGAAAGAACCAACCATTCGTCATTGCATTATATCTTGGGTCTAAAAAACCAGCGAATGTCAATCTGTTCCTGGAAACATTTGTGAATGAATATGGAAAGCTTAAATTAGAGGGTGTGGATGTTATTGGCAAATGTGTAGATATTCAAATTTCTAATTTTGTTTGTGATGCAAGTGCACGGGCTTTCGTGAAAAACATTAAAGCCCACAATGCATACCATGGCTGTGAAAAATGCACACAGGAGGGAACGTGGGCCGAAAATCGCATGACTTTTCCTGAAGTCGATTCACCTTTACGGACAGATGCGTCTTTTATTAATAAAGACGATGGTTTCACCATAAAGGGACCAGTGTGTTGACAGAGGTTGGAATTGGTATGGTCTCCCAATTTCCATTAGATTTTATGCACCTTGTTTGTCTTGGGGTTATGAGAAAGTTGATTGGGTTTTGGATGAGGGGACCGCTTCCTACTCGTTTAGGTGATCATCAGATAGGCCTAATTTCTGCAGCTCTTGTGTCCTTTGCAATGACACTCCCCAGAGAGTTTGCACGGAAAGGGCGATCACTTGTTGAGGTAGATAGGTGGAAAGTGACAGAGTTCAGAACTTTTCTCCTGTACACTGGTCCAGTGGCACTGAAAGACCATCTGCCGAATGTTCTATACCACAATTTTATGCTTCTGCATGTAGCCATTAGAATTTTATGCTGCCCCTCACTGTGCCTCCAGTACTGTGATTTTGCTGAAAAGTTGCTGATCACATTTGTTGAGCATTTTCAATCTGTTTATGGTAATTACGTTGTGTATAACATACACGGGCTGACACATCTTGCCAATGATGCAAGGCAGTTTGGTGCTCTGCATAATTTCTCAGCTTTCCCATTTGAGAACTTCCTCTACACAATTAAAAAAATGATTAGGACCCCTACCCAGCCCCTTCAACAGATCATCAGGAGATTGTCAGAAAAAGCAAGTGTCAGAGCGAAAAAAAGGGTTTTCAAGGATGGTTTTTACCAGGAACATAAGAATGGGCCTCTTCCATACAATGTGACGCAATTTACACAATATAAGCAATATATTAATGGTGGAACTTTGATTAATTTATCAGAGGGAGACAACTACATTCTGTTCAATGGAGACATTCATATAGTTAAAAATATTTTAAAAGACAAGGAAGCATCACATTTAGTCTGTCTTAAATTCCAAAACAAATCATCTTTTTTTACCTACCCCATTGATTCATCAAGTCTTAATATATCCTTTGTGAAACAACCCGGGCAGTCATTGACTATTGTCCCTCTTCAGACTGTTACAAAAGTCATTCTTTTACAATATAAGGATGGGTTTGTGGCATATCCTTTACTGCATACTGCTTAATTGAGCTTCAATTAGTGTATATAGTTTGTAACACTAGCTATGTTTGTTTGTTTGTTTGTTTGTTTTATACTGTAGATGTATTCAATTGTTGTTTTCACGGAAAAAAATGAGACAGAGGTTATACCAAGTGACTGGCTGAGCATCGATAAAAAAAATCCTTTTGGCCCCCATATAATACTACTAAATGTAGAAAAGCGGTTGAAAAAAATGAAACCCCTGATGAAGAATGGGAAGAATATATAACTGAATGGGTGGCTGAGTATGGTAAGTTATTGAGGAAGTTCCACAATGTTAAGAAATATAGAGAAATAACTATTCAAATCTATTGCTCAAAATTAAACATGTTCCTTGTGAGTTATGCCTATAAGCAGTTATTTTCAAATGTTCAGATAATAGGGTTAACAATGTTGTTTGTTTCTATATTTAGATTCCTGTGAAAAAGCCCGAAGGAAGCTCATGAAGTTCTGCAAAGGCAATGGTTTGGAGTCGACAGACGAGGACAGTGTGCGGAAAAGATTGTATGTTTCCTCTGTTCTCTGTTCTTCTTTTATAGCCTGACTGTGCTTATTTGCTACTCACTGCACCTTTAAAAATTTGATTACACTTAATGTGTCCAACAGACCATCATCGAAATATGTTGGATTTAAGTCTACATCAGCCCCTCCATCTGCAGCCTCAGGAAGACCTCCAGTTCAGGCCTCAACAAGTAGGCTCCACACAGGTAAACAGCACAGATGAAAACATGACATGTAAAGAAAACATACAGTGGTCAAGACTTTGGAATATCATGTATTGATTCTGTTTCTCACTGTTCTTCTCACTGTTTCTCATATGCAGAGACAATGGAAAGACCAAAAAAGAAATTGTGCAATAATGGAGCCAAAAGCCAGACCTTGCCAGCCATACCACCATTTCCATTTCCACCATCAACACCAGAGACAGTCCCAGATCTAAGACAAGATGGTACATAGAACTATTCCAAATATTTTATAATAGTTTACTTGGAGCTTTTATTAATTACCTTTTTAGTCTATAAAAGGGATTAGAAACTCTTCAACAACTTCTTAACAATTAGCCTTAATATCCAATGTGCTTTGATTTACAACCACAATTTAGATAATAAAAAAAAAGAACTTGGGACATCATGTAAAATGCTAAATAAAAACAGAATGTAATAATTTTCAAATTGAGTATGCAAAACAGTAGACACATGTTATATAAAGTTATATACTTTGTCTGTTTCAGAAAGAGAACTCCGACTCTTTCAGATGCTAGAGGAGATAAAAGGCCAAGTCAGACAAAATTCTCTTCTGCTTCAGGCAATTTTGAGAAGAGAGAGTGTCACTGAAGTCAGCAGTTTTCCAGATTTTGAGTTTCCGCTACAAAAAATTAATGACATAAAAAAAATGGAGGACCGGCTTTCTGACAAGGAAACACGGCGCTCTCTGGTAAGTTCTGTTTATGTTGTGTATGTAAACCTATGTAAACTCTAGTTATTAGTAGTTCTCATAATCAATAAATACCATAAATAAGCCATTGAATAAATACATGAATAAATAGGAATACATACATAAATACAATCAATAGTTTTAAATAGTGTTGTTAAAAGGATTGTACGTGAGTGGTTCATCCGTTTATTGGATACCGATAGTTTGATCTTCCTCCTTCGCTCTCATTTCAATTCTTTCAGTAAACTCAACTGTCTGAGTTATCCTAAATACTTCTTGAAATCACCTCTTGAACTCAACTCTACTACAGAATCACTAATGCCTTGTCCTAGTAGTGAAGCTTTGGAGGCACCAATTGTGAGCTTTCTTGCTATGCCACTTTTCTTCTGTTATGGGACTGTATGGTAGCCCATAGCACTGTGTAGTGCTTGTAGTTATGTTCCACCTTTTGACAAGCTTAATCATGTATGCACAACCATTTCATTTTATAGGTAAAACAGCTCATGAGTTTGGGTGGGACAACAACAAAAGATATAATCTACAGGATCATGCGTGAAACAATCAGCAATGATTTAGCGAAAAAGTTTAACTGGATGGGCAGGGGGCAGAAAAGTCCTTTTTCTGTGTTGCACCTGGCAAAAGTCATCATAGGTAGGCCTACAGCTCTTTTACAATTTCATTCAATGTTTATTCTACACACATTCTGATTGGTAGCCTGCTGTACACATCCAGTATATTATCTACCCTACACAACAAAACTTCACGTCATGTTCTAAATCAGTGGTTTTTAAACTGATTTTAAGAGTAAAATATTATCCTTCACTCTCCATTCAATTCCCCCAAATTCCCCACGCAGATGCTGCCAAAAAACAAGGGGCCACCTTAATGGAGGCAGAAGAAAAGATAAAAACATGGCTGAAATACAGCGGTGACCGAAATGGAGGAAGAAAAAGGAGATCAGAAAAGGGTACAGATTTCAACAACCAATCAAAAAATATTTGTAATTGCTTGTATGTCTGTATTGCTGACTTTTATTTATCATCACAGTTGTGAAATAGTAAGTAGTTAACTTGAATTTCTTTCCTCAATTTAGAGAGGCAGACACATTCCCCATCACATCCTCCATCTGACATCAGCAGTGAATCCGAGGAAGTGTCTGAAATAACTGACATTGTAAGTTTTTTAGTCATTAGTGCATAGTCCTAAATTGTTTTACCTTTTTGTCTCATCTTTTTATCTAATGCTCGAAATGAATAACTATTCGACAAGTGTGGAAATAAGTGACCTGAAGGCATTAACATCATTTGTACATAATTAAGAGAATGTTATGAAATAGGCCTCCATAGATTGTACATTGGCACCAGTTAATAAAATGATTGCTTGATTACACTTGGAAGACAACATTATTAATATTACACATTTCGTAATCTCTTGTTAGACAAATTATCTGTATAATCTTCCTAATGCAGTGAAGTCTTATTTGAGCAAGCAAAACAAAATAATTTCTAAAAGTAACTAAAAGTAATTTCTGTTATTTTATAGGAGCAGAACTGACTGATGACCCATCAACCCTTGAGGATCTCATCACATAAATGTTTATTATTAAATCAATATGTATTATTAAATGTATTTATTTTAACCCTTAATCTCGTGTTGGTATTATATCACTATTAAGATTACAAGTTCAGGGCAGATTGGTAAAATCATTGTGATCAAGTAAGTAATTTCTAAATTACTGTAATAACCATAAAGGTGGCCAAAATATCAAGATGAGTGTTCTGCTGAAATAAGCAGTCATCTTAAGGTTAGAACGTTGACATAGTGTTGTTAAGGTGTAATTTTTGGGGTAGGTATGCTATTTAAGTTGGCATATGGTTGAGCTGGGGTTGGCAAAAGGTCGGCAGTCGGTCTATGAAATGGTTGGCCCAACGTTAGAAAGGTAGGTTTCGGGTTGGCATAGCGTTGGTAAGGTGTATTTTGGGTTGGCTGGGTAGGCTTTTTAAGTTGGCATATGGTTGGGTTAGGGTTGGCCAAAGGTCTGCTGATGGTCTAATTAAATGGTTGGGCCACCGGACAAAATGACGTTGGGCCACCGTCAGCAGCCAACGTTGGGCCAACACAACCACTGACCTTGGGCCAACGTTGGCCCAACGTCAGAATGCTACCTGGGAAGCCAGCTGGAACCTGCGGCTCTCTCTCCCTCTCGTGAGTGCAGACGCGTTCCCAATTAAATGGATTGCATAATGTTCACGTTAGATCTGCTGCAAAGGAGATAACTAAGAGTTAACTTAGTTTAACATGATGTTATCTCTATTTAACATGATGTTTTGACATTGACATTGTAAACGTTATCCAAGGAGAGTGAAAAGCAGTTTGCAGTAGAGCTAACCAACGTCGTCTCTATCGCAGGAAAAAAATAGCGAGCAGCCTGATAACTAAATGAAATGCTCGGCGGGCCGGATGAAAGTGCTTGGCGGGCCGGATCCGTCCCGCGGGCCGCAGTTTGCCCACCCCTGGCGTAGAGGCTTAATTGGTTGCAAAACGAGCAAGCCAGGATGAGCAGACACAGATTCATCAAGCCAGGTGAAATGGTTAGGCACTCCCGTGACGTCACATTGTTGCATGACAGGTCGGGAATGGCGAGTATGTAAGAGTTAATTAATGATCACAAACGTTTAAATAATGACAGTGGGTGTAGGTACAGTATATGTGATAACAATGTGTAGTGGGCAGTGGAATAACTATTGGTTTCCATTTGTGGTGACTGCTGACTGAGATAAGGGATGAGATTAAATAGATCCTGGAACTTAGCCTGGTCTGGAGCAGGCTAGCTCCACAGAATAAATCGCCATGGTAACTTATACCATAACATATCCTGCTGCCCCCTATCCTGCTTTTGTGCAACTGGATCACGGATAAATTGAGCCAGGATAACCAAGATATCCCAGCTTAATCCCTTATCCTAGTTTTGTGCAATAGGTCCCTGGTTACTAATCCATGTAAACACCAACCCAACAATATCCAGTAATAGGCCTAGGCTACAATACTTACCCAGACAACTTCTTCAGAATCATCAAAGGTGTCTGCCTCCCCACAGTAGTGACACAGGTTGCTTAGGTCATCTATGAATTTAAAAAAGAAAGTTATTGTGTGCACATCCCACCTTCTGGCAGGTGCAGGACAAAAAACGTACTCCAGTGAAAAAAAAAAATATAATGTCTGCAACACTGCTTTAGACTCCCATATTTAATGTACAAAGGCAATGTTTCGACCCTGCTGGGTCTTCTTATATATTTTTTGTCATCAATGAATTTGCCATGCAATGGACATTTGAGATGCACATAAGAAGCACACATCAACACACACCTCAAGTTATAAAAAGTGATAGGCCTACCGGAATGACAGAGTATGTATTCAGCCACTTCCTTTCTTATTTCGTCAATTTTATGTTTGTTGGCAGAAAACAACATTGGGGTGTCATTCAGGATGTGTTCTGCAAACTAAAAAAATTTAACAAAATAAACCCAAATGCACACATCACCCACTTTATGATATCGAAATATGTGATATGTATTTGCTGTCACACACTTTTAAAGCGAACACTCCACAGGATGCGGTGTAACGCTGCAGTGGGTGAGGCATTGTGCCACATGTCCAGCGTGACACAGCCACACCCATTTTTCTTATCAGGGCTCTGAAAAGAAGTCAGTGCAGTTCTTTAAAAAGAAGTAGATAATACTATTCAACGAACAATACATTATGTGACTGTGGTGCTGCTAAATACCTTGTTGTCTCCAAACAACTTTTTATTTTGAAGCAGGGACGGATCACTGCACGGGCCTACCGGGCCCAGGGGCCCAAGGGGTCAGGGGGCCCTGAAGCCCAAGCCTTTGCATGGAATCATTGCCTCAATATCAACAAATCAGGATGTAGGCTATGAATCTGATTGAATTTAGTATTGGCCATCCCCAAAATGCACCAGAATACAGGAAATCACATGAAAGGTCCACTGGTGACAGGGGAGTGAATGGAACAGGTTGTGGTTGTGGTTTGGGTGTGAGGTCTATTGGTGAATCACAGTGGTGTGGTGGTGCAGCTGAAAGGTCAAGAGGAGTCGTTGGAGAGGATGGTGATTGTGAATCTTCTGGTGAAATGATTTGGGTGTGTGGAGGGGATTGCTCTGAGCTGCTGAGATGTATTTTCTTGTTTGGTGGTGCATCTGTAGGTTGTGTACGAATTCTGTGAGGAATGCGGTGTTGTGGTTCGATGAATGGTTTTAGATGGTCGGTGTTGATTTTTGGAAATACTTTCCCCACCTCATCAACCAGGTCTGCACTTTTATTGACAATGCTGGTAATTGTATAAGGTCCAAGCCAGGTGCGCTCCAGCTTCCCCCCTTTCCTCTGCTGTGTCCTGATATTTTTTCTCAGGACCTTTTGCCCCACCAACAGAATGGATGGATTCAGGACCTTGTGCCTCTTGTCCTGTTTTTTTTTTACATTGGCTTTGACAATGTTGTCCATCTTTTCTTTTAGAGCAATAGCGCTGGACACAGTTTGTTCTGTTATGATGTCCTCCACTGAGCTGTCAACCTTTGAAAGAAAAACAGATATAGGATGAGTTTGTAATGTTTACATTAATTTCAATTTTCTGTCAAATACACATTATGGCATACCTCATAATTTTCACTTAATTCACATGGGTAGCGTGCCTCCATAACCAAACATTAAAAAAACTGAATCTAGTGGTGAGGTGTATCTTGGTCCTCAAGCCAAACATTACAGCATCCAGATACTCGTCCCACTCTTGAGGCTTGTCTTCAACAAGTTTACACAGTGCTCTGGAGGCACAGCATACCATTATTAATTGTCATCAGTAATTCATTCAAAACACACAAATATTTATAGCCCAGTGTTTCCCCTAGAATTTTTTCCAGCAGCGGTGCTATTACTTGGGGGGGGGGGGGGGGGGGGGGGGGTTGTTGCGCATTTTTTTTAAATTTTTTTTTTTTATATCATACCTTCGTGTTTCTTTTGTGGACATTTTCAGCTTTCTTTTACATTATTGGTTAAAAATGATAGAAGAAAAATGAAATGGCACAACCCAGAAAAAGATTATTTACAATTTATTTAAATTTGTCTTAATGGCAAAGGCCACACCCAATCTGCGAGCACTTAATTTTTCTGGGCTTTTCAAAGAACATCTCTAAGGCTCTTTGGTAATTGAATTGAATTGTTGGGGGGCCATTAATGCTGACACGCATGCACGTAGCCAGATGCTCTCCTTGTAGTCTATTTCTCAGTCCCAAAACAACAAACCCACGTATAAAAAAGTAAATACTCACTTTTCTTCTACATCACTCCCACAGTTACCATACAACTCACTCACAATTAACTCGAAAAGGACCTAGGCTACTTGATTGAAGTGCGACCGTTCGTCTCACCGTCAAGAGAACGCTGAAGTTATGAGAACACGTCTTTCTGATAAGAGAATGTAGGCTCCTATGTCTAATGCCGCAAACGTAGAAAAGGTCTGTTTGTGATAGCCTATTATAGCTAAGTGGACAGAATTTAGGCTATACGTATATGCCAACATATGCTCATATTTCCTTTAACTATCAGAAAGTTTAAACAGGCCTAGACTGTGTTCGCCTAGCTTTCCCATGCAAACATTACATGTAGCCCTACGCTAACGTTACAAGTCTAGGCTACAATTAACGTTAAGACCATACACCTTGTAGCACATTGGTTTACTCTATTGCATTACTTACGTTTTAATAATTTGTCGTTGAATGTTGATGGAGGCTCATCTTTGGGAAATCAGCTCTCTGGATAAAATTGTCAGCCGGAGCAAGAGTTCTCAGAGTTGACGACACCGGACGTAAATCCAATCAGCAGAAAGAACCGCATCACAACAGTAGGCTAAATCGCAACAAACTTTTTTCCCCCCATTTTAAATTCATTTCGGTAATCATGAATTGGTTTCTTTTATTTGATGTAGGCTAGGAGAGGAGGATGCATGTTTCACATTAGTGTCAATGTGTCAAAGCAGGCTTTGGATCAGAGGAATTGCTCAAGCTTAACATATGGCATAGGCTACAAGCGAATTCACGGCATACAAACAGCTTCGTGATGAAATATAACTAATATCATTTTTTATTGTCACCAGGCCTATAAGTAGGCTATTTATTGTGTAACCTACAAGTGAACGATGACACCATAGGCTACACTGTGGCGGAGCAAGACCCCATCAGTCGGATAGCTAAACAATGTAACCGTGTTCAGAACGTAGGCTAGCCATATGGGCTGCAGACTTGTCTTTGGGCTTGTAATCACCTGACACATCATGCCGCATATATGTCCTGAATAATGAGAGGCTAAGTGCGGATTTGATGCACTTAACTTACTCAAGACTTTCAGAAAACAATTTCGAGATGACGTTGGCCGTTGTGCTTTTACAGTGTGTTAAGTGAATCTCGTGATATTATGTTGCAGCGGCGCTGAAAATCCAGCGGCGGCGCTGCGCCGCTGTTAAATACACTGTAGGGGAAACACTGTATAGCCTATTCATTTTCTAAATGTAGCTTCACCTTTGAATTGTCCCATTTAATCTTTCCACTAGACCATTGATCTGTGGGTGATACGGAGCACAGAGACTCTCTACATTGAGGAACTTGCATAGATTTTTGTTGATCTGTTTTGAAAACATTGTCACACCTCAGTCTGCCAGGAGATGCCGCCAGAAGGCTCAAGCCCCGGGAAATCACCCTGGGAGACCCTGTGACTGATGATCATGGGGCTCACCTGTGAATGGTATAAAATTCTCGCCAAAAGTTTTCTGTACCTGTACCAAAGTTTTGTGCTTGTAAGAATATTTTGTGCTCGTAAAAATTATTTGTGTACATGTAAAAATAATTTGTATCTGTAAAAATATTTTGTGCATGTAAAAATGGTTTGTACATCTTCAAATCCGTTTTGTCGCTGTGTAGAAAAAAGTTTTGTGAATTTGCGAACGATTTTTGCACGCACGGATTTTCCATTTGCAAGTGCGCATCTGTTTTCTACAGACATGAAACAGATCTACGGGTAGTGTAACCTGTCTTTAACTGATAACTAGTTCAATGCATTTAACATTTCAGAGACTCTTGTTCGGTATGAACAATTGAGCACAATAAGTGCAGCTTTGTTCTGAACAACCTGTAACTTGTTGAAATTATTTTCTGATGTATTAGACCATACCACAGTACAGTAGTCCATCTGGGACAGAACTACAGCCTGCATTAATTGCTTAACTAAGCAGCCTGGCAAGTATTTTCGGCAGTATTTAATTGCAGCCATTCCTCTACCCATTTTCTTTACCATTTCATTAACATGGCTCGTCCAGGACATCCTACTATCAATCAAAACACCCAGTAGTTTCACTTCTGTGACCTGTTCTATTTCTTTATCATCTATTTTTACATTCAATTTTGGTTCTAATCTACCTCCCCATTTAGAACATAATACTATACATTTTGTTTTTTCAATATTAAGAACTAATTTATTTGAGTCAACCCATTTCTTTACCCTTATAAGGTCTTCATTTAAGATATTTTCTAATTCCTTTGATGTTGAGGCTGCTACATAAATAGTAGAGTCATCTGCATACATACCAATGGATGTCTGCTTTAAAATTAAATTGTTACAAAGTTTCTAAGTTTATGATATTTGTTCCATTCTTGTTCACCACCAGATTTTACTGCTTCTGCTTTGGCTCTGTCCCTCTCTTTCATGTGTACTTTCAGTTCTTGATCTAACCAAGGTGATCTCACATTTCGTACTGTTAATTTCTTGACAGGGGCATAATTATTAACTATCGGGAGTAGTAGACGGTCAAACACTCCCAAAGCAAGATTTGGATCATCCTCCTGTAGAACTTGTGACCAATAAACTTGTCTTACTTCGTCACAATAGTTATTTTCATTAAAATGTTTAAAGCTTCGTTTAAGAATAATTTTCTGACCCCTCTTGGGTATTTTTGTCTTTCTTCCAACTGCTATTAAGTTGTGATCACTACAGCCCATTGGAACGGAAATTGCTTTTGAGCACAACTCTGCTACATTTGTAAATATTAAATCAATGCATGTTGAAGACTTGATTCCATCTGCTCTTCTGAATGTCCTTGTAGGCTTCTTAACGACCTGTGATAGATTACATGTATCTGCTAGAGTAAGAAGTCTAGCTTTCATTGGACAATCATTCATATTCCAGTCTATATTGAAATCACCCAGGACAAACACTTCAGAATTGGAGTCACACACTTTATCTAATACTTTATATATATTATCTAAGTACACTGTAGTTGCATTTGGAGGCCTATAGCAGCAGCCTATTAACATTGGTCTTAAATATGGTAGTTGAACCTGCAGCCACAAAGTTTCCACCCCTTCATAACCTAAATCAGTCCTGATTTTAACAGGAATATGATCTTGACAATAGACAGCTACACCACCTCCCCTTGTTCCTCTGTCAAGTCTAAACATATTATATCCCTCTATTTTTAATACATCACTGTTTATATCTGGATTCAGGTGTGTCTCTGTTAATGCAAGTAAGTGTAAATTATATTCACTAAGTATATCAAAGACATCATCGACCTTGTTGCGTAAACTACAAATATTCAAGTGACTCATTCTGAATCCTTTTTGTGGTAAAACAGAACTAGTCATTCTTATTCACCAGAAATGTTTTTGTAACCAACATTACCATTCTTAAACCTACAACAAAAAAGCCACTACCTGTTCTAAAATTACATAATCAACTGGTGTCATATTACAATAAACAATTATGTTGTGAAACCTTAGCTTCAGCTAATTTAAAGATATTTAGAAAGAAATGCATTGAGCATAACCCCAGGACATCCTCTCATCAGGATAAATTAAGTGGTGCTGTGAGAATCATTTTATTTCTCCTGTTCTTTTTATCAAACCCCTCCTACTGAGACAAGAGTCCTGGAAAACAGACTCTCTCAGAGACCTCAGTTTTGCAACCTTTTTATTCAGAATAAAAAAAAATAGTTTTAGAATGTGTACCTTTTGTATTTTATATCACACAGTAATTCTAGTCTTTCCCTGGTAATAATTCACTTTCTGCAAATTGGTGGCGCCATCTAGAGGCCATGCTAGAGTGAGAGTAAAAGTAATCCAGCGCATCAAATGTCAATTGGCCTGAAAAAAACCCTGTTGCAG
Organism: Alosa sapidissima; assembly: GCF_018492685.1. Taxonomy (NCBI): domain Eukaryota; kingdom Metazoa; phylum Chordata; class Actinopteri; order Clupeiformes; family Clupeidae; genus Alosa; species Alosa sapidissima. Next base: position 2,138,812 of record NC_055964.1, read on the forward strand.
CAACTGGTCAAAGGATGTATTCATGGGTCTATCTATGGATGTACTGTACCCCATCATGTAGTCTTTGTTGTGAGTTGCTAGCAGACATATCTTAAATGTCTAATGAGTTATACTTTTTCCTGGTGACAGAGGGCAGAGTGCATAGGAATTCAAATAAAAACTAACCTTAGAAAGTTCACCTAATGAACCACCTGCCCAGCCGGATTATTAAGCATAACAAATATACAAAGCAATGAAAGATGAAACAATGCCAGAGGGATTTAAAATGACAACGAAGCGCTACAAGATGAAATAATTCAATTCAATAACTTTGTTTTTCATTATTAGGACATTCATGTGTGAAAAGCGTCAGTGCATGCATATAAAATATAAAAAAATGTTCAAACAGTCATAGGTCTGATGAATGCAGGCAAAGCTTGACATGGCTCCCTTAGTCCTGAAGGTAAGTGTTCTATGGCCTGAGGAGACAGTAAACACCTATAAAGCTGTCAATGCTGATTGATGAACCTGGAGTTGGAGCATTTTCCTCATGAAGAAAACAAGCTGCAAGGCCTACCTTAGTTGTTGGCATCCCCATCCAATGTGCAATGCAAGTCATCAAATTCCTCCATATGTCTGATAGCATGTTGCATAATGTCAGATAGTTTTGCGTTTGCCTGAAGTGATATATGTTTTAACCGCTTCGTCCACAATATTTTCAATTTTTTTGCGCCTGCTATAGACTGCAAGCCCTATTCTGAAGGTGCGCAGAAATTGTGCATTTACATAACAATATTTAATACATTTTCCTGGTGGTGATACACACGAACCCTCTCTAACTTTTGGGGTTAAGTAGCCTTGGCCTTGGCCTACGAAAAATATCTGACCGGTCGCAAGTTCATCAAGCTCCCGATCTCATTCCACAAGCCTAGAGCGCCCTCTCGCGGTTGTAGGCGGTAATGTTTTATGTAGGTTTCATGTAGATAGATAGATAGATACCTTATTGATCCCCAGGGGAAATTCAAGGAATGTCAATTCATACTAACATTTAAAAACATAAATTAGTCTATATTGTTAAATTCTATATTATATATATATATATATATATATATATAGGGTTTAAGTACCCGACAGTAAAGAATAGATAATCATACAGTGACTGTGGCAAAGCCAGGAGACATTCAGTCTTCCTTAATCAATGACGAAAATGACTGTTGACGCAGAATAGACAACAACAAGTGATATCCACTCTGGCGCCTTACATTATCATGTTTAAAAGAACAGTACAGAAATCACACAGGGTCATGATGCAGACGTAGAATCATACTTTTAGTGTCAAAGTGAGCCACTAGTGAGAAATGCAGAACATTAAAACACATACTGAATATAGGGCCCAATGCTACACATTAAACCAACATATTAAAGTATTGGACATAATGTTCAATTCCATTTTCTCTCAGCCTGCAGTTAAAAGTTGTTAAAGTTTCCCCTGTTAAAGTCACATTACTCTTGATATGCTTTGCAAGTTGCTAAAATTATCACTAATTCCAGTTACTGCATAGTGTATTGGCAATTACTTTTAATAAAAAATATCAATACTAATAATACAAAGATTCCAATTGGGAATATTGTGAAATTACTAATCTGTCTGTTAAAAACCTGGTATTTTTGTAATCCACATGGTGATTATACAGTGTAATAAAATACATAAAACACTACGATATGAAAACATTCAATTAGAGAGTGAATTATACAAATACAAACACTACTTCACCCAAGCGCTCATAAGAAGGTAACCACTCCACCCTTGTGGTCATACCGCGGTACTGCATTTACGATGTGAGAAATAATGTGATAAACTACATAACTAGCGTAGCCTTAGTTAGCCTAATCACACTTTTGCAGCAACTGTGCTGGAGGCTATAGGCGAATACACATGAACAAATTAAGCGGGGTGCGAACTGTCCACTCAAAAACCTTTTGGCTCCGTATGATAGCACATTATCCTCGGTGCTTTTTGGTTACAGGAATCATTGATTTAATCAACCACCTATACGGTGTGGTTCAGTGAAACGAACGATAAAATAAATAGGCTAGACGAAACGATGCATGGGAGACACATTTAGAATGACAACAAAGTGCCTACACAGGATAGTTTTAGGCTACTCAAACCAAAATGTATGGCAAACTACACAAATAGGCTTGCAACATGAAGATCTGTGCTGAATTAGTATGGTCTGTTTTGGCGAAAGCAGTTCAGATTTACTGTCCATGGAGTGGTCGAGGGGGGAGAAATTATCATATGAGAAAAAAAACGCAGTTTTTTACGCCGCTTTGTGCACACAAATACGGCGTAAAAGACGGCGTAATGAATGCATATAACAGCGTTTTATACGGCACTCTTGATTAGTTTCTGAACGCCGTCTTTGACGCCGCTTTGTGCACACAAATACGGCGTAAAAGACGGCGTAAAGAGTGCATACAATGGCGTATTATACGCCGCTCTTGAATAGCTTCAGAGTGGCGTAAAAAGCGGCGCGATTTCACGCATTTTACGGCGCATTTCATGGCGCATTTCATGGCGTCACCTCTAATTGCGCCGCAAAAAGCGGCGTAGAAACTGTAAAAACGCCGCTATTGACGCCGTTGTGTCTTAAAACGTGCAAGAACCAGGCGTAATTCTGGCACATTTGGCTTGCCATAGCCAGTAGGTGGCGAGAACGCATTATCATCTGTGCGTGATTTAATATGAGAAGAACACATGGTGAATGAATGACACGTTACTGTTGTACTGCGTCTACTTATTACTTAGTTACTTTGCATGCATACTATCGTACACTTATTACTACTACATTACAACCTAACAGATTGCTAACAGGATTATACGCATTTCGCTGCCCCAACTGCTCTTGTCTGTTGTCTGATGCTATGTGGAGTGGATAAGCACTAAGCAGGTAGGCTACAATGTTGACATCCTGCTATTCACCCCTTGCAGACACGTGACTTAAGTCACGTGACGGCTCCATGCTGGACGGCAAAAAGATGGGAGACGGACGGCAAATTACATTATGTCATAAAGATTATGATGAACTGAACACCATTACTATAACATCTTTGTAGTTCAATGTATTGCTGTTTGGGGTCTGATAGTCAAAGAAGATGCCAGTGGTGTTGTTAGATGAAATGGGTCATGATCGCAAATGTAAAGTTATTAAAACTGGTGGTAACAGCAAGGGGAGATAACGTTACGTTAGGCTACTGTAATTAACATTATGGTAAATGAACACCCATAAGTATTTCTGGACTAAAATATTGCAAAGCGATTTGGTTACTTTATTTGTCTTGCTTTTATCAGTTGTAACATAGTCAAAACGTTAAGAATGTCATATCAGAACATGAAATAATAACTAGCTGCCACACTTAGAAGCTAGCTATTCTAGCTAACGTTTATCGTAGCTCATAGTGCTAGGGCTAATGTAACTCGTCAGTTTGTACGTTGCCCAGCGAATAAACTTACTTCTTACATGTCTTAAGTTAAAGAATTGAAAGAAATAGGAAATTAAAAAAAACTTGAACGGTATTATCTGTTTACATTCAGATCTTGCCAAAGACTTTGCCTAAGTGCTATCTGCCGTCCTGTTCAGAGTCTATGGTTGCTATAGCAACCGCTGCTGTGCTTCATACACTGAGGAGATAAGCATGCAATTGTGGTTGAAATACTCCCGAAACACAAAGAAAACAAACCAAAATATATCTATGCAAGAACATGGGATGTTGTTGTATTCCAAACAATAAGCCAACAGTCGTGGAAGGGCATTACTACAGTTAAATCTCACTATAATCTCCTAGCTGTGCGATATGTCCCATTACAACCCATTGATTTGATTCGTGTTCTTGCCGTCCACTAGGCTATTTTGCTGTGGCGCGAACAAAACGTGACGTCACTTGCAAGGGGTAAATATATGATACAGTTGGCATAGGTTTTTTTAACTACTTATCAAGCTGTCATTCGCCGGCAGACAGGGTGTACATATTCAGATGAAGACTTCATCACACGATGGAACAGATGTCACTTTGTGTAACTTATAGCTTCTAGCTACAAACATGCAAACATTAGCAAACGGGTAACGTTAGCTAGCTAACTAGTAACACTCACCTTTTATGAAGATATTCCTGTTTTTCACCTCCCATACGACAGCGTTATTAACCCATCCACTCTTGAAAAAAGATAGCTATCTGTACTTTCATTTTTTGTGCGGTGTAAGGTGACTGATTCTCTCTGGTATGAGACTTTGCCAGCTTCAAAGCAATGAAAACATCAGCGGGTGCTGTGTAATGTTATGGATCACACGTTCCGATTAACGCTATGTTAATCTTTTCTTGTAGTATTGGAAATCTGCAAGGCTGCAATTAAATTCCCCTGGCTGGCCACTGTTCGTCACCATTTTGTTAGTGTTTCTTGCCCACCAGGTATCCATGGTAATCACGTGACTGCAAAGTATGAATAGCCTATGGCCTTGTCCCCGATTGACGTTCGAAGCTGCGTGCCCCTGTAGCAAGATGGCGGCTATGTTGACGCATTCGTTCCAATAGACCATGGTAGTCAACGCGACTTCTAGTGTTTATTTCTATGATAACTTAGCACATAACCTCCTCCCGACCAGGTTTGGTTGACAGCATAAGATACCATGGTGATATAGCGACACTAAAGCAGATCCACTTTCGTGTCACAGCATAGCCTGGCTTTGAGCGCAACATACCTCGCTAACCCACTAATCGAGATTCGTAGTACACCCCATAGGATAAATCCCAGCTTAATACCTTATCTAGGTTTTGTGAAATACCCCTCTGGTCGGGAGGAGGTTATATGCTAAGTTATAGCTCAAATTGTGTAATCTACCTTCCACTGACCAATCAGTTGTCTTAAAAACAAAGTTATCTCACGTGTAGGATTCTGTCATATATCTTACAGGTGGAACTCCGCCTCTACTAACATTTTGGATCTCGAATGCGCTTTAATAGTGCTGTGCGTGCAAATATCCCACTATGGACGTGCATACCATACAACAACTGATGACAATTGATTTATTTGATGTTATAGGTTAGACACAAAAAATGACCGCAGTGTAGACTACACTATCGCTCATAAATGCGGAAGTAATTGTTTTTTAATAGAGGCGGTCTTGTGCGTCTCCACATTTCACGATTGGCCAACGTCATCCCAACACTGAGAACGCGCACAGATCTTAGCTGAAAGCCTAGTTTGACAAATATATCACATAACTGCTATCGTAGTATCACTTAACGTATACCCCTAAGTCAAGGCTTTGTCAAGCCTTGATACGTCTACATAGCCTAGATATGTCTAACGTGCTTCGTAGTTTACCCCACAGGGGGGTATTCCTAGCCTAAAAATCTAGACGATTTTACAAATTACATTTGCTGCCAGGGCTAATCTAGCAACTCTCCGTTGGCTTGTGAGCTCCAGAAATCGAAACTTAATCAGCCCAATTAAATTGTGTATAGAGTCGTTAGGTGGGCTTAACATAATGATTAATGGCAGAGTTGCAACAGTTTGGCTTGAATTCCCTGCTACTTGAAAACAAATAAGATGGATGTTGCTGCTGGCGAACAGTGTGACACGAGTTAAGCTTTTATTAAGTTGGCAAACGTTTGAACTAGCCAACTTGCTCCGCCGGTGGGAAACACATGGGACTCATAGCACTGCCGCTGTCCTATTGCGTGCAGAGGGAATTTGAAAGACAACTGATTGTCCCGCCCCTCGGACTGAGCACTGTGAACCGTGAGTGCCCAGACCCTACATTTTAATGTGGGTCTGGCTCGTCAGGCTAGGGTATTCCATCAACCTCGCTAATAAAGGCAGCGCTTAACAGAAATAGCCTGGCTTGAACTAGCGTAGACTTTCACTTGGGGCTGAAGCCGTTCCATTAACTCAAGTTAGCGGCATCTTGGTCTGGTTTATTCAAGCGAGGTTTAGTTCAGCTTCATCTCTGCTCGTGCACGAGGTAGAAAAGTAGACCAAAACAGATTGACGAAAAGACGATATATGTTGTAAAATTTAGACAATACTAGACGATTCCTGTTTGTTAGGCAAGCGCCATCTACTTGCCATCTACAATGCTAATGGTTTGAAATCAATTGCGAGCTTGATTGGCTGTAAAAAGATTGGTAAAGTAAACATAAACCATGAACATACTCGTGCGTGCTGGCTTGAAGGGGACCATGATCTTGCCTGAAGTGTGAGTATGCTATGTGTAGCACAAACGGATTCAGGCAGTATGCCTCAAATCCAGGACGCTATGTTAGGCACGTTATTTGCTGGCCGCGGGGTGAGCTCCTCGACCAGCGACCAAAACGCGCCCTCCCTACAACACAAGCTCTCCACCACAGTTTCCATGGGACGACACCGCCCACACAGACACCAATTTGCTAAACACAGCGACACAGACACGCTTATTACTCTCTCCCGGTAAGCGGTACCCTGACGGTGTCAATGACAATGTCAATCACGGAGAAAACTAGCACTATAATCACACTGAAGACACGACCAGCCTACTCGGCGTCGGCTACGTTTGCAAACAACATTTTCACCGGAGAAAGAGTAGTTCTAGCCTGAAAGCTTAGAAATAAACACTAGGGGTTCACAGGTGGGTCAAGCTACATCTAGCATAGCCTTCTATTTCTAGAACTTCTGACTAAGTTTAGGGTACTTCTGAGCCAACGACATAATCACTGTCACTAGATATAAAGAAAACGTTGACTTTCACTCGACAGTAAAAACAATTGTTATTGTAGGCCTACCCACTGCTATTCATAGACTAGCTCCAGCGCTCGTTGCTGCTAGCAACTCACCAGGACACTTCACCAACTCTCCAGTGATTCTCCTCTGACCATGCATTAATTTCTCTTTGATGGCCATCAGCTGTCGGTATTTCCCCATTCGCCCTCACACGTCTAACAGGTTCCAAATTATATGGGCCATCATAAATGTTAACTGTGGGTCTTGCCTAATCTTCCTCATCCCAGTTAGACAGTGCTAGTAGTAGCTGCTATAAGGCTGAGGCTACTTCCACCAAAGATCTTTTTTTTTTTTAAGTATAGGCCTATTTTTTGGGCTTTTTGCCTTTATTTGTATAGGACAGTGAATAGTGAGACAGTAAGTAAGTGGGAGAGAGAGATGGGGTGGGACAGGGATATGACCGCAGGTCGGATTCCTTCTTATCTCTGCTTCCACCGATAGACTGTAAAAAATAGCTTCCACCACGTCTACCTCATATGACGTCATCGCCGAATAAATAAAAAATAACCGTTACTAACCAAAAACTACAAAAACTGGACTTTAACACCATTTTGGAGACATATCTAACTTTATATACATATCTTGAGTGCTTAATGTACCCATTAATTGAAAGTGTTGTTTAACCTGCACCACAGCCTTTAAGTGTCCAATTTGTGATGTAAAGTTTTACCTTCCCAAATATTTGCAACATCTACAGCTACTTCATCAGCATCTTCCTGATTTCTGCATTGTTTGCATTATATTTAATGTAATGAAAGTCTATTGTCATACTTGCATTAACAGAACAGCAAATTGATGGGAAGACTGCTGGGGTTGACAGAGATGATGGTTGAACAACTGTTTCCTCTGATGAAACACAGTCTTGTTTTTGAGAGGTGGAAAAGTTATGCAAATCATCGTTGGTTCAGTGAGTATACTTCATTAATTTCTCCTGGTAAAGAGATTTGGTAAAGAGATTTTTTTCATGAAGGTTTTTAGGACCACATGTTATTTTTTTCTGCCTTTAGACTTTTGTTATTTTTGTCCTGCCTATTGTTTAATAACGCTTAGCATCTCCTCTGCTACTAAAACCACGAGTAGGAAAATTCTAATTCCAATGATTGTTCATTCAGGTACCCAAACCATAAAAAATACACTGATGTCCTGTGGTGTCTGATCACTAGATATCCATTTCTTAATGACTACAGCTAATCTGGTTATGTATGTTATTTTTTAACGTTTTGTTATGGAAAACATTATTCCTCAATTGAATTCCTATACTACTCTGACTCTGTCTGAGTCTCATAATTCATGTCTTTACTCAAAGGAGACCCTGCTGGAGTGTCTTAGGAATAAGTTCAAAAAGGAAAGGTCTCCTTTGATAAACATGACAACGGTGCAGGAGATTAAGAGAAAGTTTGGTGTCAGAAGACAAAGAATTGTGGACCATATGCCTCTGGAGGACCCACCTGGACATCAGGTGCCATTTTTACATTCTTGCTTGTCTTTAGCCCGTTTGTTTTCTTGTCTGTATGTCTATATGCTAGCTAGTCACAGTAGCCACTGTTTGTCAGTACAGATATCTTAATATTACACATTTCTCTTTGCTAATTTCAGAGAGCAAAAAAGTACAGAGTGGGGGTCCAGATGTCTTCTGATTATGAGCCAACACAAGAGGTTTGTAATATGTTTTTTTTTTTTTTTTTATCCCACCACCACCCCCCCACAATGGAGGACTATTTTTCTTTTTCTTTTCTTTTTCTCTTTTTGTTCAATTTAATAATGATCATAAAGAGACAATACAAAAATACATCACTCATGAAAAATAAGAAAATAATCAACAAATAATAATCAACAAAAACAGTAATATCATCCTCCCTCTGCTTTTAGGAAGTGTGCCTATTTAATAAAGCATTCACTTATTTATCATATTTATTTATCTATTTGTCCGTCCAGGTTTGTAATATGTTTGTGAATGAAATGTTGAATCATACAGCAGTTAGGTCCGGCTACATTATTTATTTATTTCTGATTGAATGAAAGACTATCTGACTTGAGAAAATGTATATTATCATTGCTCACATACGTTTTGCATTCTCTGCATGTCTTTTTTTTTTTCAGATTATGTTGGACCTTGAAGCAGTTGGGGAGGACTACCACAGCTTTCAAGAGCATATAAACGCCATAAACAATTAGTTGTGCCGTCGTCAGCCAGATATTAGTCATATAATGAACAGGACGAGGCAAACTGTCTATAAGAGGGTAGAGCAAATGGGAAAGCCAACTGAGGAGGTGATGGAGATGTTCCAATTTCTTTGGGTGTCAGAGCTGGTGAGTAGCACAGTCTTATAGTAGTATTACTATAATGTGAGTTCAGTGCTGTTCAGGAGTAAGTTCTATAACCATTTATTGGTAACTACAATTTTCTCTGTTGTTTTGTTTGTTCATTTGTAGATGCATCATGAAATAAAGTTGCGGTTTGGACTGGACTTAGAGCTAAGCCTGCATAACACCCTCAGTATATTGACCCCTAACGTCATCAGAGGGAGAGGCTGTCAAGCCTACGAGATACTAACACAGATGGTAAGTCACCAGCTTCTTCTTTTCCCTTGCACCCTTCAATTATTTAATAATAATAAGATCATTAAACTATGTTTTAATGAAATCATTCTTTGTTTTTTTTTGACATTTCAGACCTTCAAAAAAGTGCTGCTGTCCTAATTTTGCCTGCCCTTTTTAAGGAGGATGCCAAGTTTCTGTATTGTTTAGACGAGGTATTTGATGTTTTTAACATTACAATTAACATTGCTTTATGTTGTCAATTCACATCATAGACTCTTACAGGAGATCCCTTGTACATTTCTCATTTGCATAGGAACCACTGAGCGTGTTTCCAACCATCATCTTCCAGGGTGGCGATACTCCCCTCCTTGCCAGGAGAGCATCCATAAAGATGGATGGCATCACAATAGCAAGTGGAGAGATGGATGTGCCACATGCCCTCCAATGCAAATTTGTCATTGGCCCCTCCCCTGACATTGATGCCTTCTTAGGCCTTGTCTGTATATTTTGTTTATATTTTCTTTTTGATGTTCAGTACCAAAAAGAGGCCCACCACATTACTATTTTTTGAAAGACGCCTTAACCTGTCTATGTCTAAGCCCTCCACTCCAGTGTTGCGTGTGGAAAAAATGTTATCATAAAGTGTGTTTTATAATCATTTGAAATGTATTAATTTGTAAAAATGTAACTATTGCTGTTTTTTATGCAAGTAATATAGAAGATATGTTTAAGCAATGAATATGTAAATTAATGTGTAAATAGGTATCTATTGTTGTTTTGAGTGTCTTATGACACATTTTTTTGCGAGTAATATAAAAGATATGCTAAAGCAATGAATATGTAAATTAATGTAGAAATACTGAATACAGTATTTGAATGATATTTGACTGATGTGTCAATTTTTGATTGATGTTGTCTATTTGTATTTAACATTTCGTACACATACGCTACTTCTCATTAATTAGCACAATGAATGAATATGAATAATAATGAATTAATAAAAGTAATACTACTACTAATACAACTACTACTACTACTACTACTAATAATAATAATAATAAGTAGTAGTAGGCCTAGTAGTAATAAAACACACCTGGTAGTTATGGTTCCATTTAGAACCATTAGAATGTAAAATAATGGCACCCCTGATGGTTCATCATATAGAACCTTTTTAAAAGGTTCCATTTGGAACCATTTAGGGTGCCTTATTTGTATCAAAGGATGGAACCTTTTTAGGTTCCATGTGGAACCTTTTTTTCTTAGAGTGTAGCATTAATCAATGAGGGGCAGAGGGGGATAAATGTCCCCCCCCCGATGATAAAAATAATTTAGCAGAGGTAGGGATAGGAAAACCAGAGGGGGGGAAATCCTCACCATCCCCCCCTACAAATCGCACCCTGTTCAAAACTATCTATAGCCTACGTTCTTATATTAAAAGAGTTCACTCCAAATTATTGTCTAGGTTTAGGTGGTCATAAAATAAATGAGTATCAACATAATAGCCTATTGTTTCCCATAAGACCCAAAGTGTTTGAAATAAAGTTGTCTGAAATGCAATGGCTTTCAATTTAATTTATGCCTAGTATTTAATCTGTGTAGCACACAGTTGGTTTGATATTCATGAACAATCGTTGACACATGAAGCAGTTTTAATTATTAGCTGCCTAGGCTACAGAATAATTATCCTTTGGCTTGCATCAGATATAATATAGCCCCACTGGCAAAGCTGTCACTGAACAGCCTACCAAATGTGCATGACCCTTTATCAGCAGTAGACATATGTCTTTCATCAAAGATTATAACTAAAAATGCCATTATCAAGGTGATAAACAATGTAGCCTTAATACTTCGTATGGGAAGCGAACCTGCGAACACGCAAAAATGGAATTCCTTTCCTATGCCGTTTCGCTGCACGTTACACCACTACCGAACGTAAGTGACGCAGAGTCGCACAATTTCTAGAACCACACGCATGTGAAGTTAAAACATTTTTAATCGTATAATCTTCATACATTCTTTGGAGCTAGTGAATGTGTAAATCCATGCTTGGTGCACTGTCGGAAAAAACATTTCTATAGGCCTACTTCTATTTTTGAAGTTGGCTACAGGTGACGAGTGTAATGTATTGTTGTGCCTTTAGGGGTGCTGCATGTTCTCTGTACCTGTTCATTAGTAGTAGTCACCAACAATGAAGTTTATGTGCAGTGCTTGAGTAAACCAGTTACCGTGCAGTCAAAGTTGCTGTCTTTATTGTTGTCTTCAGTATCTTACATGGTGTCAGAAGTGTAGCATGACTACCCCGCAGTTTGAGCACCCAAAAATTGACTGGGAAGCTGCTGATTTATATCAGGAATTCGACCGCTTTCGGAGCCACGTTAATTTAGTTTTTGATGGAGCATTAGCCGACCTGACTGCAAAGCAGCAAGCCGGCTGGCTGGGTACGTGGATAGGCGGACAAGGCAGAGAAATTTACAAAACGCTCACCTGGGCTGAAGGAGAAAAAGAGGATCCCGAAAAAGTACTACAAAAGTTTGAGAAATATATCAGGCCAAGGAAGAACAAGAGGATAGCTCGCCATCGTTTCAAGCAAAGGAAACAAGGCGTAAGTGAAAGCTTTGACCATTTCGTTAAAGATTTACAGCTACTGTTAATGGATTGTGCCTATGCCGAACACGACGATTATCGCGGGAGTGTGTGAAAAACGAGTGCAAGAAAGACTGCTGGACAAAGGAGAGGAATTAACGCTAGCCAAGGCCATTGAGATCCCTCAGCAATATGAGATGTCTCAGAAACAATTGAAAATAGTTTGAGATGATGTTATATGCTCTCAAGTGTCCACTGTAGCAGAAAGTGTTCAACCTAAGCCTTCTGGCCAAAGTAGAAAAACTTGTTACCCAGATCGCAAGTTCACTCAGTCAAAGCCCCCAGCTTTCTGTGGTAACTGCGGCAAGCATCCTGATCACAAATGGAACGAGGGCAAGTGCCCAGCCAAGGGCTCAACATGCTCTTACTGCCACAGACCCAACCACTGGATGGCAGTGTGCCGTAAACGTGCTCTTCACACACTGAATGTAGAGGCACTGGAGGAGACTGATGATGAAATACTGAACATTAGCCTAACGGATGTTGTGCTTCCGGCAGCTGCATTAACTGTGGATAAATGGTCGGTGCATTTGATGATTCTTTCACAAAGAGTCCAGTTCAAAATAGATACTGGTGCCAGGTGCAACACATTGACCCTTGACAGTTACCAAAAACTCGTGCACACTGGTGAATTGAAGCGTTCTAACAAGCTGTTGCGCTCCTACTCTAATCATAAGCTCATGCCAGTCGCTGCTGTAGATTTATCAGTGCACTACAAACAGCGTGCCACGGATGCTGAGTTTGAAATTGAGGATATTGCACAGGAAAGTGTGCTCAGCGGATCCACGGCTGAAGCTTTAGGTTTGATAGCAAGGCTGAACTCCTTACAAAATACTGCTGAAGCTGAGGCGAACACGCCTGTGGAGGCCATTAGCGGACAAGACGTTGTTCCTGAAAGCCTGCGTGACTTTCCTGAGCTAATACGCACCACAGGGACTCTACCAGGGAAGTACACAATTAAAATAGAGCCCAATGCTAAAGGTGTTGTCCACCCCGTGCGCAGACAGCCCGCTGCACTCAAGGGACAGATTATCCAGAAATTGCATGAAATGGAAGGAAATGCCTATATCAAACAGGTCGAGCAGCCTCGGGGAGACAAGTTAAGAATTTGCATAGACCCCAGCGATCTAAATAAAGTAATCAAAAGAAAACATTACCCCATGCGCACAATTGAAAAGGTTGTGTCATCTATGGCTGGAGCACGAATATTCTCAGTCCTCGATGCCAAGTCGGGATACCTCCAGATTGAGTTAGATGAAGAATCATCATTCCTTACAACTTTCAACACGCCCATTGGTAGGCTCAGGTGGTTGAGGCTACCGTTTGGAATAAAATGTGCCCCCGAGATCTATCAGAGGATCATGGATGGCATGCTAGAGGGCATTACAGGAGCAGTGGCCATCATGGATGACATCTTGATTGCGGCCCCCACTGTTAAGATGCACGATGAAATCTTACACAAAATCATCGAGAGAGCAACAGGCTACAACTTAAAGCTTAATTTCAATAAGTGTCGCATTCGGCAAAGCCAAGTCCCATATATTGGCCATTTACTGACTGCAGACGACCTGAAGCCTGATCCAGCCAAGGTCCAAGCAGTAAGGGGCATGCCGGAACCTATAGACAAGGAAGGGGTTTGTGACTTATTTGTCAAAATTCATACCAAATCTCAGTGAGGAAGATGCACCACTGCGTCAGCTTCTGAAAGGCAATGTGGAGTTTGCGTGGCAAACGGCTCAGAAAAGAGCCTTTGCAAAGCTCTGTAGAATTCTGGGGTATTCTTACTATATTCTGATGTGTTCATATGTTACTTCTGTGTGTAGTATACAACAGGGAGAGGTCCATATTATTGTACATAACTGTGCCTTAGGCCTGTGTACCAGCAGGAAGGTCATACAGGCCGATGTTTAGGAACATCCGAGGAACATCATAACATGGGCCGAGGGAGACAGCATGTCTGCCTATTCGGGCTAGTATCTCCATCTGGCCAGGGCCGGGTTTTGTACACTGGTTGGCACCTGCCACGTTGGCATGATTGACGTTTGTATGTTTTAGTATAACAGGCTTTGTCTTAGGTTTTGACACGGAGACGGATCGAGGAAGCGACCCGAGGAGCATCTTCTGTCGGAAGGCTCAGCAGCCGCTTCTAATAACAACCACAACTGTTAGACTCTGCACAGTTTTACTGTTTGAGACTTAGCCTGTGTTCTGTTATTCATTGTTGTACCATCTACAATAAATCATCATCTAATCGCCGATCCTGATCCCGCCGTCAAGCTTTATTGACCATCTTCAATACAGACAGAACTAAAACACAACGCAACAACCAGAGAATCCAACAGCTCAAAGAACTGTGCTCACCCCCCCCCTGTACTTAAGTACTACGACCCATCAGAGCCAGTTGAGATTTTCTGTGATGCAAGCAGCAGTGGATTAGGTGCTGTGCTCTTGAAGGACGATCACCCAGTTGCATTCTCCTCAAGGTCTCTGACCGATGCAGAAACCCGCTATGCACAGATAGAAAAGGAGATGCTTTCTATTGTCCATGCATGCACAAAATTTCACCACTATATCTTTGGAAAGTCAGTCACGGTGTATAATCACCATCTCTAAATCTCAGAAATCTCTGCTTTCCACCCCCATGCGCATACAGAGGATGCACCTGCGAATCCAGTGGTATGATTTGACTGTGAGGTACAGGAAAGGAAAAGATATGGAGCTGCCTGACACACTGTCCAGAGCGCAACTGACACACAATACTCCAGAATTGGAACAGTTGGAATGCGTTTCCATGGTGAACTTTGTGGCTGTAAGTGAAGAAAAGTACGCTGAGCTACAAGAATACACAAAAAAAGAACTGAGCTCCCTACAACACATCATCCAGCGAGGCTGGCCGGAGCACAGGAGAGAGGCCCCAATGACTGTTCAGCCATATTGGGACTCAAAAAGTCAACTGACCATATGTGATGGAGTAGTGTACAAAGGGCTGCGTATAGTAACACCACCCACTATGAGACAGCACATGTTAAAACTCATACACCAGTCTCATTTAGGAATTGTGAAAAGCAAGCAGAGAGCACGCGAAGTGCTCTACTGGCCGGGCATGAATGTAGAGATAGAGGAAGTAGTGAAGAATTGCAGCAAATGTGCCGAGTTCCAAAACAAACTACAAAGGTTGCCTCTAAAGCCAACTGAAATCCCAAAATTGCCATTTGAGCTAGTGGCCTCTGATATCTTTGAGTTTGAGGGCAAGCACTTCATTCTTCTAGTGGATTACTTTTCCAAATACATTGAAGTAAATGAGCTCAAAGATCAGCGAAGCCGCACCACCATCGAAATACTGAAATCACAGTTCAGTCGACATCGCATTCCTACTGTCTTACGAACAGACAACGGCCCCCAGTATGTGTCAGAGGAGTTTAGAGACTTTTGTGAGAACTATGGCATATCACATCTCACATCATCACCTCACACTCCTCACTCAAATGGAGAGGCCGAACGGGCAGTACAAACAGTGAAAATACTGTGGAACAAAGCTTCAGACAAACATCTGGCATTGCTTGACTATAGAAGAACCCCACTAGACACAGTGGAGTTGTCCCCAGCACAGCTGCTCATGGGCAGAAGACCCAGAAACAAACTCCCTGCAGCTCAACAACTGCTTGTCCCAAAGGCCTACTCAATAGGTCCAAAGCATCCCAGAAGTACTACTATGACAAAGGCAGGACAATGGGCGCTCGCTCTGCACTGGTACCAGGGGAAGAAGTCAGAATGCAGAAAGAGTGGTCTCCTGCTGTTGTCATCCTGCAACATAGCAGCACACCCAGGTCTTACATCGTCAATTCTGGTGGCAAGGAGTTCCGCCGGAACTGTCAGCACCTTCGCAAAAGCACTGAAAAAGTGAATCAGTCACGTCACCTCGTGCAAGATGAGCCCTGGGAGGAGGTCCCTGATGTCCTCCCAGAACAAAAGAAACTGAGTCCTTCCCTAGTTGGGTCTTCAGCATCACCTGCCAAGGAACCCTTGAATGTGGGTCAACCACAGCCCTATCGGCCCTACACCACTAAGTATGGCAGAGTAGTTAAACCTCCCGAAAGACTGGATTTGTAGTTGCTACTTGTCATGAGTTAGATGAGTTCAGTAGTGAAATGAGCCAGTAGGCCCAACTGTTTGTTGATAGCTTTCAATATTTGGTAATGGACTCAAGTTACTCCTGAATAGTTAAAGAAATATGTCAATTGTGGTGCCTTTTTATATTGACATTAATAAGTTGGAAGGTTCTTGAATATTGTTTATTTTTGCTTTTAAATTTGTGTAAGAAACCTTCAGTTATTTAATCTGCTATGGAGTCCCCACAAATAAGCTGAAGAAGGGGAGATGTAATGTATTGTTGTGCCTCTTGGGGCGCTGCATGTTCTCTGTACCTGTTCATTAGTAGTAGTCACCAACAATGAAGTTTATGTGCAGTGCTTGAGTAAACCAGTTACCGTGCAGTCAAAGTTGCTGTCTTTATAGTTGTCTCCAGTATCTTTCAATGAGAGCACAGGTTGAAGGAACCATCTTTTTGGACTCGTTTTCCAACAGATTGGGGTTTTTTGCAACACAGCTTAATTTAGCTTGAAAGTTAACCTGCTACGGAGCAGGTTAGTTCTGTGGCATAAATTCCCATGGTTACCAAGCTGGGATTCACGTTAACCTCATTAATGGAACGGAATTCTCACTAAAATTAGCGAGACTTATCGAAATAAGCCAGGTTTCGCCTTTAGCGAGGTTGATGGAATACCCCCCAGGGTTTGGTTGACAGCATAAGATGCCATGGTGATATAGCGACACTAAAACAAATCCACTTTCGTGTCACAGCATACCCTAGCTTTGAGCGCAACATACCTCGCTAACCCACTAATCGAGATTCGTAGTACACCCCACAGTTGTTGTGGTATGCACGTCCATCACTGGGTGAAAAGGCTCTGAATCAGGGAATATTGATAGTGATATATTTCCTGATATGTGTATCAGGTAGTATATTGGTTGATATGCTCCTGATATTTTAGTGCCAATTCTCATATCAGGAGCATATCAAAAGTCCTGAATGGGACTGCGACGACATGCAAGATATCCAGACTTCATATTCTCACCTGATATGATTGATCCATGTTTCAAGTATTAGCTACTTATATGACCCCGGACACCTCTTGTTCTTGTTCCCATATACCCCCTGATATGTCAAACATGGAACTACGCATATACTGCCCATATACTGCCAGGCACAGCTGATTTCACAGGCATTTATGTGTATGCCTTTATTTGCTTTTCCATAGGCTTTATGCCTTTATTACTTATATCATATATTTAATTTTTTTAATTAATCATGTGATTTATGTAATGGTTTTAAACGTGAGATAGTCCTACATAACCAACACTGAGCTTATTGTGCAACTTTAACTTAAATAATATTTCATATTAATTTTACATACACTAAATTACATTATTTACTTTGAATTACACCTGCTGAATCCCAATGACTTATTTTACTTTACCATGAAAATTCATATGCGACAGGCAATACAATTTGTTTCATGGCCTTTATTGTATTTATCAATCAATATTCAAATCAACATGGCTTTCTCGCCTGCAGTAGGGGGCTTATACAGTGACACTCGCCCCCTCTCAATAACCTGCCTCAAGTGAGAACAGAGACTTCTGCTTGACCTCAGTGGTTTAAACAGTCCATGGTCTGGGCGTGAAATGTCCTTTAAAACATTTTGGGCCCTTGTCCGTACTCTTCTGGTATAGATGTCCGGCAGGGTAGGTAGAGGTGCTCTGATGGTCCCTTTGGCAGTAAAAATCAGATGTCTGTAAAAAAAGAAAGAAATCATATGTTACAATTGACCCTGTCCATGAATATAATTAACTCAGCTTGTGTGACAAATAAAAGCAAACCCACAATAGCAGCCTAGAAGTCAGGTGCAATAGTTAGAAGTAATAGAGATATGTATTACAGTTGTGCTCATAAGTTTACATAACCTTAGCATACACATACATTTAAAAATCATCTGATCTTAATGCCTTAATTTAAAAAATAAAAAAAAAATGAGGAAAAATCCAACCTTTAAGGAACACTTATTTATTTGCGATACATCATTCATTCACAAAGAAAACTGTTGTCCTTAAAAGCTGGATTTTTCCTCATTTTTTTTAAATAAGGCATTAAGATCAATTTCCAAAAGTATCATACCTAATTGCAACACTGTCTGCAGAAGCTCTTGCCTTCTTGCTTAAACCACCTTTCTGATGCCTAACATAGATCCTCCCCCATCTGACGTGCAGTGCCAGCCTCTGGCTCCAGACTGGGACTTGCTGGATGGCACCTAAAAAAATAAAACAGCAATTGCTATACATTATGTTATTGTTGATTAAGATAAAAATCAAAGCATTACAAAATAAGTTGGTAGTCAAGTCAATCAGGTGTAGTCAATCAGGTGTACAAACAAAAATGACAATTACCTTATGAAGGCACCCTTGCCACCATCACCATCAATGTTAATTCTTGATTTGTGACTTTATTTGTGAGGGTTTCAGTTTCTGTCAATAGAAAATAAGATTTAACAAAATTATGATTATGATCAGTTTGGCATATATTCAACACATTATTTACATTACCACCAACATAATGGTAAACATGGCTAAACTTCAAAATTCAAGACTATTATAAAAAGCTACAATAATGATGATTAGTTTCTGTATTAATGCATTACATTGCACATGTCAAACAAATTAGAGTGTGCACAGTGACATACCCCATAGCCCTCATTCAAAACACAAACACTTATAGCATGTTGAGGGCAGCAGCCATGGCTTCCAGACATAGTCAAGTAGCATGTAGTAGTAGCAGGACAGACCGACTTTGCCCTGGTCTGTTGATGGAGCCCACTACAGTCATAACAACAAACAGACACATGAAAAAAGGGGATAAACTAAACACAGTAACAGACACAAATACATGCACACCTATTATAATGTTATTTGCTATTCTACGTGTGTGTGTGTGTGTGTGTGTGTGTGTCTGTCTGTCTGTCTCTACCTGGTGAGTGAACTCTGCAGGATTGGAACTTCTTGTGTATGGAAGTGGCACACATTTGGAATATTCCAGAATGCACTCAGTGTTCCCAGTGTAGCAGTCCTCACAACTCACTGCCTGGAAACAGGGAACAGAGGGAAATTAAGATTAATAAATTGCAAAATACACATAACATGAAAAGACCATCACTTAAGCACTACTGCCCTCACATGCATCTTAAATATACACGTCATATACAGGTACAACCAAATAAGGGCTATGAAATGAAGAATATTTTGCCTAATGCTACCCATACACCAGAATACTTTGACAAGATTTGGGAAAGATTGGAGTTTTTTAACTAATGTCCCCCATTCAAGCTTTACTCAAAAGACTACAATCTGTCAATAATCTTACCCACATCTGGTCAAGTCTTCTGGTGTAAGGATGGCTTAATGTAACACTATACATCAGCCACTATAAATGTAGGCTAAGTTATAGCTAGGTTAGCTAGATGCTAACATACTCGTACTTGATAGCCTTGGCCATTTCATTCAAACTAAAACTTTACCTCCATAACGAAATCTCAGACAGACTTATTGTTGGATATGACATTACTACCATTCCAGATATTCCACACAATGGTAAAGTTAGTTATTGGAAAAGTTAACATTAACAGCTAACGTTAGCGATGTTAGCTCGCTAGGTAGCAAACGTTAGCTAATTCTCGTTATCTTAATTCTCGGTTAACAAACGGTTTTGGTTAACATTAATGCTACCATATAAAAACAGTATTTTCCTAATTAATTCCAGTTTTCAATTGGCATACAAAAGTACTGTAGTTCTTACCTTGGATATGATGACGGCAGAGTTTGTACAGCTTGCAGTCAGATGCATGACAGAAAAGTGATGGTTGAAGTCACCACCACCAGTGGCAGGAGTTGGTTGAAAAGTCAGTTGGCTGTGTGTGCGCATGCGCTTATCAAGAGGCAACATGAGAAATCGTGGAAATTATTAGGCCTGTTGGCATATTTTAGTTAGGCCTACGTTAAAATGACTACCAAACTGATTTTGTAGAAGTGTCAAAACATAGTAGTCAAGTGGGCTATTACTACTATTCTAATTATTAACATTATTGGTTCTCATATAGTTTGACATCAATTTCATTTGAAACCTTGTTTCTTAAATCAACATTGGTTTATCAGTCATTATATTGACCCACGTTTTATAGATAAGTTGCAACATGATTGATCCATTGTTACCGTTGGCCCACAAGGAAGTCATAGCTTGTAATGTTAAATAAGTATGAAATTATAGATGCTCAACTTCAACAAGTTTAATAAGCCTTTCTTATGTGTTATGGTTTGTAGCATATAGTATTTATTTATTTTCATTAGGCTATTGATTGAATTATTGTTTATTATTGCTGTTCTTCTTAATGTAGGCCTACTCTTACCAACTTTTTAAATTGTTTAGGCTACTGTTAAATTTAACTTTGTATTGTTATGTGGCAACTCCAGCTGAACCGAATTAGTTTTGGCAGACAGCATTGGGGACGACGGGAAAGCAGATCATTTAAAAGGTGGACTTTATTCCTTCAACAGATCTCATGCATATTATACATAAAAAGTATATTTTAGGTATATTTTAAAAGTATATTTTAGGCTAGATCTACAGACTACAGCAACTATAAAATATTGCTGAGATATAAAGATATAAAATTAATTATAAAGATATAAAGATTAAAGATATAATTTAAATTGAACCATAACCAAAATAATTAGAAGTAGGCCTAGGCTTGCCTTGGCCTGGACAAAGTAGTCTTTAAATAGTCTATTTTTGAAAGTCCCGAAATTAGATAGAAATCAAACGGCAAATAGCCTATCAGTGATGTTTTATGGTACGTTTTGGGGGTAGGGCATGCGTGACTGTTAATTAGGCAGATCTTGGGCCTAGGCTGATATCTAATATGATAGTCTATCCAAGGGTGGAGACCTACCCAAAGATATCCAGAAATGGTGTGTGGGACTTGTGATTTGGGTATACATACCCCTGATATCTTATTGGCAAATCAGGAGTCAAAATAAATCAATATTTTCACTGATTCTTAAAAACTCAGGATATGATCAAAGATGCTCCTGATATGCTGCATGTCATAAAAAATATCCGGTCAGTATATCCCCTGATTCAGAGCCTTTTCACCCAGTGCATAGTGGGATATTTGCACGCACAGCACTATTAAAGCGCATTCGAGATCCAAAATGTTAGTAGAGGCGCAGCTCCACCTGTAAGATATATGACAGAATCCTACACGTGAGATAACTTTGTTTTTAAGACAATTGATTGGTCAGTGTGCGGTAGATTACACGATTTGAGCTATAACTTAGTATAACCTCCTCCCGACCAGGTTTGGTTGACTGCATAAGATACCATGGTGATATAGCGACACTAAAACAGATCCACTTTCGTGTCACAGCATAGCCTGGCTTTGAGCGCAACATACCTCGCTAACCCACTAATCGAGATTCGTAGTACACCCCACTGCCCTCCCTCACTCCTGTTATCTTCTGGCTGGGTGATGTTCTGGCAAGAGTTACCATGACAGTTCCAACAAGCAGAAATACACTTGACTCCTTGCTTTTAACAGCAGCATCTGAGAGTGTCACAGTCCCCTGCCCAGTTGCAGCTGACAAACTTCAGAAGGTAGTCCGGGATCTGTTGTAGGGACTGGTGCATAACCATGTTGTCCTTGTTTCTATCCACACAAGGACATCTAGTGATGGACTTTGTAGCAGTAGCCAATCTCTGGTCTGCTGCAGCTCCTGTAGTTGAAGGCAGTTTCTCAGGCTTGACACTAGTTATAGAATTTCACAAAACTGAGTACACCCCTCACATTTTTGTATAATATTTTATTATATCTCTTCATGGGACAACACTGAAGAGATGACGCTTTGCTACAATGTAAAGTAGTCAGTGTACAGCTTGTGTAACAGTGTAAATTTACTGTCCTCTCAAAATAACACAACAAGCAGCCATTAATGTCTAAACCGCACAAATGCTTGGTGGTGCCCCCCCCCCCCCCCCCTCCCCACACACACACACACCCCAACCAACCACCACCACCACCACCAAGGAATAAAAACCATTCCGAATTTCTTAGTTAGTTTTTTTTTTTTCTAATTGCAGTTTCACCAACAGATGTCGCCCTTGGCCTAGTATGAACCTCTTGGAAATGACCGCATAGAACAACAACTAGTAAATGTATCTAAAGCTGTCTAATTTGGCAAAATCATATCATGTTCAGTTGCAGGGATTTTCCAAAGTTCACCTTACCAAGAGTTGTTCCCAATCATCATTTCATTACGTTGTGAAAGTGTCACTTGTAGCGTTACGTTTTCACTACACAATTAGATCGTTTGATAATTGATAACAAACGCCAAAAAAGCGTCCTGAAATGCAAACCCAGATTAAGCATAATCAGAAATAGCATTGCTAGCTAGCAACCTGAGGAACGATTGCTAGTCTTATGCACCGATTGCTAACGTTAAAGGAAAGTGTTGAATTGCATTCAATAACCCATAATCCATATCCATATCCACAACGTAAAATAACTAGCTAAAATAACCAGCATCAAATCATTTGCAATGTAACACTTGAACATGAACATGGCTAGTAGGAGCTTATGTTACAAAGTGTATTGACGGTAGTAGTATTACCTGGCATAAGCATAGACATGCATACACGCAAGGGCTACAAAACTTTTTTTTTAATTTATTTAAAACATTGTCTTAACTGCAAGTGAAGCGCGAGCATCATCCCGCTGTCTCTTCTTTTTCCTTTTTTCCGCCCCCGACTCTTAGTGGCTTTTCAAGGCGATGAACTGTCTGCCAAATTTGGGATTGAGGAATAATCGAACAGACCACTGGGAGGTGGGGGAGGGGGGCACCAGAGGGAGACTGGAGAGAGGGCTGCACAAGAGATTCACCTTTTAGCCTATATTACTTTTTTATTGCTTTTGCATATTAACATAGACATATTTTATTGTTATTAATACTAGTAGCCTACCCACACAGCAGTAGACTCCTAGGCGGATCCGCCTTCAAGACGCCAAACCCGCGTGACTGTCGCATTCGTTTTGGTGCCGCACAGAGGATCAGCTCCGCCTCCAGGCGGCCCCGTAAATTCTACTGTCAAACAGCGGATCCTGAGTGGACCCATGTCGGATCCGCGGGCACGGACGCGCATTTACTGTAACGGTTGAACATGACTGTACACCAAGAGCCAAGAAGAGTCATACTAGTGGATATTTTCTTTGCTGGGACACGGTTGCGCTGAACCCCCTCGAGTAAGTGATATTTATTAATATATTGCGACATTCACAATAGCTAAACATTGGCCTTTGTGGTTTTATAATCATCATGTTTATTAATTGTAATGACGTTGTTTGATATTAGGACTAACGTTAACGTTAGTGCAACCAGAGACGTTCGTCATTTTGTGCAACAGTTTGTGCAAAGTTAACGTTATTGTTAGCTGTGATGCTCATATGAGTCTGTAGCCTATCTGATTTAAAATGGGATAGCAATTTCGGCAGAATATGTTATGGTAGTGTGATTTAAAAAACACACATTGTTATTTAACATTAGTCTGGTCTTGTCTGTTTTAATGTGTCGCTGTTGTCCATATAGTGCTACTATGCTAGCGGCATATAGCTGCTAGCTAGCATGCTGCTAGGCGCAATTGCATAAGTTATTGCTAATGTCTATTAGTGCTATACATATATTGAAATCACGTTTGCGATGCAAACCTTGATTAAGGTGATATTGGCACTGGTATTTCAGTCAATGAAGTCAGTGAAGCACTCTGCTATGATAGCTACCTACAACTTTAGCATGTTGACTCACTGGTAATGGTTTAGCCCTAGCCTCTAGCTAGCTGTGCATTAACGTTTGCATTTTGCCAAGTTTGATCTCATACGTAACTTTAGTGTCTATCTGCCATCTTTGTAATGAAAGCCTCGGCATTTTAATCACTGTTTAAGTCGGTTCAGACAACTATTGGCATCGGTTTGTGATTTATTATGCTAACGTAACTTAACTGTATGGAACTTGGTCCCCATCTTCTATTTTGTTTGTTCTGCAGCGTCAACTTTTATCGGCTGGATTCTAGCATCTAACGTTACGATTGCCTCTGTTGGGTTTGCTTGATCAAGTAAGATACTTTCTGGGTTGTTAAAATGAAATGTGAACACATTCCCGTAGCATTCCAAAATAGACCAGAGATGCTTGTACTATATGTATATTTGGAAATTTTGGGATTGCAATAACCATAATGATATCGTTATGTAACAGCCATCGTTTCGGGGACTCTGATGACAGTGCTAAAGACATTCCCCTCTCTTTGTATCTATTCCTCCAGCTCCACCATCTCGCCGAGTGCCAGGCAGCCGAGTCACTACCCCTCAACCTGGAGAAAACTGTTAAGGTAAAGACTGATCTCTGAAATAATATTGAATACAGTGGCCCCATCTATATTAACACAGCAGTAGTCACTCCATTTCAGATCAACAGATTGCATCTGCATTACCATCTGAGATTTTCTGCATACTTTATCCATTACTTTCAAAATCTCAGCCAAATATTTTGTCAGTTAAAACATCTGCATTCATGCAATATTGTCTGAAAAGTTCATTCATTATTATCAGATTGTATTGAAACACATTGATTTCAATGTCAATCCATTCATGGAGTTGATATAGATAGTGCATACCAAAATATTGAAACATACAAATTCATGTCCAGCATGACCAGAGATTTGTTTTTGTTTGCCATTGTTTGGCCCTGTAGCTCTCAGCCTACCATGGTTAACAGATCACAACCATTTATCTCCCTTAGCACCTCACCATGGGGCAGGACCGCAACACTCTTCACCACCTCAACTCCCTGCACCTGCATTTAACATACGGAGAGTTACTCAAGGTAGGGACTGATCTCTGAAATATTAGTGAATAGAAAGGCCCCATGTGTATTATCAGTCATGGTTAACAGATTTAATACAATTTTATACTACCATTTAATAAAAAAAAATTCCCCCTCTCGCACACCGCCCACCTCACTATGGGCCAGGAACGGCAGTCCCTCCTCAACTCCCTCCACCCCCACACCAGCCCTCAACGTGCAGCGAACAGAGGAGCTTTGTAAGTCATGTTTCTTTTTAAATGTAATCTCCTTAATACCTATCTCATATATTGTATTGTGTAAGCAAGCATACTTGGCTTTGGATGCTACATACCATAAACATAAACATATCTGTCTGTTTGATTACAGGTGCTGTGAGGAAAAACATGGTGACACGGTTTCAACCGGCGGTGGATCGGGCAACGAGGAGATGTGTTCCGCCTCCATCCACACAAATGGAGTAATAGGAGAAATAAGCATTAAACAATCTTTTTATTGAACTTCTTGTCATTCACCAGTTATTCATTTTCTGATATTTTAGCTGTGCATAGCGCAGTATTTCATTGAAGTTGTAGCCTATTAGATAAAATATTTCATGTCTGCACTGACCTAGGCCTATAATGCACTAAATTAGGTTTTGACCACAAAATGAATGTAAAGTAGCCTAGGCAATATAGGCTACTTAACAAAAACAGAATAGCTTATAACCTGTAACTTTCCATAAATGTCCATTTTATATTTCCATTGAGTAGTGATCACGTTTGTACAGTAAATTGATGTCTTGACTTAAACCTTTTCTGTTAGGTTTATTGACTGTTAAGTTAAAAATACGAGGCAATGCAGATTAATCGTAGGCCTATATTGCTGTAGTAGCCTAGGCTAGGCCTAGTGATAGTTTTACTTTTATCCTATAGTTGCCTAGTTTTATCCTACAGCAAGAACAGAAGGAATTTTGAAAATTAGATAAACGGGTCCAAAACGGACCCGGGCCAGATGAGCCTTTGAGTCCGTTGCGGGTCCGCGGCGGATGTATGTATCGATTTGCGGATCCCAAACGGACCCGCCGCGGAGGTAAGGTTTTAATCGCGGATGCGGAGTGGATGCAGTGCGGAGCCACGGCGGGTCCGCGATCCGCCTTCGTAGCGGATCCGTTCCTGAGAGCATCTGGACTCCGATACGGGTCCGTTTCGCGTATTGTGGTGATTTTTCACGACTCAGATTTTTTGGTGCCCCCCACTTGGTGCCCTACGCGCAGTGCGTGATGTGCGTGTGCGGAGCGCTGGCACTGGGGGCGGGTACGGGCATTTTTTTTTTGGAGGGGGGCAGAGTTTAAATGCTGATCCTGTCATTAATAGCAACAGTATACCAGGGGTGGGCAAACTGCGGCCCGCGGGACGGATCCGGCCCGCCAAGCACTTTCATCCGGCCCGCCGAGCATTTCATTTAGTTATCAGGCTGCTCGCTATTTTTTTCCTGCGATAGAGACGACGTTGGTTAGCTCTACTGCAAACTGCTTTTCACTCTCCTTAGATAACGTTTACAATGTCAATGTCAAAACATCAAGTTGTTGTGCGGCCCGCCGGCCAATTTTCGAAACCCAATGTGGCCCTTGAGCCAAAAAGTTTGCCCACCCCTGGTATAGACATATGCCTATTATAAAGAGAAAATCCGTTGCACACGCGTGGTACCATAGGTCTATGTTTGCTTACAAGAAACATAATACATAATATGTTTCCAATATTTACATGAAACATCCCGATGATCATCAATGGGCTACGCAAACTTCAATGAACTTGATAGTAAATAATCCACGGACCCCGAGCACCAATGATGTGTCTTTTGACTGTTTAATTGAATCAACTTAGAATTACTCAACAACTTACATTGTTTCACAGTCACATGGGCTATAGCCTATAAGGCTGTACACAGAGCCAAACACACGCGATAAGAGCAGCCAGCGGCACCAACCATGCTGCTTACTGAACGAGCTCGTGTGAGTGGTTAGTGGGTGGAGCTGCGGGCAGCACTTCCACGTTTCGCGCCTCTAACGTGCAAGCAGGTAGCCTAGAAATCTAGACGCGCCCCTAGTTAATTTGCTGCCAGGGCTAGTCTAGCAACTCTCCGTTGGCTTGTGAGCTCCAGAAATCGAAACTTAATCAGGCCATTGAAATCGTGTATAGAGTCGTTAGGTGGGCTTAACATAATGATTGATGGCAACGAGTTGCAACGGTTTGGCTTGAATTACCTGCTTCTTGAAAACAAATAAGATGGATGTTGCTGCTGGCGAACAGTGTGACACGAGTTAGGCTTTTATTATGTTGGCAAACGTTTGAACTAGCCAACTAGCTCCGCTGGTGGGAAACGCATGGGACTCATAGCGCTGCCGCTGTCCTATTGCGTGCAGAGGGAATTTGAAAGACAACTGATTATCCTGCCCCTCGGACTGAGCACTGCGAACGGTGAGTGCCCAGACCCTACATTTTAATGTGGGTCTGGCTCGCCAGGCTAGCAAGCAGGCACTTCTTTCATGAATCATGAACTCAAAATAGAATTTTATTTCTCTTATTTTACACATTTTAGGGAAAACCATGGCCAAAATATAATTTATTTGGCAATCATATCAATATTTTAGAGCTCCCCCACAATTTCACATAGCCTAGGCTATGTTTCCAGGGGAGCTCAGGTGGCCACTAGGGGAGCCATGGCTCCCCCTGCTCCCCCCTAACTCGCACCCTGAGTACACCCCTGAAGTGAAAGTGAAAATGTCCAAATTGGGCCCAATAGGCCTTTATCACGGCAGCCGAAGTAGGAAGTGAACAGCACTGTTCCTGTGTGAGCACAGGTGTTTCTAATTAAGTGTCAGATTCGGCCACAGTTAATTCAACCAGAGGCCTCGTTAATGTTTTTAGGAACACCTGTGGTTTGCCTGCCAACAGGAAAGTGAACAGCCCTGCTTCAGCTGCCTGTGGGCTGCCGTGATAAAGGCCTATTAGCCATTTTCCCTCGCCGGTGTCATGGGCTCGTTAGTGTTACAAAGTCTCAGGTGTGAATGGGGAGTAGGTGTGTTAAATGTGGTGTTATCGCTCTCACTCTCTCATACGGGCCTATTGCACAAAACTAGGATAAGGGATTAATCTACTTAGCCTGGTCTGGAGCAGGCTAGCTCCAAAGAATAAATCGCCATGGTAACTTATACCATAACATATCGTGCTGCCCCCTATCCCGCTTTTGTGCAACTGGATTACGGCTAAATTGAGCCAGGATAACCATCCCGGCTTAATCCCTTATCCTAGTTTTGTGCAGGCCCCAGATCCCACTGCACTAGACTACCTTCTGAAGTTTGTCAGCTGCAACTGTGCAGGCGTCTGTGACACTCTCAGGTGCTGCTGTAAAAAGCAAGGAGTCAAGTGTATTTTTGCTTGTTGGAACTGTCATGGTAACTCTTGCCAGAACATCAACCAGCCAGTTGATAACAGGAGTGAGGGAGTGCAGGGGAGTTGAGGGATGATTTGTTTTGTAAATTTTGTTCAATAAAACCACTTGTTATGGATTTTTTATGGACTTGGAGTCATTTTTACTCAAAACGAATGGCTGGGATAGATTCAGCATCCCTACAAACCCATAGTTAGACATCTCAAAAGCTAATATTGGTAAAAAAAAGTTTTCAGGGCTCTCCAGGTGTTTCCCCGAGGATTTGGCCGTGGATAAATTGGGAGGTGTTATAGTCCGGCAGCCAAATGCCATAAATTTAGGTGAACCTGGTTTTGTCGGTTAAATTTTTTTTTTGCTGTTTCTTGCTGTCAAGGGGTAACTCAATAAGATTAGAGAGGGTGCCCGATGATATCCCTTGGGCAATTCTCGATATTAAGCCTTTCTTGTCCAATGTGTTGAATATAAGGCGAGGCACCACAGGTGAATAGGGTAAAAAAATTAACTAGCAGATATCACTATGAAACTTTCCCAGTTGATTACTTACATTAATATGGAAAAGAAATGTATTACAAGTTATCTGTAAAATAAAGTTTAAATATGCAAATTAAGCATAATCTAATTAAATATGTGCTTATTTGCATAAACTAAAAAAAACTAAATCGGAACATTGGATGATGCCAGGTTCAAAATTACTTTTTCATTGTGTTGACATATTAGATGAAAAGTCTTTTACACAGGGAATTTTAGATATCTCTTTTATTTATTCCGTAAATCAGAAAATACTGCCAATAGCCTTTTTAAAAAAATACATTTTCGCCATGTTTTTAGGAATAGAATGTAATATAAAAAGGCTAGGAATAACATATCATATCAACAAACCCCTCTGTAGAAGCATTCTAAGTATAGTTAGGTATAAGAAAGTTTGTTGTATGTAGGTGCTTCTGAAGTGCCGATTTCATTCTCAGAGTGGGAGAGGAAACTAATCCACGGGTGCTACGTGCTAGCATCTCTCAATAGCACGTCTCTTAGGTGTGGATGGAGGTTTACCAGAAACTTTCTAATGAGGAGTCACAACACTCAAAAAATCCTCCATAGAAATGCATGGGGTTAGTTTGTAACGGCAATATGGCAGTTGTCTACACATATCCGACCCCTTTCATGTGTTGTGATCTCACTGTTGGAGCAAGGTTGGTGTTGTGAAGTCTTGCGCACGCCGAAATAGATGCCCGATAAGTGCCCAAAAAGTGCTACAATATGGCTGCTGAGTGGAAGGACTTACTGCATGTATGCTATGTAAATGATTACTGTTAGCCTAAACTGCCCTCTTTTAGCTGATTTCTACAGGGTGTCTGTTCTACTGTTCTAATATGTATAAAATATACATTTATTTTTATTCTTTATTGCAGTAGTAGTCTATGCTCAGAGCCTAAACTCGTCATTCAAAAAGAGAATATTCATTTTTAAGTAGGCTATTGAAGTATATGGAGCCTGAAGCGAAGGAATAGAAAGATTGAAGAAAGATTCATTGATTCGTTACTAAGCCCAACCAGTCTACCAGAAAATGTCAAACTTGCACCAAACTACATTTTGGAGATGATCAGATGTGGCTGCAAGAGTGAAAATCCTCTAACAGATGCAGTTGCCAGGTTAATGGTGCCTTGCACAATATTCTCTGCATGTTTTAGGGTAGGATGAGCCAGAACTGGACAATTATCAGAACTAATACTAGGAAAAGTGTACATATTCAGAATTATTACAGGCAATATCTGAAATTATAAATTCATTATTTGACATAGAAAAGGGTTACATTTTCCCAATTTGAATGCATGAAGTATTGTCTGAATAACTTTCACACTGCAAACTGTATTTTATAGTACATTCTATTTGAGTTGATTATTTGCTTTTCCTATTTTTTTTTTCTTCATGATTTCGGCACATATGGCTTTAATGGTTAATGTAGGACATTGCCCAAGGGATATCACACTGGGCACCCTCCTAAATATTAAAGAGCCACCCCAAGTCAACAAGTCTAAGCAAAAATTAATAAATAAATAACCCACAAAAACAGGTCTGACCCCATGGCTCTCTGACTGGCATTATCTGAAACATAGAAATTCATTAATTCACTTAGTAAAGGGTTAAATCAGAGAGGGTTAAAGCGGAGTAATCAAGGATCTTTGGTTAAATTGTCCAAATTTGAATGTACTGTCTGAAAAACTATCACACAGAACATTGTATTTTAGTACATTTTAATTGAGTTGATTTGCATTTAATATGAGTATGCCTACTCATCTTGAAATTAGAGGTATATCCTATTTCATGATTTTGGCACATTGGGCTTTTTCATATTTAAACATTAAATTACAGAAAACTTGTGTTTTTTTTTGTGATCTAATGTTCAGATTTTTTTTCTTTTTAAACTTTATGCAAATCAGCACATATTTAATTATTCAAACATTAAATTTCAGATAACTTGTAATACATTTTTTTCCATATTAATGTAAGTAATCAACTGGGGAAGTTTAGTGATATCTGCTAGTTATTTTTTTACCCTATTCACCTAGTGTCTTACCTTCAATACATTGAACAAGAAAGGGTTAATATACAAAATTGCCCAAGGGATATCACTGGGCACCCTCCTAAATCTTAAAGACATACCCCTGGTCTACAAGATTCTGCAAAAAAAAAAAAAACTTTAACCGACAAAACCAGGTCTGACCCCATGGCTGCCGGACTATTACTAGACACCTATAGGAACACATAGTAAAAAAAAGCTATTGGAATGTTTTTGGCAGATTGGCGGAAAAAAAGCCTAACTTTCCCTAACTATAGGCTAGATTATTCCTTTGAAAATATAACAGCAGAACAAAGTCCGTTCAACTGTTTGTAGACGATATGTGTATGCTGTAATCACGTGTGTAAAAATGATAGCCTTAGAGTATGCTACCTAACTCGCTGCAAAAGTAGGCTACCCATACCAGGCCATCACTACCGGATCTGCTCCACACTCATCAGCTAAGGAGCTACGTCACGTTGACGGGACGAAATAAGACACTGTTTCCTGGTATCGCACCCAAGTGAATTTATGAAATTCCTCACTTCCCCCGCAATCTGTAGATGCATTAGGACCAACAACCTATACAGGTAAAAACAATACGGGTATGTATTGAACTATTACATGTAATATCAAACATAGCCTGCCGATACCCATCTTTAAAAAAAAAACGCCTCTCAGAATCAAACGGCAGTAGAAGAAAACAAGGAAACAAAACTTTTACACACCCATGCTGATTTATTTGCATTTAGAGACAGCATGACATGGTCGAGGAAGTAAACTTGCACCATTTTAGTCTAGTCGTTTTCCTCATTGTAATGCACCATTGTGGCGCATGTGTGACATTTTTGTTTCTGTAAAGAAATACGCTGGCATATTCATAACTCTAGTTTGAATTTGGCGGAATTGCTTCTACAGAAATTGTCGTAGCTATGTAGCCTAGACTATAGTTCCCGGTTTCTTTTAACCAGTGCTAAAATGGACAAGCCCTCAAATGTTTTAAGTGTTGAATATTAATGGTATGAAATAGGCTAACTCGACCGGCTAGCCACAAAAGACAGCATAAGTCTTACTTCTTAAGTTCTTCAATTATGTATAATTGTTTGTTTGGCTATGGGCTGCGTAGCCTGTAGCAGATTGCTTCTTTTAACATAGCCTATTAATTCAGTTTAATTTGTACCAATAGTAGCCTACAGCTAATGTAAAAGCACCTTTTAATTGATCAGCTGTTTTAACTCATTCTTTTGACACCTCCACCCAATAGGGAAGATGGACCCCAAATCCCCTGCAGCTACTGATTTGTCCAAGGGATCACCAAATAATAAAGAGGAAATGACTACTGAACAGACCGCACAGGAAGGATCCTCTTCTAGGGTTATCACTGTAGTTTTTGTATCACTTCTACTGGACCTTCTTGGGTTTACCCTCATTCTTCCTCTTCTTCCCTCCATCTTAGACCACTACAGTAAAAAAGACGTAAGTGTCCTATTATTATGTACCCTAATATTTTTCAGTGGGTTGAATAGGAACTCATTATGGTGGTAAGCCTGCCGACAGCAGTCTAAATTAGCTGCGCTGAAAGCACATGTTGTTAATGTCAAATCAGAGTATTTTCTGAATATATTTGTTTGTGTAAATGCATCCTATTTGTGTCAGGATTTTTTTGTGAATTTGAGTAAACATCTGGATATATCTTTCCATGCTCCGTGCCAGTGCTACTCATATCCCCAACTGTTTTTTAAAAACCTGCCCTCTGGTATTCCCACGTTACAAGCCACAGAAGCATTATTCAGTGCACGTCAAGGGCCATCTTTAACATCTTGATAGCACCAGACCAGAGCTAATATAAACACCTCAGAACACCGAAAGTTAAACTTAAAGCAGAGGGATGCATGTTGTAGTAGACAGTGTTCAACAGCTTTCTTGATTCCTTGCCTAGTACTTCAAAGCAATATCACAAGATCCTGTCTGAATCTAGCAAACTAGCTTTGAAACAACATTAACAACCCAGTATACATTAAAAGCTTGGTAACAATATTTTAATTTATCTTTCATTCGTATCTTTCATTACATATTTAAATTAGGGCTGTCAAGCGATTAAAAGCAATGAATCGAATTAATTACATACTCTGTGATTAATTAATCTAAATGAATTGCATGCATCCATTTTTGATATGAACATATTTTAAAAATATTTCAATTGACATTTTGGCAGATGAGTGAATCAATGAAAAGCCAAACCAGCATTATAGAGTCAGTCAGTTTCAGGTATTTTTGGTGACTAGAGCTCCCCCTAAAGTCGTGATATATTTATATTTTACTTTGCCGTTGTAAAATGCTTACTTCTCTTGGATGAATGGCCCAGTAGCCTGTGGCGTAGGAAATGGAAGCTCTTTATAGTGCATGTCACTAATGTTTATAAAAAAATAGGCCTATATTTAATTTAATAAAAACAATAGGCCTATATTTAATTTAATAAAAACAATAGGTCTATATTTAATTGCTTGTAGAATCAGCTGCCATCTGATATAAGAACTGCCCCCAAATCCAGGCTAAAAACCCACCTATCTCTGGCCTTCTCTGCCCTCTAACATGCTATGCTTGTTTTCTGTGTCCTGCTGTTCCTTGTTGAATGTGTAGATGTATGTGTATATGTATTTTATTTTATTTCTGTTTTGATTGCACTCTGTACAGCACTCAGGCTGCGTAGACTGCGTATAAATGTGCTTTAGAAATAAATTTTACTTACTTACTTACGTGTTACTTGTGAGAATAACTGTATTATATTGTTGTACCTTTTCAATTTGTAACATTATACATTTTTTAACAGGATGCTGTCTACAATTCTCTGCAGAATGTGGTGGACTGGTTTAGAGTTGCTGTTGGAATTCCTCTTGACTTAAAATATAATAGTGTTCTTTTCGGAGGCAAGTACAGCATTCCTCTGAAAGCATGGTTGATGGTCTTCCATTAGCATAATTTACTTACCTGCCCTAAACAGCAACTTTTCATTGATTTTTTGTCATAGCAAAATGTCTGACTGTTTCAAACAATTCAATGTCCCTGTACACTGGAGTTGTGGTAAATCAAACCTAATACAAAGGGTGGGCCGGAGGGTGTATACAGCACTATAATGTTGCTAAAAACACTAATGATTTAAAATTGTTTGTATTTTCTGCCTTGTAGGATTAATTGGATCCCTTTTTTCTTTTCTTCAATTCCTTTCTTCTCCTGTGATGGGAGCTGCATCTGATTGCTATGGCAGAAGACCATTGATACTGCTCACGACAGTAAGTTTGTTCCTTGAGAATGGTTCCCTGTCTGCCTGTCTAAAAATTAACTGTTACAAACATATGATATATTTTATTCAACAAAACAGCAATAAATATGCTGATTCAAGGCAGCACAACTTTTGTTGGTTATGTTTCAGTTGTGTAATATTATGAGTACATAGTACAGCAGTCCCTCTGGGATTTCAAGTTTTTTTTTATGCTTCTGCAATGGCAATGTAAGGACCCTGTTCATGTTGCAGAGCACTTGTCATGCCATTTTGAGTCAGTTAGAAGGCACAAAAGTACAGTTTAGAACAGTGTTTCTTTATTTAGAAAGTTGAATCCGCATTTTCCTCTGGAGTTAAACGTTTGTTTGTAGGCCGTATACCAAGGCTGTGTATTGATGTTGTGACAAGCTATGTTGAAATGAATAAATATCAGAACAAGAGGCTTTTGCGCAATAGTCAAAAGATAATATGCACCTTAATTGTAGCCTAGGAGAGTTTGCGAGGTGGAAAACGAGAGGAAAGCGTTTAAAATGTCCATTTAAATAGTAGGCTAATATAATGCACTGTTGAGCGTTTTAAATCCGAAATAAGGAATATGAGGAGGCTGCTATTAACTTTAAAGAGTACACCTACAACTGAAACTATCTACAGCCTATGACGCAAATTGAATAGCCATGTCCGGTATATGGATGTCTTCTTTAGTTGACTAGATTTGAATCGGTCAAGTTGAAGAGCTGGTGTCCGTTAATGTTCGTGCAAATAGGCTGATTCATGTCCCTTGCATTTTGCAACTGCAAGAGGCGCCCCACAGAAATGTTTCATTTTGCAAGTGAGATGTCCACGCTGTCCCCTCTGCGACACGTTCACCCTCCAGTTTCAGAGCTATTCTAAATGCTAAATTGCACAGAGGGACGTGACTGTGGTAAACAAACTATTATCCTAATAGAAAACTGATAGCTTTCCTGGCTAAGGTATAAGTTAGACAACATAAATTGTGCTGACGACCCAAATAAAATCTCCTGCGACCCACCCGTGGGTCGCGACCCAGTCTTTGGGAAACACTGGTTTAGAACATGCCCCCATAATGCAGCTTGTAAGCACTTGTAACCGCGCTAACTCGCGTCAGACAGCACTGATTTTTTTCACGTTTTTTCTGACCGACAGTATTCTGTGAACATGATAAACTGAGCTCTGTGTTAAAATTGGCCGGATTTCTAAACATTTCAAACGTTGAATAGTTGAATAACTTAAATTGCTGAAGACAGGTCAGCAGAAAAACAATACATGTCTTTGCTATTATGTTTGTTGGTAAGACATATGTGTTTGTGGATGTCTGCAGAAGGATGTCTGTAACCATCTGGCTGAATATTTTGTGAGGTACTGTTTGGAAGCTACAGTGATGAGTCAGATTTGCAGAAAGGTTTCAGTGGTTGACAAAACTGCAAATTGTCCAGAATTTGCGGGGATTGGTTGATATTGCGTTAATGGTTGTAATCACACCAGTACAAAATCCTGGATAGACTGACTACCATACCATTTGCTTCTCATGAATGTAAATACTGTACAGACTTACATAGATGACATTTATCTATGCATAATCCTACAAAATAGAAAGACATGTGTGCCTAATATGAGTCCTACATATGAGTCACGTTTATGTAATTTCTAAGAATCTTTTTACCTGTAATGTCAGCAAGTCATCCTATAATCACTTCCACATGATCTTCAGTTTGCACAATGTGTCGTCATCCGTCTCAATCATCGAGAAAAGTCCCCCACACATTAAAAAAACTGAATTTCATGATCTTCATTTTCCTTTTTCTCATTATTGTCCTACTTCAAATCATTTTACAGAAAGTAGAAATTAATGTGTTCTCTGCAGTTTATGATGTCTATTTTCTTTGTGTTAATTTATCTCATTGGACGGTATTTCCTACAAGCCACTGTTTTTTCCCCATGTGTTTTCCCTCCAATATACAGTTTTTTTCCCTTATGTAACCTACTGTGTACTGTATGGTATGTTTAATGATTAATCTACTATGTAAAAAGATTAATATTATATGCCTAATACATTTAAATATGTTTTATTATATTCTTAGGTGGGTGTGATGACCTCCTATCTCCTATGGGTGTTTTCTCACAGTTTCAGCATCTTCCTTCTGTCTCGTGTTGTCGGTGGGATTTGTAAAGGCAATGTCAGTCTCTGCACGGCCATGGTGGCTGATCAGCGTAATCCACAGGCTAGAAATCGAGGAATGGTTAGTAACTGGTAGAAACCGTGTCTTTTCTACCTTTTCATATGTTTGTTATGATTATGGTTATTGTATTTAGCTTTTGTCCAAAGCATCTTACAGAATATAAACCTTACAATAGTTAATATTAACAGTAAACAGTTTTTTTTTTAAAGTTGGTAAGCCAAAATTAAGCAATATACTAATAATAACAATAATGTTATGGTTAAATGGTGGTTCAAACTCAAAGTGTTTTACAGTTGAAGCAGGCAAACTAAAATGATGCAAGCTACAGAGACTTAGAGGGTCGAAGACTTAAAGGGATGGTTTGCTGTAAACACAACCTAGGGTCTATTTATAGAAGATAACAAGTTCAGACTTTTGTTTGGGAGCAAAATGACATAAATTACAGGAATTTTGAGCTAGACTGTTGCTTGTAGCAGTGGGCATGGAGCCACGTAAAAAAATGCTATTTTTAAAGCACTGTCAAAAATCAAAATAGCCTTACACGTCAGTTGTAATGTGGAGAGGGTCCCTATAGACAAAATTGAAGTATTCTAAACTTTGAAAGTGTACAAAGAGGTTATAACAAGGGCTGTTTGTGAAGCCTTAGCTTGTCTTCTGTCGCTTCAAATCAGTGGGTGTGTTCAACTTCTTGCAGCGCTGTTCAAATCTAGCTGGACGTTACAATGCAAACATCCATCACATATAGCCAGATCTGCACAGCACAGATCCAGCCAATCATGTTCGTGTGCTGTCTCTTCCAGCACCTTGGTACATTCAAAAAGTTTCTGTTTAAGCACCATTTGTAAAACTATTTAATTTCTTATTGTTGTTTTACTTTTATCAAATGTATTGTAAATCATTTGTACAAAACCATCTTTTAAACACCTTAACTGTAATATCATATTTTGTTTAACTAGGCTATGATAGGTGTTGCCTTCTCCCTTGGATTCACATTGGGACCAATACTGGGCGCCTATTTTGCACAAAGGACTAAAGAAGTTGAGGAGTTTTATCAGGGACCAGCTTTATTAGCCCTGGCTTTCTCTGTGGCGGATCTGTTTTTCATCTTTGCCATGTTACCAGAAACTTTACACAGAGACAATGAGGTAAGCTTGCCAATAGAGTACATGCAAACACTTGAGCCTTTAAAGTAACATAATGTTGGAATTCCTCTATTTGTCAATCCTCAATGTACTGGGTACCCATTTAAGTTCTAGAGGGGTACCCAGCACCTTTCATGAGTTTCCATTCAGGTGCTCTTTGCAGGGCAGAAACATTTTCTTACATTCATTCTGAGTTTGTTTGTTCATTCTCAATAGTTACTATGTATGATGTCAGTGGCGGAACAAGTCAGAGCTGGGCCGGGGGCGGGGCACATGACCGGGCCCTTTATTAAACTCATCATAACATAATTTTACAACATAGGCTATGTCCGCAACAGCGGGTCTTACAAGCGTCAGCCCCACGGAGAGCAACTATGTAATTTTGAAGTCCATCGAACGTACATGAAGTGTAACCAAGAGAACAACAACAAAAACATTAGGCTACATGACCCCTAATAATAAAACAACAATAATACGCAGCACTATTTGAAGGGCATACGACGAGCCTTGCGCTCCGCGAACTCGTCCACGATGCTCTGTGTATGTCCATTTTCTTTGCTCTCTCATTCTCTATGGTGGTTTTTAATGATCTTTAACTTGGAGAATGAGCGCTCAGAGGTTGCAACGGTGACGGGAAGAGTCAAAAATAAAATAAGGGCGGTGCAAATCTCACTGAATGCAGAAGTTACTGCTGGGTGGTTGCATTGGCGGAGCGAGGGGGTGGTTTCGGGTGCTCAAGCCCCGAATCTCTTTTCAAAAGCCCCATTACAAATACACAGGATTAGATGTTAAAATCCCTTGTGCCAAAATCCAAGGTAAAAACACATTCAGAAGCCCCTGCTCAAGTTTAACTTTAAAAAGCACACTACCCACAAATCCGCCAACAAATGGTCACAAGCACAATACAAATGGCCCATCCAACAGCAGTATATAGTATGCGGCATGTCATTGGGGTTATCAAGTGGGCACCCTCATTCACCGATGTTTCGTTAAGTTAGGCCCACGACACCTCATGAAGGCTAAACAGTGAAACCAGTGTCCTGGAGACACTCCCCTCCATGCTGCCACCATATTACCACATTGAAATATCCAGTACCCAAAATACTCTTAACCAGCCCAGGCATGGTCAAGGTTGGCTAGGTTGGTCCGTCCCGTTGATGTGGACTGAACCATCGCCATAAAAAACCCTGGCCAACCAACCATCAAGGCACAGCCCATCACAAACACAAAACAAATTAGCCAGTTAGCTTAGCCAGTTAGCTTAGGCCCCATCACAAAACACAAAACAAATTAGCCAGTTAGCTTATGCCCCATGCTGCCACCATATTACCACAACAAACATCCAAATACCCTTAACCAACCTACCACAAACCCACGTGCACCGATTTCAATAGGCCTTAATCGTGCACTCCAACCTCGCTTAGCTGCCTCCTCTGCTATTTCAGTTTATGTAGCTCTCTTTAGCTCATTGGCCACTTCCACTCTGTCTTCCCAAGGAACAGTGAGTTCAATGAAGTAAACTATCTTCTCTGAATCCGACCATAGAATTACGTCGGGTCGTAGTTTAGTACTCACTATATGTGGAGGTACCGCCATCTGCTGGCCAAGATCAACCTTAATTTCCCAGCCCGCCCCATTTTTCAACTGGCCGGTTTTACACCTGGCCTTCGCGGAAAAAGGTTTATCCCCCTGACGTACAAAGTTAATTTGCCTTACCCCTTTACTAGCTGCTAATGAATTGACTTCTCTCCTTTTATCCTCTATTGCCGCTGCCACACATTTCAATACCTGGTTATGACACCACGTATACCGCCCCTGGGTGAGACTTACCTTGCATCCTGATAGGATATGGTGGAGACTGCCCACACACGAGCAAAGTATGCATTTATCATCCTCACCAAACCATTGACTTAAATTCTTGGGAGATAGGAGCATATCATATGTAGCACCTAACATAAATCTGATCTTACCAGCTTCCATGCCCCATAGATCTTTCCATTTAATCCGTCTTTTTTCCACCCCTTCCCAGTTCACCCACTGCCCTTGTTTTGCCTGCAACACTGCCTTAGTACATCTTACAGCCTCCTCCTGTCTATGCATTATATATTTATATATATTTGCATTATACATAATATTTGTGTTTTCAATTTCCAACGATTCTAATTTCTAATTTAACTTCCCCTCGCTTTCTCTATAAATGTTACAAAATGTAGCCTACTATTACTGAGCAAATATCCCTTACTTTCAAAGCCCAATATTGACAGATAATCTGATTTCCCACACGATGAGCTTAGGCAATGACAGAGCCGAGATGCGGTTTACGTCATAAACCTGGCAGGAAAGTTCAGAGCGGTGCAGTCAGTTTAAACAGCAAGCCGTTAAGAAAAACTATTGTCAAGACATTAGGCAATTAGGCTACTGTACCCCGGAATACAAAAATAAACTTCAGAAAGACAGAAAGTTTGTTGTTCTGTATTCTGTAGCCATTCTGTAGTCTCAATGACCGAATCAGTAGATATACCTGTTGTCAGTTGAGTTCGTTCAATTAATTTATTGTAGGCTAGTAGCCTAGGCAAATATGAAACCGACATGTAACGTGGCTACCGGCGGGATTTTGAACTTGCATGTTTCATGCATTTTAGGGCAAAAAATACCATGGGATAGATGTGTTCTCCATTTGAGGAACGTAATCAATTGCGGACGTGCACAGACAGCGCATATAGACCTAGGTTAGGCTACTTTCACTTTCTAGAGCGCATTCATTAGGCTACGTAAAAGATACTTCATACCAAAACAGCGATCAAACATGATCAAATGTATCATGACGTGTTGTGACAAACAGTGCTGGCGCTCCGCACACGCACATCACGCACTGCGCGTAGGGCACCAAGTGCCTGGGGGGCACCAAAAAATCTGGGTCGTGAAAAATCACCACAATAGGCTACTAGTATTAATAACAAATAAAATATGTCTATGTTAATATGCAAAAGCAATACAAAAGTAATATAGGCTAAAAGGTGAATCTCCTGTGCAGCCCTCTCTCCAGTCTCCCTCTGGCGCCCCCCTCCCCCACCTCCCAGTGGGGCACTAAAGGGCGGAAAAAAGGAAAAAGAAGAGACAGCGGGATGATGCTCGCGCTTCACTTGCGGTTAAGACAATGTTTTAAATAAATAAAAAAAAAAGTTTTGTAGCCCTTGCGTGTATGCATGTGCTTATGCCAGGTAATACTACTACCGTCAATACACTTTGTAACGTAAGCTCCTACTAGCCATGTTCATGTTCAAGTGTTACATTGCAAATTATTTGATGCTGGCTAGCTAGTTATTTTACGTTGTGGATATGGATATGGGTTATTGAATGCAATTCAACACTTTCCTTTAACGTTAGCAATCGGTGCATAAGACTAGCAATCGTTCCTCAGGTTGCTAGCTAGCAATGCTATTTCTGATTATTCTTAATCTGGGTTTGCTATTTCTTTGAGCCATCAGAGATATAGTCAGGTAACTTTAGCCTATTAGCCTAGTTTGCTTTGCATTTCAGGACGCTTTTTTGGCGTTTGTTATCAATTATTAAACGATCTAATTGTGTAGTGAAAACGTAACGCTACAAGTGACACTTTCACAACGTAATGAAATGATGATTGGGAACAACTCTTGGTAAGGTGAACTTTGGAAAAACCCTGCAACTGAACATGATATGATTTTGCCAAATTAGACAGCTTTAGATAAATTTACTAGTTGTTGTTCTATGCGGTCATTTACAAGAGGTTCATACTAGGCCAAGGGCGACATCTGTTGGTGAAACTGCAATTAGTGAAACGGCACCACCAAGCATTTGTGCTTAGGGCACCCAAATGGCTAGCGCCGGCCCTGGTCAAAAAGACTTACTCCAATTAGAAAATCGAAACCAAAATCGTGTAAGTGTTCTCTCATTGACGCCTGTAGGAGACGATCCAATTTTGTAAATTTGCACGTCGTAAAGTTCAATATGAGAGTTAAAATAAAGCCAGTCATACAGCAGAACATTTTATTCAATATTTTACACCTACTAAATCATCAAAGTAAATTTCAAAACTTTTCAGCAACTGTGAGTCATAACTCGTCCTGACTGGGGCAACCTATAAGCCTAATACGTCCCACTCTGATGAAAATGATTGAAAAGAAACCGTTTGCATGATCTTAGCTCCTCCGGCCTTGTGCCGTGGGAGAGGCCCGTCCCACCTTACCCGGAGGTGGGGGAGGGGCGCCCTCGCACCGGGCCCCTGCGGGTCCCGGGCGGGGGGCGTGCCGCACCCCCTCAAGCTCCGCCCCTGTATGATGTAGCCCTATAGATATTCTAGTAAATGTGTAGGACTAATTCATTTTTAGCCCTTAACGTATAGCAGGACATAATTAACACTGGACCGAACAACAATGCTTTTCTACAGTTGTGAGTATGTCGTTATTTTAACAAAAGCTGTGTCGTACCATGGTGGTTTAGCAACGACTAAGCTACCCTTTCTAAAAAAGAAGCTTAGAGTGGTAGAGAAAACCAAGTATTTCAAGTTGTTCCAAACATTCATAAGGGATGTTCAGACTACAGTAGGCCTTCTAACAGTGTTGTAGTTCATCAACTGGATGTGTTTTCCCTGCGTTCATTAGGGAAACATTAGGCTGCACTCAGGCTATGACCGTATTGGCAAGCATTTATAATCGTGCCAATGGATGAGAGCTGGGTGGAGTATATGATGAATAGGTGAATGTGTGACCTGAAAGAAAAAACTGTCAGATTAAATGCACTTGAAGTAAATAGTGGCGAATGAAACACACATAGGACCCTATTTTGCACCCTGGCGAATGGCGTAAAACTCGTTTTCCACCCGGCGCAAAGTTTTTCAACTCAAATTATTTTCTTATTTTGCACGTCTATTTTTTAAATAATGTGCCCAGGGGTGTGGTAACTAACAACCTAGGAAGTGGCCTAGCGCATTGTCTAAAATCGCTATTGTACACTACCTAAAATGCATTTCGCCACTGACCAAGAGAAAACTGGTCAGAAATCTATGGCGAGTTGTTTATATGTTATTTGGTTTTAATTGTTTTATTCGACCCTTTTCGTTATAAAATATGATACAGCTTTGCACCATACATAAAAAAACAAAAAAAAACAAAGTCAGGATAACACAATAAAGTCCTGGGGCTTATTTCCATTTTAAGAGCGTATTGTCAACGGTCATATTGGCGGGTGCACAACACACCATCCTTCTATCATCCATGAACGCGAACCAGCGTACGTCAATGCAAAACATTACAAATTACACGATTACAATGGGAGATATAATAAGAATAAAGATATAATGAAATACATTACAAATTACACGATGAGTAGTTATTCACCATCATTTGCAAATTGGTAATGAAGGTCAAAAGTGATTAGAGGAGAGGTGAGACACACATATGGAGCACAGCAGAAGATGCACTGTCACAAGATAAAAGCAACTACTCCTGTTTTCGATGGTAATCCATTGTCAGTCAATAGTGAAAGTAACTTACTGTGTATAACTGTTTTGTCTTTGTTTTGACTGACACCACAGTGAAGTTAGTTTCACTTTGCCAATGAGTTCAAATAATAGACGAGTGCAAATGCGTGAAAGCTATACTATGCTAGGTTTTAGTAATGGTTAGCATGGTTTAGTGGAATGACTGTTCCATACGGTCTCACAAGCAGACTCCATGCGCTTTAGACTGTCCTAATAGGGCCCTTGAAGTAAATGGTGTTGGAATTGTATGAGGTTGAAATAAAAGGTTCCTTCACAATGAAAATGCCATGGAATGCAAATGTAGCATGTTCAATTAATAAATCCATTAGATTTAGATTAAATTGTACTTTACATTAATTTAAATGTAACTTCACTGTATTTCATTGTCACTGAGGACTACAGTGACAGAGGTTTTGACATTGCTACAGATCATGAGGGTGAAGCAGCACAAACTGACAATTGCAAATTCAAAGTCTATAATTCAAATACAATTATTTAATGAGCTCCAGGTTCCTCAGTGAGGTGATCATTCCACAACCTGAATTTTTATCACACTTTTCAGTTTCCGAAGTATCTACCAATCTAGATTCAAACTATTTCATTTTTGTAAAGATTATTGTGAGGTTTGTGAATTAATGCTTTCTACTTTGACATAGGTTAATGACATTAACTCAGTGGTTCAGGGGCCTGGAGACCTTCTTAACCCAGTGGCACTTTTCAACTTCACAGCCATTACAAGGACAGATGTTTCATCCTCAGTCCAGAGTAAGACAAATTATATTGTATATTGGATATTGCAGTCTAAAA
This sequence comes from Alosa sapidissima, assembly GCF_018492685.1. Classification (NCBI taxonomy): domain Eukaryota; kingdom Metazoa; phylum Chordata; class Actinopteri; order Clupeiformes; family Clupeidae; genus Alosa; species Alosa sapidissima. The sequence goes on from NC_055964.1 coordinate 2,182,740, forward strand.
ATGATCAACATATTATCAGATATTGTAATAGTTAGGGGCTATGTAGAGATGTGCTATGTAGAGATGTGTGAGAAAAGGTCTTAAGAGTATCAATTCTTCAGTCAGACCTTTGAAAGGAGGTAATTGGAGGATTACTGTTATTGCCTGATACATACAGTATATAGATTTACACTTTTCTTGTGTTTGGTATTCAACAGAAATGAAGAACCTTAAAGTTTTGGGCATGGTGTACTTCACATACCTATTTCTGTTCTCTGGACTGGAATTCACGCTGAGTTTTTTAACGCACCAGCGTTTTGGATTCTCCAGGTAAGAACTCAAATTTATAGATAAATTGATACTTATTTATTCATAATAGTTTGTTCTTTAAAATTACTTGATAGCAACCCTGTACTTTACCCTGTACAATATGGACATAATTTGGCCTGCCTAATCAAAAAGTAAGTCATTTTGTAGTTGATAATTCAATGTGCAATTTTCATGCAATTTGAAAATACATTTTCCAGTGAGGTTTATACCAAATATCAGAAACTCAGATGATCTCTGAGAAGGATCTAATCACATCCTCTTGTTGAACAATAACATTGATTCTGACAGTGATTTAGCGATTAGCAAATAGGTATCTACTAGAGGGTGTAAAGATTAACCGATACATATCGGTATCCGTTTTTAACGTGTAAGATACGGCTACATCGATATGTGAAGCCCCGTATCGGAATAAAACTGAAATGAACTGGTCGTTATAATGATTTACTTGTTACGAATAGGTTCACAATCTTTTCTGCTCACTCAGACTCTCATTTACGTTGCAAGCAGCGCATTCATCCCACTTCCTGTTTTGAAACTACACGTGGCACGGATTTGTGGGTAATGCAGTTCGTTTTGGGCTACATTCATTGCCCAAAGTTGTCAAAGGACTTCATTACCCATACATCTACTGCAACTTAAGCACGTGACCACTCGCACTCGGTCGTTTGTTTGACAGTTTTTACTCTTGTTTTTCAAAGTCAAAGTCTGCTTTATTGTCAATTTCTTCACATGTCAAGACATACAAAGAGATCGAAATTACGTTTCCCACTATCCCACGGTGGAGACAAGACATATTTTAACCAATTAGGTCCACAGACAAACATAATATTCAAGTAAACAATATAAAAAGTAAATAAGAAGGCACATACAATGAAGAAATTAGAGCAGCAAAATTTGGTTGAAATTGTGCAATTGTGCATACAGTAGACAGTCAATATAATAGGGCAAAAGTCAGGCCAATAAATGGCTGAGGTAGTTCTGTTTGACCTAAGTATGCAAGTGGCATAGTGGTGCAAGTTATGTAAGAGCAGCAGAAGTGTGTTCAGAAGCGTTTTCAGGACAACAACAACAAGTTGCAAAGTGTACAAGTGGAGTAGTGCAAGGCAGCCATTGTGGGTCCAAAAGTCCAGGATGTTATGTGGCTGAGGGGGGAGAGAGTTCAGCATCCTAACAGCCTGGTGTATGAAGCTGTTGGTGAGTCTGGTGGTGCGGGAGCGCAGGCTTCTGTACCTCTTCCCAGAGGGCAGTGGATCAAACAAATTGTGAGCGGGGTGACTTGAATCACTCACAATTGTGGTCGCCTTGCGAGTAAATGTAAATGTCCTTCAGGGAGGGGAGGGAGGCACCAATAATCCTTCCAGCTGTGTTCACTATGCGCTGCAGGGATGCAGAATGCTTTCCATTCTTCAACTGCATCGAACTGCATTGAATCGCATCGCATCGAATCGTACTGAATCGTTTTTTATGAACATGTATCTTTTCTTGTATCGAATTGTGCCCATGTATCTAGATGTGAATCGTATCGTCTTCAACGAGAGATTCACACCCCCAGTATCTACAGTATATACTGTTAATGTGCATTTTAAATTCCGTTTTTATCTGTAAATTATTGTTTTGGACAAAAGCATATGAAAATAGACAAGTTTGATCACAACCATCACTACTGATTTGGGTATCCAACTTAATCGGTGGTCCAAATAGATATCACCGTTTTAAGTATAGCCTATACACCTACAGTTAGGGCTGGGCGATATATCTGTATTACGACTACGACCGATATATTTTTGAAAACGATATGTAGTTGAGACAATATCGTAATACCGGTATTATGTCAAATAATGGGCCATTTTATCAAAGCCACTTGCTCTTCTGTGTTCAGACCATTCAGATAGCCGCAGCTCTGCTCAACTGCGCCCCTTGCGTGTGCCCGTTCTCCCTCGCAGCACTACAAACTTTCAAACATGATGACACTGAGTCAGATTTTGTTTACCTTGATCAGAGGTTGGTGCTGATGCCTATTCCGTCAGCACATCAACGGCTAGACCGAGAATTCTAGTTGTGAAATCAAAATTCCACTGGAGCTCCAAGCGGTTTTGTACACGCAGATTTAAAGGGAAACTTGGCAGGATTTCCCCCTCTGCTGGAGAAATTGTGCATTATGCTATTTCAAACTGGGAAAAGGTAACGATAAAGCACATGGATTTGTTTACAAGCTAGCGAACGGTTAGAATAAGTTTGGCAGAACTATGTGGATGTTACGAGGTAAGAAACACGATTTAAAACGAGTTTCTTGTTTCTCACTTCTCTTTCCGGGACGGTAAGTCTTAATGTTGCAAGGTTGGTTTTCCGCCTGGGGACGCTAGGCGCAGGGGGAAAGTCACCATTTTCACCGGAACAGGTCATTTAACCATCCGAATGATTTCTAAACGGGTGTATTACGTTGAAATAGTTGCCAAGTGTCCCTTTAAGTTACAACACTGTTTAGCAGCTACAGCTCTTCGACTCCAGGTAAAATGTAATTTTGGTACATAGCCTAGCTAATTTAAATACACTGATGAATGCTTGCGTTTAGCGATATACTTACAACCGGACCCGCGTCACACAGAGCAGGTTGTTTGCGCCATGCCCCTTTTGAGGGGAAAACATTCCCTCAGAACAAGCCAGAGTGAACCGGTAGACATGTACCAACCACACAGCTAAGAAACCCTCCCTGAGTTTCTTTTGCCTACCATGTCCTCAAAAAAAATCCTGACAGAAGAAAATTATGGCTACAAGCCATAAGAAGAGAAGACCGTATGACACTTCTGGTCACTCAGTGGGGTTGTTGTTGCACCACTTCGTACTCGGGAGACTGTAGGGACATGTTTTTATATTAATTGAATTAAGCTTTTGTAGGTATCTTTCACGGTCAACGACCGGCAAAGTGGTTATGTATTGAGTGGTCATATTGATTTGTGGTATTTTTTGTTATTATTTACTCCTGCGATTTCTGTACGAATTACGTTTATTGACCCTAATTTGCGTTGGAGTTAATGAGAGGGGTTGTTTGTTTTCCCCCCGAAAGGGGCGGGAACGTTTGTCACGAGTCAAGTTCCCGGATGTGCCGGTCTAACGTATACAGTAGCAGATCTAAAGTCCTCAGGGAGACAACCTACACGCTGATTTTATTAAGAGGATATGCACGCGACTCGCGAGCAGTTAGGGCATCATTTTTTATGATTCCTGAAACCCCATTCAATCGTGCATAGGGATTTTTCTTACGAACCGGAACATGCAAAAATGAACGCATACAAAACGACGGTAGCGTCTATCACACTCTTGATGAGTGACTCAGTTACGTTGTTTAAGTAGCCTAATTGTTTAAAACTATTTTTTGTTGTTGATGGCAACATGTCTAGGCCATCATAGGCTACATTTGCTTGTCATCTAGGCCCTATCAAACCCTTACGGGTAAAAAACTGCATTGTGTGACAAAACTGCAGGCTTTTTCAATATTGTTGTGCCCAAAATAGCCGATTGCATTGTGCAGTACAATGTAGGCCTGCGTTGTCAGTCAGGGTCAACTTTTGGTCTTTTGTTATTTGTACAGCTTTATCAGAGCAACTGGAGCCTATGCCTATTGTAGGCCTATGTTATTGTTTACACTTTTTTGCACATCTATGTTAGAGCAGTCTGAAATTAATATAATTAAAACTGACTGTGTTGTCATAATTGTTGTGTTGAGTGAATATATGAAGCACTTCGCTCTTTCTGTTTGAAATATCAATATCGTATCGTATTGATATCGTATATCGCCAATCAGCCCCAAAATATCGGGATATCAGTTTTGGTCCATATCACCCAGCCCTACCTACAGTGTACTTTTATACATTTACTCTTTCATGGCAAAGTGAAAGCAGATTTCTACAAAGTAATGTTAGGAATCAGGAACAGAGTATCAGGAACAGAGTTTATTTACAATGATGCGCATCAAGCGAGAGACAGCATGACTTCACCTAAAGATCCATCAGCTGCTCTCACTAGACAAATAGTTTGGGTTTAAGTATCCTTCCAGGCTGACGGGAGATGGCGTTGGTCATCCCATCTCACGTGAACTACACTGAATCAGACTCTGATTAGTGACAACCTGGCAATCCGAAGCAGATGGCTACTGACGCAGCCATGCAGAACAGTGAAACGCTGCAAAGTCATAATATTCCCGCTTATCTAAATACATAGTCACACAGATATACACAGGGACAGTACAGATATCATACAGTCATTACATAGAATCATACTTTTAGTATCAAAGTGACCCACTGATGAGAAATGCAGAACATATTGGACATCATGCAGAACATTAAACCACATATTGGAATATTGGACATGTTCTATTCCACTTTCTCTCAACAGCAACTATTGTCCAAGTTCTTCACCAGTCAAAGCATTTTTGGCGAGTGGAGAAGCTCATATTAAATATCGACTGAAGTTCATCCAAAGGAAATCCTTGACGAAAATCTGATTCAGTCTGCTAGAAAAATATTTATTTTCCAGCAAGATAATGACCTGAAGCAGACAGTGAAAATTATACAGAAATGGTTTAGAACAATGTAGAACAATGTAGATTTTCTTATGTGCCTAAAGGACCGTTCACACCAGGAACAATAACAATAACTATAACCATAACGATAAAAGCTTTCACACTGACCAATGATAAGCAAAGTCTCTCCTTGTGTTAATGAATGTGAAGGCTAAATGTGATTGGCTGTTAGCTTTTTTATCATTCTCAAAATCACTCTGAAAGCGATCCCCAATGATGTTGTTCTTCATGTCATTATTGTAGATAGATAGATAGATAGATACTTTATTGATCCCCAGGGGAAATTCAAGGTCTCAGCAGCATACGTACAAGACAAACACATTCTTTAACAGCAGAAGAGTAATTCAAGTATATAATATAAAAACACAACTAAGCAGTAAGGACAGTAAGGTGCTCTAAGGTGCTCTGTGTGAATGAGTGTCATGGTGGTAGTGCAATGGTGATAGTGGTCATGGTGCAAATGAGTAAGTCAACAGTGCAACAATGCAGAAATAAAGTAAAGTAAAGTCTATATCTATATATTTAACTATTTAAGAAAATGTATAAGTGTGGCCACTATTGTTATAGTTTGTGTGAATTGTCATTCATATTAACAAGAATAATATGTTTTTCTTTGCTTCTGTCCAAAATGACACACATAACAATACAAAGTGATATTTAACAGTAAACAATTTAAAAGTTGGTAAGACTACATTAAGGAGAATAGCAATAATGAACAACAATGTTAATTCAATCAATAGCCTAATAATAATAATAATAAAATAAATACCGTAATATACAATCCAATTATTGTTATGATTTTTATAGTTATCATTCTTGGTGTGAACCTTAAGACTGTAATCCAATAGAGAATTTTTGGCTGGACTTGAAAAGGGCTGTCAGCGCCCCATACTTGTGTAACCTGACAAAACTTGAGCAGTTTGCAAAGAAAAATGTAGTACAATTTCAGTACCCAGATGTGCAAGCAAGATGTACCCAGTACCCAGATGTGCAATCCACACAGACTCCATTTTTTAATTGCAGCCAAAGGTGCATCTACTGAATGTTGACTTGCAGGGGGTGAATATTTATGCCTATTTTGCAGTATGTCTTTTAAATAATTAACATTACTTTGTAGAAATCTGCTTTCACTTTGACATTAAAGAGAGTTTTCTTTGTAAATTATTGAAAAAAGGCCAAATTGAATTGACCAAGATTCCATTTTTAAAAGCAATAAAAGGGGAAATATCCAAGGGGGGTGTATATGTTTAGAAGCACTGTATATACGCTTAATTAGTCATTTTTACCATCTGTGCGTCAGAATCAACGTTACCCTCTGACGTTCGGCATAAACCGCGTTGCCAATTCTGGATATGCAAAGTGGAAATGCAGTCCTTCAGTTCATGTAAACCATGGCAATATGCAATTCATTAAATTTCCATCATAATTTGTAACCCCATATCTGAAATTACCTATTGATAAGAGAAGGCTGTGTTTTTTCTAGCATGGAACAAGGCAAGATGTTCTTCTTCATTGGTATTTCCATGGCACTCATTCAGGGGGGATGGGCCCGAAGGATCAAACCAGGGCATCAGATCAGGACAGTTCGTTTGGTACACTGCTATATGGGAATTATACCCACTCTTTGCTCTTTCTTAAACGACAGTGTATAGCATATATCAAATATCAATACATTATTTCATAGCTATACTGTAAATGTTGTAATATGACAGTAATTTGCATGATGAATATGACATAACATTTCAATACATCCGTAGGCTCTCATATCACTTATACCAGCTTTTCTGATCATTGGGATTGCTTGGAATATGCTGTTGCTGTACACAGGACTGATGTTTTACTCATTTGGTAAGTAGCCTACGGTTTAGTAGGGATCGACCAATTATCGGCCTGGCCGATTATTAGGGCCGATATTTAGCATTTTTATAATAATTAGTATCGGTCATTTTTTCCACTGATAAGCCGATATTGAAATGGATAAAGAATGAAACGCGCTACTTTGTCTGTAAAGAGTCTCTCACTCCCTGCATTTGCTACTCTGTGGTCAAGAGCATTGTCCCGCCCACTACATCGTCTGATTTGTTAGTTAGCACGAATGCAGCCAATCAGGATCGAAGACTGAACACAGACAAAGTTTAGGATTCTCACTGAGGTAGACTGTAGGACTGGGCTTCAGCTGTACGGAGCTATTTTTCGAAGGTAAGGAAGGTAGCCTACATTGCTGAAGTTGCAATGAATCACAATCATCTACACTGAAGTTACAAAAACACCACTTTGTAAGCTATTGTCTCTTTGATCCGGATCAATAAGTAAAGCACCCACTTCCTTCATTTAGCGAATTCCCGATTGATGCACGTTACTGATGCTGTTTACTAGTTAGCCTACAAACTCAGGTGCTGCGTGTCGGGAGTTCTCTGCCTCCGCCTCGTTCGTTAATTGTGAATAACGGGACACCACGGCGGACATAGTACAGACAAGTCCTAAATTATGCGATAGCGAACGTCAAAAAGTCTAATTGCTCCTTTTTGAAACGGACTGTCAGAAAAGACAACATGCACCCAGGGCCAGCCGTAATTTAATCCGACCTGAACTAAATCGCGTCCTGAGCGATTTAGTGTAGCTTGTAGCCTACACATGGACACAAATTGCATACTTAAATAGCCTAAAGGCCCATTCACACCAAGAACGATAACTATAACGATAAAAGCGTTCACACTGAACAACGATAAACAAAGTCTCTCATTGTGTTAAAGGAGAATTCCGGTGTGATATTGACCTAAAGTGTATTGAAACATGATACCGAGTGTGAACGTATGTCTCATAGCCCATCTCGACTTGTCCCCTGCACTCCAAAATCTGGCGCTAGTTAGCCGATGCTACCAACAACTTTTTCAGTAGTGGTGCTTCGGCATCGGGCTAGCCATGCAAATAAATCACTGTTTTACACCCATTTACGAGGCTCAATGTATCTCCACACTTCATTGGTAGACTTCCTAGGGCCCTGACATTTAAAACGAGACATTGAGAACTTTGAAAAAGCACTGGTAGTTTACTTACAAGACGATTTATACAGACAGTATCTTCACGAAGTTTAACGTTTGCAGCCATCTTGAATTTAGTCACGATAAGTCGAGCAACGAGTAAGAATGAACAGGTATGATAAGGGATCAGATTCCAAAAATAATTCAGTGGAAATGCATGGATTCCAGTTTCTTCCAGTAGCAGCAACTGGAATCCATGCATTTCCACTGAATTATTTTTGGAATCTGATCCCTTATCATAGCTGTTCATTCTTACTCGTTGCTCGACTTATCGTGACTAAATTCAAGATGGCTGCAAACGCTAAACTTCGTGAAGATACTGTCTGTATAAATCGTCTTGTAAGTAAACTACCAGTGCTTTTTCAAAGTTCTCAATGTCTCGTTTTAAATGTCAGGGCCCTAGGAAGTCTACCAATGAAGTGTGGAGATACATTGAGCCTCGTAAATGGGTGTAAAACAGTGATTTATTTGCATGGCTAGCCCGATGCCGAAGCACCACTATTGAAGAAGATGTTGGTAGCATCGGCTAACTAGCGCCAGATTTTGGAGTGCAGGGGACAAGCCGAGATGGGCTATGAGACATACGTTCACACTCGGTATCATGTTTCGATACACTTTAGGTCAATATCACACCGGAATTCTCCTTTAATAAATGTGAGGGCTAAAATTCGATGGGTTCTGATTAGCTATTAGCATTTTATCGTTGTGAAAATCGCTCTGAAAGTGATCCCCAACGATATCGTTCTTCATGTCGTTATCGTTATAGTTTGTGTGTGAACGTAGTCATTCATATTAACGAGAACAATATTTATTTATAGTTATCGTTATCGTTTTTGGTGTGAATGGGCCTTAACACTTGCCATCACGCATGCACCTCTTCCTCTCCCTCTCTCGTGCACACACGATGGCAAAGCATCCTCTTTGTGACAGGTCCCTTAACAAGCACATAGCCCATTGTGTAGGCCTAGTCTATGAAAATAATTGCTATCACTTAGCTCTTGGATTAACATGACAGGATTTACACTTGCAAGTGATGCAAGTTGATAGACAATTGTGTATCAAAAGAAGAAAGAAAAGTTTGCATAATTAAATGCAAATTAATTAATTGAATTATTTTTTTGCAGCATATCGCCTTTACTACCTACCCCCCCTTTTTGACAACTGACATATCGGTTTTACATATCGGTTATCGGCCTCCTGTTTTGGTAATAATTGATATCGGTATCGGCCCTGAAAAAACCATATCGGTCGATCCCTACGGTTTAGTATGTGAATTGTATAATTATTTTCATGGACATTCCTGACACATTCTTCTCTAAAACAGCTGCTGCGGTTGCTGTTCCTTGTCTGTCCACACAAGTTTCCGAGCATGGTAAGCATAACTTAGGTATTTGATTTTCAGCAGTTTGTGACAAATGGTCATTTATAGTTAGTGTTCCTGAATATTGTTGTTTGGGCACATTCCCATTGATATTGACCATTACTCCATTACCATCATAACACATGAACCTGGTTATGTGGTTAACAAACTGTATTGCTCAAAAAGTTGCCCCATGTACAGTATCATGTACTTGAATTTCCCCTGGGGATCAATAAAGTATCTATCTATCTATCTATCTATCTATCTATCTATTACCACTTTCAGATTTCAGTGTTCATGCATTCTTTTTGTCTGGGTCAAAAGTCTGTTTTTGTTTCCCCTTGCTCTGACGCATAACTATTGATGTAAATGTCACAGTAAGTTTTATTTTGCTAGGTTCATCCAGACAAAAGGGTATGGTAATGGGCATCCTTCGCAGTCTGGGGGCACTTGCACGGGCATGCGGACCTATTGTTGCTTCATCTGGTATGTTCATACAGTTCAGCAACTTTAACTGTTTATTTAAATGCTGTTCAGTTTTCTGGAATAATTTACTGTAGGCCTACACACAAAGATAATTATGAAGGCAAAATTTGGTGGAGTAAGTATTCACATTCAGAATAGCAAATCGTTTTGTACTGTATAAGCCATCTACGTGATTTTACTTTACAAATGAAAATCAATGAATCAGAAATAGTTGTGTTTATGGAGAGTAACGATGATGGATGACAAGACAGCTGCTCTTAAAAAATAAGATCTTTAGGACATAGGTGGCTGCATATACTCTCTCGATATTTTCTTTTTTATTCAGGGATAAATTGACTGAGCATCAAGCTCACAGAAACTTAAAATATATATCGTAAACGTGCTAATTACCAACCATTTCGTTCGAAAATTCTTAAAACAATTATGTTTTTTAATACTTCAAAATAACATTTGCTAAATGATCCTTACATTTTTCAGTAGCCATATGTGTGTAGATTTGAACAAAATCTAGTTTGGTTCTTACCGGGGCTTTTACTGCCTGAAATATCCGATTTTGTTTACCACGTTCGGAGGTTAGTGCTGGGCTGGTGGGTGCTTATTCCCAACCTTTCTCAGGGACATGTACGGTTAGCCCGAGAATTCTCGTCGGCAAATCAAAATTCCACTGGAGCTCCAAGTGGATTTGTACAGCCTTACAACACTTTTTACAGCTCTTCGAGTCACGGTAAAATGTAATTTTGGTACATAATTACCAAATTTAGCTAATTTAGATAAACTTATGGTATGGGTGCTTGCGTTTCTTTAAGAGGTTGGACATACAGTACGTGACTGTTGGTAATATGTGACGTTCCTATACAAGTCTTGATATTTTCTGAGATTTTGCTGATAATGGCGATGAAACAATATTTTGCATCCTTAAATAGATCTTAATTATTCCTCAAATGAAAGAATTCAAGTAAATCAAGTAGGAAAACGGTTCACCACCAGACCAGTGTAATTATTAATCAGGGTCAGAGTGGTCCTTCTGAATCTTTTCGTGCAGCTGTATGCACACATGACCACAAGTTATAAGTGAACCTAGAGAGGATAAGTTAACGTGGCCTAGTCCTCTTAACGGAACCATATGTACGATTGTGGCCAAAACTGGTACTGCAATCACTTTCAAATTACTGTACAGCGGTGTATCCCCTCCTCCTCCCCCCTGACTTGAGGTTGCCAACCCAGATGCCGAAACACTACTGACTTCGTGATTAGTAGATAGGTGGAGGGTGGCGCATCAGGCCAAAACACAACATGACATGACAAAACACAACATCAACATCAGTTGAGGGCTGCAACTTCACTTTTTAAATGACAATATCCTGGCCGGACTACTGTTGTCAGTGATATAAGTATTTGAAATGAACATGATTTCTTAATGTCTAGTGACATATCAGGGCCATTTTATGATTAATTGAAATACATGTCTTACATACGGTTCCTTTAAGCCTATTTCTTGTATTCAGCTATACCACCAAGCCCCCCGAAACATCCATGTGCCCTCATGTTTTATTACCACTACATCCCTACTATGTGATGCTTATGGCCATAATGTAAGAAACTTGATACTCAATAATGACAACTTGGCACACCTTAAAACTACAATGAAGATATACCTGTACTCTTTGGTACAGGTGGAGATGTAGACTGGCTCTCCAGTTGTTGCAGTTCACTCCTCTCTGCTTCAAAGTCATTTCTGAACTTATTTAGCTGGATGTGCATACTCCTCCTGAGGAGCTGAGGCAAGGTCAGACCCTTCTTTAAGATATCTGTCAGATGCTTAGGCCCTGGATTTTGTCTCTCTTTCCCTTGATCTCCTCCAGGTCTTCTCTGGGTGGCCTCCAATACGTCGAAACCTGTTTTCCTCCTCTTTGGAAGCGTCTCTGTTCCACTGCTGCCACCAAATGTAAACAACAAAGATGTATCACCCTATTGTCACGCCCGGCTTTGCCGTGCTGGGTGTGCTCACTACCCCATTTGAGATAATATGTTTGGCGGTCTCTCTCCCCCCAGTCTGAAGGGGGAGCTGTCTGTTCAGGCCATCAACTCTAGACAGCAGTTGATTGGCGGGACTGTTCAAAAACCATCTCTGCCACTGCCATGCACAGCTCTGTTTGACTGGGCTTACCTCTGGCCTCCATGCTGGCGGCAGCCTCATCCTTTTTGCATTACACATAGTCTACACTTTACTGATCTGCACTACACTTTTGATTAGCTTTCTCTTGCTTCTCATTTACTGACTTGATACACTTGTTTATGTTAATTATGTTTTCATGGTATAAGTTAATGCTTTAATTTAATTGATTAAATTGATTGATAATTGATTATTAACTGGGGTGATATTAAATTATGAATATTAAAACTGACATTTTTTTATGGTCTTGGTCTCGACTCGGTCTCGACTCCTAAAGGACTCGGTCTCGACTCAGACTTGTTTCCTCAAAGACTCGTTCTTGACTCGGACTCGACTGTATTTGAAAACCAACAGACTCGGTCTCGACCCTTCAAAGACTCGGTCTCGGTATAGGCGGTCTCGTCCCCATCACTACCCTATGTCATTGCTACTGTGAGCCAGGTGGCCATGACATATGGGGGCTCGTCCGACCATTTTGAACCTGAATTGTGAGTTGGCTACTATAATTCGGACTTTCGGAGGTCTTTTGTGTAGGCCTAGTTGCGCGAGTAGTGCTACATCATTGATTCACGTTTTTGTGAATGGAATGCACCGGTGATCAGCGGGTGGTGGGCCTAGTAGCCTAAACAGCTGGCACGCGCTGTGTTTGTTGGGGAGTTCCACATCGACTGTGCAGTTAATGTGCTGAATGTTACTTTAGGACGGTGATCGCTAAAGTTAGTTTTGGTTCTGGCAAAGAGTATTTGCGCAGATTAGAGCAATTTAGCCAACCATTTTGTTTTCTTATTTTAAGTGGCAAAGTGTGTTTGTACTTACGTTAAGGGATAGCACTTTACGGAGCCTGTTTTATCCCCAATTAGTGCGCTTCGGCGTTGTGGGTTTAGGCTGCTGGTCACTGAAGTCCGAACGAGGGCACCGCCGTGGAGCACTGGCTGGATTGACTTTTGTCGGGACAGTACGATTCCATCGGTATGGGTGAGTAAATTAGCCTTGTTCTTGGGCTTAGTGTGAAGATAGGGGGTAAATGTTTAGGGGGAAGCTCCGTTGCTGTCTTGTTGACGTGAACTGCATTCCGCTTTGCCCGATTGTAATTTGTGTGGTTGGAATTGTTTAGTAGGCTAACCCAAAAGACGTGGAGGTATAGGCCTAGTTTTTGTTTGTTTGGCCAGTTGTATTAATATTGGGGGTTTATTTGTAGACCCGGTTTGGATTGTTGATTGGTGACTTGTAATTCCAATTGCAATAATGAGTACACTTGATGCGTTTTTGTCTGCTCCTTCAGTGGCCTTGCTTGCGGCGTTAAATGTCAAACAATTGCAGAGTGTGGCCAAGCACTATGCAATTGAATTGACATTGCCGAAGGGAGCTAAGAAGCATCAGCTGCTTGATTTCATTCGTGCGTACTTGGTTGACAAGAACGTGTTGCCTGACGAGAAATTGCCAGAGCGCAGTAGTCAGGGAGCGTCGGGTTCAGATAGTGAGCACACTCCAGATAGTGAGCCCACTCAGAGTTTGAATGTAGACACACAGCCAAAATCCAGTGTATTAACGTTTGAACAACAAGTCGAATTGTTAAAACTGTAACATGATTTGCAAGTAAAACAAAAGACTTTGTAATTAGAACAAGAATTGGCAAGGACGAATTGGTTCAAAAAAGGATAATGGATTGGACCGTAAAAAATTAGAGGCTTCACAGAAAGACAAAGATCGTTAATTGGAATGGGAGAGGCTTAAAAATTTAGAGCAGGATCGTGAAATTGAACGCACTAGGCTGCAATTAGTAGCTGAAGGCAAACTTGGTAGATCGCAACAGTCTGGCCTGGCCGGTATGATCAAGTTCCTGCCTAAGTTTAATGAGCATGATCCAGATGTGTTTTTTTTTCGTTATTTGAGAATATTGCTACTGAGCAAAATTGGAGTGATGAGGATAAAATTGTTTTATTACAAACTGCGTTAATTGGCTGTGCTCAGAAGGCATTTGTTGCTTTATCGTCCTCTGAAAAGAAGATATATCGATGTGTCAAGGCAGCAGTGTTAAAGTGTTATGAGTTAATTCCCAAAGCTTATAGACAGCGTTTTCGATCTTGGAAGAAGTCAGATAAGCAAACATTTGCTGAATGGGCTAGGGACTTGACCAGCTTCTTTCATCATTGGCTTACAGCTGAAGAGGTCGATTCTTTTGATGAACTGTGTGATCTTATGATATTAGAACAACTTAAGAACACTTTGCCTGATCGCATAGCCACCTACATTAGCGAACATCACGTCAGAACAGCAGCAGATGCCGCTGTTCTGGCTGATGATTATTCTCTCATACACAAAACTCCAGCTTGTGATTTTAGTCCGCGTTCTAACAACCACAAAGAACATCGCTATAGTGTTACGGACACAAATGGGAATTCCAATTCAGTCGCACATGGTAAACTATCAGACTTCGATCCTAAAAAAGACTAACTATTGTTTTGGAAAAGACCATTGGAAAAGAAATTGCCCGGTATTATTGGAGCGCCGGTCTAGAGAAAGTTTAGCCAGTGAGGGCGAAATTCCTCACAATTGACCAATTCCCACATCCTGTCACTAAGACAGATTTGATGCACTTTCTTGGTCGGGTGTTTTTGGAGTACTTCTTGCATTGGGCTCTCTTTCTTCAGCCTTATAACCTGTCTATTGGGCAAATCAAGGGGTCCGAGAATGTTATGGCTGATGCCTTGTCGCGTGCTGTTGATGACTGTTAAGGGGTGGCTATCTTCTCCTGTCTCTGGTTCTTTCCTCCTGTCTCCTGTCTTTCCATTCTTAAATTGCTATCCAGGCGCCAGGATTTGCTGGGTGGGAAGGAGGAGGTGGGGGGTGAGAATTAGGTGGGCTAGGGGTTGAGTTTGGTCATTTCTAGTGGTGGCGTTTGTATTGTGGGTGAAGGGTGATGAGAGTTTGCTTTAGCCGAACATTAGTCTTTCGGGTTAACTGGTTAAAAAGGGTAATGGGTTTAGTCATTTTGTAATTTTGGGTCTAGTTTGTTATTGGGTTTCTTTCTTTTTTTAGTATTGATTATGGGAAATGGTGTAATGGGTGGAATTTAGTTTTAGAGTCCCATTTGGGTCTCTGTCTTGTGGGGGGAGTGAGGTCACGCCCGGCTTTGCCGTGCTGGGTGTGCTCACTACCCCATTTGAGATAATATGTTTGGCGGTCTCTCTCCCCCCAGTCTGAAGGGGGAGCTGTCTGTTCAGGCCATCAAGTCTAGACAGCAGTTGATTGGCGGGACTGTTCAAAAACCATCTCTGCCACTCTCTGCCATGCTCTGCCATGCACAGCTCTGTTTGACTGGGCTTACCTCTGGCCTCCATGCTGGCGGCAGCCTCATCCTTTTTGCCTTTTTGCATTACACATAGTCTACACTTTACTGATCTGCACTACACTTTTGATTAGCTTTCTCTTGCTTCTCATTTACTGACTTGATACACTTGTTTGTTAATTATGTTTTTATGGTATAAGTTAATGCTTTAATAAATTATTTTGGATTTAACTTAACAAATGGTGTGGTCTCCCCTATGTCATTGCTACTGTGAGCCAGGTGGCCATGACACTATGTATTGGGATGAGGGCTAATTGGAATAGGCGGTGAAGGCATTCCATTCCAAGAAATGGCATTCCAAATTACAGAAATATACCATAGATAAAGTGTTTGGAGATCTTAAGTTGAACTTAAAATTGGACAGGTCTCAGCCTTGTTTTCGGACAAAAAATGATATAATCTCAGGTCAAATTTTGCTTTATGGGCAAACTGTGTCCATATTCATAATCTTTGAAATCAAGGAAAGATGGATACATAAGCAAAGTCTTTTTGATATATGGATGTGTGTGTGCGCGTGCTTCAGGTGTCCAAAGTGTCTCCCACTGTTGCGGGGCAATGGAATTCCAACTAAATTCTGCTGGAAGTGCAAGGCGGTGAAAAGGGAGATTTCATCTTCTAATACCTCCATTGACCTTGATGCCAATAGTGTGCAAAGCTGTCTTGACCATCACCATTTTCATGAGGTAGTCATCTGGGGCTGGTTCCACCAACTGGTCTTTGTTACGCCTGGTTCTAACTGCTAAGTTGGTCTTTGTTAAACTTATCGGTTGCACCAACACTACAGACAAAGACCAACAGGCGTAGCAATGACCAGTTGGAGCAACTGGCCCCTGGAATGTATGATTGAAAGAAAAGCAGCAAAGCACTGCTCACCATAGACCTAAGTTCGCCTACAAAAAAAAACAGGGTTCCCGCGAGTCCTTAAAAAGTCTTAAATACAACTTTCGGTTTTTAAGGCCTAAAAATAGTCTTAAATTGTCTGGAATGTCTTGAATTTTCGAAAAGGAGGTATTAAATTTGTGTATGGGACCGCCAGCGAGTGTGAGAGCGAGTGAAATGTCTCCATCTATACTGACTATAAGGCTACTGAAGGAAGTGTAGTGGTTGCAGAGTGAAGATGTTTTCATGGGTGTCGTTAAAGGTGTGAAAATGGTAAGAATATGTAAAATATGCCTTAAGTTTTCGTGGTATATAGCCGAGGCCGGAGAGATATATAGGCCTAGGTAGCCAATGCGAGTGGTAGAGTGAGCGGGAGAAAGCTGGGTAAGCCAGTTAGCGATAGGGTGGCCATACGTTCGGATTTAGGCCGGACAGTTTAAAAGTCCTGTCCAGCGCAGCCTCAAGCCGGACGCTCCTTTTTGGAGTTGCGCTGGGCTTCTAGAATCTTTGCTCGGACGCAGCATCGTTTTACAAACTATGGACGTGAAGACTGCTGGTCAAATTATGCATGGTGCTTCTGTCACTCATCTGATAATTTGCTGCGCAATTTATTAAGGAACCACGGACCGACAGAAAAAGAAAACAAACGTTTTCTCAATCAGGAGAAAATACACATTAACTTGATCTGTTTGCATCTCTCCAGCGTGTTTTGCTGGCCTAGCCTAAGTAAATATCTGTCTAAGTTAGCTGCAGCTTGCTTGCCAGCCTTTCCCAGTACTTCACAAAAGTTGTGAAATATAACCGCATATTTTTTTTGGAATGTCGGCGACTGGCTACATAAAAAAAAAACGCATCTGTAAGTGTATTCATAATATGTGCGTGCTTGAGATGAAACCAGCAGTTTTTCAGTAGGAACATGCGAGGAGGGGGTTTAACTTTTCCCATACATTTTTTTTACAATGTTTCAGTCAATCTTTGGTTGGTTTAAATACAACTGGTGTGCAAAATGTAAATTAGTGGATTACCTTTGATTTGCTGTGCTATGGGACAAGTTAATAGGCCTATTACAATATTTAAATAGCAAAGTCTACCTTTGAAAAAACTATTGAAGGGAATCCAGTCCAGCCTAGGCTACTACAGACACAAGTGAAGAACAGTCAGCCTCAGCCAGTAGCACAACCAAATATGTACAGCCAGCTTCAAAAGAAGCAGCCCAGACCCTAAAATTGGGCATTCATAGCTATGAAGGTAATTCACACACAATTATTTTCTTTCACCAAAATATATTTGGTAACTTCTGTAGACATCCCAAATGGGGTGGGTGTTAAAATTAGTAGAAAAAAAAACTATTGCATAAAACAGTTTTAAGTTGTATCTTTTTTGCCATGGTATAGTCTTAATTTTTCCATTTAGAGGTCTTGAAAAGGTCTTAAAAGTCTTTAAATTTGCACTTGGAAAATGTGCAGATACCCTGCAAAAAAGAACCAAAACGGCTATCTTTGCCCATATAAGGAGATACGGTTGTTAATTGAAGCTAACTACTAGGGGTGGGCAATATATATCGTCTGCGATAATATCGTGATTATTGTTTTAACGATGTGCAAATTGACATTATCGAGTATTTAAGGCGAGACACTACAGGTGAATAGGGTAAAATTTTAAAATAATAGGACATCACCATGAAACTTCCTCAGTTGATTACTTACACAAGTATGAACAAAAAATGTATTAGAAGTTTTTGAAATTCGAATGTCTAATTATGCAAATTATGCCTTCTCATTAAATATGCGCACATTTGCATATATTTTCAGTAGATAGATCTGAACATATGATAAAGCCAGGTACAAAATTATTTTTTCATTTTGTTTGCATACAAGATAAAAATAAAATTAGAGGGATTTCAGGATATCTGCTTTCATTACCTAGGAAATCAGAATATACTGTCCATAGCCTTAAAAAATCAATTTTTGCCATATATTTTTGATTAAAATGTCACATAAATCAGGCCAGGGTTACAAAGGAAGTGTCCATATTTGGATAGCACAACGTCATGCAGGAAAAACCGAGCTTTCCAACGGTACTACACATGTTATGTTTTGTAGCACAGTCGCGGTAGAGCATGAAACGTTAGAAGACTAACTTTTGGTGAATTTAGGAGAAATATACAGGCGCGAGTAGACAAAATGTAATGAAATAAACACCTAAATGTGTAAATCGGACTTTGTTGTTGTAGTAGTGTGAAAGAATACATGCTAAGGTAGCAAATTAGCCCAAAATCTCGAAATTGACCAGTGCCGTGTCTCGCCTTAAATTACTTATGGGGGAAAAACACTCGAAATCACGCATTGAAGACTCATACATTCCCAGGATGTATGCGGGAGAAGCCCCTGGCTGCAGCAGAGCGAGTGTCACGTGATCACTAGTGGGTCACAACCTAAAACGTTGTCCCACGCACGCCTAATCAGTGTTGCCAATTTAGCGACTTTGTTGCTAGATTTAGCGACTTTTGGCCGTCTCTGGCGACTGAAAAAAGTGTATCTAGCGACAACAAATCTGGCGACTTTTTCGTGTATCTGGCGGCTTTTGTTTTCTCTTTGCGTTATCCTTCGGTTTGCCCAGGCTGACTGCAGCAGCAGCTCAAAGCATGAGAAAAATCTTCTCGCAAAAATGGCAAACTGTTTCGTTGTTGAAACGTCATAAAATCTCCCCTCTCATGCCTGTTTCGTTAGTGAATTACATCGCGAATTTGCCCAAAGCGTTGCCCCATGATTATAAAAGGAATGACTGGCCTATAGTAGCCTATCAGCCCATTTTATTACAAGGAAGTAGATGTTCTATAGATCTAAGCTCAGACAACGCTCATTGGAAGGTGCAGCAACTTTGAGTGAAATTACAACAAGAGAGTCAACGAGACAAGAGCAATGACATGATGACAGGGAAACAGGGACACGCTTGCCAGCATCGTTCAACAGTTGAACAAAGGAAGTAGGCTACAACTTCATTCACAAGCAAAGCAGATAGTTAATCGAACATACATGTTAGAAAAAATCTCATTTGTTTAGGCTATGTAGGCCTAGCTTTAATGCCGTCAATGCAAGTGGATGCAGGACTGTCGGCTGAGTAAAAAAAAAAAAAAAAAAAATCTATTGGTCTGTCCGAGTGACATTTAAGCCTAGGCTATATTATGTAGCCTAAATATATCCAAAATATAGCCATTGCCGTAAGTGTACATTGCGTGTAGGCTACGGTCACGTTATAATCAGACTTAAAGCAGTGCAAAGCAGATGCAGCAGTGAATAGGTTGGAAATGACTGCTTTTCAGCCACCTGCTCTAGTGTAGATGATGGGCTACTTTCTGTAGAAGTATATTAAATCAAATATATTTAAACTAGGCTCTTAAAGTTGCCTATATGAGTAGGACAAAAGCAAACAGGAGTAAGTAAAGGGAATTAAAGGGCCATCACAGTTTTTTTTTTTTTGGGGGGGGGAAGACGTGCTGATGTAATTAATATGCAAATTAGCGTGTGACGTCATCTAGCGACATTTAGCGACTTTTGGAGCTGGCTTTAGCTACTTTTCATTTTAAATAGTTGGCAACACTGCGCCTAATGTTTATTTTGTGCAGCGAGAGTAGCCTACTTGGGATTTTATGCGGCTACTTCTGTTCAAGTAGCATTGATGAGAGTCACGTTTTTTCCTACACAGTATTATATGGAGAGAAAACATTAGCCTTTGAGTCAGTTGTAAACAAAGAACTATTCTCATGTAACTCTTTTGTAAATGGACTGAAGTTCGCTCTAAATATCTACGTTTACCGATTATGCTAACCGTTAGCATCTCTATGGGATTTCTCATATACATTAGCCATAAGCTAACGCATTCGTTTCTATTCTGTAACTTGGAATGCTAGCCTACATGATTGCTCTTAAACAAAACATAGAAGGAAATAACTGAGATGTAATCTGTCTGCTTAGTTTTACAGTGAATCCTATGTAAAGGTTCAAAGGAACTTCAGCTTCAGACTTTCTCTTGGGAAACTGTTAGGTCTATTCATCTTCTCTAATGTAGCTGAGACCATGTCATTGCCACACACACACACAAGTGGGGGCAGAATTGGAAATGTGTCAGAGTGACAATGCATTGGTTGATTTGGTTAAAAAGTCACAGGTTAGGTTATTGGTTATTATTGTAATGATGTTATTCATAAATAATGAGCTGTAAAGTAACTCAGACTTTAACAAAACATTTTTTAAAGGATATCGACTAATTATCGTTATCGTCAAAATCACAAAAAATAGAGATATTATTTTCTGTCCATATCACCCACCCCTACTAACTACCTATGGCAAGTTGCATTGCAAGTTAGCTCTGGGGTGTCTAAGTGTGCAACCTTCACTTACCGGAGATCACAGTATCCACTCGAAGGCAGAGGACAAAAGTGTGTTCAGGAAAACGTCTGCATTTCAGACTTTTTCATCTCCGTGAGAGTTTAACAGGTGCAATAATTCAAAATCCCCATGTTATTTTCCCATAGGAAAAATCGCCAGATACCGGGTGTCAAGTTTGGCAGCTTTTTTGTAGGCGAACTTCAGAGGTCTATTGTCCTTGTAGATGGTTACAATGGCAGCTTGCAGTGACCTCCAGAGAGTTCTTTGCCATGAGGTGCCATGTTAAACTTCAAGTGACCAGTATGAGGGAAAGTGAGAGCGATAACACCAAATTTAACACACCTGCTCCCCATTCACACCTGCTCCCCATTAACACTAACGAGTCACATGACACCAGGGAGGGAAAATGTCCAATTGGGCCCAATTTGAACATTTTCACTTAAGCCCTCCTTACACTGACAGAGATTGGAAAGATTTGCAAAGATTTGGAAACGATTTTTGAAAGACTACAGTCTCGGACCCTCTCACATCTAAAGACAAGTTTTAAGTCACAGACTATGATTTTGCAATGACTAGGGATCTTGCAGGGTCCCTATTTACAAGACTTACAAGAAATTTAAAGGAATTTACTAGATTCCTTTAAATTATTACCCATCGTGCAATAGATATCAACAGGAACTGAAATGATAGCCTACTAAACTCAGTCATATTTTCGTGTTTTTGCAGCATTGTTTCATGCGTAACATCCCTAACTGATATAGAGTTGTTCTGTCGCGTGGAAGAGCCGACTAAAGATGTATAAGAAACAAACTAACAAATTATCATATTCATGGGTTTCATCAGGTCCCTTGCTACAGCTGTCGCCTACTTTGCCCCTTCCTGTTTCGTGTTGGAGAGAAGTCACTATTGGTTTTATATTGTTTACGTCACTATTTGCATGAGCCACGACTAGAAAGACTTGTGATAATATCAAACATGTTTGATATTGTCGTAACGGCAAAACTAGAAAAAGACTGACTCAAAACCGCCAAGATTGGCACCTTACACTTAACGATCTAGTTGACGGAATTCCAGTGCAACTCCCATGACTTCTGTCCGACTTTAGTCGCTGACTTTGAAAACAGACCAAAATCATACAATGTAAGGCCGCCATTAGGGGTGTACTCACTTTTGTTGCCAGTGGTTATATTAATGGAGATGTGTTGTTATTTTGAGGGGACAGCTAATTTACACGGTTATACATGCTGTTGGCAGAGGGATAGAATCCTGGGAAATCTCCCTTATTTTGAAAGCTCAATGTTGATAGGTGTATAGAGGTACACATGTTTTCCTGGAAAGCATCTTTTCATAAATATTGTTCCAAGCATAGAAATTTGCTCTGCATGATTTTAGAGCGTAATATACATGTACATTGATACACACACACACACACACAGAATGGAATCCACTGATGGTGATCACGGTTGCAGTGACCACTTATATTGATCAAAAACAGAATCATTCCTGTATGCTATTAAATTAATTTGCTTACAGTAGTGTACTTTGTAAGTCTATAAAATTCAGGGGCCTAAATAGCGACACAGTCCATCTTAGGCCTACTTTACATTCATGCAATGAATTAAATGATAATCCCCATGAGAAATAAAATAAGGGGCAGTCGTGGCCTACTGGTTAGGGCTTCGGGCTTGGAACCAAATGGTTGGCGACCAGTGGGAGCGGCTAAAGTGCCCTTGAGCAAGGTACCTAACCCCTCACTGCTCCCCGAGCGCCGCTGTAGCAAGGCGGCTCACTTCTCCGGGTTACTGTGTGCTTCACCTCATTGTGTGTTCACTGTGTGCTCTGTGTGTTTACTAATTCACGGATGGGATAAATGCAGAGACCAAATTCGTTGTATACGCAAGTATACTTGGCCTAGAAACCTGATTTATTTAAAAATGTAAAAATCATTGTTGTGATCATTCGGTCATTGTGCTCATTTTCACACAGATAAATGTGATTACTATAGGCGTATTTATCTGTATACTGTACACTCATACACATGTTATGTATACTAATATTCCTCTTTGCTGTTTTTTAACAGTCTATTGGTTGGCTGGAGGAGAGACTTGCTTCATCATCTACTCAGTCCTTTTCCTTGTGCCGCTGATGTTACTGAGCCAATTAGAGAAATGCAAAGATGACTGATGAGATTTGGAGAGTGAGAAAAGACTCATTACAACCCCACATAGCAACAACCTTTACACACAAAGCACACACATTCATAACATCTTCTAATAGTACACTGAAGCACTTTATATAAAAGCAGGGCAGAATGCCACATTCCAGTGTAGTATACACAATTTTTACCAGCTATGCAAGTAAGCAAAGATGTTTACATTCAGGGCTGTTTTAGATAACTTTTAGTTTTATTAACTAATACAAATGTATTGAATGTTGTGATATTTTTGGTAATTTTGGGATCTATAAAAACCCGATTTACCCAAAAATTGCGTAGTGTACTTACTGAATACCGTGTACTTACTGAAGACCGTGTTTTTACCCCAAACACAAGTCTACTTATGTGAAATAGTTGAAAGGCAGAAAGAAAGCTGAACTAGCTGACAGGTAGGAGTACAATGATAATGTCAATAATCTGGCTATTCATATTAATATTACTGTACATGCTGTGGGCAATTGTATTGCACAATAGCCTCTAGTCTACACAAAACTCAAAAACAATTGTTACAAGTTATCGTTGCATTTTATAACTCCAACATTTTATCAAGCCCAAAATATTTAAATGTGTTTATTAAGTACAAAATAAGACAAAAATAAATTACAGTACAGCATTTTTCTAAGTTAACTTCAAGTTTGATTTCCCTCATTCAGCATTATTGGAGATCAATATCATAGTTTTCACAAAATATCTTTCTAAATTCTAAATACAAAAATATATCATGGTCACACTGTATTAGCCTATTGCCTAATACTTAAAATCAATATTTTCCTCTGATAGTGGAAATCATTATGGAAAAACTCTCTGGCTTTGCTGAATGACTTTTCTGGCTTTCTTTACACTTTTATATTTTATAATTGAGAAAACTATCCATGGTCCTTTCTGCTTAGGTCAGGACATGTCTTTGGGGTTGAATATACTGCGTCCACGTTCCAGTCGATTTCGATCAACGAAACGAAAAGCTTCCATGAACTCCTCAATGTCAATACTGCCATCATTGTTGGTATCAATGCTTATCAGTAAATCTGAAATAGCCTCGTCTGAAATCTCCATTTTTAGATAGGCACTAAGTAGCCTCCATGTCTGTCGGAAGTCCTCAAAAGAAATCAGTCCTGAGGGTGAAAATAGAGTCACTGCAATTTCAAATGGGGTGTTACAGGTTTCCTACAAGCATGGCATAGGCTACACACAGTGGCATCTAGTCATAATTGTGGTTACCGCCCCCATGGGGGAAAATGTTAATTTCGATTGCATGTAATCATGTAATAAAGTAGTAAGATAGAACATGATCGAACGTAGAATGCTGCCACGTCAGAGCGGCCAAAGCGTCCAAAGCTTCCCTGTACTTTTTTGACAAACGTCCTTGACAGGGCGACCCAAGCTTCTTTGGAAGCTCAAGTCAGCGGCGGTGTGTATGTACAGTGATGGAGGTGCCAGCGTGAGTACAGAAAACACCTTTAAAAAGATTAAATCTTTCAGCAAACAAACATCAATAAACGGCACAAACACGTTTGGACTGAGAGTTATCTGTGTGTCAACGAGGTTAAGAGTACATTAAGTTCCCTCATTTCGCTAATTCCAGTTAAACTGCCAGAACTGTCTCGAGTGTACTCATAAGTTGCATCTGAATTTATTCTTACATGAATGTACATTCCCTACAATGTTTGTGGGAATAGTTTTAACAAGTAATGTGTACCAGTTGGTTATGTTACACTGACGATATAAAGTTAGCCAGTTAGCACCCTAATGACGCTACCATCGAATATTATCTTCCAGTGAAATTTGTCGTCAACATTGGGCAATCAAAGGTGAATTAGGTTGTTAGCATACACTGAACAGTTAAGTAAACACAATTCCTTCAAATCATTGTGTTCAGAAACAAGCAGAACTCCACCTGAATATAAAACGAATGTATAAAGTCTAACTGCTAGCGAGTTCGCCCATTGACTTCTGTGATGTTCGCATGCTCTCCCCCACATGGGGGACGGTAACCGTGACGTCACATTGTTGCGCTACATGTCGGGAACGGCGAGTATGTAGACGCCTTTAGCCGTCTGTATCTATTCGTTTTCTTGTCTAAAATATAAAAACTTCACTTCAAGGTTCACCAAGATTCTAGGATCAGTTCCTGGATTCATGCTGATGGGATTGTCTTTTGTAAAAACATTATATATCATCATGATAGAAAACAAAGTTTATTTATTAACATTAACATTAAAAAGGTGGTGCATTTTGCCGTAAGTCTGAAGGAGCCAATGATTAAAATAACCTGTTTATTCATCTTTACTGGGGTGCTACTAAGTATGGACGGCTCTGTATATTTCTTCTCATTTCCTTACCTGAATTGTCAGTGTCAACGATCCTAAATATTGTCTCCAAAGTGGATCGATGCTTGTAGAGAGTCTCCAAAACAGTCTGCTCTACACGCTACACAGACAACAACAGAATGAAGTCAGTTATTTGAAAATATTACTTAAGCTAGTGTTCAAAGTATTTTTCCCCTGGTAGGGCTTAAGCTCAAGCTTTTTTTAAATGAAATCCTATGGGGGAAATGGCTTACATAGCCGGAACTATCCTATTATATGAAAAAAACTTGGGTGCACTCTTTCTCCAGTGCCACTGTGAGACAGATGCCAAGACAAACTCTGATTGACCAAATGGGTTGTCTAATCTCTGAAGGATGAAGGCCAACCCTCTAGGCCTACAGGTACACAAATAAATCTATTTAGAGCTGGAGCTTGTCATTTGTGAGGAAATACAAAGCATTTGACACTCATATCTGAAGGTCTGAGAAGTTTTAGGTGGTGACTTATGTTTGCACTAGAAAAATATCCCAAGAAAAAAATAAAATAAAATTTGTTACAATATTCCACTGGCCAAAGGACACAAAGACAGCTTCTTCACCCAAGCCACCCCGCCGAAGCGAAGCGGCGGATGTATAGGTTTAGTCAGAGTTTTTTTCTTCCATTTTGTTTTTCCTTTTTTTCATTCATGAGTAATTTCATTTCGTCAAGGTTTCCCGGGACACTGAAACACCGGGGTGCACGAAACTTGGTGGGCATGTAGCCCCGCAAGGATAGCATGGAACTATTTTTTTTTCGTTTTGATCCGTCTCCCCCAACCCCCCGAAAGGAGGGTAGGGTGGACAGTTTTCTGTGAATATCTCGAGAACTGTAGGGCCTAGGAGGGCCACCTTTTTTTGTATGTTGGTCTTAAGGGGCCATGTCAACCCATCCCATAACCACTCATTTCATGTATAGCGCCACCTAGTTAAAAATGAAAAAGCAAAAATGAGATGTAATCGCAGGTATATCTGACCTGACATGGTCAAAACTGCACAAAATTGGAAGTGTAGGATCATTATGACATCCTCTGAATGCACGCCAAGTTTTTTTGGAATTCCGTTCATGGGGGGCCATACAATAAATTAATTTATGTTACTGTACACCAAGTGGCCTGTAGGTGACCGGACACAGTTTTCTGTGAATATCTCGAGAACCGTAGGGCCTAGGAGGACCACCTTTTTTTTATGTTGGTCTTAATTCAACCCATCCCATAACCATTCATTTCATGTATAGCGCCACCTAGTTAAAAATGAAAAAGCAAAAATTGGGTGTTGTAATCACAATATCTCTGGCTGATATGGTCAAAACTGCACGAAATTGAAAGTGTAGGATCATTATGACACCCTCTGAATGCATGCTAAGTTTCGTGGACTTCCCGTTCATGGGGGCCATACAATAAATGAATTTATGTTTACATATAGTGCACCAACAGAGTTTTCTGTGAATATCTTGAGAACCGTAGGGCCTAGGATGACCAATTTTTTGTGTATGTTTGCCTCCATGTTAACCCATTCCATATGCACACATGTGCATAAACAGATACACACGCACACACATACATTCACAGTAATCATACGTATGACACATACACACACACAGTAGAAATATGTACACATGCATGCACATGCACACACACACAAACATAAACACATACACGCACACATGCACATAATTCAATAATTTCTCAGAATTATGAACAGGCAAGATGGGGGTGGGGTTGTATTAATGTATTTGACATGTGAAATCTATGAACTAATCATGTTTTGGTACCTGTTGTCTAGCAGATACCAGTGAGAATTGAGTGTACATAATGCACAGCAGCCAGACCAGCAGATACCCTGAATTACTGAGGCTAAGCAGGCTTAGTTAGTACTTGGATAAGAGAGAGTAATAATAATAATAATAATAATAAGCTTTATTTGTATAGCACCTTTCATACACAGAATGCAGCTCAAAGTGCTTTACATTTGAAGCATGTAACACAATAATAGTCAGTCAGTCATTATCAATCACTTTTCTTTGCTGTTTATGATCTACTCAGCAACATATCAAAAATATAGAAAATGACGTCATAAGACTGGCAGCCTTAACCCTCTTACCCCCCACAAGCACGCCATATGGCAACTGTGGCAAGGAAAAACTCCCATATTCCAGGAAGAAACCTTGAGCAGAACCTGACTTAATAGGGGGAGCCCATCTGGTTCTGGCTGGCTGCGCCCTCCAATAGTAGCAGATGTAGAATAATCTGAAAATGTAGTCTACAGGATAAGATGAGTTAACTAAAAGCTT
This sequence comes from Alosa sapidissima, assembly GCF_018492685.1. Taxonomy (NCBI): domain Eukaryota; kingdom Metazoa; phylum Chordata; class Actinopteri; order Clupeiformes; family Clupeidae; genus Alosa; species Alosa sapidissima. Next base: position 2,210,153 of record NC_055964.1, read on the forward strand.
TCCTGTATGTTTTCAGATCTTTTTTAAAAATATTTACTGAACTCGCCTGCTTGATGTACAGAGGCAGGGTGTTCCATAGTTTGGGGGCATAATGGATAAACGCAGCTTCTCCACTTTGTTTGTGGAGCACTTTGGGTACGATTAAAAGATTAGAATTGGATGATCTAAGTTTCCTTTGTGGTTGATAAGATATTAAAAGCTCAGAGATATATGAAGGTGCTATGCCATTCAGAGCTTTGTAAGTAATTAACATAACCTTAAAATCAATTCTATAGGAAATAGGGAGCCAGTGCAGTTCAGCCAACACAGGGGTGATGTGTTCTCTCTTCTTAGTCTTAGTTAAAAGTCTAGCCGCAGAGTTCTGTATGAGTGCCAATTTCTTTAGATGTTTTTTGGGAAGACCAGTGAAAAGTGCATTGCAGTAGTCTAACCTGCTAGTGATAAAGGCGTGAATTAGTTTTTCTGCATCTTGTTGAGTTAAAAAGGGCCACACTTTGGCAATGTTTCTCAAGTGGAAATAGGCTGTCTGAGTAACTTTACTGATATGGGGCTTAAAACTTAACTCTGCATCTAAGATGACACCGAGGCTTGTTACTTTTGGTTTGACCTGGTGTGCCAAGTTCCCCAGATTACTAAGAATAATATCTCGCTTTAGTTTTGGTCCAACCAGAAGTACCTCTGTTTTGTCATCATTTATTTTCAAAAAGTTTTTGCTCATCCACTGATTAATGGAGGTTAGGCATGCAGTGAGGGAGCAAAGGCCATCTGGGTTAGTTGGCTCCACAGAAATATACAATTGGGTATCATCTGCGTAGCTGTGGAAGTTTACATTATGCTGACTTATGACGTTTCCCAATGGAAGCATATATAGAGAAAATAGCAGGGGACCAAGGCAGCTCCCCTGGGCCACACCAAAAGGCAAGTCATGTTTTTCAGATACATGATCTCCTAGACTGATATAAAAATCTCTGCCAGTAATGTAGGTTTGAAACCAGTTTAGAGCATTATCAGAGAGACCCACCCACTTCGCAAGGCGGTGAATTAGGATGCTATGATCAATGGTGTCAAATGCCGCACTCAAATCCAGAAGAATAGGAGGATTGAGACTTTGTTTGAGTCGGTAGCTAGTCTGAGATCATTGACTATTTTTACTAGAGCCGTTTCTGTGCTGTGATTTGATCTAAAACCTGATTGGAATTTTTCAAGGATACTGTTTTCGTTGAGGAAGGTATTTAACTGATTACAAACAACTTTTTCAAGTACTTTGCTCAAAAACGATAGATTTGATATAGGCCTGTAGTTGCTCAGATTGGTATGGTCAAGATTTGACTTTTTAAGTAAAGGTTTCACAACAGCGGTTTTAAAAGCAGTTGGAAATATACCTGTTTCTAATGAGGTATTTATTACCTTGAGAAAAAAGGGAGCTAAGCTATCATATACTTTTTTGAGGAATGTAGTAGGGATTGGATCTAAAACACATGTTGAGGAGCCGGTTTGAGTTATAATTTTACCAAGCTCAGATTGAGTAATAGTGCTAAAGGACCTTAATTTTGGGGGGCTGTTTTTGGGTGTACTATCAAACATATTACTTGTGTTACCAATAGCCTCCCTTATAGAAATGACTTTGTTTTTGAAGAAGTCTGCAAATTCTTCGCATCTTAGAGAGGATGCCTGACTGAGTGTATCAAAAGGTGTTTGATGCAATAGCCTATCAATGGTAGAGAACAACACCCTAGAGTTTCCACTGTTTTCAGCAATTACCTTAGAGAAGTGGTTCCTCCTCTCATTCCGAATAGCTCTATTATAATTTGCAATTTTTTTCTTTTAGAATGGCACGGTGAACCTGTAACTTAGTTTTTCTCCATGTTCTCTCAGCTTTCCTACATGATCTTTTTAGATCATGGATATTTTCGTTCATCCAAGGTGTCAGTTTGCTACAGGGCCTTTTTTTAGTCTTTAAGGGTGCCACTCTGTCAAGCAGAGCGCCTAATTCACGATTGAGAGCCTCTACCATTTGATCAATAGGATGATGTAAAATATCTAAATTTATGGAGTCTATAAGAGCTATGAACTGCTGTTCTGCTCTAATGTCCAAGAGTCGCGATTTGATTGCAATTTCAGGATGAATTTTTGGAGTATGTAGTACTATATTAAAAGATACACAATGATGATCAGACATATTTATATCATTTACTGATAAGTCTGTGACTTCTATCCCTCTAGAAATGACTAGATCGAGGGTGTTGCCAAGGTTGTGGGTGGGTCCTGTAACATGCTGCTTTAGCTCTAAACTGTCCAACACATTAAGGAACTTACTGGCTTTAGCATCAGTTGTCTTATTGCCATGAATATTGAAGTCGCCATTTACAATTATCCGATCATAGCTAGTGATGATGAGCGACATAAGTTCAGAAAACTGGTCGAGAAAGCCAGTCCATAGTTTAGGAGGGCGGTATAAGGTTAATAGAAGTACAGCTGGGTCAGCCTTCAGAGTGAGGGCAATATACTCAAAGTATGGAGTAGGTTCCTGCTGGAGGTGGTGTTGGTGGCTGGCCAGTAGGTGGCACTCTTCCCTGTGGCCAAAAGCCACCAAACAAATATCAATCCCAATGCCCTATTGCAGTGACAGGGACACTGTACTGCAGGAGATGTTTTCCTTTGCATGAATGTTAAATTGAGGTTCTGACTCACCATGGTTGTTAAAGATCCCATTGCACTTATCGCAAAGAGTAGGTGGTTCCCTGATTTGCTTTATTTACGTACACATACATAAAGACACATGCACACACACACACACACACACACACACACACACACACACACACACACACACATGCACCCACACATACAAACACACCTACACACACACAGCCTGTCAGTATTTTGATAGTCAACACATCTGAAGGAATCATCTTGCACAATTCCATTAGTAGGCTACTTGCTTTACTAAAAGCTGTGTGTGACTAACACCCCTGGGTGCAAGGTTTAAAAATAGAGGGGCACATGGCGAAAAATTCATCACTGACTGGGTGTACGATATGAATAAGACTTGCGTCACGCTTTGTGCCATGTTGCGCCGGGTGCACGATAGGGCCCTTAGTTATTTCGCTAATGCGTTTATCCAATGCGAGAACAATCAAGGAACAGTGATAGTGAAAATAGGTAATGGTTGCTTGTGGTTAACATTACCTCTACATTTGGGTCTTTTATGGAAAGCTCCATGAACCAGCTGTGATAGTCAAGCATGTTGTTTGGAGTCAGAGTGACCAGTTGAGAACGAAGCATCCTCCAGGGTAAGTCCAGGTGCAACACCGTTCCTACTGCTTTGGCCCAGTTATTCAAGGAGATGAGGCCTGAATTAGTAGGAACAGAAACAAGTGGAAAAATGTTTATTACCCATCCACTCAACTGCCACTGCTTTAATTCCATCAGGACACAGGTACAGATCCCTAAGATACAGCAGGTCCCAATTTGTCAAACACCTGGTACCTGCAGCTATAGCTGCACTCATAAGATATCTCACCACTAATACAACTATTGTGTCTGTTAACTCCGCTGTCTGTGTGGTGCCATGTATTTGTGTCTGCTCTGTATGTCATGTGATATGTTATCTGCACTGTGTGAAGATGCATGTGCAGTTCAGTGTTAAACTGAATTTCCCCTTAGAGACCATAAACTAAATTAACTAACAAACCAACTGGTACTGATGGTGTTCCTGGGCGTGTTTTGAAACACTGTGCAGCAGGCTGAGGTGCTCACCCACTCAACATCTCTCAGGCAGGCTATCATTCCAACATGTCACAAGATCACAAAAATCATTCATCTTCCAAAACAAAAAGCAATAACATCCCTGAATGACTATCTCCCAATTGCCTTGACACCCGCAGGGCCCTATTATGATAGTCTAAAGCGCATGGTCACTAATAAGCTTATTCAAATTTAATAGGATGTCCAGTCCACATTGGGAGTTTTTTCGTTATCAAACGTCAGGCGGATGGTGCAATAAGGCGTTCCTAGGTTTCTTAATCAGTCATGGATGTGTTTAGGGCGTAAAAGAATACATCGACGTCAAAGAATGACAGTCAGCGGAACAGTCATTCCACTAAACCATACTTTACTAAAACCTAGCATAGTATAGCCCCTTACACATTTGCACTCGTCTATTATTTGAACTCATTGGCAACTCAGTGAAACTAACTTCACTGTGGTGTTAATCAACGACAAAAAAATTAGTAAGTTACTTTCACTTGACTGACAATGGGTTACCATCGAAAAGATGACTATTGACAATGCGCTCTTAAAATAACATATAAACAACTCGCCATAGAGTTCTGACTAGGTTTCTCTTGGTCAGTGGCGCAATGCGTTTTAGGTAATGTACGATAGCGATTTTTAGACAACACGCCGGACTACTCCCTAGGTTGTTCATCGCCACACCTCCTGGTGCATTATTTAAAAATGAGACGTATAAAGTACCAAAATACAGTTTTGGCACCAGGTGGAAAACAGTTTTTCCGCTATGCACTAGGATGAAGTCCATAGTCATGAAGTGCATTGAGCAAGCTGTCCAAACACACATAAAAAGCAAAATCCCTTCTTCTCTGGACCAACACCAGTTTGCTTATCGAGCAAACCTGGTCAACCGAGGAAGCTGTTTCACTGACCCGTCCACACTGCAACATCACATCTTGAGCAGCAGAACAGCTATGTACGCATGCTGTTTGTGGACTTCAATACCATTCTCCCCAATAGCCTGGCTGTCAAACTCAACTGTGCAACTGGGTCCTAGTCTTCCTGACCAACAGACCACAAACAGTGTGCATGGGTAAGCATCTCTCCTCCCTCTTCACACACGACTGTAAACCCACTGATGACTCCAACATCATAATCAAGTTTGCAGACGACACCATTGTGATATACTGTATAAGCAACAATGATGAGAAGACCGACAGGAGGGAGGTTGAAAAACTAGTGGAATGGAGCCAGAATAACAGCCTGGTTCTCAACTCCAAGACCCCGTTCAGACTGCAGGCAAAAGTGGCCCAGGTCAGTGTCCAGGTCACCAGGTCAGACTTCTTCAGAAGTAGTGTGAACACTTAAATCCTTGCTCAGATCTGATTTTTTTCAAAATCAGATTTAGACCACTTCCATATGTGGTCCTAAATCAGACCCAGGTCTGTTTTTTTTTTTTCAATACAGCCGCAGACAACCAAGACTGATTTGATGGGACTTTTACGTCAATCTACATTGACATTTGTCACAATTATGCTCCGCGGGAGTTAGCTGATTTCATTGTTATTGTTCTTTTGTGCATTTCCAGTTCAGACTGGAATCTGATATAGGCCACATTTTAAAAGGTAATGTGAACAGCCAAACAATACAATCGGATCAAAGCAAAATATCCGAATTGAGCATAAACACTTTGAATGCCGTGCTGTTTTCGGAAGCTTTGGCCCAGAGTGCCAGCAATCTAGATCATTTGTTGCCGATTTTTGTAGAGCCACAACATATTGTATGTTATGGACACATACTATGGCTCGTTTGAAAGGTGAGACATTAAGCTCTCAGTGGGTACAAACCATTTGTTTCTACATGCCTCTGTTTCTGAAAAATCCTAAGCTAAACAGTGGCTAGTTTTCATTAAAATCCCTGTTTTTTTTTTCTAGAAATGGAGATATAGCATATTTCATGAAATATGAAGTGAAGTTTCCGGGAAGTGACCTGGTGAGACTGCCACCTAGTGATAAACCCACGAAAATGGCCTGGTTTTGACCTGACGTGCATGCGTCCCTGATTCAACCCAAAGCGGCAACCATCAAAAGCCGAGTTGTAATAAAATGTCCAGATTGTGCATTTACGGAGAGTTTTCGATCGTCATCTATTTCAGTTCTATTCATCATAGAGTTCCTAAAATCGCACATAAGGGGCTCTATATTATTATTTGAAACGCAAGTATGAAAACGCAACACGCAAGTAGATTTGTGGGTGGATCTTGGGCGCTGATGCTATTTTACCGGCGGGATAAATGACTGTTGCGCCCAACGCAAATCTAAAATGGGTTGGTCTGAAGTAGCTACATTACTCATGGGTGTGGTTTGGGCGTAACATGCAATAAACCAATCAGAATCTCACAATCCTTTTAACAACAGGCGCGCTTGTTCCAGAGCGGATTGCCATTATGATGGCGGATTTGCCAGGCGCAGCCAGGAGCGGTTCTCGGCGCTATAAGCACTGTTCAGTTGGGAACAGTTTGCTATTGATTTTTCTTCTTGATAAAATGTAATACAGAAATGTCACAAAGACATACTTTCCGATGTTTTGGGATCACTTATGAATGCATTGTGATAGTTTTGCAATGTAATCTAACATTACCTCACTATAGACAATGCAAATCTTATATTTTCTAATTTATGTCATCAACACATCCGTGATTCGTGGAAATGTGTACACTAGATTTATGCCTATTTTTTCTTAATGGACACCACACTGATTTCCCTCTTGTGGTAATATTTTTCCTTGTAATTATGTATGGTTTGCAGAAATGGGAACAACTGTGTCGTATAGATGAGAGGAGCGAAGTGTGGGTTGCGCAGCACAGGCAGCCAAGCAAACTTTTGTTAGAGCAGGAGAGAGAATAACAATGAATGGACGCAGCAAATACAGAAACTAACCAAGGCTACTTGCTGCTTTCTTTTACTATCTATGGTTGCTGGTTAACAGAACATAATAAGCTGATTTAAGCTAATTCACTAACTTAAGACTTCAAGGCCATCATGAATATAAAACGTTTTTTTTTGGGCAGCCGTGGCCCACTGGTTAGCACTCTGGACTTGTAACCGGAGGGTTGCCGGTTCGAGCCCCGACCAGTGGGCCGCGGCTGAAGTGCCCTTGAGCAAGGCACCTAATCCCTCACTGCTCCCCGAGCGCCGCCATTGTAGCAGGCAGCTCACTGCGCCGGGATTAGTGTGTGCTTCACCTCACTGTGTGTTCACTGTGTGCTGTTTGTGTTTCACTAATTCACCGATTGGGTTAAAAGCAGAGACCAAATTTCCCTCACGGGATCAAAAAAGTATATATACTTATACTAAAACAACAAAAGGATGGAGGGAACATTGCAAAGCTTGGAGTTATTTCAAGGCTTCAACAACAAGGTAGGCAAAATTGTGGTGCTTGTCAAAACCTCAGCGGAGCTGGAATAATGCTTAGGCTGGTGCACACAATGTTTAAAGCCATACACAATGGTAAATTGAAACAAAACTAAAGGTAACTTTAGCCTTTCTAGGGCTGTATAAAGTTGTCCAAATTAATAGGTCGTAATTAGGCGTTGTTATAGATATTGTTAGATATTGCATGTAGATGTTGTACTAGTAGTATAGTTTAGTCTAGTTTTTAGGTGACCAATGCACAAACAAAACAGAGAAACGGACAAATATTATCAATATATATCAATATCCGCTCAATGCAAAATAGGAAAGACAAAAGCGCAAGTATACCAAGTCTTGCGCTGGAGTGCAAGATAGGGTCCAAGGTGTGTTGACGTTTTCGGTTTCCGGTCGGTGTGCTCCGTATGTAGCTACCTAAACTTCCAAACTTATCAGTCTTAAATCTCCTTGTTACTATCTACTTTCTACGGATTTACTGGCTACCGATTATATCTCGTGAACAAACTGTTATTATAAACTGTTGTTGCTTGAGACTTTGGATTATCGGACTCTATAACCTTGATCGCCAAACTTTACTGTCAAACATTAATGTGAAACGTTAAGCCGGCATCAAGGGCTACAAATAATACCGTCCCAAGGAAATGTTATCTGGAAGAAGAAAGCATCAGATTCCTTCTGACGTCTCTCAAAACTAGTGACTCAATGTAAAAGTGAGATTTTCTCAGATTACTTACGCTTGTACCTTTGTTCGAGTTATCAAGGAACTGCACAACATCGTTGTTGCTAGCCAACTAGCAAACTCGCAAACAAATGTTTAAAAGAAAGCTGCCACCGACGAGCCGTCGCGGTGACATGATGCCTTCCCTCGGCTGTGCACCATGCCATGCACTAATGCAATCTCTGTCCCTGTTGCCTCTCCCCGGCCTCTGCTGAGAACCAAGCCTGCTCTGCTGGCCAGCTCCACTCCACACCAGCCTGAGCCATGGCGTAGAAGCAAGACGGTCGGGACAGCCTAGATTATGTTTCTACACAAAAGCGTTCATAGGCAGTAAGCATTTGATTGGCAGTATGCATTTTGGATAACCAAAAGTCCTATGGGGAGTTTCCATAGGGCATTTTACAAAACGCATGAGCATACCTTGGCATATAATGGTCTAAAGTAGGTAGTTTTCATTCTATATTGATCTACTTTTGCACACAGCTTCACAAGACCTGATGCTAAGGCTCAGGTGTGTTTCTAAGTCATATAAAGTGATCCAGAGGGCTAAACTGTCGTCAGTTCAGAGATGCTTGTTATCGGGCAGAATGAGAAAACAATATCCTAGCCTCTATGACTCTGTGCCAGTACATCAGTTTTTCTGAAACGCAGTTGTTTTCCAAGAAACTACAGTGTCTCAGCTTTCCAAAGATGTCAGGCATTTGATTATAGGCCAAAGTATGTAGGAGCAATGCCCTCCTAAGTGGATGATGTTCAATGCCGGGCAAAAAATTCAAAATGGGGCATAAGTATATAGGGCTACAACCATCATAATTACCCTAGCAACACCCTAGCAACCACCACTATAATGTGACCCTAGCAAACACCATAGCAACCAACATGATTACCCTAGCAACCAGCATAGCAACCACTTTATTTATGAGTTTTGGCTTTTTAGATGTTGCGTTAATGCAGATAACTTTTGATCTGTGTGCCCAATTTTCAAAAATGAGGTACTATTGCAATAACCTGACTCTCGCCAGATGAATTTCGTTCCGCCTAGCTCCACTCATCCATCTGGGATCGGTCCATTGGAGAGGTGTTTCAGAAGGCTGGGCCTTATCAAAAATCCATGCATATGATTTGGATACGTCATATCTATGAAACTCCCGCCCTGCGGCCTGATTGGCTCTACCATAAAATCTGGTGCCGAAATCACTCTCAACGGAAGCGATCCCAGATGGATGTGAGTGGAGCTAGGCGGAGCTAGGCAGAACGAAATTCATCTGGCGAGAGTCAGGTTACTATTGCAATCCTTTTGGGAAACTGCACCTGATCAAGCCCACTCTTGCAGTTCCTCGGAGATGCAATTCTAGTTTGGAATTGGGGTTGTACAGTAGATTAGAATACAACTCAAAACAAATAAAACACAGAACCCACCCCCACCCCACCACACACACACACTCACTCACTCACACTACAGCTTTGGATCAAAATCTACATATTTGACATTAGCTGAATGTCAATAGTAGTCTGAGAAAATAAATCCTGGTGTTGATTATGGAATTTAGCAGACGCTTTTGTCCAAAGTTTATATGAATGTTGTCTTTATCACTATAAGTAATTGCAAAAATTTAATCTGATTATAATACAGGATTTTTACACACAATAACTTTCATGTCACACCATATGACAATTGCAGTCAACAAATTAGTGAATAAATATGAATTCCAATACAAATGGGAGAGTCAGTACAACATGACAAAAAAACTTTTTTCGGCTTAAAACATCAACTACCCTTATGCATTACAATAAATTGGTACCTGTGTTGTCTTCGTCGTATTCTTTAAAGGCTCTGAGGAGGTCAGTTTTATGTACAAACAGTTGCTCTCGCAGGGCTTTGAGAGCTGAGCGTTCTGTTCGACCCACACTGCCACAGTAAAAATAAAACAAAAATAACCCAATCAGTGATCATGTGATCACCTTATCACAATGAAATGTTGATAAAGAATACATAGAATAATTACCTTTGCTTGAGGGTAAGTTCGCGTGTCATATCACTAGCTTGGTATTGAATGAGATAAGGCACTAGGTCTGGACCCAGTCTTATGTAGGCTCCACGGTTACTGCCAACCTCATAGTAGTTGGATGCAGAGAAAAGTGTAAGCACCTGTGTAAATAAAAACCAACACAACAATGTGTCCATGTACAGTGATGCACTTACAGTTGATAGTAATGAGATTTGGGGTATTACAGATGACGTTAAAATGAATGACCAAAGAAGAACATACTGTATAATTTAGTCTTTATCTTGGATTTTAATTTATCAGTTATAAAAGGTTGTTTCACATTGATTAAAATTTTTTTTATTTAAATTTGAAATGAAGAATAACACTAATGTTGAGGGAGAGTACAGAATAAGAGACAAATGCTATCTACAACCCCAAAACAGAAAAAGTTGGGACAAAGTCTTAAATTATAATTAAAACTGAAAAAAATTAAACCCTTTTCGGTGTGTATTGCACTTAGAAACTAGACTAGACTAAGACTATAGACTTTGTCTGATGTTTCACAAGATCAATTTTATTGTCTTTTCAAACTAAACACATATACGGTTTGCACATTCCAAAAAAAGTTGGGACAGGAAAACATTTTGCACTTTGTAACATTGCCATTTCCTTTCACAACACTCAAAAGATGTCTAGGGACAGAAGACACCAAGTGATTTAATGTTTCAGTTGAATACCGTAGAGGATGAAATATTCAAATCTATTCCTATCTGTCTTTGATAAACTTTTCAATAATTTTCTAACGTATGTCTTGGCAAACTGGTGATACCCGGCCCATCTTTGCTGCTAAAGGACTAGGCCTTTCCTAGGTGCTGGTTTTATACCAAATCATGATTACGATCACCTGTTGACATCACCTATTTCAAATCACACTGTTACTAAATTGTTTTACCTCAACATAGCCCAAAATCTACCCTCCGTCCCAACTTTTTTTGAAAGGTGTTGCAGGCATTTTTTTTCATTTTCAACATTTGTCTGTGTCCCTTTGGCAACTAAATATGAGTTTATGAGATTATTATTCAGATCAGATTATTACATTTTGCTTTATTCACATTTTACACAATGTCCCAACTTTTTCTGTTTTGAGGTTGTAAGTGCATTTGATAAGAATGTGTTACACAACAATTGCTCTGTTTACACTGGCTGCAGACACAACTCTGAAAGCACAACTCACAAGTCCCCATGCAATCTAACAAAATACTGTGTGATTGCAATATTGTCTTGGAATTAATCAATCCAATATGACTTAGTTAGACAAATGATGGCTACATCATTATAGCCATTTAGCTTCTCACCACATTTTGCACTATCAAATCTGAGGATGTTATATAGGGATACTTGTTAATGAATTTAGGTTGCAGCACTGAGATGGACCCTTCTCAATCTATAAGTCTCAAAGATACCTCATGGCACTGGTATGTGATTACTTTTTGATGTGAGCAAGCAGAACTGATGACAACTATGCCTGTTAATGTGACAATCACATTATTAAAAATAAACTTGGAGCAATGATTTACTGAGGAACTATTTTTTGTGGAGCATGCTTCAGGTAGCCCCACCTGCCCATATGGACCGCACGCGCCTGCTATGATCCAACGATCCACCCCTTAACTATGATCAGAACACTAGATGCTGTGTCAGGGCCCGCTGGAATTGGCATGACATTAATACTTATCTGTAGCTGTTGTCAAGCAGCATTTGTCAACCGGACAAGCCCACGACCACAAAAGTAAAATAACTGATATCCGCAACAGTTGGTGCTTCTAAGGCAGAGGTGCGAGCAGTATTTTTTGGACATTTGTGCATGCACATTGTAGATCAACGTAACTTCCTGATACAATACTGGTAACCTACTGCATCAATAAGAATGCAGGAAACTATAAGATGAATACATGAAAACAGGCCATATCAGATCTTTTTGCAGAAATATTGCTTTCCACTATAGTATTCTGCTAAAATATGTCTATTTGCTTGAACTGGTCAATCGCTACTTTCCTTGCTTGTCCTGATGGCATGACACTGTCTCACAGTACACTGTGATCACAGTTCCTTACCTTGCGGTTGTGGCAGAATTCGTAGCCCTCCTGTTTGCACTCATGAGAACGGATGATTAGCTGGAGGTTGTGTCTGTTCAGAAATTCCTCAGTCACATTTGGCCCCCAGTAGCAACCTCCACCTCGCAGCTCATTGGGGAAACAGCCATCCTGAGACATTGGATCACTCCACAGCAGGTCCAGAATCTTAACGTCAGCACCAGATGATTATGATACAAAGCAGACTTGTTAGTGAGTTAAAGTGCACAGTATTTTACAATAGAATAGTAATAGAGAGTGAGTTGAATATACCTGTTTCCACTCCTCATTACTGACATCAGGGGCATCTGTGGAGTCTGAGTCTGATTCCGAGGGGAAGGAGGGCTTCAGGTCCCGATGAGAGCAACTGTATCCAGTTTGGAGGAATGCCCCCTGCCTCCGTCTGACCTCCTGCTCCTCTTCCACTGTTCGGTTCACTATGCCAGAGAAATCCTGAAGTGACCGTCGCTGAAAACTATCGCGAGGGCCAAAGGTTTTGCTGTATGTCACTGAGGCACGTCTCTTATTTTGCATACTCATGTTTGAAATAGAATCGTTGTCGAACTCTGAGTCCATGGATGACTGTCCACCTGACAGAGTTGTCTTTTTCTTTGGAGGCCTTAGAGCTGACACATACTTAAAACAGACAGTATACTTTTAGAGATGACATCCTTCTGTGCAGCCAACAATCTGTAGATGTGTTAGAAAGCTAGAAGAAACATATACTACACATACATATAATTAAACAGACTTTCCACAGCATACCATAACACAGCAATTTGTTTAGGCGCCATGGAAAATATCATATTTTGTTTTATATTATCTTTTCTACTTACTTTGTGTCTGTCAATTCTTGTGATTAATGCCAGGTCAGTGGTATCAGAGATACCTCCATGAACAATCAGTACTCTCTGATCAATTACTGTCGCCAAGGGTAGCCAGCTGAAAATCTTCTGAAGAAGTTTCAAAATTCTTTTGCCATGAAGCTGTAAGATAAAATTTCAGGAAAATGATTTTCAAGTATCTGAGTATATACTGAAATAAATGAGACAGCCCAAGAGGCAACAGCTGACATTTACACACTAAATTCTCCATAGTATTGGTATTACATGGAATTATATGCTTGCTGATTCCATCAACTTCCTCCAGGCCAAGATAAATGAATGAAATACAAATAAATATGAAATACAAGTAAAAACATACCTTGTACTTTCCAAGTACCTCTTTTGTGAATCCATATCTAAGAGATACAGTAGATTTTGTACAAGTTCTGATTTTTGACATTCATTTAATTTATAATGAACATTTTACAAAGAAGTTTTAGTTATCTGATACCTTAGGTTGATTATATGGTCTTCGTGGTTCCCTCGATTGAGGTGCACATCACCAGGATACACAAGCAAAAAGGCAAAGAGGATGAGAAGAATCTCAATAGAGTCCTTGCCTCTATCCACAAAGTCTCCATTAAAAACATATGGTGTGTCCAGGGAAGGCATGCCATTCTAAAAGAATACATGACAATAAAATCATGCAGACACCTCATTTAATGTCCATATATTTGTCGTCTGATCTTTGTGAACATAAATGTTACCTTGTAAAATATCAACAACAAGTCCTCCAATTGCCCATGTAAGTCACCTAAAACATAGTTAAACACAAAACAGTTGATTTCAGTCCCATTAACTTTGGACTTGGATTTGAAATGGCTTTTGGGCTCTTACCACAAATTGTGATCTCCTTGCTTTGACAGGTTGACACTCGGTTTATATTTGGCAATATTCTGAGAAGTTTCCAAGTATCAAGAAGAAGTTGAAGAACATAGCGAGAGTGAAGTTGCTGCAAGATGTCAGAGAAGGCGCAGACATGAATCTTTTACATTAAACAATGTTTCTGTGGCAGCTGTTATTAATAAAAAAAAATCTGTTGTAGTTGTTATTAAGAGCATTATCTCATGATATTATTTTGTAAGTCAAATTATTTTGGGTTTTCACAAAAGTCTCTACTACAACCCCTGGCAAAAATTATGGCATCACCACTCTTTGAAGATGTTCATTCAATTGTTTTATTTTTTAACAATTTAACAATTCTTCTTTTAGAAGAAGACCAACCACAGAAATATTTTAAAGAGGAATGAGGAAGAGGATTGTTAGCAATGCATATCATCTTAATACAGCAACTACTGTAAGTAAATTCAGTCTTAATGTATTGGAAAATACTATAGAAACAAACATACTTGCTTGTTTTTGAAGGCTTCAACAAGGTCTGCTACCTGACTGACAGAGAGGGGGAAGGTGAGCCGTGGGCCAGAGTAAATATCAGGTACATCAATGTTCTCATAGGAGAAATACCTCTCCCATTCAACATCACGACAAACTTCATTTTCTCTGAAGATATGGGAAATTAGGTTCCCTGCAATAGAAGAGGAAAAGAAAGGAACATGTGCAAGGTGTAGAGAAAGATAGAGCTCTAAGTATTACATAGTAACTGACTTACTCTCTGTACTTGATGGTGTGAAGTTGTCCACGAGATAACCAAGGAAGTTATAGAGCTAGATCAAGGGAAATTTATACACATGAGGAGGTGCCTAAATGTACAGTATATAGGTAAGTTTATCCATATAGCGTATTTGTATATGCACAGAGTGCAACCCAAAGCATTCTCATTTAACTATGTAAATGTGTACGAGCATGTTTTTCAGAAGAATTTAGAATAGTAATAATCCATAGCTATTTTGTTTTATTCATCACCTTGATCTGGTCCTGTTCTCCTGCATATTCCATAGATTGGAAAATATTCCATGTATATCGACGTCGCATCTCCATCCGTGCCACATACTGCCTATACCAGCGCTGTATCAGTACTGCTGCTCTCATAGCTATTAGGGCAAAACACAGCATTTATAAATACATACATTTAGCTTCAAACGACTGTCAAAGCCTGAAAGTATTTAGTACATTAGTGAAAAACATTCAGGAACAATTAAATGTTTGTCTTACATGTGGCCGCTGGTTAATGTTGCATGGACGGGGAGAAATGGATTCAGATGGAAAAATAACTTCTTAGCAAATTTGGCAAATTTGCCATTAGACAGAAGAAATATATTGTCAACTAAAAAATGTGTTTTGAAATGACATTTCAAAGTAAAACATCTTTTCATAGAACTTGTGTCTACATATTACCTGGGACTGCAATCAATGGCACATCTGCAACAGGTGAAAAGATAAGGTACAGTGTAAGTTGCTGGTTAGACAAAGCAATTGCTTATCTTTTATTTCTTTTTCTTATGTTTTTTCCACAAAACGCTAATCTAGAGAGGGTTAAATATTTGGCTAATCCTTTGTACGGTTGTTACCTTTTTCATCTTTTTTACTGCAGAATTCACTTGATTTTGTTACACCACATCCCATTTCTCCTCCTAGTATCCATAAAGTACTAAATGTAAATAACAAAACTCAACAGAGAGGCAGAAAAATACAATGACAAAAATGATTCACTGAGAATTTGAAAGATCAAAGAGTTATGATGGACTTCCTGCTGCCGTAAGGAGATTCAAGACAGGCCTAATCTCAACCCAGCCCAGGCTACCCATGACCTTTCTGATTGGCCTCAATCCCCCTGGTTTACCTCACTGACGACATCAACTCCCTCTTATGAAGGCTTAACCGTTCATTTCCACAAGCTATGACTCCTCACTTAAGCTTGTGAAGTAAAGCATCTGCTATAACTAACTGGAACAATATTAAATAGCTGCAAACGTAACATTACAAATTAATGATACTAGATTCAATACACAATGTGGGGAAAATACCATCCCTCAAATAAAATGTTTTTCTACACACAGGTTTGTTCATACTGTACATCTTGCTATTTGTCTTTTATTCTACAAGAAACTTGAGAAGTTAATAATATCAACAACAAAAAAGTCTTCTTGGCAGAAAAAATGGTTACAAAATAACAAAGGAGCTTAAATAACAGCTCTTAAAAACGCTGAATGCTCATTTAACTGAACATTTAAACATAAAAACTTACCTGATAACAGCAGCTTTTCTGTCAGCAAATGGTCTTGTCAGCTTTGTATCTCCCCATTTTTTCATGTAATTAACACAAATGATGTATTTTAAGCGATACCAACATATCCAGAGACCATGACGAGAGACATGTCAACAACTCCATTTGAGTGGTGGAAGAGGCTGTGCACATACAGACACTACTGCTGGACACATGGGTTACTTTAGATTACATACACTCCGGCTTCTGCGCTCTTCTTCCTCTTAAGGTAAACTAAGAGCATTTCTTCAAGTTGCTTAATTAAGATAACAATCTTTAAGTGGATTAGTTTAATACCATGATGCGGCTAGACAGCACTTGAAATAGAGACATAGCACTCTACCAAAGGGTGGGCTCTGGCAAAGGGACACACACATCTGCAAAAATATCCAATGAGGATCCCACTGTTAACATTTTTTTAGTTTCTCTTTCCAAGTACTTGTTCTGTGGAAATCTTCTAGCATTTAGAGTTGTGACAACTGTGACACCATACACTTTTTGTCTAATTGCAAATTGCTTCTCACGGTCCTCTAGGTGTTCATTTAGTGACCTCTGGTGTCCATGCACAGTTCTGCCTCTGTACATGTAAATGGCACACAAATAATAGTGGCTCAGACCATAAGCAATCTCAGCCAACCAACACAGTGCTTCAGATCTGTAGCACCTTTCAGTAAAAAGACAACATTTATAATACGCTGGTAGCATTGTGTCTGTGAGTATGCACAGCTCTTCTGCTGAAAGCTTGTAAAAGTTATGACAAAGTAAAATTCAATTGAAATATTGAGCAACTTGCTTTGGCAAATAGCCTTTTGCTTTATTTATGTTTATATAAAACTATATTTGCCATTTCAGCAGTGTTGATTTTCCCCAATATACCTCTGAAGTTCACCTACAAAAAAGCTACCATCTTTGTCCATATAAGGATATCTGGTATCTTGAGATTTTTCCTATGGGAAAATAACATGGGGATTTTTGAATTATCGCACCTGTTAAACTCTTGCGGGGACGAAGAAATCGGAAATGCAAACTTTTTGCTCAACACACTTTTGTCCTTTGCCTTCGAGTGGATACTGTGACATTAAGACGGCACACTTTGACTTTTACTACCCGAGAGCTAACTTGCAATGCAACTTGCCATAGGTAGTAAGCGTCAAGCATAGTCTATAACTTAACTTAAACAAGGTCTTCAATATCACAAGAATCTTAAATACATTTCCAAATTACAATTTACAACAACATTGACCAGTACACTAGGCTGTTTAATGGTGGGACATTGCTTTAGTAGCTTGGGCAAGATCACAGGGGAACCTGAACAATTTTGTCTTTCTGTGTTAGTCTGCTAATAATTTATCTTAATCTTAGTGTGATTGTGAAATGTATATGTGTGATTGTGAAATGTATCAGTTCAGACATAAATTTGAGGCATTTAACGCTTTGAAATCAACCATATAGTTGAATGCAAAGATGGTCAAGATAACAGTGCAATGTTACAACTGGACCTAATTAGCAATGGGGGAAAAACATACAGTGCATACAGGTCTCACAGTTGATGTCAGAGTGAAAAGCAAGTCATTACTATTTCCACATTTACAAAAAACATCTAGAGTGGCAAGAAATATGGCAAACTTCCAGCACACCACAATATTCAAAGCAGTACTGGAGAGCAGTACTTCCTCTATGGTGTCCTTCTATGGACACCCTCCCTATTCAATGTTTTTGCCAAAAGAGAGATTAACCAGTTCCAATGACTCCGTCAAACCATGCATTAAACTGCTACTCTCTTCTTTTCACTAGTCACAGTATTAAGTCATATCCTTAAATAGACAATATTTTGATGGGGGGCTGATTAAAAACTCTTGAAAATTCTTTTGTAGCCCTTTCAAGCTTTATAAAAAGATCAACAATTCTTAGTTGTAGGTCTTCTGAGATATTTTCCTTGCAAGGCATGGTTCACGGAAGATGCTTGAAAAAATGTAAATGTTAAAGTAGTTCTCTCTTTTGGCATCTGTCCATCTCGAAAGATGATGGTGTCTATGACATGATGACTATGATCAGTCTTTCGTTGACTTGCAGTGCCTGGTGCCTGGTGTGGCTATAGAGTCCGATCCTTGATCGGCAGACTCTGTTACAGTTGAAGACAGCCACCGGTTCACCGGTTTTCTCTCAGTGACTGCCCTCACAGCAGCCTTCCAGATTCAGCAGTCTGCAGCCAAGGCCTCCCAACCCGCTAGGTCGATGCCATCTGCTCTTATGTCGCGTTTTCAGGTGTGCAGGGCAGGTCTTCTAACAGGTCTAAAATCTTTTTCATTTGTTCAGTTATACTCCATATATCATTTTATTAACTTTTCTTAATATTCATGACAAGATCAATTTAAAGAGATGGTGGTCCAACGGCGGACCACAAGTGGCACGCCACCAGCAGTTCGCTCTCTGCAAATCTGATTTTGCTATCTGGGACTATACTGTACGTACATTATGTCTAAGTGGACACGCTAATGATTTGTCATTCTAGTTAACAGTTTAGTAACAGTTAGCCTGATGCTAATGGACAAATTCCTCGTGGAGAAATATGTACCCTTTATTGATTTTTTTTTTCTTTCGTTTTCGTGATGGAGTTTTCACATCCACGAGTCTTGTAATGTCGGCAGATGTCATATTTGGCAAATCCGAAATTGCGTTGACTCTGATCCATTTTCTCTTGCCCGGGTATGATTTTTCTGATGCGTTAAGGTACAAAAAAAGCGCTTTGGGTTGCATCCTGTGCTTAGAGAAGAGCTATATAAAAATACTTTACTTCGGGGGCGCTGTGGCGCAACTGTCTACAGCACCCATACCATGTACAGATTCAAGTGCCCACGGAGACCCATGTTCAAATCCGACCTGCAGTCATTTCCCGAACCCACCTCATCTCTCTCTCGCCCGTGATTCGGAACAAAATAGGTATGAAAGCGCCCTTAGACAGTAACTTTTGAAACTTTTATTTCATCATATTCGACTTCAGCATTCCCTTGACATTCCCTTGACAATGACAAATAGGCCTACTAACAGGTTTATATTACGGTAGAATTAAGACCAGGCCATGATAAACAGTTGAGATCAGGTAAAAAAACGATGTTAAAATCTTTTGAATTCATGTTGAAAGTTGCTTCAAGCGAGTAAAGTAATAGGTTACAACATCATGCTACAATAGTAGCGCAGACATACATACAGCCAAAAAAACACAACAAAACACCACCAAACAGCACGATGCATGTGTTACCTAGAAAAATGTTCCCTGTATATTGGTGCAGTAGCACCTATTCAACAATAAGTCTTTAAATTGTATCATAGCAAATACTGCAACTGGTTTCCAACTGCTGCAATTTATATACAAACAGTCAAAATGCATTATGAACTTTTTTTTAATAAAGTATCCTAAAATACGAAGGCATCTCTGGCAATTCATATTATATATTCACAGACACATTAAAAGTTTCAGTCAGTCAGTTTCGACAGATTCACCCACTGCATACACTGTGAAAAAATGAAGATAATCAATTAGAAACACTATATAATAGAACATGTAACATGACTAAATGTAAAAAGGCCTTATTTATGGTTAACTTACTTCTCTCACCACAGTCTTGTAATTTTCAGGTTCAGCAGCACTCATCATTGTTGTATAAATGGTCATCCTGTAAACATTGAATGAGAATACAGTAAAGCATAAAGGATACGATAAGATAATACTTTAATGTCCGTTTACACAGAAATTTGTCTTGCATTACAGCTCAGCAATCAGCATAAAAAGACATTCAAAATAACATTCAAAATCATAAAATAATTCAGGCCACATGTAACAGGTGTAACCTACACACAATGTCCATTACACTAGGGCCCCTATTTTGCACCCTGGCTCATGGCGTAAAACTTGTTTTCCACCCGGCACACAGTTTATTTTCTTACTTTGCATGTCTATTTTTTAAACAATGCACCCAGGGATGTGGTAATTAACAACTTAGATAGATAGATAGATACTTTATTGATCCCCAGGGGAAATTCAAGGTCTCAGCAGCAGCATACATACAACACAAACACATTCTTTAACAGAGAAAGAGTAAGTAAAGTATATAATATAAAAACACAACTAAGCAGTAAGGACAGTAGAAGATAAAGAATATGCTAAATATACTAAAATACAAATTATACTAACACTTAATACAATATATAAAAATATACTAAAATACAAATTACAAAAATACAAATTATACTAACACTTAATCTAAATCAATTCTAAAAACAGTATCCACATAGAGGCGCTTGCAATGACTGAGCCTGTGATTCTCTGTGCATAGTAAGGTATGGTAAGGTGCTCTAAGGTGCTAGGGAGTGGCATAGCGCATTGTCTAAAAATCACTATTGTACACCACCTAAAATGCATTACGCCACTGACCAAGAGAAACCTGGTCAGAAGTCTATGGCAAGTTGTTTATATGTTATTTTAAGAGCGCATTGTCAACAGTCATATTGGCAGGTGCACAACGCACCATCCTTCTACCCTCCATGAACGCGCACCAGCGCACATCCATGCAAAACATTACAAATTACACAATTAGGCTACAATGGGAAACATAATTAGAATGAAAATATTACGAAATACATCTCACAATGCATTTGCAAATTGTTAATGACGGTTAAAAGTGATTAGGCGAGAGCACAGCTGAAGATACACTATCACGAAATATAAGCAACTCCTCTGCAGGATAAACATTGTGTTATTTAGTCATTCGAAAAATATCAGGGTAAGTGTTGCTTTTTCCAGCCTATGTTTTCTATGGTAACCCATTGTCAGTCAATAGTGAAAGTAACTTACTGCGTATAACTGCCTTGTCGTTGACTGACACCATGGTGAAGTTTCACTTTGACAATGAGTTCAAATAATAGATGAGTGCAAATGCGTAAAGGCTATGCTAGGCTTTAGTAAAGCATGGTTTAGTGGAATGACGGTCTTGCAAGCAGACTCCTTCAAATGCGCCGTTGACTGTCAAAATACCTATGCATCCTTTGACGTCGCGCTTTGCGCCGTTAAAGGGAATGACAGATATCATTCTCATTGGTTTAAATGATGCTACGCCCCAAACACACCCATGACTAATTAAGAAACCTAGGAGCACCTTGCTGCACCATGCGCTTGACGTTTGATAACGAAAACCCTCCCAATGTAGACTGGACATCCTACTTGTTAACTCTAAAGGCTATATTTTGGCAATCTAAAACGCATGGTCACTGGTGAATTTCAGGTTTGTCCAGGCCACATTGGATGTGGTGTAGTTATGAAACGTTATCAAACGTCCGGCACTTGACGCAAGAAGATGGGCCGGAAAGATGTTTCTGAATCAGTCATGGGTGTGTTTTGGGCGTGATATCTGTCATTCCCCCTTTAACAACAAGCAGCGCGACTTCAAACAGCGCATCGGTATTTTGATGGTCTACAGCACATTTGAATGAATCTGCTTGCACGTGAGACCGTACAGAACAGGTATTCCACTAAACCATGCTTTACTAATATACTATACTGTAGTCTACACGCATCTTGTCTATTATTTGAACTCATTGGCAAAGTGAAATTAACTTCACCGTGGTGTCAGTCAACGACAAAACAGTTATACACAGTTACTTTCACTATTGACTGACAATAGGTTACCATCATTTTTAACTGTCATTACCAATTTGCAAATGATGGTGAGTATCTACTCAAGACAAAGAGTGAGTACACCAAGAAGCTCTCAGAAGCTCTCTCTTACCTGTTGCATACTGGGACAACAGACAAAACCTGGGAGTAAACATAAACAGAAGAGAGTAAACAAACTGTGAAATATATTTTAACTCTCTTTTCATTCAAATGACAATAATGAAAAACTATATCACCTTATAGAGTGTTTCAAAGTTAATTTGATCTTGCCCGGTGGCATTTAACGCCTCTGTGGCAGCAGCTCTAAAAAGAGATACAATCATGAGTGAATATACCAGCCTCTGGATATATTTCAGATCATTACAGTCACACACCTTCGATAATCCCGAGATGGAGTTGGCAACCAGTGGTCGTAGTTCGTTTCTACTCTATACCATCTACAAAAAAGTGATAAATGATATTAGTCAGTAAAACATGATTGTTTTAGTCAAACTGTAGAAATAAACCTTATCCCCACCTCCACCTTTACCTAATGCCCATTAAAAGTCAGAATAAGACAGATCTGAAATTAATAAGTGGGTATCAGAGCAACAACACTCGCATTGTAACTGTCAGCATAACAAGAAGTCCAAATTTAAGGACCAAATATTCCATCTGTCTTACGCTCCATTAAGGGGATCCAGGGGCCAAATGTCAGCTGGCCCTCTTCTATCTCTCGTAATCACAACCCCTTCCCCTGGATGAATTCCACCAACTATGTAGTAAACATCAGCTATGAGGGGAACTTTGGACAATCGCATCACAGCATCCTGGAAGTTTGCTGCTTCCTCCAAAGTCTTTGAATAATACATGAGAGTTAAAATGTCAACACTGCAATAAAAAACAGCTTTAAATGTATATATAGCATTACATTTAAATGTATGGTGAAAACACAGACAAAAATATTAACATTTGGGATCATGGCCATAACCAGTTATGAGGTTTCCAGGTTCCAGATGTGGCAGGGTTGATTGTTGATCCCTGAATTTCCCCACAAGTTAATTTCTCCTACTGTAAGTTCAGTGTGCACATTTTCCCATGCCTCTGGGGCACAGCAGGTAGTAGGGGGTGTGGCGTTGGTGTGGCAGGAGTTGTTTCCTACGGTAGAGACCCATGTAGCCCCCTCTTCTGCCTCTTTTGCAACTGTCTTATGGAAGAGGTATGTGGTGTCATATTAAAATGTGCAATCTTGTTTGTTGTTTGTCGTTATTAAAAGTCATTCTCACGCTGCAGCCTGTTAGCGTTGCTGCAGGTGTATTGGAGTTAGGATAGCTAGTTGCAGTACTGGCTGATATCAGTGTGAATGAAATAAGGAATATCTTGTTCCTGTTTAGGAATACCTGTTTGATGGCAGGAACCGATGTGTGCGTGATTCCTGTCTGATTGTTTTCTTTTATCTTTCATGCTTCAGGTATGCCACGTCATATGTACCTTTTTTATATTTTAATGTGTAAACTGGTGACAATTCATGCGATGATTGTGTGCCTTGTTGTTTATGGTTATGCTCTTTTGCAACTGTCTCATGGCGGAGTAACCGATGTGTGCATGATTCCTGCCTGATTGTTTTCTTTTGTCTTCCATCATGCTTCAGAGAGCATTAAACAGCAAGCCAAATACAAGTAATCAGACATCCAATTTCTCCTCCATCTGTCTACATGTGTGAAGCTGTTCAGGCCGTTAGGTAGACTTGATATCTAATGTCTGTTGTGTGTCAGAGTTGTGACATAGGGCATCAGGGCAACATGGAATCTTACAAGAGAATCTCTCTCTCTCTCTCTATTGTGTACATACAGTACTCTCCAGAATTATTGGCACCTCTGCTAAAGTTGGCTAAAAACCGGTATAAAAAACAATTTGTTGGTGATTTATTGTAATCTCACAATGAAAAATGGGTCATTCCATGTGAAAACAGCCAATATCGGGGTATCATGTACATGGTACCTCTCAGATTTTGCTGAAAAGCGGTGAAAATATGCCTTATGTTACCAAACAAAGGAATCTGAAGTTTCAGGTCAATATCTCAAACGGTTTGCCCGTGCCGTCCACGACCCACGGCAACAACACATCATCAGTAGGGTAAAACTAACCTGTCTCACGACGGTCTAAACCCAGCTCACGTTCCCTATTAGTGGGTGAACAATCCAACGCTTGGTGAATTCTGCTTCACAATGATAGGAAGAGCCGACATCGAAGGATCAAAAAGTGACGTCGCTATGAACGGTTTGAAATTCGGGTGCCACGGCCCTAATTGACACATTGGAATTTCACATTTCATCCTTTGCCATTTTTGGAAGCCCATAACGTCTGTTGTAATAGTGGTAGAAGGCTGGAAACTGGTGTGGTAGTTCATTGTAGCCTGTACTACACAATTCTGGAGGCAGAATCAACATTCCTTACTGTTTGGTGGGTCACCAAAGTCCTAAAAAATGTTGACGGCATATGTGATTTTTCACTTTTTGGGTGGCCGTAGCACCACGATTAATGATCATATTAATCAGGATTATTTGTTATATTTGGGAACTTTGCTCTTGCCAAAATTAATTTGAGGGTTATGGTACCACTGGTGGGGGTTTTATGGGGGTCCAAAAACCCTCTCCGGCAAATGTGACTTTTTTGGAACCCCAAATGACCATGTGGGCACTTGATGATACTAATGGGATTTATACCAGATAAAGATACATATTTGTTCTTTCTTTTAATTAAATAAAAATGTTGACTATGAAGCTCCATAATATGAATTTTATTCTTCTGTTCTTTCTTTTAATGAAATAAAAATGTTGACTATGAAGCTCTATAATATGAATTTTATTCTTCATAATGCACCATTTTGGACATTGTTTCCAGAAGTCTGGAATGTAGATCAGGGTGAATTTAGTGATGATAAAGCATGAAAATAGTGGAAATAACTTAGTATTATGCTCAGTGATGGCAAACAATTAAATACTGAGACTGTCACAGATTAACCCCTTATCCCCCATGAAAGAGACCCGCCATCAAACTTTCAAACTAAATAACAAGAATGTTACATAGTGTAAGAACACTACAAATAAAAGGGAGTTTTTCCTTGCCCCTGTCACTCCAAATAAAATTAAATTGAAGCATTTTCCCATCCAATTTCAATTTATTTAAGTCAATCAGAGTGTCTGTGAACTTTCAGAAGTAGTTCATGACTTTCTTTTTCAATATGCTATGAAAATAAAGTTACACAGAGGCTAAATCCTCTAGTCATTTTTCAACATCGGAAAGACAAGAGAATACACTAAATTTAAATAAAAAGAAAGTGTGTTGACATTTGTAAGTCAGAGAATGTCGATGACAACTAGGTACTTTGTTGAAAATGCCTATATTTACAGTTAAAATGAGTAATTGATTAAAAGGTTCTAATTATCTGGAAATGTGACAAACATGCTTGGACAAAGACCCATGGTTATAGAAAAGAGAAATACTTCTCCTTTAAATCATTAAATTGCACACACCTGCCTCACCAACCAGCTAGCGGGGGCACTTTCCATTACTGCAGCAATGACATTTTCCCACCAGTAGCCTTTTGCTGTAAAAAGACAGACATGGTTACGCATTTCACACCAAGATTAATGGGTATGTTTTGGTAAAATTACATTAGTGAATTCATACAGCGCTGGTCTCCTGACACAGTAAATTGTTTGGAACTCTGTCCTGTCCACAGACCAACATAGCCAGCAAATGTGGTTCCTCTATATAACTCCTGCAAAGGTAAATATAGTTGTCAAGTGAAATTTGAACAATAACTTGGGAAAGTAAAGAGGTATTCTCCTATTTAACTGTGGAGGTAACTTCGTACAGGTAATCATTCTAGAAGTGACACATTGCTTGCATGATGTTACCTTTCCATTTTGTATGAAACTGACATCAATGGTTATGTTTCTGAGGACATCATGGGGATAATCTAGGTTTCGACCATGGTATATGTTTCCTTTTGAGTCTTGAGTTATAATACTACTGCAAAACCTATAGAAAGTGAAGAGAGTTATTTCCAGGAAAAAGAATAACAATCAACAATTACATATTGAATCACAAAAACATTAAACTGTACTTGTTGAGAAGGCTGAGCTTTTCTTGGCTATTTATATATAAGGGCAATTCTGCAACACATTTTAATAAGATAATTTTAAATATTTAATTATCAATAAGATCCTGACATTAAGATATTTAAGTACTAGTATGTTGTATAGCCAGCTCCAACCTATTGTTGTAAAATACTCAAATTAAATATAATAATTAGCCTACTTAAAAAAAAAATTGTGACATTTTACTTACGCTGTAACTTCATAGGCAAAATTGAGCAGAACAATATCAGCAATGTTAGCTCCATAGTAAGAGGCCATTCCTTGTATCTCTTTGGCATATGGTGGGGGCATGTATTTTTCCAGGGCATTCACTATGGGAATAACTGCATGGTGAACCCATTTTGGTACTGTTGATCTACAATACAATAGTGTTCAATTAGGTTCCGTGACAGGTTAGGCTAGGTTCCATAAAACGAACCCACATTTGTCAGTTCAAGGACGGCACAAAAAATGGATAGACTACCTAGCTGTTTGTAGGCCTTGCTGACTATTCACCTACATGGTCTGGAAGTGTTTTCACTTGGACAAATAGGCGGACAATTGCCAAATGCAATTTTGGGAAATAGGCATTATCAGTCCCGCAGGACTTCGCAGGCCTTTTTTGAGATTGTTGCGCCTAAAATGTCTGATTTTGCAGCAACTTTTCTAAATAATTGTGATGGAAGTTGCAATGCTTTTAGGCATTTGTTGCAAAAAAATTGCAAGAGGAAGTGAAAATGGCAAAAATAGTTGGGATTGCAACTAAGTATTTAGTCATTTCAATATTTCATATTGATTTTGTTAAACTAGGCTAGGCCTACACTAGGGCTGCACGATTTGGGGAAAATATCTAATTGCCATTTTTCTTACGGGTCATTCCACGTCAGTTCAACCAGGGCCCACGCACTTAGGTCTCAAAAAATTCTGAAAAAATTACCAGGTGTACCTATGTTACCCAGGAGACACACTGTAAACAGACTTACTCTTATGTAAGATCAATACTTTCCAAGATACAGCCAGTTTTACAGGGGGAGGGGGTGTCGATTTTGTCCAGCCTCTTTTTTTTGTCAAAGTTCACAAGCCCACAGCGCAAGAATTAAACCATGTAGGAGGCTCAAATTTTGCATGGTGGTACATAAATAGGAATAGTATGTAGCAAAATCGTCACGTTTGGTCTGTGTGAGAAGTTGAACTTTCCCCCTTCTCCCTGTATCGGACTTTAAAGACGTTTCGGTGCACTCTTGAAATGCGAGAGAGGGAGAGACTCCACTCGGTTGCACACACACATACAGTACATGCACCCATACGCACACAGTCACCCGCCACATCTCCCTGGCGTATAAACGATGTTGTGTGTTTGTTTGAAGTATTGTTTCATGTTGTGTAAAGTGTGTTTGGTGTATAGTTTTGTCTAATCGTTAGTGTCGGGAGTTTGGCGTTCATTCATGCGTCAGACCAAATGTTTGGTCTGCCGCGATTTTTCTTTAGTTTTGCCTTTAGTTCTGTCTTTCTTCGTTCCCGGTAACTTAAACACATAGTGTGGTACCCACTGTCATTCCATTTACCATTTGCATTCACTGTACAACGCCTGTAAACCGGTTAACATTCACCATACTCACAACACTTCCTGGTGCTTCGGCTTCCCAGCCACTGTCCCATTGCGGAAGCGCGCTTCGCGTTGGGACAGTGCTTTTACCAACATCCCACAGGGGGAGGGAGTGGGGCATTATGATAGAGGGGTGTTTGCCTTGTCTGTTTGTCGTCTTGTTGTTATTATTATGTATGTGGGGAATATTGGTTATGGTAATTAACATGTATTTTCATAGTAATATGCACCATTGTCATTTTGTATATATTTGTAATAGGTAGTTATTTTGTTATAATAGTGAATGTCCAGTGAAAGTGGTTACCTAGTTGAGTGGTTTGAGCCAATATCCTCATTTGGGCTAATTTAGGCCAATTGGTAGGCTTATTTAAGAGGGGTAGCTCAGTTCCCCTAGAGAGCAAAGAGAGAGCAGCTCTCCTGTTGTGAGGTAGAGACTTACTGTAGCTTTATGCTCTGCAATTGTTGATAATTGGAATACTGAACTGGAATACGGAACTTATTTTTGTTTTGTTTGTTTGAAAGTGTTTTTTTGTTAAATAATAGCCGATTGCTATTCCTGCAAGTTTTTCTTTTGGTTATTTAATAAATAGAAATTGCACGCTGAAAACCTCTCCTGCACCTCCTTTTCCACCTACAACCCCAAGCTCACATCCCAATTGGTGGGCTGGCTGCCTCGGTCGCTCACATTTGGTGGCAGCGGTGGGATGTGTAGCGCCGCCTGAGAAACTGGATAAGAGAGGTGGAAAACGAGGACGAGGTGGAAAACGTGGACGGGGTGTCAAACAAAGCCATACTTGGCAGAGGATGGCGTTCCGGCGGCTAGTACGAGCTGGCCAGGGGGAGCTCCCACAGGGGGAGGAAGAGACGCTAGAGGCAGCATTAGGAGCAACAGTGTCTGGGCAGCCAAAGCCAGATGAAGAGGTGCCAGCAGAGACTGACATGGCCGGATTGTATGCGCTGTTGCAGAAATCCTTGAAGTCCCATGAGCGAGAGTTTTTTAAGCAGGAACAGCGCTGGCGAAGTGTGCAGGTCCACTTAAACCAGCTCCGCGATGACTTTGATGAAAGCCGTCAGCCACAAGCGCCACTGCCTGCTCAGCCACAAGCGCCACTGCCTGCTCAGCCACCAGCGCCACCGCCGCAGCTACCAGCGCCATCGCCGCCGCAACCAGCACCACTGCCTGCTCAGCCGCCAGCTTCACCGGCACCGCCAGCAAATCCAGCCGCTCCAGTAGCATGGTCGCGTGCTGCTGTGCCCAAGTTTGAAGAAGGGGAAGATATCGAGCAGTATCTAACTACGTTTGAACGGCTTGCGACTGCCTACCGGTGGCCAAGGGAGGACTGGGCCGTGTACTTAGTGCCGTACCTGAGTGGCAAAGCCCGCAGTGCTTATGTGGCCATGGACATGAATGACTCAATGGATTATCACAAGGTAAAAGAGGCAATCCTGGGAAAGTACGAAATAAATGAAGAAGTCTACCGGAGAAGGTTTCGGGAGCCAGATGCCAGGCCTGGGGAGTCCCCCAAAGAACTGTACCAGCGTCTGAAGGATTTATTTCGAAAATGAATTAGACCGGAGGACAAGACGGTTGAAGAAATAGGAGAAGCCCTCATCTTGGAACAGTTTTTTCGTACTCTGTCTCCTGATGTCAGAGTGTGGGTGAAAGAGCACAACCCACGGACTGGCCAGCAGGCTGCAGAACTGGTGGAGAACTTTGTCGCTGCCCGCAGAGGTCCAAAGAACTTCCGAAGTGAGACCAGTTCCAGGCCCCTGACCCGTGGTAGGTCAGATGGGTTTAGTGGCGGGGGTGGTCCTAGACCTAGTGAACGAGGTAGGATGGGGGATAAAAGTTCTTACATGCCCCCTAGACATGCCACTTTCCCCAAAGAACGCCCACCAGAGCGCTCACGTGTCATATGTCACCATTGTGGCCAAGAAGGTCACATTAAGCCTGACTGCCCTACGAGAAAGCCCATAGATAGTAGCCACTGTTGTCTCCCAGGGTGCAAGGAGCAAGAACAGGGGGTTATGGGTAGGTTACAGACTGTCCCAGTGCTAGTGAGTGGTAAGGTGGCGAGGGCTCTGATTGATACAGGGAGCTCTCAAACCTTAGTTCAGCCCCACTTAGTGGACAAAAAGGACTGTATATCTGGTAGAACCCTAAAAGTAATTTGTGTCAATGGGGATGAACATGAATACCCCGTGGCCAAAGTATATGTGGAAGTGCATGGTCAGACCTATAGACTAACTGTTGGAATTGTGGAGAGACTCAGTCATCCAGTAGTCTTAGGACAGGATATTTTGGTACTGCCAGAGTTGGTGCAAGCCAATAAGCCTGTCAATGTGGTAGTCACTAGGTCTCGGACAAAAGCTCAGACAGAAGAGCCCCTAGAACCAGGTTCCCTGAGAGAGATGCCCTTTTTTGGAAGTGAGGTAGTACCCCCTCCTAAGCTAAAGACTAGGAAAAGTCACAGGCAAAGGCGAAGGGAGAGACTAGTGGGGACACTTCAGAATGAACAGGATGGGGAGGACATTCAAATAGGGGGTGGAGCTTGGGAAGACATTACTGAGGACATGGAACAGCTACAGAACCAGGACCCTACATTGCAGGAGGCCTATGGCAAAGTTAGCAGTGTGGATGGTGTGGCAACGGGTGTTCCAGCTAGCCTGTCTGGAGAAAGCTATGTGTTGCGAGATGGCTTATTGTACCACCAGTCAGAGGGGAATATGCCAGAGCAGCTAGTGGTGCCTACGGTGCTGAGAGAACGAGTGCTGTCCCTGGGTCATAGCATCCCCTGGGCAGGACATCTCAGTACTGCCAAAACTTTTGAGAGGGTTGCTGCCAGGTTCTATTGGCCAGGAATGTATAAAGAGATCCAAGACCTTTGTAAATCCTGTCCTGTGTGCCAGCTGACTAGTAAGCGGAAGACTAGTCCATTTCCCCTCCAGCCCCTTCCCATTATTGAAGTCCCCTTTACACGGATAGGAATGGATATTGTTGGGCCACTCGAGAGAACCCAGAGAGGGCACTGGTATATCTTAGTAGTGTGTGATTACGCTACCCGTTATCCAGAGGCCTTTCCCCTTCGTAAAGTGACAGCTACCACCATCTCCCAAGCTATCCTACAGCTGTTCTCTAGGGTAGGGATACCCCAAGAGATCATCACTGACCAGGGAACAGCCTTTGTAGCCAAAAAGATGAGACAGGTCTATAGTTTACTGGGGATTAAGGGGATCAGGACCACACCCTATCATCCCCAGACTGATGGTCTGGTTGAGCGATACAATCAGACACTCAAGGGTATGCTCCGAAAGTATGTGTCTGCCAATGGGAAAGACTGGGACCGCTGGCTGCCATATTTGCTGTTTGCATACCGTGAGGTGCCCCAAGCTTCCACTGGCTTTGCCCCATTTGAACTGCTTTATGGAAGACCAGTGAGAGGGCCCTTGGATTTACTAAAAGAAGCCTGGGAGGGGCCAAAAGCACCCCAGACCAACAGTATCCTTTCCCATGTCCTTCAAATGAGGGAGAAAATGGAGGAGATGACGGAGCTGGTCCGGAACAACATGGAACAGGTGCAACATCGCCAGAAGGTCTGGTATGACAAGACTGCCAGACAACGGACTCTCGAGCCGGGGCAGAAGGTCCTTTTGCTCCTTCCCACGTCGGAGAACAAGTTGCTTGCACAGTGGCAGGGGCCGTTCACTGTTACCCGCAAGATGGGCCCTGCCACATATGAAATCAACATGCCAGGCCGGAGGAGGACAAAGCAGGTGTTCCACGTCAACCTGTTGAAGGAGTGGCGAGAGCGGGTCACCCAAGGTAGCCTGCAGCTCCTGGTGCAAACTGTTGGAGAGGAAGACAGTGACAGTACAGAGCAGTTTTTTCCAGCTACTCAACCACCCGCCGCTCTTGACCTGGCGCACCTCACTCCACAACAGCAGAGGGAGCTAGCGGCCATCATTCCCTCAGGACTGTGCCAAGACAAACCGGGTTTCACCACGGTGGTGGAGCACTCCATCCCACTGAAGGACACCACTCCGGTGCGGCAAAGGATGTATCGAATCCCCGAGTGTCTACTGCCTCTGCTTAAAGAAGAGGTGGAGGAGATGCTGTCCCTAGGGGTCATCGAGAGGTCCTATAGTGAGTGGAGCAATCCAGTCGTCCTGGTGCCTAAAAAGGATGGGACGATCAGATTCTGCATTGATTTCCGCAAGGTAAATTCCCAGTCCCATTTTGATGCCTACCCCATGCCACGGCTAGAGGATCTAATTGAACGGCTGGGTAAGGCCAGCTTTATTACCACCCTTGATTTGTGCAAGGGTTACTGGCAGGTGCCCCTCGCTAAGCAGGACAGACCCTACACGGCTTTCAGAACTCCGCAAGGGTTGTTCCACTTCATGGTTATGCCATTTGGCCTGCAGGGGGCGCCAGCCACATTCCAGAGACTCATGGACTGTGTTCTTGAAGGTACCGAATCCTTCGCCGCAGCATATTTGGATGACATTGTAATTTATAGTACCAGCTGGACGGACCACCTACGCCATCTCTCCGATGTGCTGCAGCGCATCCAAAGAGCTGGACTTACAGTGCATCCAAAGAAATGTGACTTTGCCAAAGCAGAGGTCCGTTACCTGGGCCATGTGCTGGGTAGGGGGCTGATTAGGCCCCAGACGGACAAGGTACAAGCCATACGGGACTGTCCCCAGCCGCAGACTAAAAAGGAGGTACGGTCCTTCCTGGGTCTGGCGGGCTGGTACCGCAGGTTTGTGCCAGACTTTGCCTCTCGCGCTGCACCCCTTTCGGACCTAACTCGGAAATCCGGGTCTGGTCAACTGCAGTGGGGGGCAGAGCAGGAGAGGGCCTTTAATGACCTGAAGGGGGCTCTGTGTCAGGGCCCAGTCTTGCAGAGCCCAGACTTTGACCAGCCGTTCACAGTCCAGACTGACGCCTCTGGCATTGGACTGGGGGCGGTTTTGCTCCAAGGGGAAGGATCGGACCAGCGGCCTGTGGCTTACATTAGCTGCAAACTGTTCCCCCGTGAAACACGGTATGCTGCTGTTGAACTGGAATGTTTGGCCATTAAATGGGCCCTAGACACTTTCAAATATTACTTGCTCGGCAGAGACTTTTTGCTACAAACTGACCACCAGGCTCTTCAGTGGCTTGGCCGGATGAAAGACTCTAACGCCAGGATTACCAGATGGTTCCTGGCTCTGCAGCCATACAGGTTCCAGGTTGAGTATCGGCCTGGAAAGCAAAATGTGGTTGCGGATTTCTTGTCTCGCCACCCTGGTGGTGAGACTTCAGAGGTGGAGGGAAATGTGAGAAGTTGAACTTTCCCCCTTCTCCCTATATCGGACTTTAAAGACGTTTCGGTGCACTCTTGAAATGCGAGAGAGGGAGAGACTCCACTCGGTTGCACACACACATACAGTACATGCACCCATACGCACACAGTCACCCGCCACATCTCCCTGGCGTATAAACGATGTTGTGTGTTTGTTTGAAGTATTGTTTCATGTTGTGTAAAGTGTGTTTGGTGTATAGTTTTGTCTAATCGTTAGTGTCGGGAGTTTTGCCGCCAGTTTGGCGTTCATTCATGCGTCAGACCAAATGTTTGGTCTGCCGCGATTTTTCTTTAGTTTTGCCTTTAGTTCTGTCTTTCTTCGTTCCCGGTAACTTAAACACATAGTGTGGTACCCACTGTCATTCCATTTACCATTTGCATTCACTGTACAACGCCTGTAAACCGGTTAACATTCACCATACTCACAACACTTCCTGGTGCTTCGGCTTCCCAGCCACTGTCCCATTGCGGAAGCGCGCTTCGCGTTGGGACAGTGCTTTTACCAACATCCCACAGGGGGAGGGAGTGGGGCATTATGATAGAGGGGTGTTTGCCTTGTCTGTTTGTCGTCTTGTTGTTATTATTATGTATGTGGGGAATATTGGTTATGGTAATTAACATGTATTTTCATAGTAATATGCACCATTGTCATTTTGTATATATTTGTAATAGGTAGTTATTTTGTTATAATAGTGAATGTCCAGTGAAAGTGGTTACCTAGTTGAGTGGTTTGAGCCAATATCCTCATTTGGGCTAATTTAGGCCAATTGGTAGGCTTATTTAAGAGGGGTAGCTCAGTTCCCCTAGAGAGCAAAGAGAGAGCAGCTCTCCTGTTGTGAGGTAGAGACTTACTGTAGCTTTATGCTCTGCAATTGTTGATAATTGGAATACTGAACTGGAATACGGAACTTATTTTTGTTTTGTTTGTTTGAAAGTGTTTTTTTGTTAAATAATAGCCGATTGCTATTCCTGCAAGTTTTTCTTTTGGTTATTTAATAAATAGAAATTGCACGCTGAAAACCTCTCCTGCACCTCCTTTTCCACCTACAACCCCAAGCTCACATCCCAATTGGTGGGCTGGCTGCCTCGGTCGCTCACAGTCTGGATAATCCTGCATGGTCATAGCTGCCTCTCAAAGTTGATACAAATTTTATTGGAGTTTTTGGCTGGGCTCAGTTTAAGCCTTCAGAAGACATATTTGTACTCGACATAGGCTCTTGATTTATTTTCCTTACTGAGATAAGTAGAAACACTCTCACAAAAAGCAATGAACAGAAAATAAATCCCTTCAGGGTCTGAACAGCAGACCTCACAAGTCTGAAAAATCATTTTGGTTATCAGAGCACCCAAACACCTTGTGGGAATATAGAAAGATTTTTTAAATATGTTTTTCCTTATTCTCAATGATCCCTTCTTTTTGAAAACACCAATTTGACTTGTCTTATTCAAATCTTTCTGTTTTATTCTCCACCCTGAACATGGGCAAAATGCCCCATTGACATCAATATGTTTTATATAGAGTCACCACACTGCCACCTGTGGTTGTATAGAGTAACTTGTGGTAGCTCTATACAAAACATATTGATGTCAATGGTGCATTTTGCCCATGTTCAGGGTGGAAAGTGAAAAAGAAAGATTTGCATAAGACAAGTCAAATTGGTGTTTTTAAAAAGAAAATATCATTGAGAATAAAGAAAAAATATTTTAAAAATCTTTGTATATTCCCACAAGGTGTTTAGGTGCTCTGAAAATGAGAACCAAAATGATTTTTTAGACTTCTAAGGTCTGCTGTTCAGACCCTGAAGGAATTTATTTTCTGTTCATTGTTTTTTGTGAGAGTGTTTCTACTTATCTCAGTAAGGAAAATAAATCAAGAGCCTATGTTGAGTACATATATGTCTTCTGAAGGCTTAAACAGAGCCCAGCCAAAAACTCCAATAACATTTGTATCAACTTTGAGGGACATCTATGGCCATGCAGGATTATCCAGACCAAACGTAACGATTTTGCTACATACTATTCCTATTTATGTTCCAGCATGCAAAAATTGAGCCTCCTACATGGTTTAGTTCTTGCGCTGTGGGCTTGTGAACTTTGACAAAAAGAGGCCGAACAAAATCGACACCCACCTCCCCCTGTAAAACTGGCTGTATCTTGGAAAGTATTGATCTTACATAAGAGTAATTTTAGAGTGTGTCTCCTGGGTAACATAGGTACACCTGGTAATTCTTTCAGAATTTTTTGAGACCTGCGTGGGCCCTGCTTGAATTGACATGGAATGACCCTTACAGATTGTGATTGGCAATATGAGTTTTTAAATGTCAATTAATTGATTCAGTTCAATAATCCAAATGTCTCTTTAATTTGTGCTACCCCTGATTGGTGAGCACACCTGATGCACAAGAAGCATAGCACCCCCGATCGACCATGAAGCTCACCAATCAGAATTTCTGTGCCACTCACACACTACGCACACACACCAACCACAGGTGGCATAGTCAAGAAGGATACAATTAATAAAAGTCAGAAATGTGACACGATTATTTGTAGCTTTTACGATTAGGTAATTGCGTTGGTTAATTGATAATTGATAATTGTGCAGCCCTAGGCCACACTTCTCTTTAATATCATTACTTTGTATTGGTGGTGTGTAGGTCTAATTGAGTGCTTTTAGTATGTGAGAGCGGTCTAATTACATCTGAGTGGATCAGAAGACTTGCATCTCACTGTTTTCAGCTATGAGAGTAGCCTAAATAACTTTTTTCAAAGTGCATTAGAATATGTAGGTGCAATTCGGGATGTTTTCTATGTCTATTAGTTAAATAAAATATATATATAAAAAAACTCGAATGAAATATTTCTTGGATCATAAGAGATAGGCCTACAGTAAGTGTCTTGCAATGTTATTACTGTACTGTTCTTCCTAGGCAACAACTTCTTATTATTATTCCGCTTACCACTTTTTCCGTACGCTATTTCTCTTGAACAGTTTAACTTAGAAACTTCATTCAAACTTTGTAACGTAGGTATTCAAACGGACGAAGCTGCTATGTCTTTTCAACTTTGAAACTTTTATACTTTTTAAACTATTAAAGAAAAACTTTTTAAAAATCCCCATAGACTTAACATTGCCGATTGTGACATCATAATACGGCCGTTAAGCAATTAGAATCCTATGGCAGGTGTTCAGGCCACCTCACTACAACATTTCACTGTTAAACAATTTAACCCTTTAAACTACTGAACTTTTTAACTGTTCAGCCATTGTAACTGTTACTTGTCATCAACTATGACTCCTACCCACTGTAGCTAGCATGTTAGCATTATTAGCATTTTTAGCAAAACTGCTAAAAATGATTAGCTAAGTTAACTAAGTAACATGGTTAGCATAGTTAGCATGTTAACATTGTTAGCATGCTAGTTAACATTTTTAGCAAAACTGCTAAAAATGATTAGCTAAGTAACATGGTTAGCATAGTTAGCATGCTAATTAGCATAACTACTAAAATGATTAGCTAGGTTAGCTAAGTCACATGGTTAGTATAGTTAACATGTTAATTAGCATAGTTAACATAACTACTAAAAATGATAAGCTAGGTTAGCTAAGTCACATGGTTAACATAGTTAGCATGTTAGCATTGCTAGCATAGTTAGCATGTTTAGCAAAACTGCTAGAAAATTTTAGCTAAGTAGCATGGTTAGCATTGCTAGCACTGCTATAAAACATTAGCTAAGTAGCATGGTTAGCATAGTTAAAAATCTTAGCATAACTGCTAGCAAACATTAGAGCCATTCCAACTCTCAGTTATCGTCAAATATCTACTTATACACAGCCATTAAACTATTTGAATATCAACATTCATTAAATTGCTAGAAAATATTAGCTAAGTAGCATGGTTAGCATAGTTAAAAATCTTAGCATAACTGTTAGCAAACTATAGAGCCATTCCAACTTTCGTCAAATAGCTACCTATGCACATTCATTAAACTTCCAGTCTGTCAACAACTTTTAAACTATTTACCTTCAACTTTTAAACGGCCTACGTTTAAACTATCTATTAAACTAGCTGTCTATCAACAACTTTTAAACTATCTACTGGCTATCAACAACTTTTAAACTATCTACATTCAGCTTTTAAACAGTCTACTTTTAAACTATCAACTTTTATTAAGCTATGCAGCCACCATGTCTATCCTAGTATCACCGTAGTAACCATCTCTGTATTATCTATTTTATCTATGATACATGATATTTTACATCACAACTTTACCCAGACAGCAAACGGACTACGAAACGCATCCGCCACGGAGGTACGGTGAACTCCGGAACGGATCCGAAACTGTGTCCACTTGCACACCGCGGCGTATCCGCCGCGATGCCGGCTCGCGGATCCGATCAGACACCGCGGCGGTCCCATTGCGTATCCGTACATAAATGGATACATCCGCCCCGGTTTAGGATACGTTTAGGATCCGTTCATGAAGCAGTTCATTTCATGGCCAAAAACTAGCTACTAGGCCTACTACAGAAATATATAGCTTAACCTATCTGGCCAACACCTAGACTGCACTACAAAAAATAGGTTTTAATGTAAAGTATTGTACCAACCAATATGACAAATATAATATAATGACTTAATGCATTCAGTTTAAGACATGAAGTCAAAATCTATCATGTGAAGCACATTGTGATTTTACAGCCAAATGCCTTCATTGTGAAACAGCAAGTATGAAAAGTTACAAACTGTAAATCCTTTATGCAATTGCTAACTGTCCAATTGTGGAAACTTGTCTCAATGCTCCTCACCGCACCTCAATGCTCAATGAAAGAGGTCATCGTAGACACTAAATACATTGAACAGGTATTAGAGGTAAAATGAAATGCAACCATAAAGTGTCAAACTTTTTTTTATTATTTAATGAATATTAAGAACATGTTCCAAAACACAGATAACCTTCATACCAGACCACTGTTTTTCTTAGTGGGCAATAACAGTAGCCTGATTTTTTTGGGTAGAGTTGCTGACAGTTAAGACTCCGACTTGAGCTTTTCCTGTTTGTTGACAGGCTGGTTGAACCACTGACTCGCTCACAGCATCTGTAATCATAGAAGCATAACAAAATGAGTTGTTATACATAACTACCTACTTTTAAACGGAGTGTCTGCTACATGAATATAAAGCCACCGCCGCCAGCAGGCTGCTATCGGCTCTGTCTAACTGTGACAAAATCTACCACCTGTAAGGCCTGGGCTACACCGAGTCCGCAAGTGAAGCACTCGGTTCGCAGAGTGTAAAAATAGTTTAAGAAGACTAATCCAATGTTTTTAAACATACTGTACGCCATCACGTCTGGTGTAACCAGTTCCACTGACTACAGTGGATGCCAATTGTTGCAACAGATGCTCTGCAAACTGAATGCTTCAGTTACGTGCGCAGTGTAGCCTTCCTGTAAGTGTGATGAGGAGTTATGGAATTGACCACATTTTGGCAAAGACCTGTTCCCTTAAAATACAAAAAAGGCATCAGAAAAGCAGTTCCCAGACACAACTACTTGTTAGTTACACAGTCCAGCATTTGGGGGTATTAGAAATTAGGTATTTATCAAAGCTGACAAAAGCATTTTATATGTTGAGATTTACCTGCAATTCATCCTGAACCGGTATCAGCAGTTGCAGAGGTCTGTAGTTATTTCTCTTCTAAAACAAAAATATGTGCATTTCATTAGAGAGCTTTTGAAGTAGGTGGATTTTATTACAGAAGACAAGCATATTTTTGTATGTTGAGATTTACTGTACATTCAATTCATCCTGAACTGATAAAGGCAGTTACAAAAGTATGTGGTCATTTTATTATTATTATTTTTTTTTTTTTTTTTAAGTGTGGACCAAAAGTCAAATAAATCAAATGCAAAACTGTATAGCTTACTTTACTTGGCTGGCAGGCCAGGATGAGAAAGGGTAGACCCCCAAACCAGACTGGAGCCACTGGTGAATGACCTGTAACACAGATGTAGAACATAAACATACATTACTTTTATCATCAGAAAGAAACTGCCAAATATGTAACATTACCAATCTTACACTCCATTAAAAAATTAGCTTTATATCGGGATCCAGAGAGTGGGATGCTTATCATTTTAGCTCATAGTTCCGTTGAAAATTGTCTGACCTGTGACAAAGCAATGATACTTGACCGGTAGAAAGACCTCCGCTCCACAATGAAGCATGTAAAGATGTGAAAAAGCAGTTATAAGAGGCAAAAACATATTAAGGAATGTGCATTTACATCAAGTCAAATACTGCCCTTTCTCGTTAAATCTTACTCCAAGAAACATTCCTCATCACTCAATGAACTCGTTGACGGCGGTATGTCCACATAAAACAAATAGCTTCGGGATTTGTGGCCTTATATTAGATAAAAGTTAGCAAAAGCCCGGTTTTGGAACCAGGAAACGTCTGCAAAAACGGACTTTTTATATCGGCTGATCGAAAATCCTTCCCTGCTTATTTTGTGCAGCCACATAGCAGAGCCCATAGTAGGCCAGTTAGCCGACCTCTCGCTAACTTATAATTATAAAATATAAGGGCACTAATCCCAAAGCAGTTTGTTTTAAGTATAAATATTGTCAACAAAGTTCAAAACGTCCATTTTTGGAACCAACAAACACATCTGAGCATGCACGACTCACATCGGGCTATGACAGGGAATATCATTATAACGTTAATTAGCTTATCAGCTGCTAACATTCAAGTTATCCAAGACAGGTAACGTTAACCAATGTGAAATCAGCCCCCTACCAGAACGAAATGATGTTTATCCAAAGTAGCCTAGGTTTTCTTAAGGACAGCGCCCGAGTCCATGATCAATAAGAAAAAACGAGTTTTCCTGTTAACATTATCGTTAGCCAACAAGCTAACGCTAGCTCACGCAAGCCAACTTTTGTTGTTTGCAGGCAAACACATGAAGTTAGCTTAGCTCATTTTAAACGCAATTTTGAGTTAAGTTATGAAACGCTAACAAAGCTCAAGTTAGACAGGATTTAGCCCTGTGAAAGGTGAGCTAAATTAACGTGCGCAACCTAGAAACTAGCTGGTGTGTAACTTGGCAGCTAATATGAGCTAGCACTAAAAGCTACAGCCATCAAGCTGGCCATTAACGTTACGTTATAACAAATTTCTAATTAGATTATATCAGCAAGCAAAGCTAGATAAGTAAGTAACTTGTGTTATGGAAATACATTTTCACTGGATAGCCTAGGTAACTTAAAAAATAAAGCATATAGGAGCATACTTACAGTGAGCCTTCAGACGACGCCGTATTCCACTCCATTAGCGAGAAAACTGAGGAAAGAGCCGTTAGCAGACTTGAGAGGGCGCGTTCGATATGCGCATTCGCACGGGGTCCGCCGCGGACCCACGGTTTGAGGGCGCGCTGGCGGAGTCTGATTGTGTTCTGTGCCCATAGCCAAATCGGAGGTTGACTGTCCGGCGGATCTGGCGGCTTGAGGGCGGGTCCGCCACAGACACCTTTGCTGTGTGGGTAGCATTTTCATGCACTGGTAATTCCTTGGAATTGCATTTCTAGTTGCTTTCTATGATTTTTGGTAAATACTACACTAAGCAAACATGGCATGAGATAACAAGGACATCTCCAGATGTAAATGTTTGCCAATGGGTTGCATAGATCAGTGGTTCTTAAACTTTTTGTCTGGCGACCTCCCCCCCCCAAAAAAAAACATGGGCCAAGTCTCGCGACCCCCTTCCTTATAATGGTAGAATTTGGTTTCGAAATGTTGCGAGATGGGCATTAGAAGTAGAGGCAGCAAATATTCTCATAGGTAGTCATCACCAATGTCATGGCAGCCTTTGATTAAAAACCTTAACCTTATAAAAATGTCTTTAATCCAGACTGCAAATCATTTCGCGACAATATTTTTGGCGACCCCCAGTTTAAGAACCACTTAGACCATAACGCCTATTGACATCAAAACTGAAGGAACTAACAAGTTACGGCGGTCTCTGGTGTCTGCAGAAGTGATTGTGGCATCTGGCTCAATATTCTGTGCGAGGGACGTGGTGAGTTAAATTTCACGGGGAACTACGATGATGAAATTGTCAAAATTTGCTGGAATGTTGCAGTGTTTGGACAAAATTAAAAGGTCGCCCAGAATTTGCGTTGCTAATTCCTGGAGGGACTGCATGTTGCACAATACTAGGCTATAGGCCTACCGTGATTTTCACCAAAACGAATAGGCTACAACATTTATCATGAATTTGGCCAGTTTAAGCTAACCATGCTGTAGGCTATACCCTACCGTTTTTTGTGAAAAAAACTGCCAGTTAACCGAAAAACCACTTGACCAATAAAAACTGTCCATGCATCACTTACTCGATTACTTCTGCCGCAACTTGGCGTAAGAAATGTTCGTCGAACAATTCCACAAGTGGTGCCCATCGTTCCTCTGGCGGCACATCCAAATTAACAGTAAGCATAGGTGGACTCGCCTCTGCAACACAAAACGCAGCCATAATAACCCATACTTCTACCATAGCCATGTCTTACACTGGTAAGGCTACACTCGGAGTAGTTGGTTAAACTATAGGTTAGCCTATTCCAAAGTAGGCTAATGTGTCAGTGTCTTTTTCTGCTGATGTTTACAATTGAACACTTGTGACTGTAAACTAATTTGATACTGCCGCCACCAGCTGTGCTGGAGTAGTCTAGCCTACTATGGTCAGAGGTGGGCACAAATAGGCCTATTTCATTAAAATACAAGTAATTTGTAATGTGAAAATACAAATATACCCACACAATCATGGCATATCAAAAAAGAAACTACAAGGCATATTATTGAAAACGTATTCCTAAGAGACAAGAAATACTATTTTCTGACTGGCTGGCAGAGGGCTATTAATTCTGTACATTGGGGCTCCTATGAAGTAGATCTGGTAAAAAATAAATGTAATCACAGTCCTATATCAATGTAAACGATGATTGAACTGACAACAAGCATGCTTCACAACATTCTTGAATTTCCCCTTAGGGATCAATAAAGTATCTATCTATATATCTATCTATCTATCTATCTATCTATCTATCTATCTATCAACAGTGGAATCAACTGTAACAAAGCAAACTACCCACCATCATTTCCGTAACCAAATGAAAGTAATATGACAAATTGAACAGGAAAGTCTCTTTTTAAACTGAACTGAACTTCCCTTTTTGTGCTATATACATGACTGGCAACATGGGAGACAAACAGAATAGCATCCTGTAAGGTGTCCTAAAATACACCACTCCACCCTTTTTTGCATCTGGGAGGTCTTTGCGTCCGTCTCCTCCATTATTTCTGCATATCAGGGCACCTCGGCGAATGTTATCCCTTGCATAAATCCTCATGTCATATCCATTAAGTGGTTTTAATAATATCCTGTTGTTTGAATGTACATCAGCTATTAGGTACTCAAGGTCATGGGGTCAAAGGTCATGCATGGTCATATGGGGTCCATGTCCTAATGTTCTCCCTCAGTATCTTATCTGTATCATTTTCAAATTGTAATCTTGTAGCATTTGTCGCACCTGACAATTCAAGCTCCTGAAGTTACTTTACTTTTTAATGTTCTAAGTCTTAGAATCTAAGGCAGTGGTCCCCAAACTACGGCCCGCCACCTCATTTTGGGTGCCCCCCCAAAACATATCTGTGGTATATAGCATCTGGCCCGCACAAGAGTATGACATCGCCAAACTATAACCTCTGTAATTTCCCTCATTCATTCTCTATGGCGAGTCCTAACAGTACACGTGTAATACTGTTTTTGTCCACTGGTGGTCGTTTTGCCGCTGTTTCGCGTTTACCATTGAAAACGGAATGAAATAGGCTTACCTGCA
Source organism: Alosa sapidissima (assembly GCF_018492685.1). Lineage (NCBI taxonomy): Eukaryota > Metazoa > Chordata > Actinopteri > Clupeiformes > Clupeidae > Alosa > Alosa sapidissima. Next base: position 2,252,846 of record NC_055964.1, read on the forward strand.
AACAATGTAAAGAGGCCTATGCTGAGCTGCATCAGTGCTCAAAGTATTCTAAAAGTTTTCTGGGACTTCCTGGGATAATTATTTCTATTTTTTATTCACTCGTTTGAATGTTCATCCAAATTCACACTTCACAAAGTTCTCATCAGGTAAGTGAAAGTTAGAATGGTGGTAGAATTTCAGATGTTTTTGCCAGCACTTCATAAAACTCTCATAGTTTGATTATAAAATTATTTGTAGGATATTGCTTGTTCACAACTTGAGCTGTGTATGCAAAGACACAGAGTTCAGAGTTCACACATTTTAGATAAAATACACTTTTGGGACTCCCTGCTAATACTTTTGGGAATGCTGAAGTCTTTTTTATTAGTATTATTTCATTTGAGCTACATTTTACATGGCATGATACATGGCAATATAAACACTGATCAGCCTGATTAAATGTAATGGAATATTTAACTAAGGTAGACTGTTGTTGTTCACAGCACTAAGCTATTTAAGGTTACTGATATACTCTAAGTCTCTGGCCCTCGCATAGTGAGCTGGCCCTCGGAAGAAAAAGTTTGGGGACCACTGATCTAAGGGAATGATGAAACAGAAAAGACAGATCTAATGCTTTTAAGTTGTCTACAGGGCGACATAAAATTGGCACAAACAACTTTAGACTTTAGACATGTCAAGAAGGGATTGTAAAAGAGAAATGTTGGATCTAACACTTTTAAGTTGGTCAGAAGGTAGCAAGTGACTGCTACACTAAACCCCCACTAGCTAGCGAGCTAGCCTTCAAGAATCCAAGCTAAACACATACAGGGCTCACAATAAAACGGTCGAGCAAACACATTGTTCAAGAGACTATCAAACCACATTACAAAAACGGCGTTCACCCAAGGGTAGGCTACTTACAATTTTAACAGCAACAAAGCCAAGTCAGCGTTCTTAGAAACTACAATCGGACTACATTTTCGAGGCGCGATTGGATACTTCCGCTGAGTCACATCCGGATTTACCCGGACCGGGTTCAGAAAGTTGCATATTACTTTTTTTCCACGGAGAAGCAATAGGGGGAGACGAAGCACCCACCAAACAACCCAGAAAGTGTTGTAGAACCATGAGAACGACTCTCAACCTGCATAATTAAGGTCATTTTTGCTAAAGTTGTTGCATAGGGCTTCTTTAATAGAGGCTAAGCATGCGAGAAGGGAGCATAGGCCATCTGGGTTGTAATGGTGTGTCTGAGAATCTAGTTATTTCATCATTTATCTACACTATGGGCCCTATCTTGGTAATCAAAAGTGCAGAGTGCAAAGTGTATTATTATCCTGACGCAAAGCATTACATCACTGACCAAGAAAAGGCTGGTCTATAGTGAAATGCGCATCTGAAGCAAAGCTGAAGACACACTGTTACGAGATGTAAGCAGCAACTCCTCTGCAGGATAAATGTCCTTATGTTTTTTATTCAGTCATTCGAACAGTATTGGGGTAAGTGTTGCTTTTTTCAGGCTATGTTTTCAATGTAACCCCTTCAGTCAATAGTGAAAGTAATTAAGTAATTAACTGTGTATAACTGTTTTGACTATGACGCCACGGTGAAGTTAGTTTCACTTTGCTTTCAATTAATAGACGAGTGCAGATGTGGGCAGCCTATATGGTTTAGTGGAATACCTGTTCCATATGGTCTTGCGTGCAAGCAGATTCCTTCAAATGCGCCGCTGACTATCAAAATACCGATGCGCTGTTTCAAGTTTTGCTGCTTGCTGTTAAAGGGAATGACATCATTCTCATTAGTTATTACGCCCAAAACACACCCATGACTGATTAAAGGCACACTATGCAGGTTTTTTAGCTTAATATGCAAGTTTTTTAGCTTAAGAAACATAAAAGCCGTCTTCTTGCGCCAGGAACCCAACGTTAGATAACAAAGCCACCCCCAATGTGGACTGGACAAACCGCGAAATTTGTTTAAGCTATTCGCTAGTGACCATGCGTTTTAGATCACCAAAATAGCATAGGGCCCTATTTTGGTGATCTAAAACGCATTCCAAAGTGCAAGTTGCTCTGTAAAGCAAGTTGTGCAGCGTTCTGATTTGCAACAGAGACGCTAAAGGAACTCGGACTACTCCGGCCTGCAACAACACCGGACTCGCCTGCTACTCCTCCCCCGGAAAGAAAGCGTCGGAAGCGGTGTGCGAGGAAGCAGAAGAGGGGCAAGCGCGGAGGCATCCGGGCCAGGCTAGCGGCCAGCCCAACTCGCCCAGCCATACCATCTATTCTCCTGGCAAATGTACGATCACTGGACAACAAAATGGACTACATACGACTGCTGAGATCAACGAACCGTACAGTGAGTAACTGCTGTGTGCTCGTCTTCACTGAGACTTGGTTAAATGACAACATTCCGGACTCTGCTGTACAACTGGAGCAGCTAGCATGCTATCGAGCAGACAAGGCCATTGTAAAGGGAGGAAAATCACGAGGAGGAGGAATCTGTGATCATAAAGTGCCGTCCTTTTTACCAGCCATCATGACCACATTCTACCGAGGCACCATTGAGAGCATCCTCTTCAGCTGTATCGCTGTGTGGGGCGGAAGCTGCACTGAATACAACAGAAAAGCCCTGCAGCGCATAGTGAACACAGCTGGAAGGATTATTGGTGCTTCACTTCCCTCCCTGAAAGACATTTACACCACCCACCTCACCTCACCTCGCTCACAATTAGTTTGATCCACTGCCCTCTGGGAAGAGGTACAGAAGCCTGCGCTCCCGCACCACCAGACTCACCAACAGCTTCATACACCAGGCTGTTAGGATGCTGAACTCTCTCCCCCCTCTCCACCCTCAGCTACATAACATCCTGGACTTTTGGACCCACAATGGCTGCCTTGCACTACTCCACTTGTACTACTCCACTTGTACACTTGCACACTTGCAACTTGTTGTTGTTGTCCTGAAAACACACTTCTGCTGCTCTTACATAACTTGCACCACTATGCCACTTGCTTACTACCACTTGCTTAGGTCAAACAGAACTACCTCAGCCATTTATTGGCCTGACTTTGCACTACTATATTGACTGTCTATGCACAATTGCACAATTTCAACCCAATTTTGCTGCTCTTATTTATTCATTGTATGTGCCTTCTTATTTACTTTTTATTGTTTACTTGAATGTTATGTTTGTCTGTGGACTTAATTGGTAAAATGATGTCTTGTCTCCACCGTGGATAGTGAGAAACGTAATTTTGATCTCTTTGTATGTCTTGACATGTGAAGAAATTGACAATAAAGCAGACTTTGACTTTGAAAAAGGTGTTCTAAGCAATGCTGGGTAACGTAATTTCTGTTGACGTTCAAACAAAACAGAGAGCTAGCTCGCTTCCTCCCCCTCCCTCCCGTGCAATTGAAACTCTCTTAAACATGCATCTCTTCAGTGATTGGCTGGAACGGTTTGTTATGTTTTTATGGTCTAGGCTGGACCAAATTGTTTTTGTTGCCATTTTTGGAGCCTAGGCTGTCAGAGACCGCTTTTTTTTTGTTTACAGTGTATTCAGGGCACAGGCAGTTAGTGGATGGTGAGGTGATGTTTGCTGTACAGTATGTGACAAAAAATGTTTTAGCTTAGAAACCGTGTTACATTGCTTAATGCGCCTTTAAAAAGTCAAACCATATTATCCTGAGTAATCACAGGCCTATTATATCAAACCTACCTTTCCTGAGCAAAGTACTAGACAAAAGAAAACTGTGTAACATTTAACACATTTAAGCTAATTGTCTTCTCACATGCAGACTGCAGACAACAGACTGAATAGTCTCTTTTCTTGCTTTAACTCACATAGGAAGCCTAAATCATGGTGGCATATAATACTTATATTAAAACACATAAAGACCTGTGGTCAGAGGTCAAGGCTCATCACTCCAGAACATTTGAGGTTAAATTGGGCTGACGCATACTCAAACATTTTGCATCAAGTTTATTTTAATTTTAACATGCAGTGCTTGGGATTAAATAAAATCACTGAAATTAAGAATATGTTGCAGTGTACTACATCATACAGAGTATCACAAGTGAAAAGTTAGATGTACAGTTAGATGTACAACTGATTGATTTCAACACACTTCAAAACAATAAACAATAGTTAGTGTCAGTGATCAACTGAGATAACTGTTAAAATAATGTTAGCTTATTAAAGTGTAAATATAAAGCTTGTCCCTGCCAGAATCATCATAGAACACAATTAAAATACCAGACATAAAAAGAAATCACATAGTATCAAAACCGCATAAATAATTGCCACTTTTGCAAATGCCACACTGAATAATAGTATATAAATATTCTGTAATATAAATATCCTGAAAATAACACCATAGCTGTAAATCTCAATGTTCTAAAGATCAATTTGCTTGCAAAATAACCAAGACATTTTACAAATCAACATGTAGAAAAGCATGATACATATCATATGGATCATTAATAGAAAAGCAATTTACCACTGAAGGCCTAATGGAAAGTGCACCCATTAGAGACTATTATGTTCCTGAGTAAAATGTATTAATTTGTCCTTGATATTTCTCAGAGACATATGACCTCTTCAGCTTCAGTGTGGGACCTGAAAGATGATTGAGAAAATTGTCAATTTCTCAATGAAATAATTCATTAATTATATTTGCCTGTCTTCTTTAGCACGTTACACACTAATTGCTACTCACTAAGAAGTGAAAATCCAAAGAATGTGGTTTGGTACACAAATGTGATGTTCCAGATAATGAGTCACAAACAATAGAATATTTGACATTATATCAATGGACCACATGCACGGAACACTCTTAAGTCAGGTTGTTTATTGCCAGTGGTGCCAGCTGTGTAGTAGACGCTGTTAATGCAATTAGTGTCTACATGGACATGGTTGGGTGTTGCACCTAGTGTTACAATTTTTATTATTGAGCAAACAAGATATTCAGTGTCGGATTGAACATGTAAGGAGCAGAATATAACAGAATATGCCGTTACAACACAGCTAATGCTTCACCCAAAATAAAATGTAATAAAACGTAAATGGTGTCTAAAATGAGATTCCCATTCAATATCCACGAATATAATAATGGGGCTTTTACATTTTCAGTCAAATCTTAAAGTGTAATTCCAGCGAAAATTGATCCAAGAGTGGTTTTCTGCATTAAAACACATCAAATAAGCCGTGGAGACAGTATTTTTCGTTGATCAACCACTACAGAACTTGCTCCAATATACGCTACAAGCCCCAAATCACAAACAGTGGATTAGCTAAGGGCCATGAGTGAAACTCTTCCCAAATAGCATTTTTCTCTACCTCATCAGTAGCTTGCTCAAGGTCCCTACACATAAAATGAACCCAGAGTTTATTACAGCAAGCTCTGTAGTGGTTGATTAACGAAAAATACTGTCTCCACAGCTTATTTGATGTGTTTTAAATGCAGAAAAAGCACACTTTGGTCAATTTTTGCTGGTATTACACTTTAATGCTTTACCTACCAAGTTCTCCTCCTGGTATAGAGAAGTCTTGAAGTAGAATAGTCCACTTCTGAACCCTCTGGGCATTGGAAGTGGCTTTATTGTTTACACGTTCCATTCCCTCTTGAATTGCTTTGTAAATAGCAGGCTCCAAGTTCTTGACGATCTCTGAAACTTTGGTAGCACTAACACCATGCTGTCGACAGAACTCAATCACTAAAGGGCTTAGTTCATCTGTAGGCTCTCCTGCATCATTCATGACACACTAAGGAAGTGTATGGCAGTGGGTTAATACAATATCATATTTTGAAGAAAGAAAATATGACTAGTAAGCCTTTAAGTACTCTTACTTTCAGTGTGAGAAGCATGGAAAGGAACTTTTTCTTGTCTCCTACTAGCATTGCATTGCTAATGATTGGAATTTCCTCCTTTACAAAATCTTCAATTGGCACTGGAGGAATGTTCTCTCCTCCAGCAGTGATTATTATCTCTGTAAAGCAAAATGTCATGGTTGTCAGATTTTTAACCTTTTAGGTTATCAGGATTGTCTTTCAACCATTACACTTATTAAAGACAACATTTTTGCCCATTATCACAATTTTACTTATGAATGACGTATAGGTTGTAGGTGGTCAAGACCAATCCAGACAGGCAAAAAGCATTCTCAAAGATAAGCTGAGGAATTGATGACGGACTGACCATGTTGGACAAGGAGGACAGTGTGAGTTTTCACGCATGGTCTAACATGGCCTACCTTTAATTCTTCCTGTGATGAACAGGAAACCTTCTTTGTCATGTTTACCCAGGTCCCCAGAGTGTAGCCAGCCCTCATTGTCCAAAGCCTCTTCTGTCTTTTCAGGCATATTCAAATAGCCCATGAACACATGTCGTCCATAGAAGCATATCTCCCCATTTCCATCCTTATCAGGGTTATCTAGCTTGGTATTGCAACCAGGCACCTCTTTACCGCAACTGGGTGAATATCAAAACACAACAACACTCATAAATGCAATACCAAACACAACTAGAATTGCGGTTCCGAGTAACTGCAAGAGTGGGTTTGATCAGGGGCATGGAACTCGGCGTCATCCAAGGATTCCAGCGGTACCTCATTTATGAAAATCGGGCACAGAGATCAAAAGTTATCTGCATTAACGCAAAATCCAATAAGCTAAAACGCATAAATAACGTGGTTGATATGCTGGTTGCTAGGGAAATCATGCTGGTTGCTATGGTGGTCGCTAGGTTGACATTACAGGGGTGGTTTCTAGGTTGTTGCTAGGGTAATTAGTTGCTAGTAAGCCATCTTAAGCTGACTGCATAAAGTGATTATTTTAAGAGATACATTTTCAAACCAGAACTGTGTATAGGTCATGGTTAAAAACGTATCAGAATCTCAGAAATAATCACGTAATGCAGCCACTTTCAGATTTTTTAAAGGCAATCAAATTTCTGCTGACTCTCTTCTGGCTGTGGGTAAAGGCCAGCGCCTCCTGAGAGGCCTGAAGGGTCAGTTCTGAGGTTGTTGGCTGCTGGAACCGAAAAATGAACTGCATTTTCTTAAAAGACAATGTGACTGAAGTGCGGGCAAAGTTTGCACAGAAATGTACGATTTTTCCCACCCTCATCGACCTTGTCATAAAACTTGTTTAAATGATTACACGACGCCTCCTTGCTGCTTTGTCGTCTACATCAGCCTTTCTCAAACTTCTTTGACCTGAGGCCCAGTCAAGGCATACTTTGGGGTCATAGGGCCCACCTACATGAACCCACCCCCTCCTCCCACCCCCCATCAATTTATAATGATCTCACAATTATTATTATTTTTATACTATATTGCTATACATGCACTTCAAAACAGTCAATGTTTAAAGTGCTAAGATTGTTCACAAAAGTTTGTGAAAGCATGCACATCAGAGTACTGCTTTACTAATGTAAAATATAATTAGGCCTACAATAGTTTCATTGTTTTTGCATTGTTGCATGATGAGTTTAATTGAAAAACAAAAAAAATATGCTTATGACACTTAAATCCAATTTGCATAATAATAATTTGGAACACAGTGTATGTAATGTCTCACAGTTGATGGTGTATGTCAGAGTGAAAACCAAGCCACGAGGTTGAGAGAATTGTCCCTATAGACAATTTGAGTATTGTGCATAGAATGATATAAGAAAAAATGAATTGAATCCATTTTAAGATGAGTCTGAAACATAAAAGAATGTGGAAAACTTTCCGGTTGTCATCTGGTCATCCTGTACTTAATTAATGAATTAATTCTCTTACAGAGTTATGGTTTGTGTTTATGATTTTTGTTAATATGAAAAAATATGTGTTGTCATTGTTGATATTCGATATTGTTATTGATATTGTTACTATTATGCTTAATGTAGGCTTTTTTCATCTTCATTTAAAACTATTATTTTAACTAATGTAGAGTTCATGTACTGTAAGTCGCTGTGGACAAAACTGTCTGCCAAATATCATAATCAACGATAACCATAGATTGTAGGTAGATATAATTGGGAGATTGGGACATTTGTGGTTCATTTTTCACGCCATTTGCCTCTAGTTTGGATAAAATAGGGATGAAATGTGGGTGTGCGTGCATGATAAAAGCATTTATTATATCTCTCTGCACCAGTATACAGTAGTTCAATTGCATGTTGTGAATGAATTAACCAAAGTAGGTAAAATAGTACACATTGAGTGGTATATTGAATGTTTGAGAAAAGATGGACCTAGCTTACCTTGTGATGCAGAAGCCCTCTTGGCAGGAGATGGTGTGTGGGCCAGTGCTCTCACTCATGCCATAAACCTCAAAAAGGGGAATGTGCAGGCTCATGAAATACTCAAGTGTATCCTTGGTGATGGGAGCTGCTCCTGTATAACATGCCTTGCAATTGTCAAGACCCAAGGCAGAACGCACCTTTTTGAAAACCAGGTTGTTGGCAACAGAGAAACCCCAAGGCACCACATTAGTCCTGGAATAAACACAGACAAAAACTAAACATGGGATGGATGGATAGAAATTCAGATTAAAATGCTAACCTGATGTGTTATTTTGTTGCTATTTAATTAGTATTTCATTGACAATTTCAAGAACAATGCTTCAACCCAACAGGTTCTTCATCGGGCAAATTAGATTAGATTAGATTAGATTCAACTTTATTGTCATTTAGCAGACTACAGGTACAGAGCCAATGAAATCAGTTGACATCCAACCAGAAGCGGAAAAGAAGCATTAAATACCAAGTGCAGGTTGAGTACAGTATTCTGTGCAGTTATGTAGACGATAGAGATTAATTATGTACAACTTAACAGTGTATAGTTAGATAAATACAGGTTTTCCAGGTGTCTAGAGTGCGGTTTATATTTGCTCATTCTGCTCCATCGTGTCTCCCCTAGGGAACCTGTCTGTTAGTTATGATCATTTTATATAAACAAAAGTGCAACAAGAAAACATAATAAATATTTTTGTACTTTCCCTAACCCAGACTATAGTCTTCATGTCTTTTGCAGCTATCCCCCTTTCCTTTTCCATGGCTTCAGTTAAATAAACTTGGTCATGTTTTCACTGGAGTTGCAATTATGTGTTCTCTTAACTCATTCCCTGGGTGCTCGGCCCAGGGTGGCGTACTCTGGCTACAGTGATTGGCTCTTAGTGCCGTCCTCCAAAACCTCGCCCTGCTACAATAATATGTGTGTTACTATGGATTTATAACAAGTTATAATGCAGCGGTCATTTTTGACCGGGAACACAAAACTAACATAAAACGAACACAACAGGAGGGTTAAGCAACTTTCAGTGAAAATGAAAGTCATCTGCTGACAGTGAAGTAGCTGATTGCAGTGGTGGAGGATTGAGAAGAGTCTTGAAAGTTGAAAAAAGTTTTCTACTGTCAGTTGCGCTCTCAATCTTGCTCTGATAGAATGTATTTTTTGCAAGTGTAACAGTAAATGAAAAAGATGATAGCAAAGACTGGAAGTTACTAAGATCATTTCCATCTCTGGATTTACGTAATTTTCTCTCAGCTACTCTAAGTATTACTATTATTAATATATTAATAGTAACAATATAGCTAGCCAAGTGATAAAATAGTATTTTTTGTAATTCCATCACCTTTATGGAACTATCTTGTTATCAATTAACATTTGTCAAAATGTTTTTAATAGGAAAAAAAACCTCTAGCTTAGCCAAAAGTGTAGGCCCAAAAATTCACCATTTTGGGGATATTATTGAATTTATATTAAGTTTTTGGGAAAATGTCTAAATGCCATATGTTTTAATCTGTTTAAGTTAAGAAACCCAATTTATTTGAACTGTATTTAACCTGTAAGAGGTTTATGTTTGAAGGAAATTTGATTATTTCTGATATTTGACCAATATCTGACCAAATTATAATTTCTTTAATGATTTAAAATTGTTACAAAAATACTTAGGGTTTTAAAAACATCAGTTAACCTCTGTACATATGTATTTGATAGAAAAGACAGTTTCTTTGCTAAAATGACACTGTTTTTACCAGAAATGTCCCCATAGCATAGCAAAAAGTGGCATAGCCATATTGGATTTTTCAACATGCCCCAAGTTTTAATCTGTTCCAATAGGGGTTCTGACCAGGAATCCATGAAGAAAACTTTGACCAAAAAATAGGCCTAATCTTTCCAGCAAATGACCTGTCTACCTAGCCTGCAGATTGTATCCCCTCATGTAATTCCTCAGAATTGCATTTCTAGTTATTATTATTATTATTATTACCAATAATAATAATAATATTAATATTAATAGTTTTATTATGTATTTTCATTTGTCCTTCCTCGTCCACAATTTTATGTAGGTTATCTTAATATTTATTTTATTTTGTTTTATTTGCAGGCTTATATTTTTTTCACTACAATTATTATACTATTTCTTTTGTTTTTTCATTGTTACTGTAATCTCGGCTTCACTAAAAATGAGGACTACCCTCAATGAACCTCCGAGGATAAATTAATTAATGAATCAATCAATGAATCAATCAATGAATTAATCAATGTCAACAAGCCTTATCAAAATTTACATTTTGCATTGGTTTAGTTCAAGTTAGTTATGTAAATTTGTAAATGTTTTCACACACCCATTCATTTCATTTTGACTGGCCTTAGACCCTTTTTCTTTGGCCCAATCAACCACTTGTTTTTGTAAAAATGAGGACTTGGCACCAACTTCTTTCATCCTCTCATGCATCTTTTCCCACACACGTGGTACCCCCAGAAAACTTGTTGGATGTACTTCTCGTAGAGTCTCCACTAAAGAGCCCTGGGGATCAAGAAAAGATGACAGTATAATTTACTGCAATTTTCTTTCAAGGATTCTAATGTTTATAACTAAAACGAACAAATCAATACCTTCAGAGCATCTGGCTGAGCAAAACTGGTTGTTGCTGCAAACCGCATAGTAATCCATATGTCGTTCACCTGAGCGGCCACATGACTGAGAGGCAAGTAACTGACAACCTCTTCCTCACACATCTTCAAATTAGTCATGGTTCCTACAGCATTAGCAATCCATGTGATCTATATAAATGTTTCAACAAAAAACAAGAGTAGAACATTAAGCATGATACTATGCACATTAATGAGATTCCTAGGGCCTTTGGAATAAAAACAGCTCCACAATATCACAGATCCACCACCATAATTATCATTAGCAATAACGTAATGATTTTAATGTAACTTTTTGCCAATTATGTAATAACTTAATACATAACTTATTTTTTTTTTTTTTCAATTAACTCATTGAATGCCAAGCTGTTTTCGAGAGCTTTGTCCTAGAGTGCCAGCAATCTAGGACCATTGTTGATGATTTTTGTACAGCCACAGCATATTCTGTGTTATAGCTACGAACACATACAATAGCTCAATTAAAAGGTGAGACTATAAGCTCTCGGTGGGTGCAAACCGTGTATTTCTACACGCCTCTGTTCCTGAGAAATCCCAAGCTAAACAGTGGCTAGTTTTCATCAAAATCGTTTTTTTTCTAGAAATGGAGATATAACGTCTTTCATGAAATATGAAGTGTTGCCTGTTACTTACTTGTGTAGACTTTCCGGGAAGTGATCAGCAAGACCTGGCGAGACTGCCACCTAGTGATAGACCCACGAAAATGGCCTGGTTTTGACCTGACATGCATGCGTCACTGATTCGACCCAAAGCAGCAACCGAGTTATGATAAAATGTCCAGATTGTGCATTTTCATGAGTTTCACGATCGTCATATATTTAATTTCCATTCATCACAGAGTTCCCAAAATCACATATAAGATGTGTTAGAGTGTCTAGTTTCGTAATTAAAAAAAAAAGCTAAAAACGTAATATTACGTTTTTGGCACTCAACGCATGGGAAGGAAAAACTTAATATTACGTTTTTGGCACTCAATGAGTTAAACTGATGGATGGTATTGTGTCTCAGGGCTCTTTGGATCATTGAAATCAATCTCAGACACCTGTGATAATTAGTTTGCCAGGTGAGCTAAATCAAAGGAAAACTACTTAAGAAGGATGTTCCACATTATTAAGCATGCCACAGCATGTTTCAAGAAATATGGGAAAGAAAAAGGATCGCTCTGCTGCTGAAAAGTTTGAAGTTGTGCACTACCTTGGACAAAGTATGAAAACATTGGATATTTCCCGAAAACGTATGCGTGATCATGGTACTGTGAAGAAATTTGTCGTTGATTCAGAGCACAGATGGATTCATGCAGACAAAGGCATAATGAGGAAGGTTTCTGCCAGACAAATTCATAGGATTAAGAGAGCAGCTGCTAAAATGCCATTGCAAAGCAGCAAACAGGTATTTGAAGCCGCTGTATATGGAGTCCCATGAACCTCACGGTGTAGGATCCTCAAGAAGTTTGCAAGTGAGCATAAACCTACTATTCGGCCACCCCTAAACAATGCTCACAATCGAAAATGGTTGCAGTGGGTTCAGGAATAGATGAAGACTAATTTTCAAACAGTTTTGTTTACGGATGAGTGCCGTGCAATCCTAGATGGTCGAGAAGGATGGAGTAATGGATGGTTGGTGAATGGCCACCATGTCCCAACAAGGCTGAGACGTCAGCAAGGAGGTGGCGGAGTCATGTTTTGGGCCGGAATCATGGGAAGAGAGCTGGTAGGCCCCTTTAGGATCCCTAACAGTGTGAAAATGACCTCAGCAAAGTATGTACAGTAGAGTTTCTGACTGACCACTTTCTTCTGTGGTACAAAAACAAGAACCGTGCCTTCCGTAGCAAAATCATCTTTATGCATGACAATGCACCATCTCTTGCTGCAAAGAATACCTCTGGGTTATACTGACTGTCATTTGCATCAACTATTTAGGAAAATCTGATAAAAATGTAATTTGCATAATAATTTGGAACGCAGTGTATTGGCTGGTTAGGCCTATTACATTATCAGCTGGGTTAAAGGTCTCATCTCATCGTTTTTTCATTAATTTTGCAGTGGTCTGTAGCAGGGATGGAAATTAAATATTTTTTCCACCTGCCACTGTGGCTGGTGGATTCCAAAATCTACCAGCCACTCAACTTTTTTACCAGCCACTAGAGAAATGGCATGAAAATGTGATATCATGATTATAGTAGGCTACTTAAAATGATCATGGTTATCGGCATTATTGCGATACGACTAAAATGTGCTGAATTTTGCCCTAAACCTACAAGCACAGTAGCAACATTACTAAAAGCCAACAGAACCACAATAATATGCCATAGTGTCATGTCATAAAAGTGGTGTGGCTCCTTTAAGACTCCGTTTGTGTGAGTTCTGGAGCATCCTATAATCGACTCTCCAACTTGATCTAACTATACTGTACATCATCTGATTTAAATATTTACAGGTATCAAGGCTATATTTAACATTTAGTATTTATTTTCTGTTTGGCCTGTTATGAAATCATGCACTGAACAATAAATGCACAGCTCAGCTTTAGGAAACTTAATGCTTAGCATTTTGTGAAACTACATTGGAAAAACTCTGGTTTTAATAGGCCTATTTACAGTTATCTAGGCGATATTGTTAACATTTATTTTGTATTTGGCCGCATCTTGTATTATAACAGTCCACAGTTAGAGACCTCGTAGACATTTGCTTCAATTTCAAAACCGGATTACTCTGGAACGGCTAATTGCATAACGGAATGCTTTACACCTTTGTGTTCGGTAAATTCCGCTGTTTATTCTGATATGTAGGCTAATCTCTTGAATGAAAAGTTTGTGGGATATTCCACCACGACGAATGGGTGTGGAGATGTCCGCCTGTTTGCCTCATAGGTCTAAATAGTAGCATGTCATCTTGTTTTCCGTGAAGGTAGCGCTTCCGTAGCTCAATTGACAAGACGTGGCTACTTGAAGGATTGGGCCAGTAGCATCGCCGGTTCGAATCCGGCATGATGCCGTGTGCGCAGCTGTCACCTGTGTGCAGCCGTGGCCCACTGGTTAGCACTCTGGACTTCGGTTCAAGCCCCGACCAGTGGGCCGCAGCTGAAGTGCCCTTGAGCAAGGCACCTAACCCCTCACTGCTCCCCGAGCGCTGCCGTTGAAGCAGGCAGCTCACTGCGCCGGGATTAGTGTGTGCTTCACCTCACTGTGTGTTCACTGTGTGCTGTTTGTGTTTTACTAATTCACCGATTGGGTTAAATGCAGAGACCAAATTTCACTCACAGGATCAAAAAGTATATATACTAATACTTATACTTACGGTGTCGCGGGCCGGATTAAAATAGCTACAGGCCACTTCGAAAGACAAATTCACGTGAGAATATTAGTCTGTTTAGATACAACGCAGATCCACAGATCTCACTAGATATGCAGTCATCCTGAAATAAGCTAGCAGTGGCACATGAAGCGACAGTTTCTTAATGGTAATGGCAAAAAGTGAAGCACTGCACCAGTGACTATGGGCTATGCTGCAGGTGGCGGCTCACTGGTAGTTGTTGAACTTCAAATCAGCGCGATTTACGGCTGGTAACGTTACATGATCCCTACAGACACTTTCTTTAACCGTCAATTATGAAAATTAGATCGGATCTGACCATTTGTGGTAGTCTATGCTAGCTCTATTTATTTAAGTTGACCAAATTCACCCGCCAGCGCACAAAACTACCTGCATTTGGCGGGGGGCGGGTGGCTAATTTCCATCCCTGGTCTGTAGTATTGATGAATGCCCTGTGAGCCAGTTTTGGTGAAAAAAATGCTGTCCTGCGTCTGTTTCATGCTGTTCTAGTTTGGTGGGGAAGGTGGGTGGGGAGGAACGACTGGATTTCGCCTCTAGTCATGCATATTAATGACATGCTAATGAATTCACCTCTGATTGGCTAACAGTACTGTGACGCTTCCTCCAGTGCGTCCTCATCCGATTCTGCCTGTGCTATGCTCCATATTCAACTTTACAGTGCTAAAACCTGGCTAAAACTCGAGTGAAAACTGTTGCACAAAATGTCTTCGGAGATCCAACTTGATCCTAGTATCCGAGTAGGAAGAAGAACCGCTTCCTGATCGTTTGTCGGTGAACGTTGGTTTAATAGAATGGTAACAATTGCCTGTCAGCTTAAAATTTCTCCTAAAAGAGGTAAACATTTGTGACAATCGTCATCTTGCTTTCAAGTAATAAACAGTTGGAAACGTTTTAAAATAAAGACCTATTTCTTTACACAGTCAAAAGTCTTTGCAGACTTCCTAGTAGATATTTTACCTCACAACACAGGTAAGCCTAAATGCAGTTCAGCCACTGACCTAGCCTGCTAATGCAATCGGAATAGATAGTTATGGTTTGAATTCCATGATACTATCATTGAAAGACCACTTGGTCATAGCCCAATATATATATAGATCTAAATGCAAACACACCTACCTAGCTATATTTTGCTGGAATTGTACCAGAATGCCTACAGAAGCAGAGAATGTGTGCTGCAAGACTTCTCCGGTAATGAGAACTATGGCTTTGATAGCCTGACATTGGCAGAGGTTAGCCTACTCAAGTTGTTTTCTGTCACGTATGACAGAAAAAGTAGCCTACTATAGGAATCTTATAGTATTTTGGGACTAAATATTACAGTCATTTTATAGGAATACTATAGTATTTGGACATACTATAGGTACTATAAGACTACTATAGAAAAACTATAGCGGTTACAGGATATTATAGAGTTATTAGTAGTACTTCTACAGTATGTCCCAATTATTCCTATAATAATTATTCCTATAATATTACTATATTTTGTCCCAAATACTATAAGATTCCTATACTACTTTTTAGTAAGGGGATTGCTCATGTGGTTAGAAAAACGGGCAACACCAGTACCCCTGTTGTCTGTATGACCAGTCTGCCTTAGCATAATGTACTCCCTTCAAAATGCACTAAACATTCGACTATGACGACTATGGCCCTCTGTGAGACAGAAGATAAGGTAAGAGAAACCTTTAGCTTAAAAGGGACAAAAACTGATGAAACTCCTAAAACAAATATACAAAACAGGTCAATCTTCAATAAATAACTTTATTATATTTACATACAGCAGTGGTACTGAAAGTGTGGTCCGCAAGCTATCTCAAGTGTTCCACAAGTAGATGTGGTAAAATATAATAGATGAGTTGTTTGCAATATTGAACCAACTTGTATGTAAATCCAAACAATTCTGCAAAACTGATGTAACCAGTTTAAATCATATGAATCCTCTGACACCATAAGCAAGGTGCAAAGACAATAAGCAAGGTGGTTCAGTGAGAAGGCCTATTGTGTAATATACTGTTAAAGTAGGTCTACTGTTTTGTTTTTTTTGCTAGGTGGTCCGTGAAACACTGACAAATATATTGCAGTCTATTAAAATAATGCAAACACAAAACAAGAACATCCAAACTATGCACAGAATTAACAATGTCCTCTTTTTGCCAGACGATGCAGACATCTGGCCTACAGATCCTTTGTAAGATGGTGCTGGGATTATTTAGGGAAAAAGGTCTGAGTTGTTGTTGTTTCGGCTTGTATTGTCCTGGGGATCCGAAGGGACAACACACAAAACACATTCGTTGGCTGTGATGATTCTATTACATTGCTCTTTGATTGCACTGGGCCATAGGTGGAGCCATCAGGTGTTATTGTGGAGATGTCGCTTTCATCCTCCTCCTCCTCTTGATTAACCCGAGGTCTTCTAGCTGGCCTTGGATGAACAGGCTTGATGGCAGTAGAGGTAGCATGCCCCCATGCCCATGGTGTATCCGAAGTGCTTGTATCAATACTCATACTTTTCATGAAGTATTCTGTTTGGGTACCTAAAGTAAATAAATGTGTATTACTGTCAAGTTACAAGATACTAATAGTGCACAGGACATTCACTATCTCACACAAAACTGTACTGGCACAATGGAAACAAAAATATTTTAGTGACTGTGGTAAGGTGTATGATGTACTAAGTAGCACACCCACAAGAAGACATTCGGTAATATCAATTCTGTTATGCAATTCATGGGTTTCATCAGGTCCATTTACACAGGTGTATTATTAATCAAGCACCATGCAGTCTGCATTCATAATCGAGGTGCTTGATTTTATACACCTGTGGAAAGTGACCTGAATAAACCCATGAATTGACTTTCCCAAACATTGACGAGCACATAAGAACCTGTATTAGCCTACTAGAAAAAGACTTCTAGAAACTAACTAGCACAACAATAAAAGTTAGATAACAAACCTTTGCTTCTAACGTGATGAGCTAATGTAGGCTAGAAAGCTGTGTAGCCTGACATGAGGACATGAAAATAGACCATTCCTCTAATGGATTTTACCAGAGCCCTTCCTATTAGACATTCTCTGATTTTACACGTTGCGAACAGAACACTTCAGTTACGTGCCTGGTGTAGCTTCCTGTAATATAGGCTAGCCTAAGCCTAGCTTGTACCCTTTTCATGCATGCTAACGTGAATAATATGAACATGCTATTTTGTAACAGACGTTAGGTGGAAAAGCTTGTTTGTACTTACAGCCTGTGAGCTGGTGGTCGATTGTCATGACGGTTCAGAACCAGGTTTTCAGAACATCGATGCAAAACCACTTTCTAACTGTAGGCAGTGAGTGTGGTCGAAATGATTGGAACACAGAACTAATGTTGCACTACTTCGGTGGTGGTGTTCCAACAATAAATCCGAACCATTTCTTCCTCAACTCATGTTTCTAAGGCAAGACATGCAACATTGATGTGTTATTGCCACAAATAACACAGGCACGATTTTTTTCCGCCATGTTAGCAACTTGCTGTTAGCTCCTACTAGCTGCAGAGAGACAATCCCCTAGCCGCAAAATCTTCCAGTCTTCCTGTAGGCGGTCACAAGCCAAGGTGGGCGAGGCCATGAATAATCAGTTTCCCTTCGGCGTCATTGGGAAGGGCTCTTTCTGATTCGCTTGTTTTTCTGTGTATTTTCTTTCATTGGCTAATGCAGGCAATGGGGGTAGAAGATCATTTTCACGTACAGCATGCATATGCAACTTGGAGTGAGCTATAGTATTTCGAAAGTAACAAGTATTAAACGGTTTCTCAGTGAATGAGACCTTTAAAAAAGAAAAAATCAAGCAGCGAAGGCATCCATAGTGTTTTGTACCTTTTCTTTCTATTATTATTATTATTATTATTATTATTATGACTGCCGCATAGTGAAGCGGCGGTCATATAGGTTTGGATTTTTTTCTTCCGGATTGTTTTTTTTTTTTCTTCGACACTGAAAGACCGGGGTGCAGGAAACTTGGTGGGCATGTAGCCCCATGGAAGACACAGAACCATTGTTTTTCGTTTTAATCCGTTGTGCCCCTGCCGATCTGGGGGTCGTTTCTAGAAAAGTTAGCAACAACGTTACTCAACCACCATGGTACGACGCAACTTGCGACCAAACAACGACATTGTTACACCTGTTTCCAGAAAGCATCGTACCTGTGTCGCAATTCGCTACCTCCGACGTTCGAACACTGTAGTTCCAACAACGTTGTTGATGATGCAGCGATACATATCATTGGTGGAAACAGTGGCAACGTGTAATACCCCACCCCCCCATTGCAAGTATATAAAACATTTTACTGAACCCGACCAATGTGTGCCATTATTTGTGTTAAATATCTATATATAGCCTGGACGAATGTCTGGGTATCGCAAATGTTATCAACTCTCGTGGCTTAACGGCAACACGTCAGTGCACTACGCGCTCAGCCGGAGTTCGCTTCCTATCTCTTCTTTTCACCTCTGAGTAAGAAGGCCTACAAGACACAATAGGTTTTGACCATACATATTTATGTATAGTTACTCTACATCGAGAGACCATAGGTACAAGACATCAGTCAAAAACAATTGAATCTAAGTGTCACACTAGTTCACCTGCAGGTAGCGAGAAGCAAATCTCACATCATAAAGTCGAACCTACAACGCTGGGATAGTCACTTGCTTTAGCCACTACACCATTTATCACTGTGCTGATTTTAAGAGTCTGTGAAGATTATAATACTAGCTTATCAAAAAGCAAGGCAATACTCAAATTAACATAAATAGCAAGAATGAGCCAAGTAGGGGAGTCAGTCTCTTAATCAAAATAAAGCTACAGGATAGATCAATCATTGAGTCACAAGATAAACATCCGCTTCGTAATTTTTCAAGTATACATTTTGGTTAGGCAGTTGTGATTTTAGCTTAGGCGCTCCGGACACCAACAGGAACTACCAAGGAATGACACAAGTGCGACTGCCTAGGGGCAGTAGTTCAAATGACCAATCTTTGCATCCTTGTTTGCGACTGAGAGTTCGAACTACCCTTTCTAGAAACACCAAATCCAAGAACGACGCAAGTTAGCAAACGACTCTCTAGAAACGAGCCCCTGGTTGGATCAGGAATTTTCATTCCGATTGAGGTGTTTATATGACAATTTTCATTCTGATTGAACCATTATTCAGTTTTCTAATCGGAATAGAAGTGTCCACAGGTGGTAAAAGTACACACATTCCATAGTCAAGTAGAAGTACAGATACATCTGTAAAAAAAAATAAAACGTGATTCTACTTCTTTAATAGTAGTAGTGATAGTAAGGGATAATGTCCACGAGGTGTCCTAAAATATGGAATTAATGAATGAAGTGGAGGCAAAGACCTACCCGGCATGCAGCAGAGGTCTATTGATGTTAACACTATCTGCAATTTTGTTGGTATGCTTTTGCCTATGTGATGGTTGCAAAGGCTATTTGAGGCAACACATTTGCTAAACCAAGTTAACCAGTTGAGTTTTGTTGCAGATTGAGGTCAAAATCGATACAGCAGAATATTCAAGTGTTCCAATTTTTGGTTTTGTAAATATGCTGTGTTGAATTGATGTATTTTATATTGAGACATCAATTTGAATACAAAAATGTATGAAGCATTTTGTGCAGACATACTGTATGTTTTTTTATGTACTTTTTACAATTGTCCAGGCACCACTAATACTTTGCATCTACAATTATCAATCATCCTATTTTTTCAGGCACAGGGACATGTATGTAATGTCAAGTGCTTACCCTGAATGTGAAACTACCTGTGTGTTTCTTGCAATAAATTATCTTCACTAATCATCCATTCTGAATGTAATCTGTGAATTGCCCTAAAAATACTCACATTATCATGACTCAGCATGACACCCTTTGGGTTTCCTGTGGTCCCGGAGGTGTAAATAAGAGTACAGCATTCATTTGGTGCCTGTTTTTTTATCACATCATCCAGCACCCCATCCGGCACCTCTTCACCCAACTTCATAAACTCTGTCCACTGAGAAAACAGCAAGATATTTAAATGCTATGAAATGCTGTATGAAATGTTTTATAACACCCTATTATAGTCAATTCAAACTTACAGTGTATACATTCGGAAGCTTCTGTTCTAGATCACCTTTGTATTGAACAATGGCTTTCAAATGCGGCAGTTGGTCTTTCACCTAATTAATAGGACAAAAAAATAGATACAATATAGAGATACATCGTAATAATGATTTCCATTAAGACTTCTGTCGAACATCAAATCAATGTAAAGCGCTTGTTTTGGCTAAGAAAAATATATACTTGGAGACGTTTCATGCTGACAAGCACAACTATCAAACTGCAAAAAATAAAATCTAACCAACTGTTATTAATATCATATTAAGATAATATATATATATATAGAAAAAAAGAGACTTACACAGTGCTCGCTCGTAAGAGAATTTTGACTTAATGTAATAAGAGTATCAAGACAAATTTGGTCAACATACTGGCAGACACATTTCTTTGTTTCTAAGATAAATTTCAAATTTGCTTGTTTTCATGATGAGACATCTTAAAATAAGTCAAACTCTTCTTAAAGTCAAACTCTTCTCCATGTTTGAGTACTGATTGTCCACTACTGTTTTACTACTGTCCACATGCAGCCTAATGTTTTACTACTGTTTTTACTGCTACACTGTTTTTCATGCTATATTAGCACACATGACCAATGGCTTCTGCTACAATACTGAATGGCAGTATGTATGTATGTAACCCTATTACCTCAACCTATTCTTGCACTGATAGTTTTTCTTATCTTCTACTGTCTCTATTGTACAGTGGAGTTTTGTTATATGTATATACTTATATTTACTCTTTCTGCTGTAAGTGCATGTTGCGTGTGATGTCTGTATGCTACTGAGACCTTGAATTTCCCCTTGGGGATCAATAAAGTATCTATCTATCTATCTATCTATCTATCTACATTTGCAAGAGTTTTACCTTTATACAGTATAACCTCTACAAAGCCTATTTGATGGTAAATTAACTTGTAATAGGGGAATCGTTCACCTAGCATGGAGCATAGCCATAGGGGGTTGCTACTGAGAGAACCAGCAATGCAACTTCAAGAATTGCTGACAATGGCGACATCTTGCAAGAATCGTGAAATATTACCTTGTCAGTAGATATAGCTCTTTAGAGATAGTTTTTGCTAATAGTTTGCTTGATAGTTTTGTTTGTCCATGTCGCACAACAAAAGCATTTTCATTGTGTACAGGGGGAATAAGCTATGAGAAGTAGGCTATTTACAATGACAAGTATTTACTTGCTAGTCTTATTGCATTTCTTCAAAAAAGTCTTGTTTCAGTTTCAGTTTTAAAGATAAGTTTTACACAATAAGTTTTTTATGGTCATCAGGCAAAAATGGATCATTTGAATGAGTTTATTTACACTGCAAAAACAGTTTATCTAATAAAATCTAACCAAGTGTTATTAATCTTATATCAAATCAAATCTATTTGGTATTGTTTTCAGTATTTGAGACTTACCTAGTGCTTTCTCATAAAATCATTTGACTTAATTCAAGAAGAGTTTGACTTCTTTTAAGAAGCCTCATCCTAAAAACAAGTAAATTTGTCTGCCAGTGTGTTGAGTAAATTTGTCTTGAAAATAAGTCATAGTCTTCTTAAATTAAGTAAAAAATATGATCCTTTGAGTGCTATGTAAGTCTCAAACATATCTTGCATTGGCATTTTATAACTGGACAAAATGAAACATCTTGTAATTGGAATATTGAACCATTTCAAACAATTCTGTTTGTGGTGTATTTAACAGTGTTATTAGGTCATATTGAAGCTTGAGTAATTTTAGGTCTAAATTTTCTTCAAGTAGTTTGACCAGGTCATAATGAAGAATGTATAATGCCACTTCAATATCTTATGTGGTTAGCATTTATAACAGGACATAATGAAACATGTATAGTAACAAATAGATTTTTTGACCCTAATATAAGATAAATAACACTGATTACATTCTATTTTTTGCAGTGTAATTTTATGTCTGTTGTTTTTCTTTCAACAAAACTTGCATGTTTTTCCAATGCTTAATAACTTTGTGTGGATAGGTGCAATCAATTTGTGGAATGTAATAAATAATTTACCTGAAGAACTTTGATGAGCTGCTTCTGGTTTTCTACCACAAGTACATTGGCTTCACAGTTGTTAGCCACATACTGACATGCTTCAGGAGTGTTGGTGGTATAAATTCCTGTGGAAAGGCCCCTTTTTACCAAAATCAAAATAATATGTTAACACGTCTATTATTACAGTATTTACTAGGAGGGTAAACTTTAAAATAAATTTCCCTTGAAGGGAACCTCTGGTCTAACAACAACCTATTTGTGGATGATAACAATGTATTCATCCACAAATGTATTAGGGACCAAAATGACATAAATCGGTGCAGTTTTAAGTAAGACCAGAACATGTAGGGGTGGTAGTAGCATAGTGGTTAAGGTGCGCGCTAGCATGCAGTAGCCACAAAAGTTGTGGGTTCAATTCAGGGCTTCCACCGTTGTGCCTTTAAGCAAGGCACTTAATTCCAAAATGCTCCGGGAACAATTTAATCCCTTGTAATGTAATTCACACATGTAAATCACTTTGGAGTAAAAATATCTGCTAAATAAATAAATGCAATGAAAATAAATAAATATGCTTTTAGAACTATAATAGCATGGGGAAATAGGTATTGAATGCATCAATATTGGACACTATCTCGGCGATCTAAAACACATGGTCACTGAATATCTTAGGAGTTTGTCCAGTCCACATTGGGGGTGGTTTTGTTATCAAATGTTATTAAACATCTGGTGCCTGGCGCAAAAAGGCGGTTCCTATGTTTCTTAATCAGTCAGGGGTGTGTTTTCGCCGTAACATCATTAATCATTTTTGTAACATCAATCTGACATTCCCTTTGGGCAGCCGTGAGCCTTCACCTCACTGTGTGTTTCACTAATTCACGGATTGGGATAAATGCAGAGACCAAATTTCCCGACTATTATTTGAACTCATAGGCAAAGTGAAACTAACTTCACACTTTATTGAGGGTAAGATAAGAATAAGCTTTGCGTTGCGCTTTGTGCCACCTTGCGTCGGGTGCACCATAGGGGCCAAAGAAAAGAAAGGGCATGCTCTCATAATCTATTAACACTATGGTCAATTAGCACTTTTGGGCCCCTATTTTGCACCCTGACGCATGGCGTAAAACTTGTTTTCCACCCAGCGTTAAGTTTATTTTCTTATTTTGCATGTCTATTTTTTAAACAATGCCACTTGAAAAAAAAACAAACTGCCAGATACTAAGTCAAAATTATGAGATTTAAAGTCATAATTATGAGATTTAAAGTCGTAATTTTGAGATTTAAAGTCGTAATTATGAGATATAAAGTCATAATTATGAGTAATTACGACTTTAAATCTCAAAATAATGACTTTATTTCTCATAATTAATAGTTTTAATTATTTAATAGTGAATTATTGCAGTGACAACTATAGGGGCTATACTAGCACTTTGTCTTATGTTAATTGCTAGCGGCTCTATCAGAATTGCAAAGAGGAACGGTGACAGGGGGCAGCCCTGTCGGGTTCCCCTATGAATCTGGAAGGGTGGAGAAACGGTTTGGTTGGTTATGACTGAGGCTGTGGGTTGAGCATATATTGTCTCTACCCATTTCCTGAACGTAGACCCAAACCCAAATTGTTCTAGTGCTACCTGCATGTAAGGCCACTCAACCTGGTCAAATGCACGCTGTGCATCTAAGGAAATAATGACGGCCTCAGTGGAGTGTTTACTATACAAGACATTGAAAAGACGGCGTAAATTAAAATGTAGTTGTCTCCCTGGCATAAATCCAGTGTGGTCTGTGTGCACAATGCTACATATATATTTCTTCAACCTGTCTGCAAGAATCTTCCCTATGATCTTAGTTTCAGCAGGCAGCAGAGAGATTGGGCGGTACGAAGATACTAATAGGGGGTCACGACCAGGCTTCGGAATAACAGCGATGTTGGCATTATACAATGTAGGTGGGAGTATTGTAGCTTCCTTAGCGTGGTTAAACATACGCAACAATAGGGGTGATAGATCTTCCCTAAATTTTTTAAAGAAATCCATGCTAAAGCCATCAGGTCCTGGGGCTTTGTTAGCTGGAAACGCTGAAATGGCTGCATTGAGTTCTTTTAAGTTCAGGTCAGCTTCTAGTGCACTGATGGCCTCATTAGAGAGCCTAGGCAACTGCAGACCAGCAAAAAACTTTTCTATACTGTCTCTGTCTACATTGCCTTGAGACTTATATACTTGTGAGTAGAATTCCCTGAATCTGGCATTTATCATTTTGGGGTTAGTTAGTATATGGCCAGAGCCGTTTTTGATTTGAAATATGGCTCTGGAAGACTGCATTTGCCTTAGTTGCCTAGCAAGCAAGTTGTGTGGCTTCTCCCCTAGTTCAAAGTGTTTTTGTCTCATGTGTGTTAGTAATTTAATAACATCTTTAATCTAATAACACAAGTCATTGTATTCATACCTTAGGGCCACGATCTTGTTTAGCAGTTTCGTGTCGGGGGACATTTTGTAATTGTTTTCTAGATTAGTAAGATTGTCTACTATTTCCACTAACTTACCTCTTGTGCGCTTTCTTTCAGCTGTCTCATAAGATATTATGTCTCCCCTAATAACCGCTTTCAGGGCTTCCCATAAGGTGGAGTCCTTAACATCGCCCTTGTCATTTGTATTTATAAACATTAAAATTTTCTCTGTAATGTATTTACAGAAACCCTGATCCTTTAATAGTGAGTTATTTAGCCGCCAGGTGTAATTCCCCTCAGTTGTGTTAAGTTTAAGATCTACCGAAACAGGGGAATGATCAGATATAACAATATTGTGGTAACAAGAGCCAGAGACAGTTGAGAGCAAACTGGAATCTAGAAGAACATAATCTATTCTGGAATAAGATTTGTGTACAGATGAAAAAAATGAAAAATCTTTTTTAGAGGGATGGAGCAATCGCCAAACATCTACCAGGTTGTAGCCCTTCATTAGACTATTGAGGGTCAAACTACTTTTTGACTAATTTATTTGTGGTTGTTGCCTGTCTGTCAGAGGATCCATTATACAATTAAAATTGCCCCCCATAATCACCTTAGACCCAGAGAGATTGGGTATAGCCCTAAAAAGAGCCTGGAAGAATCCTGTATCATCAAAATTAGGGCCATACACATTAATCAATGTCACTGGTATTTCGTTCAGCAAACCTGTAACAATTAAATATCTACCATTTTGGTCAGTAATCGTTTGCTGGTGTTGAAAAGTAACTTTGTTATGTATAAGGATAGCAACCCCTCTTGCTTTGACTGAAAAATTAGACTGAAAGATCTGTGATGCCCATGATAGCCTCAAAACCTTTGCTGCACTCTTTAATATGCATTTCCTGAAGGAAGCATATATCAGCTTTAAGCGATTTCAAGTGTGCAAAAACCTTTCCCCTTTTCACTTGGCTGTTCAAGCCCCTCACATTCCAACTGACAAGTCTGATTGCTCCTGTATTTTGCCTATGTAGATCACCCATCATTACTAAATGAGATCCAAAATGTACATTCAAAGACCGTGATGGTAACTAACATGTATGTGCTGTAGAAAAGAAAAGAATAACAAAACAGAAACGCTCCTACTATGAGAAAGAAACATTCTCGTCTACCCTCCCCCACCCCATACCACCCTCTCCTATCAAACTCCGTCTTCTCAAGGTTAACGCTAGCAACGAAAACTAGAGAATGTAATTCCAGGGAATTACGAGTGCATGAAAATGACGCTAGGACAGACATGGTGGTTGCACAGCTTAATAAAAGTTGATAGTTTAAAAGTAGACAGTTTAAAAGTTGAATATAGATTGGGAGTTGATCACACTAGTTGACTGAAAAGCCCAGGCTGCCAAACAGTTGTGGACAGAGGACACAATTGGCGGGAGTCATAGCTGATGACAACTGACAGTTGGATTGGTTCAAATATTTCATAGGGAATTATTGTAGTGAGGACTTTTATTTTAAAACAGCTTTGGGCAGAGGAAACAGTTGACAGGAGTCATAGTTGATGACAACTGACAGTTGGAATAGTTGAACAGTTAAAACGTTGGATAGTTTAAATGGTTAAATAATTTAATAGGGGATTATAGCAGTGAAGACTTTTATTTTGAAACAGTTGTGGGGAGAGGAAACAGTTGACGGGAGTCAAAGTTGATGACAACTGACTGTTGCTAGAGTAGTTATGGTGGTTGCTATGCTGGTTGCTAGGTTTTAACTGTGAATGTGGTTGCTAGGCTGTTGCTAGGGTACTTGAAGTAATTTCTAGGTTGTTGCTAGGGTGTCCATGGTGGCTACTGTCAGAAATAAAAGAGTTACTACAGTGGTTTGCTAGTATAATCATCTTGGTTGCTATGGAAACTGACATAGATGCTTAATTTCAATGGTTGCTAGGTAGGTGGTGGTTTAATATAGTAGGCTAGAGGCATAGTTAATGATAACTGACAGTTGGAATAGTTGAACAGTTAAATAGTTGGATAGTTTAAATGGTTAAATTATTTAATAGGGAATTATTGTAGTGGAGACTTTTATTTTGAAACAGTTGGGGGCAGAGGAAACAGTTGAACAGGATCTGTAGTCTTAAGAGAGCCAGATTGTGTGCTTAAAGCCTGAGACAGACAGTTGCTGGAGGTGGCCGGAACCATATGGCTCTGGCCGGAACACTTGGCATAGGATTCTAAGTGCTCTATTGTGATGCCATAATCGCCAATGTTAAGTCTATGGGGAAAATTTTAATAGTTTTTAATTAATAGTTCAAAAAGTATAAAAGTTACAAATATGAAAAATACATTCCTGTCTTAAGTAAGACCTACGTAACGCAGTTTGAATGAAGTTTCTACATTAAACGGTTGAAGCCGCATTAAATGCAGAAAAAGCGTTAGAAGAAGAATAACTAGAAAACGCAATTCCAGGGAATTACCAGTGCATGAAAATGCAAAACATATGGTGTGAAATATATTGTTAAAACAAATGATGTGCTAATTGGCAACCAACATGATGAGGTTTAATATAGTTCAAATGACTGAACTAGGTAGATGAGGTTTAATATAGTTGGAATGACTGAACTAGGTAGATGAGGTTTAATATAGTTGGAATGACTGAACAGTTAAATAGGTGGATAGTTTATATAGTTAAATGATTTGCTTGGTAGATAAGGTTTAATATAGTTGGAATGATTGAACGGTTAAATAGGTGGATAATTTAAATAGTTAAATTATTTAGGTAGATAATTGACGATAACTGACAGTTGGAATGGCCCTAATGTTTGCTAGCAGTTATGCTACTATGTTGTCAAAGATAATAATGTTAACCAAGTTTTTTTGCTAAAATTGCTAATTAGCATGCTAACTATGCTAGCATGCTAACTATGTTACTTAGCTAATAATTTTTAACAGTTTTGCTAACTATGCTAACTAGCATGCTAACACGCTAGCATGCTAACTATGCTAACCACGTTACTTAGCTAACTTAGCTAATCATTTTTAGCAGTTTTGCTAAAAATGCTAACTAGCATGCTAGCATGCTAACCATGCTAATTAGCTACAGTGGGTAGGAGTCATAGTTGATGACAAGTAACAGTTACAATGGCTGAACAGTTAAAAAGTTCAGTAGTTTAAAGGGTTAAATTGTTGAACAGTGAAATATTGTAGTGAGGATTATTTTGAAACAGTTTTTGGCAGAGGAAGCAGTTGAACAGGATGTGTAGTCTTAATAGGGCCAGTTTGTATGCTTAAAGCCTGAGACTGGCAGTTGATCCAGGTGGCCCAAACACCTGCCATAGGATTCTTATTGCTTAACGGCCGTATTGTGATGTCATAATCATAATGTTAAGTCAATGGGGAAATTTTGATTAGTTTTTAATTAATAGTTTAAAAAGTATAAAAGTTACAAAGCTGAAAAATACATAGCACCCATGTCCTAAGTAAGACCTACGTAACATAGTTTGAATGAAGTTTCTACGTTAAACGGTTGAAGCTGCATTAAGTGCGTTAGAAGAAGAATAAGAATCAGAAGAACTAGAAAAGCATTTCCTGAAGGAAATACAGTGCATGAAAATGCAAAAATATGATGTAAAATATCATACAGAGTAAAAACAAACTATATTGGTTGCTAGGTAGATGAGGTTTAATATAGTTGGAATGACTGAACAGTTAAATAAGTGGATAGTTTAAATGGTTAAATTATTTAGGTAGATAGTTGACGATAACTGACACTTGGAATGGCTCTAATGTTTGCTAGCAGTTATGCTAACTATATTAACAAAGATAATAATGCTAACCAAGTTACTATGCTAACTAGCATGCTAACAATGTTAAAATTTTAAGTATGCTAACCATGTGACTTAGCTAACTTACTTAATCATTTTTAGCAGTTATGCTAACTATGCTAACTAACATGCTAACAATGTTAACCATGTTACTTAGCTGACTTAGCTCATCATTTTAAGCAGTTTTGCTAAAAATGCTAACTAGCATGCTAACATGCTAGCATGCTAACCATGTGACTTAGCTAACTTAGCTAATCATTTTAAGCAGTTTTGCTAAAAATGCTAACTAGCATGCTAACATGCTAGCATGCTAACTATGCTAACCATGTGACTTAGCTAACTTAGCTAATCATTTTTAGCAGTTTTGCTAAAAATGCTAACTATCATGCTAACATGCTAGCATGCTAACTATGCTAACCATGTGACTTAGCTAACTTAGCTAACTAGCTACAGTGGGTAGGAGTCATAGTTGATGACAAGTAGCAGTTACAATGGCTGAACAGTTAAAAAGTTCAGTAGTTTAAAGGGTTAAATTGTTTAACAGTGAAATATGTAGTGAGGACTTTTATTTTGAAACAGTTTTTGGCAGAGGAAGCAGTTGAACAGGATGTGTAGTCTTAATAGGGCCAGTTTGTATGCTTAAAGCCTGAGAATGGCAGTTGGTCCAGGTGGCCCGAACACCTGCCATAGGATTCTAATTGCTTAACGGCCGTATTGTGATGTCATAATCATAATGTTAAGTCAATGGGGAAATTTTGATTAGTTTTTAATTAATAGTTTAAAAAGTATAAAAGTTACAAAGCTGAAAAATACATAGCACCCATGTCCCAAGTAAGACCTACGTAACATAGTTTGAATGAAGTTTCTACGTTAAACGGTTGAAGCTGCATTAAGTGCGTTAGAAGAAGAATAAGAATCAGAAGAACTAGAAAAGCATTTCCTGAAGGAAATACAGTGCATGAAAATGCAAAAATATGATGTAAAATATCATACAGAGTAAAAACAAACTATATTGGTTGCTAGGTAGATGAGGTTTAATATAGTTGGAATGACTGAACAGTTAAATAAGTGGATAGTTTAAATGGTTAAATTATTTAGGTAGATAGTTGACGATAACTGACACTTGGAATGGCTCTAATGTTTGCTAGCAGTTATGCTAACTATATTAACAAAGATAATAATGCTAACCAAGTTACTATGCTAACTAGCATGCTAACAATGTTAAAATTTTAAGTATGCTAACCATGTGACTTAGCTAACTTACTTAATCATTTTTAGCAGTTATGCTAACTATGCTAACTAACATGCTAACAATGTTAACCATGTTACTTAGCTGACTTAGCTCATCATTTTAAGCAGTTTTGCTAAAAATGCTAACTAGCATGCTAACATGCTAGCATGCTAACCATGTGACTTAGCTAACTTAGCTAATCATTTTAAGCAGTTTTGCTAAAAATGCTAACTATCATGCTAACATGCTAGCATGCTAACTATGCTAACCATGTGACTTAGCTAACTTAGCTAATCATTTTTAGCAGTTTTGCTAAAAATGCTAACTATCATGCTAACATGCTAGCATGCTAACTATGCTAACCATGTGACTTAGCTAACTTAGCTAACTAGCTACAGTGGGTAGGAGTCATAGTTGATGACAAGTAGCAGTTACAATGGCTGAACAGTTAAAAAGTTCAGTAGTTTAAAGGGTTAAATTGTTTAACAGTGAAATATGTAGTGAGGACTTTTATTTTGAAACAGTTTTTGGCAGAGGAAGCAGTTGAACAGGATGTGTAGTCTTAATAGGGCCAGTTTGTATGCTTAAAGCCTGAGAATGGCAGTTGGTCCAGGTGGCCCGAACACCTGCCATAGGATTCTAATTGCTTAACGGCCGTATTGTGATGTCATAATCATAATGTTAAGTCAATGGGGAAATTTTGATTAGTTTTTAATTAATAGTTTAAAAAGTATAAAAGTTACAAAGCTGAAAAATACATAGCACCCATGTCCCAAGTAAGACCTACGTAACATAGTTTGAATGAAGTTTCTACGTTAAACGGTTGAAGCTGCATTAAATGCGTTAGCGGAAGAATAATAATAAGAACTAGAAAAGCATTTCCTGAAGGAAATACAGTGCATGAAAATGCAAAAATATGATGTAAAATATCATACAGAGTAAAAACAAACTATATTGGTTGCTAGGTAGATGAGGTTTAATATAGTTGGAATGACTGAACAGTTAAATAAGTGGATAGTTTAAATGGTTAAATTATTTAGGTAGATAGTTGACGATAACCGACACTTGGAATGGCTCTAATGTTTGCTAGCAGTTATACTAACTATATTAACAAAGATAATAATGTTAACCAAGTTACTATGCTAACTAGCATGCTAACAATGTTAAAATGCTAAGTATGCTAACCATGTGACTTAGCTAACTTAGCTAATTATTTTTAGCAGTTATGCTAACTATGCTAACTAGCATGCTAACATGCTAACTATGCTACTTAGCTAACTTAGTTAATCATTTTTAACAGTTATGCTAACTATGCTAACTAACAATGTTAACATGCTAACTATGCTAACCATGTGACTTAGCTAATCATTTTAAGCAGTTTTGTAAAAAAATGCTAACTAGCATGTTAACATGCTAGCATGCTAACTATGCTAACCATGTGACTTAGCTAACTTAGCTAATAATTTTTAGCAGTTTTGCTAAAAATGCTAACTAGCATGCTAACTAGCTACAGTGGGTAGGAGTCATAGTTGATGACAAGTAACAGTTACAATGGCTGAACAGTTAAAAAGTTCAGTAGTTTAAAGGGTTAAATTGTTTAACAGTGAAATATTGTAGTGAGGACTTTTATTTTGAAACAGTTTTTGGCAGAGAAATCAGTTGAACAGGATGTGTAGTCTTAATAGGGCCAGTTTGTATGCTTAAAGCCTGAGACTGGCAGTTGATCCAGGTGGCCGGAACACCTGCCATAGGATTCTAATTGCTTAACGGCCGTATTGTGATGTCATAATCATAATGTTAAGTCAATGGGGAAATTTTGATTAGTTTTTAATTAATAGTTTAAAAAGTATAAAAGTTACAAAGATGAAAAATACAAAGCCCACATGTCCTAAGTAAGACCTACGCAACATAGTTTGAATGAAGTTTCTACGTTAAACGGTTTAAGCTGCATTAACTGCGTTAGAAGAAGAAGAAGAAGAAGAAGAAGAACTAGAAAAGCATTTCCTGAAGGAAATACAGTGCATGAAAATGCAAAAATATGATGTAAAATATCATACAGAGTAAAAACAAACTATATTGGTTGCTAAGTAGATGAGGTTTAATATAGTTGGAATGACTGAACAGTTAAATAGGTGGATAGTTTATATAGGTAAATGATTTACTTGGTAGATAAGGTTTAATATAGGTGGA
Source organism: Alosa sapidissima (assembly GCF_018492685.1). Classification (NCBI taxonomy): domain Eukaryota; kingdom Metazoa; phylum Chordata; class Actinopteri; order Clupeiformes; family Clupeidae; genus Alosa; species Alosa sapidissima. The sequence goes on from NC_055964.1 coordinate 2,284,932, forward strand.
ATGATTGAACGGTTAAATAAGTGGATACTTTAAATGGTTAAATTATTTAGGTAGATAGTTGACGATAACTGACACTTGGAATGGCTCTAATGTTTGCTAGCAGTTATGCTAACTATGTTAACAAAGATAATAATGTTAACCAAGTTACTATGCTAAGTAGCATGCTAACAATGTTAAAATGCTAAGTATGTTAACCATGTTACTTAGCTGACTTAGCTCATCATTTTAAGCAGTTTTGCTAAAAATGCTAACTAGCATGCTAACCATGTGACTTAGCTAACTTAGCTAATCATTTTAAGCAGTTTTGCTAAAAATGCTAACTAGCATGCTAACATGCTAGCATGCTAACTATGCTAACCATGTGACTTAGCTAACTTAGCTAATCATTTTTAGCAGTTTTGCTAAAAATGCTAACTAGCATGTTAACATGCTAGCATGCTAACTATGCTAACCATGTGACTTAGCTAACTTAGCTAATCATTTTAAGCAGTTTTGCTAAAAATGGTAACTAGCATGCTAACATGCTAGCATGCTAACTATGTTAACCATGTGACTTAGCTAACTTAGCTAACTAGCTACAGTGGGTAGGAGTCATAGTTGATGACAAGTAACAGTTACAATGGCTGAACAGTTAAAAAGTTCAGTAGTTTAAAGGGTTAAATTGTTTAACAGTAAAATATTATAGTGAGGACTTTTATTTTGAAACAGTTTTTGGCAGAGGAAGCAGTTGAACAGGATGTGTAGTCTTAATAGGGCCAGTTTGTATGCTTAAAGCCTGAGACTGGCAGTTGATCCAGGTGGCCCGAACACCTGCCATAGGATTCTAATTGCTTAACGGCTCTATTGTGATGTCATTAGCCCATGTTAAGTCTATGGGGAAATTTTGATTAGTTTTTAATTAATAGTTTAAAAAGTATAAAAGTTACAAAGATGAAAAATACATAGCACCCATGTCCTAAGTAAGACCTACGTAACATAGTTTGAATGAAGTTTCTACGTTAAACGGTTGAAGCTGCATTAAGTGCGTTAGAAGAAGAATAATAATAAAATGCCTTGGAAGAACAGTACAGTGCATTTTCATGCACTGTAATAAGAAGAAGAAGCCTAGGAAGAACAGTACAGTGCATTTTCATGCACTGTAATAAGAAGCCTAGGAAGAACAGTACAGTGCATTTTCATGCACTGTAATAAGAAGCCTAGGAAGAACAGTACAGTGCATTTTCATGCACTGTAATAAGAAGAAGCCTAGGAAGAACAGTACAGTGCATTTTCATGCACTGTAAATAAGAAGAAGCCTAGGAAGAACAGTAGAGTGCATTTTCATGCACTCTAATAACTAGAAAAGCATTTCCTGAAGGAAATACAGTGCATGAAAATGCAAAAATATGATGGGTTTATTTGGTTAAATTATTTGCTTGGTAGATAAGGTTTAATATAGTTGGAATGACTGAACAGTTAAATAGGTTGATAATTTAAATGGTTAAATTATTTAGGCAGATAGTTGACGATAACTAACAGTTGGAATGGCTCCAATGTTTGCTAGCAGTTATGCTAACTATGTTAACAAAGATAATAATGCTAACTAGCATGCTAACAATGTTAAAATGTTAACTATGCTAACCATATGACTTAGCTAACCTAGCTTATCATTTTTATTAGTTATGCTAACTATGCTAAATAACATGTTAACATGCTAATTATGCTAACCATGTGACTTAGCTAACTTCGCTAATCATTTTTAACAGTTATGCTAACTATACTAACTAGAATGCTAACGTGCTAACTATGCTCACCATGTGACTTAGCTAACTTCGCTAATCATTTTTAGCGGTTATGCTAACTATGCTAACTAGCATGCTAGCATGCTAACTATGCTAACCATGTGACTTAGCTAACTTCGCTAATCATTTTTAGCAGTTTTGCTAAAAATGCTAACAATGTTAGCAATGCTAACATGCTATGCTAACCATGCTAACTAGCTACAGTGGGTAGGAGTCATAGTTGATGACAAGTAACAGTTACAATGGCTGAACAGTTAAAAAGTTCAGTAGTTTAAAGGGTTAAATTGTTTAACAGTGAAATATTATAGTGAGGACTTTTATTTTGAAACAGTTTTTGGCAGAGGAAGCAGTTGAACAGGATGTGTAGTCTTAATAGGGCCAGTTTGTATGCTTAAAGCCTGAGAGTGGCAGTTGGTCCAGGTGGCCTGAACACCTGCCATAGGATTCTAATTGCTGTGATGTCATAAAGGGCAATGTTAAGTCAATGGGGAAATTTTGATCGTTTTTAATTAATAGTTTAAAAAGTATAAAAGTTACAAAGATGAAAAATACAAAGCCCACATGTCCTAATTAAGACCTACGCGTCAATGTTTGAATGAAGTTTCTATGTTAAACGGTTGAAGCTGCATTAAATGCGTTAGAAGAAGAAGAATAAGAAGAAAAAGCCTTGGAAGAACAGTACAGTGCATTTTCATGCACTGTAAAAAGCCTTGGAATAACAGTACAGTGCATTTCATGCACTGTAATAAGAAGAAATCGGATAACAGTAGATTGCATTTTCATGCTCTCTAATAAATCGCGAACTCGCGTTCTATGCTAGCAGACCCAGAAACTTATAGTAGCATATATGTTAGATTAATTCAAAAGAAACCTCACTTCTTAAGAAGCAATGATGCTCAACAAACAAGAAAAGCCTTCATAGCAGGCTGTTTTTATTTATAAAGTATTATCAATCTTATCAAACCCTTATACATTAAGTACAGTCCATGAATCATTACCGTGTGGCGTGCTCGCCCAATACTGTTCGTCAGTCAGTGTCGTGCTCCACCGCATTTATCTCATGCTGCCGTCTGCCACTTTCGCCATCAGAAACTTGTCTCAGTGCAATCTCCAGCTGTGACGATGAACTTAGCTGGGTATCGAAATCCATACCGGATCTTCCTGGCCTTACACTTCACCTTGATAGCAGAAAATTGTTGACGTTCTTGAAGGATGTGAGCTGACAGATCCGGATAGATGAACACTGGAGAGTTGTCATATCGTAGTCCGGGGCTCTCCCTAGCTAGCTTCAGGACAAGTTCTTTAACCGCCAAGTGGTGGAATCTCACTGTGATGGGTCGAGGCTTGCGGTCCTTCCCAGATTTTGAATTCCGATATGCACTGTCAATCCGAATAGGCTCTCTGAAAAACTCTTCACCCAAGAGAGTGGGAAGCAGTGTTGATATAAAGTCGGTCAGTTTGCCGCTTTCAGCTTGCTCTTTAATGCCTACAATGCGTATGTTCTGCCGACGAGCACGGTCTTCCATAGAACTTAGCTTAGCCTGCTGTTGTTTGGACTGGGAGGCTAGACTAGTGCATAGCTTTAAGTCCTCAATACGTTTTTCATGAGAGACACTGGCTTCCTCAGTAGTGGTCAATCTAGCGTTGATATCCGACACATCTGCCTTCAGACTATTGATCGTGGTATTCAACTCTGTAAATCTTTTGTCCATATTTTCACTTAGGGAACTGATGGCGGCTAGCACATCCTGAGTTGTACCGTTAGCACCTGCCTCACCATTCTCTTCATCACGGATGGGACTGGAGTCGGGACTGGAGTCGCCACCACCACCCTCTGAAGTGGTGGAATTGTTATTTTTCTTACCCTTTCCTTTCATAGTTTCCTATTCGAACCAAGTTCAAGTCAGTGAGTTTGATAAATAAACATTAAGTGCCAAAAAAAGAGGTTTTAGATGGAAGTTTCTGGAGCTCTCGCCAAACACGTCTACTCCTTCACACCCATGGCTCCGCCCCCCCGACGCTAAAGTTTTTGCCAACAACTCGATCGGCACACATCGCAAGTTTATACAACTAGTGCAGAGCCCGTTCAAACATGCCATTCCTGTAGAAAACCTGTAGCCCGATTACATGCACGCAGGTATGCCTGCTTTAACAATAGGATGATAGGGAAAAACATCATTCCAGCTAAGCATTCAATACTGTATACTGAATATCATAATATATTAGCTGAAATGTAGGACAGATGGCGTTGCTGGCGGGCGGACCACGGCTCAGCCACCTTGGCCATGGCAAAAGTCAGTGGCTTGTGGTCCACAAAAGCAGTGAAGTGTCGACCTTCCAGCAGGGAACGAAAATGTCTGATGGTGAGGTAGAGACCAAGCAGCTCCCGGTCGAAAGTGCTGTACTTACGCTCGCTGGGACGCGACAGCTAAAGAAAGCCAGCGGCTGCCAGGCCCCGCCTACCCACTGCTCGTAGACAGCACCGACAGCGTAGTTCGAGGCGTCCGAGGTGATGGCGATGGAGGCTGTTGAAGAAGGATGCGCCAGCATGGTGGCATTCGCCAGGGCTGCCTTAGTGGCAGCAAAAGCCTTGTCCCTGCTCTCTGACCAGTCCACAAGGTGCTTGGGCTTACCTTTCAAGGCCTTGTGCAAGGGCCGCATAAGCTGAGCAGCTCGAGGGATGAAGCGGTGGTAAAAATTCACCATGCCGAGGAACTCCTGCAGGGATTTGACAGTGAGCGGGCATGGGAACTTTGTTACTGCCTCCACCTTTGATGGGAGAGGGACTGCACCGTCCTTAGTGACTCTGTGTCCCAGGAAGTCAACGGTGGAGAGACCAAACTGGCTCTTGGCGGGGTTGACAATTAGCAATTATGCTCCCGTGTCGCACAGGAAACGTCGTCCGGAGATGCTGTCACGGATGAAAAGCAGCCTGCCTACGCGGCCGACGCTCATGGCCACTACTGAGCGCCGGCCCTGGCATTTCCCGACCCGCCGAAACTGCACGGCGAACGACATTTTTTTAGCCTTGGGTCCAAACTTAGCATGATAAAAACACAAGCCTGAAGACTGTTGGGGGCCAGAAGACTGCTGCCGACGAGAAGTGGTTGCAGCGATGAGTGTGGAGTCGTCCAGCATCACAGGAGCGATGTGTGCGGGAAAAAGCGCGGCCACACAATGTCCCTGACTTGCCAGGAAGAATTTGTCAGCCTCTTCAGCCAGCCTCTGACAGTCAGTGATTGTGGTGTTGGCTAGTGCAGCCCTGACTTGGGAAGGCAGCTGACGCAGAAAAAGTTGGATAAAAAGAAAATCGGGTCTGTGCTCACCCAAGAGATCCAGCATACGGTCCATGAGCTCAGATGGTTTGCTGTCACCCAGTCCTTGAAGGGAGAAAAGCCTGCTGGCTCTCAGCGTCTGACAGTTCAAAAGTTTTTAACAGGTGGGCTTTGAGTGCTATATACTTCTCAGTTGCCGGAGGGTATTTAAGAAGACTCACTACTCTGGATGCTGTTGAATTTCCGAGAGCCGACACAACGTAGTAGTACTTTGTTGTATCCGCGGTGATCTCACGCAACGCGAACTGCGCTTCAGTCTGGGCAAACCATGCCGACGCCGACGATTCCCAGAATTCGGGGAGTTCGGGGAGGGTAACAGCGTTCGCGGTCATGGTCGTGGCGTGTCTCTGGATACGTCCAGCAGACTAACGTCGGGGTCACCAGTGTGGAAATTGCAGTAAATCGCAAGAGACAATTTCTCACGTTGAGCACACAAATGCGTGTGTCGTTTATTTTGATAGGAAAAACACTGAAAAACTAAAATGCCGCTGTCCAGCAACAAAACAGGCACTTAATAACAAAGGTGAATTATGCCGGTCACATTCACTACAAGCCTATAATTAATGTGCAGTAAGCAGAATTTAGGCATGACTGCATGTGATTTCTACAGATCAGAATGGCATAACAAATGTTTTGAGTTAAGGCTATAGGCCTGGCTTATTGCATAACTTTCCTGATAGTGAAGACAAGCCATTTTGTGATCGTTTGACATTTGCAACGATGTGACTCAAAAGCAGTGTTTGGTAGCATAAGTGACGTTTCTCTGTCTGCCACTTGTTGTCTAGCTGTGTGGCACGTCTTCTGAAACGTTAAATTCGGGACCATTAGCCTATTGCTTGTTTCAATTTGGGACCTTGCAGTCGGAAATGTAGTTTGTTTATTCAAAGTCTCACGTCCAATGTAGCCTGGGCTATTCAAAGCGTCAGTTTATTGCACATACTTTTCATGTAATTTTGAATAGCCACATACCCGTGTTTGTTGGCGTGTTGTTGCAAAATCCGTGTAATCATTTTATTCAAGCAAACATACAGGAAGTCTTTATTGTTGAGGTCAGAGATGATAATCAAACATCTTGCATTTTAACGAAACACGAAAGCCAACGTGTGCTTCTTTTACCGATATATAACGATATATTTAGCTTTTCTTATCCAAACAATGTCAAACTATGCACTGCACTTACTCATGCCAGTAGCAGGACACTACTCATGCCAGTAGCAAGACACCTGCCAAGTTTGAAATCGAACAGACCAACAACAGCAGACAGACAGACAGACAGACAGACAGACGTTCCTGCAATTTATGGATAGATAGATGCGATGGCTTGTTTGTTGGGATAGGCATCCGACAACGAGTACTCGGGGCAACAGTCTATCATTTGTCTATCATTCATCATAATTCTTCAAACCCTAGATTGTGAATCTAAAGGTCTCCACCCACTGTTGGTCAGTGAAGTAGAGCTATAATCGGGCCTTAAAATTTAGGCCCAACAAGACCTGAGGCCAACAGAAATCAGCCCGAGCCCTGACCGAGCCCGAGACTGACAGCTTTTTAAAAGCCCGAACCCGTTTACAGCCCGACATTATTCAAATGTCCGCACGCACGCAGCTCTTTTGCCTTTTGTCAAGAATGAGTAACATTTGACATCATTTATTCATGACTAACGTAGCCTAGGCCACTTGGAAGTTGGAACAAAGAAATAAAATAGCCCAAGTCCTCTCAGCATTCTGAAGTTTGCGGGGACCCTCCCATACGCAGACCCGACATTAATTAGTTCTTGCGCCAGCTTTTCAAACCCCTCGCCATTTACGATATTAAAAGGCCTAATGTCTTTACAGCGAAAGCTGACACACTTCTTCTCCGTAACCATTTGTTTCACCTTTGCAAGGTTTGATTTTGTTGCTGTAGCCTAACAAACGATATGATCCTGATGGGCACTGACAGCTTTGATCAACATTAGGGCTGTAACGATACACCAACCTCACGATTCGGTTTGTATCACGATTTTTGACCCACGGTTCGATACGAATCTTGATTTTGCTTTTTTTTTGGGGGGGGGGCATTTTATTAAATAACATTTTAATAGCCTCCCTTAGAACACCAGAGGATTACAATATATCTATTATTTTATATCCTGATATAAAAATATTTTTCTGAATGACTGATATTTATGACAGCACACTTTATGCAGATTAGCCTATAGCCTAGGCCTGCTATTTTTTATTACAACTCTACCTCTTTAATTCAGCTGTCTGGTTGAAGCCTGGAAATATTGTAAACAAAGTAGCATAGTTGGCTAGCTTAGCCTATCGTAATCTACTGATTGGACTGTTCAGTTTTCCCATGTGTGTTTAAGTTTCAAGGTAATACTTGTTCTCCTTGGGACAGGCCCTTTTGGGAAACGTTGGTATTGAGATGATCAGTCAACTTCAATGCAAGAGTTTTAAACAAATATGTGCAGCATGCTAATGATGCTAAGCGGATTTAATAGTAATTTAGCTAGTCGTCTTCTATGCGTCCTTGCTTTCACGATTGTGAATGTTTTATTTAAGTCGCGCGTGTTCATTGAGCGGGAGCGGGAGAGGGAGGGAACGCGAGAGAGAGCGGGGCAAGGAGAGGCGGTTTACTTCTATACTGTTTGGTAAAGTTGCACACATAGTCTACAATGAAAGCAAGGAGAGGTATGAAATTATTTATTTTTTTGTTTGTTTTTGGACAACGTAGGCTACCGATAAGTAAAGCGGGAGATGTGGGTTGCTTTTGCGGCTGCGTAAGATGCAAAGCACTGCGTGAAACACTAAAAAGGTGTGTCGCGATTCTGCCTTTTCACACCGCGACACAGTATCGTTGATATGAATGTCGCGATTTCGGTTTCGAATCGTATATCGTTACAGCCCTAATCAACATGCCTTATCAGCGAAATATATCCCAAAATACTTAGAATCAATAGGTGTTGGAAACGCTGACTATGCTAATTACTATTACCACGGATGCGCATCACTAATTCGCATGAGTTGGATGGAAACACGCTAACAGAGAAGAGGTTCCATTGAAGTTGCTGAAGTTAGTGAGAGCACAGGTGCAGTTGATTAGCCCTTTAAGATGTCACAATGCTAATGGGTAATTCCATGTGAAAACAGCCAATATCGGGTCGAGGATACCTCTCAGATTTTGCTGAAAAGCGGTGAAAATATGCCTTATGTTACCAAACAAAGGAATCTGAAGTTTCAGGTCAATATCTCAAACGGTTTGCCCGTGCCGTCCATTTGAAATTCGGGTGCCACGGCCCTAATTGACACATTGGAATTTCACATTTCATTCTTTGCCATTTTTGGAAGCCCTTAACGTCTGTTCTAATAGTGGTAGAAGGCTGGAAACTGGTGTGGTAGTTCATTGTAGCCTGTACTACACAATTCTGGAGGTAATTCTGTCATGGTCATTTTGGTCAAGTTTGTATTGGCGAGCACTGCATCCATAGATGTCTGGCACACTGACACAACAAATGATAACGAATGGCACCCAACATGGGATCTGTCTTTGGTCCGATGGCCATGTGAGGATGGTGTTGACACACTTCATGAATTTCACAAAAATATCACCATGTTCATCTGAACGTTCAACAATGTTTCCAATGAACCAGTCATCATAGATACAGGCAATGTATTTTCCTGGCTGGAAAATTGAGTTTTGTGGCTGATCTGACATTCTTCTTTGTTAGTGCAGAAGATATTAAAAAACATGAGGAAACATAGGAATCTATGATATCTATGGACGCAGTGCTCGCCAATACAAACTTGACCAAAATGACCATGACAAAATGATGCCACTGCTTCCACAATTTCTTGGATAATACTTAAAGATTTTCAATTTAATTTTATTTGGAGAGTGACAAGGGCAAGGAAAAACTCTTTTATTTGTAGCGGTCTTTCACTATGTAACATTCTTGTTATTTAGTTTGAAAGTTTGATGGGTCTCTTTCATGGGGGATAAGGGGTTAATCTGTAACAGTCTCAGTATTTAATTGTTTAAGTTATTTCCACTATTTTCATGCTTTATCATCACTAAATTCTCCCTGATTTACATTCCAGACTTCTGGAAACAATGTCCAAAATGGTGCATTATAAAGAATACAATTCATATTATGGAGCTTTATAGTCAAAAATGTTGATCCTAATGGGATTTATACCAGATAAAAAGATACATAATTGTTCTTTCTTTTAATGAAATTAAAAGAAAGAACAATTATGTATCTTTATCTGGTATAAATCCCATTAGGATCATCAATGGTCATTTGGGGGTCCAAATATGGGGTTCCAAAAAAGTCAGCTTTGCCGGAGAGGGTTTTTGGACCCCCAAAAAAACCCCATCAGTGGTACCATAACCCTCAAATTAATTTTGGCAAAGTTCCCAAATATGACAAATAATCATGTTTAGAATAAATATGATCATTAATCGTGGTGCTACGGCCACCCAAAATGCTGTCAACATTTTTTAGGACTTTGTTGACCCACCTCTCATGCAAACAGTAAGGAATGTTGATTCTGCCTCCAGAATTGTGTAGTACAGGCTACAATGAACTGCCACACCAGTTTCCAGCCCTCTACCACTATTAGAACAGACGTTATGGGCTTCCAAAAATGGCAAAGGATGAAATGTGAAATTCCAATGTGTCAGTTATGTAGGGCCGCGGCACCCGAATTTCAAATGGACGCCACGGGCAAACCGTTTGATATATTGACCTGAAACTTCAGATTCCTTTGTTTGGTAACATAAGGCATATTTTCACCGCTTTTCAGCAAAATCTGAGAGGTGTCATGTACATGGGTGGCTGAGTTGGCGTGGAATGACCCTAATGCAAAGTCTATGGGCAAAAATAAGCTTGTTTTTAGTTAATATCTCAAAAGGTATAAAGTTTACAAAAACAAAAAATACATTCCTCAAGTGTCCTTTTCAAATCCTACGTTACAAAGTTTGAACGAAGTTTCTACGGTTGAAGCTGAATTAGACTCAGAAATTTGGTGGGAAGAAGAAGAAGAAGAAATATAGCTGCAAGCAGCAATGAGGGGGCCAAGCAGATAGGCCGGAGTAACCATGGCAATGAAATGCTGTTAGCTCAATGCTGCAATCAGACGTATGGCCATAAGCTGTCAAAGCAAGTTTCACGTCTAGCACGTCAAAAGTTACAAGGCAAAATGCATTTTTGCTAATTGCAGTGACCCTAGAGGTCAAAGGTCACAAAATTTCTTCGGCATTCACCTGATGGGGTCATGAGTCCATGTACCAAGTTTGGTTTTGATACATGCAACGATTGCTGAGATATGAGCTCACTTCCTGTTTGGCGGCTTCGCCACAAATTTCGATTGGATGTGACGGGCGAATGCTTCTATCAATTGTTACAGAAATAAATGAAGTGACAAGGCATGGGCTGAAGATGGTCTGTGCCAATTTTGGTGAAGATCAGATGAAATTTGTGACCTGTGCGAAATTGTTGGTGTTTTTGATCAAATCAAATATGGCGGCCGAATAAATTATATTGATGTGTCAAGTTGCCCTCAGTTGACCTAAGGACCTTTCACAGTATTACCAGACACCACTAGTACAATTTAATTCTAAGCACAGCAGCAGCTACAGGCCAAACGGCATGTTTGTGAATTACAGCGCCCCCTAGAGGTCAAAGGTCACCACCTTGAGGGTCCTCCTGATGGGGTCATGAGTCAATGTACCAAGTTTGGTTTTGATACATGCAAGGGTTGCTGAGATATGAGCTCACTTCCTGTTTGGCGGCTTCGCCGCAAATTTTGGCTTTTACGGGCGAACGGTAATACTTCCGAAGACAAAAAGTGATAACTTTTGTGAGGCTTGGTCTGAAGATGATCTGTGTCAAATTTGGTAGGAATCAGAGAAAGTATGTGACCCCTGATACATTTTAAGTGTTTTTGATGAAATCCAAAATGGCGGAAAATCCATCATGGCGGAAAATGACGTCATAGGGTGCGTTGAACTCTGCTTGGTCCAAGGATTCCAACAATACCTGACTTTTGAAAATCGGACCAACAGGTCAAAAGTTACGTGCATGAACGCACGTCCAACTTTGGCCTGTTGGTGGCGCTAGAGGGTTCGAGTTGCCGACATGAAATCTCCACAACTCAATAGTATTCTAACAATACTCTATTCTACAGGACTATGCATTTGTCATGGATAAGATGAAGGGTCTGATAATGGAAGGCAGTGTTTCCCACAGAATGGAATTGTATTTGTTGTGGTAGGTGAAGGGGGGTGGGGGTGGGTTCTGTGTTGGAGTCAATAAGATGAACAGCCTATAATTATGCAGTTATACTTGCCTTGCATGACAAGTCCTGACAAGTAGCTGTAACGTTATAGTGTGCTAACCTCCACAACCCAACAGTAATCTTAACAGTATTCTATTCTAGTATGCTAACCTCCACAACCCAACTGAAGGAACTGTAGGGGGCGATGTGGGTCAAGGTAGAGTGAGTGTGTGGCGAGCAGGCAGAGCCTCGGTCAGAAGGATCAATGGTATGGAGTGATGACACGGAGATGGCAGGTTTCGGTGCAACACAAGTGAACTTTATTTGAGTTTCAATTCATCTGTTCTTTTGTTCTTTACTTGTATGTGTGCTGCATCAAAGAGGAAACAAACAGAAAATTGAGTAATCAGTGAAATGGGGTAAATCAGTACAGATCCCAACTCACAAACAAACCAATTGACATTTGAACAATAAACTGAAATTATATGGCTATATAAGGTACAACTAAACAATACTTGACATCCCAAGTCAACCAACATCACCTAATCATCTCTCACATGGGACTCCAACACACCAAACCAACAAACAAAGACCTTAACTTTACACATGATGGCAGAGCTACTCTACAAACTGATAAACATCACAAAAGTCATAGTGAGGGTCATTAAAGTGCTGACTAACGTTAACTCAAAGACGCACACAAAGCAGGACACACTGGAGTGCTGGGTTGAGATTAACAAAAGAGTGAACTGAGGGCGAGCAAACAATTTATCCTGGTCTGAGCCCCTGCTCCGTAGCTACAGGGTTTTCCAGCAGATAAACTGGGCGTGGTTAGGTGGCAGAGCCAAACAATCCTGCAATTTCTCCACAGCACTTTCACCTCAAAGTCAAAGTCAAAGTCAAAGTCAAAGTCAGCTTTATTGTCAATTTCTTCACATGTTCCAGACATACAAAGAGATCGAAATTACGTTTCTCACTATCCCACGGTGAAGACAAGACATATTTTACCAATTTAAGTCCACAGACAAACATAACATTCAAGTAAACAAAAAAGTAAGTAAATAAGAGGGCACATATAATAATGAAAAAATAAGAGCAGCAAAATTTGGTTGAAATTGTGCATAGACAGTCAATAAAATACTAGTGCAAAGTCAGGCCAATAAAAGGCTTGGGTAGTTCTGTTTGACCTAAGTAAGAAAGAAAGTGGCATAGTGGTGCAAGTTATGTAAGAGCAGCAGAAGTGTTGTGTTTTCAGGACAACAACAACAAGTTGTAAAGTGTGCAAGTGTGCAAGTGGAGTAGTGCAGGCGGCCATTGTGGGTCCAATGTCCAGGATGTTATGTAGCTGAGGGTGGAGGGGGGAGAGGAGGGAGAGAGTTCAGCATCCTTACAGCTTGGTGTATGAAGCTGTTGGTGAGTCTGGTAGTGCGGGAGCGCAGGCTTCTGTACCTCTTCCCAGAGGGCAGTAGATCAAACAGATTGTGAGCGGGGTGACTTTCATCACTCACAATTTTGGTCGCCTTGCGGGTGAGGTGGATGGTGTAAATGTCCTTCAGGGAGGGAAGTGAAGCACCAATAATCCTTCCAGCTGTGTTCACTATGCGCTGCAGGGCTTTCCTGTTGTATTCAGTGCAGCTTCCGCCCCACACAGCGATACAGCTGGAGAGGATGCTCTCAATGGTGCATCGGTAGAATGTGGTCATGATGGCTGGTGGAGCACTTGCTCGCCTGAGTTTCCGCAGGAAGTACAGGCGGCGCTGAGCTCTCTTCGCCAGTGATGCAGTGTTGGTGGTCCAGGAGAGGTCTTCACTGATGTGCACCCCCAGGAATTTGGTGCTGCTCGCTCTCTCCACCACAGCACCGTCGATGGTCAGTGGCAGGTGTTGGGTGTGACCTCTCCGGAAGTCAACAACAATCTCTTTGGTCTTGCTGACGTTCAGCAGGAGGTTGTTGTCCCTGCACCACGTGGTCAGATGGTCAACCTCCAACCTGTATTGAGTCTCGTCGCCCTAGGTGATGAGACCCACCAGAGTTGTGTCATCAGCAAATTTCACTATGTGATTGTTGCTGTAGGTTGCAGTGCAGTCATGCGTCAGCAGGGTGAAGAGCAGCGGACTGAGCACGCAGCCTTGGGGGGCCCCTGTGCTCAGTGTGATGCTGCTTGAGGTATTGTTGCCAACACGTACTACTTGAGGCCTCTGACAGAGGAAGTCCAGTAGCCAGTTGCAGAGGTAGGTACTGAGTCCCAGTTTGTCAAGTTTGCAGATGAGTTGTTGTGGTATTATAGTGTTGAATGCAAAACTGAAGTCTATAAACAGCAATCTCACATATGAGTCTCTTTTTTCCAGGTGGGTGAGGGCTGGGTGGAGGGCAGAGCAGATTGCATCCTCTGTAGACCGCTTGGCTCGGTATGCAAACTGGAAGGGGTCCAGGGTGGGGGGGAGAATGGATTTGATATGTGACATGACAAGCCGCTCAAAGCACTTCATGATGATGGGTGTCAGTGCCACAGGACGGTAGTCATTGAAGCAGGATGGAGCAGTTTTCTTCGGCACAGGTATGATGGTGGCAGCTTTGAAACATGATGGGACGATGGCTTGCTTCAGGGAAGTGTTAAAGATGTCTGTGAAGACATCCTTAAGCTCCCCTGCGCAGTCCTTCAGCGCACGACCTGGGATGTTGTCTGGACCTGTTGCCTTACGGGTGTTGATAGCAGCAAGTGTCCTCTTCACGCTGTCGGCAGAGAGGCACAGGGGCTGCTCATGTAGAGGGGGATGGGTCTTCTGTGGGCAGGTGCTGTTTTGTGCTTCAAAGCGAGCAAAGAAGCGGTTCAGGTTGTTGAGCAGAGGGATGTTGCTCTCACAGCTCTGTGGCGCGGGCTTGTAGTCCGTGAGGGCCTGAATGCCCTGCCATAGGCTTTGTGCGTTCCTGCTGTCTTTGAAGTGGGTGGTTATCTTGTGAGTGTATTCCTTTTTTGCTTCCTTGATGCCACGGGACAGGTTGGCTCTCGCTGTTCTCATGCCAGCTTCATACCCAGCTCTGTAGGCTTTGTCTCTGGCCCTCAGCAGCCTGAGGACATCCCCTGTCAGCCATGGCTTCCAGTTAGCCCGAGTGATGATGTCTTTTGTGTGGGTCACATCATCGATGCACTTGGTGATGTAAGAGGTTACAGTGTCTGTATACTCCTCAATGTCTGTCCGGTTGTTGTAAGTGGCTGCCTGCTTAAACATTTCCCAGTCTGTTGTGTCAAAGCAGTCTTGAAGAGCATCGGAGGCTCCCTCAGGCCACACTTTTACCTGCTTACGAACCGGTTTGTTCGCTTTTACCCTTTGTCTGTATGCGGGCATTAGCATAACAGTGATATGGTCTGAAAGTCCAATGTGGGGGAGGGGGGTGGCTTTGTATGCTCCTTTGTGTGTAGTGTAGACCAGGTCCAGGATGTTATCTCCTCTTGTTGGAAAATCAACATGCTGGTGTAGCTTTGGAAGTACACCTCAAGCCCTCCTTACACTGACAGACTTTGGAAAGATTTGCAAAGATTTGGAAAAGATTTTTGAAAGACTACAGTCTCAGACCCTCTCACATCTAAAGACAAGTAGTAGAGTTTTAAGTCACAGACTATGATTTTGCAATTGCAGGGTCACTATTTACAAGACTGCAACACGATTCCTTTAAATCATTACCCATCGTGCAATAGATAAACAGGAACTGAAAATTATAGCCTACTAAACTCAAAGTCGTATTTTCGTGTTTCTGCAGCATTGTTTCATGCGTGACATCCTTAACCGATATAGAGTTGTTCTGTCAAGTGGAAGAGCCGACTAAATATGTATAAGAAATGACAAATATTATAAGAATAACAAATAATTATAGGCTACAGCTGTGTCGGAGTCAATAAGATAAACAGCCTATAATTATACAGTTATACTTGCCTTGCACTACAAGTCCATATTGACAAGTAGCTGTAATGTTATAGTGTGCTAACCTCCAGAACCCAACAGCATTCTATTCTAGTACGCTAACCTCCACAACCCAACAGCATTCGAACACTAATGCTTCAAGTGGGATTTGAACTCTCAACCTAAGGATCACCAGTACAAGGCATTATCCCACTGAGCCACTGTCAGTCCTACATGTTGGCCAGTCACATTCACATGGTGAAAATGTGTATTGGTAAACACACAACAAGAAAAACTCCAAGCATACATTTTTACAATAAAATGAAGGGCTTTCCTAAAAGCGTACACCTGAAAACTTTTTGAAATTCTGGGGCAATTAGACATTTGTAGAGATGAACACTAATGGATGAAATATAAATATGATAGACGTAATGATGAAGGAAAAATAGTAAACAAAGAAGTTCCCCTGAATGTAATAGAGAGTCCCGGCATTCTGATTCTTGGCAACTGATGAGTGTGAATGTTGATTGACTGATGTCATTCAGGTGCTGTTCAATGGTGTGAATCTTAAATGACAAATCCTAAAGCTCTAACGGGGATTCGAACACTCAACCTAAGAAACACCAGTACAAGGCATTATCCCACTGAGCCACTAACAATCATACACATTGAGCAGTCACATTCACATGGTGAAAATGTGTGTTGGCAAACACACAACATCAAGAAAATTCCTAGCATACATTTGACAATAGAATTAAGGGCTTTATAAAAAAGAGTACAGATCTGAAAATGTGCACTGTTAATGGTATCCACATAATGATGGTTGTATGGTTGTTCTCCAAGGAAAATAATTTACTCATATAGGAATATAGGTGATATAGGAGAAATGGGCTGAGTGGTCGAACTTTATTGGTCTATATCTCTGAAATGGAACCACATATCCAAATTCTTTTGATAACTTTTGTGAGGCTTGGTCTAAACATTGTCTGTGAGAATTTTGGTGAAGATTTGATTATTTTTGAAGAGTGTGAAACTTTTTATAATGTTTGGCTTTTCCATGAAATTGTGGCAAAAGTAAACATTTGTAGACCATAAGACCAGTGCCAAAAAGATGCATCTGAGTTTAGAGATTAATATTATGAAAGAATTTTGAGTCTAGGTCAATCTGGTAAGGAGAAATAAGCATAATTAACTTTTTTTTCCAATAGCGCCACCTTTGGGTGCAGTACCCCAAATTTTGGGTTATGGGTAGAGCCACCTGAAAATGTCAAGAGTTTTGGAGTTACGGTTTAGGCTGCAGTATGACTTTTACAGAATTTTGGCAAAAAATGAACGGTACAGAAACAATAGGGGTCCTGCAGCTAAGCTGCTCGGACCCCTAATAATAAGAAAACGTAGAAACACAATGAGGTCCTCGCAGCTTCGCTGCTTGGCCCCCAAAAAGAAGACTTCGGATAACAGCACAGTGTATTTTCATAATAATAATAAGAAGAAGACTTCGGATAACAGCACAGTGCATTTTCATAATAATAATAAGAAGAAGACTTCGGATAACAGAACAGTGCATTTTCATGCATTTTCATGCACTGTAATAATAATAAGAAGAAGACTTCGGATAACAGAACAGTGCATTTTCATGCACTGTAATAAGAAGAAGAAGAAGAAGAAAAAGAAGACTTCGGATAACACTGTAATAAGCAGTCCAGTGCACTTACATGCAATAAAATAATTTCTTCATGTCAACAAATGTATGAACTAATTTGATTTAAAGATGCTGTCAGTGATTGTGCAGGCAGTTTGTTATATATAAATTTATTTAAATTTATTAGCGTAGACAGTTCTGTCCAAAATAACGTACATGATATTATAACCAAGGACCAAATGAACACAGCAGGTAGCTCACCTCTACCTTCTTTTACAAAACCCCCTCGCTCATTTTACATTATATATTTTAAATTAATTAACATTACTTTTTAGAAATGTGCTTTCACTTTAAAGAGGGGATTTTTGTAAATTATAGTAAAAAAGGACAGATTACTAAAGCAGTAAAAGGGGAACTATCCAAGGGGGATGAATACTTTTTGTAGGCACTGTATATAAAATACATAAGGTATTATAAATTAGTGTATACAAAAAGATAAACATCTGAAAAGGTACATCACATATTACATCTTAAGACATAAACTCAGAAAGGCTTACCCCGCCATGATGCAACCAATGTCAGCAATAAACCACTGAGGGGAGTTGAAGCCTAAAATTCCTACGCCATGGTAATGCTCTAGCCCCAACTAGCAGAAGAAAAACAAATCATAATTAATGTTAACTAATGAAGGTTAACTACTGTTGACCTACATTATCTTTTTGTAGACTACACCATGAACAGACTACTGTTCATGGTGTGCACACTTTGCCAAGAAAGAAGAGATGTAACTCAAGCTCCATGGCAAGTTTCCTGTTGCTGAAGTGTTAGTATGTTACTGGACAAAATATATTATTTTGTCATGCTCAAATGACTACGCTCAAAATTACATTGACACATCAAGAATATTCATATTCAAAAGTCATATTTAAACATCTTGAAATAATAGGCATATCATATTTAATATAATCTTGTATTTTTGGTTACATATCTGAAGTGACCAAAGACAAACCGCCAAATCCCAAACAACCATTTCTATTTTGTCTACACTTGCGGACAACACATTTAAAATAATCTGTTCCATGTTTAATAGCAATTACCCACTTTGATGAAGCTCTTGGCAGCAGACCTGCACTGAAGCAGGTATTCTTTGTAAGTCATAGCAATCCATTTTCCATCTTCTTTCCACTTCAATGCAAGCTCATTTCCGTGGCAATCCACCGTCCTCTGAAACATCTGATGGATAGTTATTGGTGTCTCAGAACCAGGGCCTGATTCAGACGTGCGAAGTTTTACAGGCTTATGCTTTTCTGTACTCCATAAGAGCTCTGCTGGCTTCAGGGAGACATTGTGTTGCCGGTATATTGGTATAGGCTCCCCTTCAGAACCAGGACAACACGATCCAAAGCAGGGACACGACATTGATTCTACAGATTAGTCAAATGTTTTGATCTCGGTTATAAATGTGTTATGGCTTAGGCATAAAGCATTTCTTCTCCCACTTGTGTGTATGGACACACACACAACACAAATGTGAAAGCTGATTCCAATTTCAGAGAAGGTGCCTCTCAGATTACTGCCAAGACAAAGCCATTGGAATGTCATGATCCACCCACCAGTCAGGTATCTCGAGATCATCAACACACACAAGATAATGTAGAAATGAGAAGAATTCAAAGAAGTCCAACTTCCTCATGTTAGGTCGATCTGTTGCCTGAATCGGGGACATAGTTCATTGGGAGTAAAGCAAGAACACAATGTATTTGACTCCAAGAGCAGAAAGGTTCTTTATTGCAGATTCTGACCTGTTTCTCCTAAACCCCGTTTAAGAGAAACAAGGAGCAAACACTGTAGATAAGACTAACAACATTGCAGTGAGTATTGTCAGTTACACTTGAGTCAAGAGAAAGGCTATTCTTAGGAGAAATACGGGTGATCAAAGTCTTACATGGGAAAGTGAACTAAATTATGGCTTGGAGACAGGGATGGACAGTATTTCTGATGCATGTATTTAAAATACGAATACAAAATACTATAAAAAAAATAAATGTCGGAGCTGTCCAATTTATCAAACCATATTACGTTACAATTACATAAAACAGTGTAGTTTTGAATGAAATACAACATTGTTTTCAAATAGTCAAAAGAGGGTTTGTCACAGATACTAAACCACAAAACATGAAATTAAGCACACCCATGATTTTCTTTCAAACACGTGTTTCAAACAATGTTGTTACATTTAACTGACCTATTTTGCCACAGTAATGCATTTATCCAACAGAATCATGTAAGGTCAATGTGAAAATCCTAAGTAACCAGTAAGGCAAATGAACACATGGGATGTCTTGGTGTCACCATTTCATTGTGTTCCCATGACCCTTTGCAAAAAGAACACAGAGACAATCACGCAGCTAACATTGTTGGCAAAGGTTTTCACACAAGTTTTCTAAAGAAGGTTATGTTTAGAGACCAGTAGAGTTTGGAGCTGAGTTGTATCTTATGTCAGTGCTCGAATTACGTGGGAGCCAGAGGGAGCCGAGCTCCCATAGAGTGAGGACTGGCTCCCATAAAAGCAACAAAGTCAAATATCTGAGGGGGTCTCTCATATCTGAAGGTGTCTGCAATATATGGCATTGTAATTTAATCTCCATCCATGTGCGGTCTCTTACCATTAAAGACGTTAAATTAAAATATAGGCTAGCCTACTACGGGACGTAGATCTGAGCATAGGCCTACCCTACGCTCATGAACGCAGCATGACTGCACTTCACCACCACACCACTATACTGTGCAAAAGTTCCACTTGCGCTTAGGCTATTTAATTGTATAGCCTTGTTAGGCTATGTGCGAGGTGTGCCAACTTTTTTTATGAGAGAGTCCCCCTTAAAGACAAAAAGATAATTTGAGCACTGTCTTATGTTATGCTTTGAGATGAACCATGCTTTGTGAATACTGTGGCACAACATTCATGTGCAACCAATGTAGACTAGCCTACACAATAAAATCAAGTAAATCCAGCGGGGTATTTTTTAGTGCCTCCAATCATTTTCATCATTCATTTGAATTAGTCATTGAGTCATTGTTGCTGATGCAAAGTAGACCATCTATTACCGAACATGAAGAAAGTAAAAAGATATCATCATGAGTCATTAAGGGAAAGTTCTTTGAACATGAGTTACTTTAAAACTAACTTTTATCTTTATAACTAAAGTTTATCTGGGTAATAGTCTACTTGCCAACAAGGTGAACCCAATGCCCCAAACAAACTATTTACAAATATGCATTCTGTACATGACAACCAGATCGAGGCCCCACCAGACGCAAAGACCAAACCCGAGAGGCTGAATGGTTGAATGGCAGGTCAACCTGCAAGATGTTAAGCCAACTAAGGGAGACATGAATTCAGACAGGACATTAGACAGGAAAGTCAGGTTAGGGTGGAGAACTACCCCCAACCTGCCCTGCAGCAGTCATTGTGAGCCAGTAAATCGGTCAGGTTAGATCAGCATCACCAGGCCCAAAGGGCAGAGCTGGACATTGATTCCTCAGATTAGTCAAGTATTTTGATCTCGGTTATAAATGTGTTGTGTGTGTTTAATGGCATAAGCATGAAGCATTTCTTCTCCCACTGCTGTGTATGGACACACACACACACACATACACACAACACAAATGTGAAAGCTACTTCCAATTTCAGAGAAGGTGCCTCTCAGATTACTGTCAAGACAAAGCCTATGGAATGTCACGATCAACCCACCAGTCAGTTGTCTAGATCAAAACACATCAGTACACACAAAAGATAATGTAGAAATGAGAAGAATTCAAAGAAGTTCAACTTCCTCATGTTAGGTCAGTCTGTTGCCTGAATCAGGGACATGGCACATTGGGAGTAAAACAAGCACATAATGTATTTGAAAATGGACTCCCAAGAGCAGAAAGGTTCTTTCTACTTCTTGTAGATTCTGACCTGTTTCTTCTAAACCCCCTTTAAGAGAAACAAAAGTTATTTATTCCGTGTCCGAAAGAGTGTTTCATTGACATCACATAGCAATAATAATAAAATAGTACAGAACATTGTATTTGTCATGCCGGTCTACCACTTTGAGTTGGCCGTGACCAGGCAAAACATTTAACAATATGCAGGGAATGTGGTGGGCAGACAAATGACTCCAAGACAAAGGATTATAATCTTAGTGGAGAACTGGTACAATTGTAACAGCGGTACAAATATAACAGTGTTTTATTCTCAAGATATGGTGTAGCTATGGAAACGTAAATAGACACATATAATGTAATTATGTATAATCTTACAGCCATCCAAATATGAATGGTCTACTTTAAATACGACCAGAGATATTAAGCAAAAAGGTGCAAAATTCAAGCAATTCATCGCATTTTTTTTTATTTTTAAATGCAACTGTTTGTTTAAGTTTGCTTCGTGAAATTTGAGCGTGTGGACTTCATGAATGTAACAGTGCTACAATCTGTGTTACAATCTTTCTTGGTCTCTCAACTCCTCCTGTCTGGTGAAGCGCCTTCACTTTCTACGAACCCTGAAGAAAGCACACCTATGTCCTAGGATTAACAGACTTCTACCGTTGTACCATTGAGAGCATACTCACTAACTGCATCTCTGTATGGTACGGCAACTGCAACGCTGCTGATCGCAAGGCACTACAAGAGTAGTGAAATCTGCCCAAAGGACTATTGGCTCCAAACTCCCCTCCATCTTACCCTGGAAATCCAGAGTTCTCGCGAGAGCACAATGGAATTGTCTCTGCAAGGCACTCTGGCAATGAGCAATGATACGTTACTTTTACCCCTTGCATCCCGGGGAACCAATCAAATTGGCGTATCTGATATAGGCGGGCCAGACGCAAGCTAAACTGATGACGACAGCGCTGCAACGGTGGAGGTCAGTAAACATTGGTCGTAGTGTTATCCAATTCCGTTTAAGTCCGGAATCATTCAGAGTAAACATTGGTCTAATGTTATCCAATTGCATGCAGTGAGATTTTCAAATGCATGCTTGGTGCCACCCCTCAAGTTGGGCCATTACATTGTTCGTGGCCAGACCCTTAATCTTTCTAGATTACCAGGGTCTGGATTTTCCAGGCTACCTCCATCCACGACACAGATCATAAATGCTGAAAAAACAAAGCCAAATCCATTGTCAAGGATGCCACCCACCCAAACCATGGTCTTTTCAGTCTACTCCCAGGCGATACAGGAGCCTCATCTCCTGTCTAGCATTCACACTTTAGCTGTTACTAGTTTACCTGTTTACATTGACTGTATTGCGCTGTTTACCTGTTTACATTTACTCCTACACTGTCTCATATACATATATATATATATATATATATATATATATATATATATGTATTCCATAGCCTGCCCATAAACCTGTGCAATATACTATACATATATTAGTTATATAAAATGCCTATTTATACTCAACATACTCTATCTCTCATACTATATCTCTGTAGACATGTCATCTGGAAAACCTGTATTTATCCAACTATACACTTTACATTATTAATCCCTATTATACAACCATACTCTACCTGCACTTGGTATTTAACCAAACTTAGTGACAAAACACATAGGCCTACCTGGCTGAGCTGTTATGTAGCCTAGGCCTATATTTAAACTTATGTATTCATTTTCTATATGTTTTCCCTTTTTTGTACTGTACTTGTTTTAATGATATCTTCAATGTGTCGGAGATGTTTTGTCCATCTGTCTGTGTCTGGTGAGCCAAAGACAAAAGTCCACTATTGGGCTAGCTATACATTTATTTATTTTATTCTATTCTAATCCTCGATGCGTAGTGTAGGCCTATGGATGGAGAATGCTTTTCAAGTAGCCTATATTTAGGATTCAGATAACTGTAGCAGAATTGGCCCCCAGCTCATTTGAGTTTGAGACCCCTGGTATACACAATAGGCCTACTCACTGGACCACCTTGCTTAATGTCTTTGCACCTTGCTTATTATGTCAGAGGATTCTTATGATTTAAACTGGCATAGCTTAGCCTACATAGGCAGTGTTGCAGAACTGTTTGGATTTACATACAAGTTGGTTAAATATTGCAAACGACTCCTCTATATTACATTTTATCATGTCTGCTTGCGGACCACCAGTGGTCCCCGGACCACACTTTGAGAAACCATACAGGTCTAAATAATAGCTTACATGTTGTAAACAAACATCCTTCTGTGAGCTTTGTGGAGTGAGAGAGGATGTAGTAGATCATGTTCTTTTAAGGTGCTTAGCCTATTATTCTCCTCTATTCTAAAAGCCTTCTCTTTAGACACCTTATTAGGTGAGCCTAGATCAGGAAACATAACTAGTGCTGATAGGCCTAACATTTATCAAAGAAACAAAATTAGCAAATAGGATTTAATTTGTTGTTTTGTGTTGTTTTCCTTTTTGTTTATTTTTTCTTTGAAATGACATCCAATTGATTGCACCTCAGTCCAGTAGATGGCGGTAATACACTTTGCCTGTAAAACTGACATAAAACCTGACAGAAGAAGAAGCTGAAGAGATAAGTTGAACTTCAACGTTGCCTACCTTTGGACTGATCCGTTTTGAAGATGTTACGAGGCATTGGATTTCTGACAGTGAATACAATACGGTCTAACGGCGCACTTTCTACCCAGGTAAGCTATGTGCAGATATGGGTTAGAAACATTTTAAATGGGGCTGTTGATATGATATTAGCATTCATTTACGTCGATTGGTAGATGTTACCTGAGGGGTATTCTTTCACACACAAACATACGGGTATGTGTGGGCGTTTGAGGGCGTTTTGGGAGGTAACTAGCCTGGCCGTTTGCCATCCCCTTGGTACGCTTCGCTTCCACAAGGAGTCGTGGAGGAAGATGAAAATCGAGCGGAAGTACGTAGGAAGGCAAGGCCAGGCTAGGAGGTAACAGCAAA
The DNA here is from genome assembly GCF_018492685.1 of Alosa sapidissima. Classification (NCBI taxonomy): domain Eukaryota; kingdom Metazoa; phylum Chordata; class Actinopteri; order Clupeiformes; family Clupeidae; genus Alosa; species Alosa sapidissima. Next base: position 2,308,803 of record NC_055964.1, read on the forward strand.
GATCCCGGACAGACAGGCTACAGTCTGCCTGACCTGACTCGCGGGAGATATCGCGGAATTTTGTTTGCAATAAACACAGCAGAACTTTCATTCTTACTCATTAAAATGAGCATGATGACTGACGAAATACATTTTTATGATGTAGTTTAATTAAACCACTGTTGTCATACGGTTAACGGGCCTGCATTGTAGCACATAAATTCAATATCAATGTTTCCTCTATATGTGTGTCTATCTATTTGGCCAACAGCAGAAAATAACAGAATATCCAAACGTTTTCAGTAGGCTATCCTACCATGCAGAAATCACATATAAGAAGATCCCTTCGATTTATGTTCATTTTCGCATAATTATTCCAACATAATTGGAAGCAGCATCCCAGATAGCACATTCATTTTGGCCCAAAACTGGCGTGGCATTTTGGCAGAGTTTTGGAGGGATGTACGGCCCATATATGGCCTAAATTAGGCAAGCCAGAATCAAAACAAAAGGAGGCCAAAACTCACCCAAAACCAATTGTGGGCTTCCAAAATATGGCCATAACCATCCCAAAGAGAGCCCAAAATTCCCAAAATCCTGCCAAAAAGTAGCCAAAACTGACCCAAAGTGAGACCATAAGTATGCCAAATGATGGCATCTACATCGAAACTTTATTTAATTTTGCATTTTTCAATATGTGTACATTAGTTTTATACATTAATTGCTATGTCCTAGTGCAGGGGTTCCCAAACTTTTCCACAACAAGGCCCCCCAAATACCACTAGGTTCTGGCCAAGGACCCCCTTGATGTGTTATTAAACCTATCGACAATACTACGGCAAATGTAAAAATACATTAACCTAATCCTACAGTAATAATTATTTTAGCCACAAGCATTTCGCGATGGAGCATACAGTGTGTAAAAATTGCATTTGGGGCTTCCTGCTATATGAGAGCTATCACTCTACTATTATTCCTAGTCATTATCATGGAAAATATAATGTTCAGATATGCAACAAATTATTATAATGCTATTTATAAGGTAGGTATATTTTAATTTTTTCAAATGTATTTATTTATTGCTTTTATTTTTCCTTCCAACTTGCTAAGGCCCCCCTGGCACCCCCTCGCGGCCCCCACTTTGAAAACCACTGTCCTAGTGCACTAGGCTCATACTGTATTAGCCTATATGTCAATAGATATTTTTACAAAAAAAAAAACACAAAGATTAAATGCATTTCATTGTGATTTGTATTTATTAAGTCATATCAGTATACTTATTACTGTAAACGGGTCAACTGTTGGCAGAGCAAACAGAATTTCTTCTCACAGCATCTGAAATGGACAACATACACACAAAGACAAAAGAAACACAATTACTAAATCTACTCTTTAAATAGCCTTGGAAATTGTTTAGTGAAGTTTAATTCAGATGCAGTCATTGAGTGTAGGGTAAAAATGAGGCTGTATTAGGCCTACAGTGATTGAAACTTACCCATTACTATTGCCTTAAAGCAACACCAAAGAGTTTTTTGTACCTTAAAATAATGTTTCCAAAATTGTTTCCGTGGTTCATCAACTCGTAACAGGATGAACGGCACTTCTGCATTCGCTTTGCGGCCCTCTATCGGCTATAACCGCACTATGTAAGTTTGCCAGATCGGGTAGCGGGTTTGTAGTTCGATGGAATGAGACAAAAGAAACTACAAATTTGACTTGCATGATGCTAGCTATATTAGGGCAAAATGAGGCTTTATTGCCATGATAAAAACTCATTTATACTGCTTGCTGCAGCTCCACTGAATGTCTTATGCACTGAAAACAGAACAGAAAAAAGGGAAATAATTGGATGTGCAATATTGGATGTGTTCAGTGATTTAAGTTTGCCTGTGTTTCACAGGTTTGCCTTTAGATTAACAAGCTAACGTTAAATAGCTACTTAGTCAGTAGGCTACGTTACACCTACTGTAATAAAAAGACGTGTCGTCGATAAATAACGTTTGCATAGTGGGCTGTTACAAAGCTATTCACCAAAACGAAGCTATAGTCTTATCTGTTATAGAGCTATGTACAAACACGACTATATTTGTATACAATTCAGACGTGTATTTGAAGACAGGAAAATGTTCTTACCGTCTGTGATAGTGCTGGAGTTAGTGAAGTACTAGACGTCTCTTCTAGAGAAAATTCCCGGTCTTTGATCAGTCTTCTGGCAAACCACAAGGACGCCAAAACGCACCTGCATACGTCAGTAAACCGTCCCGCTATTTGCCCATTCATCTGGTTAACCAGACATATGCCATAACTAGTTATCTACTGCTGGCGCCTTTTTATCTATTATGGTAAACCACAATCTTGCCACAGTTCAGCCGAAAGCATTTACTTTGCCGCTTCTATGCCAAAACAAACCCAAAAATACCAAACGTATGCCAGACTTCAGCCAAAATGTGTGCTATCTGGGATGAGACTCCCGTCAAAATCATCATGAGGACATTCCTCCCAAATGGCCTTTGAACTGACGTCATGAGGGCGTGTTTCAGCTCGTGGAAGGCAACTGCAAGATCTGTCTGCAGGCTAAGACTCCCGCGATATTTTAAGGTCATGTGACATGGTGTCACGGTGGTAAGTCCCTCCCCGGCTGACAGAAGTCGGACAGAATTTCTAATCAGTAAGCATTGCGTCCATCCCAGTATGCATTGTGTTCAACCCAGCATGCATCACATCAAGTCAGATCTGCACAGATCTGCCTCAAGTCGAACAAGCCTAACCTGTTGGAGGTGCAAACAAACGCTGCATTGACATTCACACAAACATACTGGTTTTTGGGAGGTAACAGAGAATGTCTAATAAGGGGAGAACTGCCACTCTCGGAAAACTTCCGGTTTCTGAACTGGTTGAAGTTCCTCCTGTGGTTCCACGTGAGGGCGCTCGTCCACGAGTGCAGAATGCATGGAGGTCTATGGAGCTGTACCCCTCAAAATCCACTTTTCTCGGGTTATAATTTTTTTTCAAGTAATTTGAATATTGTATTCGAAAGGGGAGGTGAAGAAAATACACTTGGTTGAGTATTATATTTTTTAAAGTCACTTAATTGTTCTAAAAAGCCTTTCAAACGTGTCAATGACGTCATTTATTAGCATAATGCTAGCGTGTTATGGGCAACAACGACCCATAAGTACTCGTTCATTTCAATTTTGACCTATAACCCATGTTGAAGTTATACAAACTACAATCAAATCTGAGATTTGTCAACGACAATCAGGTGAAAGAGACAAATTTAGCTGTCTAGCTCCATTGACTCCCATTCATTCTGCACTCATGGTGATCGCCCCCAGTGGAACTCTGGTGGAACTGCAACCTAAATTCGGTACAATGGGACTTAATACGGAGTGGCCAGGCTCTCCGTAGACGGGCTCTGGAGGTAACCAGGTACGCCATGCTGTTGGAGGTGCAAACAAACGCTGCATTGCCATTGAGATCACATAGTAAGGAGCTGGCCTAAGGGTTATAAACGTATTTTCTCGTGTTTAGTTGTAAAAAGAAGGCACAGTTTTTATATCCATATGCATGTTCACTTCTGGCCAGGGCTTTGAACCGGTTCAAGGAACGAAAACAAAAACCGGGAACTTTTTGTATTTTACAGGGAACAGGAACGAAACCGGAAACGTTATTATTTTTTATGTTCTGGAACAGGAACACTTATTTAAAAATAATGGTAACCGGTTAATACCGGTTTTATTTCGTTCCTCAAAGTTTTCGTTGCCTAAAAAAAAAAGTAATTATTTTCCTGCGCACGTTACCATGACGGCTGAGGTTCACTTCCTGTGTGACATCACATCAGACATTCGCTGACTGTATGGAGAAAGAGCGGTGGATTACAAAGTCTCCACTCCACATCTTAAATAAGGGCTAAATTACGATCCATCGTTAATTAAAACGCTCATTCCAAACACAATAACAATAGCTATATTTGTCGACTCCACGTTAATGATGGACTAGCGAACATTTGGCTAAATGGCGCCAACACCTCTGTTTGCCTAATGCACAGATGGCTTGTTACGGTATGAGTAGGCCCAGAGCCATATAAAGGTACCTTTATATGGCTCTGAGTAGGCCTACTGGATGGCCTTTCCCCCCGACAGTTGGAATTTGTTGTAAATTATATAATAATTTAATTATTATTATTTAATAATGGTTGTAATGTTATTACATTTGGTTTAAGCTGGATGAGAAAGATGTGACATAATTCTATAGCATTAAACAGCTGACAGGAACGAAATGAACCGTTCCGGGAACAGTATTTTTTTGTTCTAACCGGTTCGGGAAAGTCAATTTATTGGTGGAACACATAACCGGAAACGTTATAATTCCGTTTCTGTTTGGAACGAACCGATTGGAAAAAAAAAATCGTTTCAAAGCCCTGCTTCTGGCTCCTTGGCTATCAATTTGGTAGCCAGGGCTTTTTGCCGTCTTACACTAAACATATCGGAGGTGTCAAATGTTGAGTTACTCCAGTCTAGATTTTTTGACATTAATCACTCCTATAATGACTCCTATTGCTATTGTCTATCCCATAGACTGTATATAACTATAGTTCTATATATACAGTCTATGGTCTATCCTAAGTAAAATGCCTGTTTTGAAGTTAACTGATGGTTACCAAAAATCCGATTGTTTGCACCTCCAAATGGGCGGTGATGTAGGCTACGTCTGTGATGCGAGTTTGTGTGAAAGAATTGAGATCACATAGCTGGGTTAAAAGTATTTTCCTGTGTTTAGTTGTATTTGAAGGCACAGTTTTTATAGCCATCCATGCGTCCAGATAGCAAAATCAGATTGGCAGGTAGTGGACCGCTGGTGGAACAGTATGTCGCCGATGGCGTGCCACTTGTGGACCACCATCTCTTTAAATTTAAAGGTGCTCTAAGCGGATCACTTCTGTTGACTTTCAGACAAAACAGAGAGCTAGTTCGCTACTTCCTCCCCCTCCCTCCCATGCTGCTCCCGTGCAATTGAAACTCTCCTAAACGCGCATCCCGTCTGTGATTTGCTGGAACAGTTTGTTATGTTTTTATGGGCTAGGTTTAGCCAGGGTGTTTTTGTTGCCGTTTTTATTGTTGCGTTTTTTTTTTTTTTTTTTACAGTATATTCAGGACACAGACAGCTAGCGGTTGGTTAGGCGATGATTGCAGTAAGTGACATAAAATGTTTAGCCTAAAAATCGTGTGGCATCGCTTAGAGCACCTTTAACTTGTCATGAATATTAAGAAAAGTTAATAAAATGATATTGGAGTATAACTGAACAAATAAAAAAGATTTTAGACCAATAGTGGCAAAATATTGGGCAATTTGTCTGCAACCCGCCAGCGGTTCACCAGAGAACCGATGAGCAAAATGCTAGCGGACCGCCAGTTCTGCCCCCAGTGGGCCGACAGTGGTTTTCCGGGCGCCGTCATCTTGAAATCTCGCGTATCACGGGAAGTTGATTGACGAGAAAGAGCCGTGTTTCAATTCAAACTATGTCCTTGAGAGTTAATGAATGTTTATCAAATCCTTACTTTATTAAACATATCTATTTTATGGTGTTTTCAAAACTCGAGTCCTGTTTTCACCTCAAAAACGAACCCATCGTGAAACTGGATTATGGATTGCATCCTTAAGGTTCTTGTTAGGTTCTTGTTAATTGCCTCCACTATCACATGCCTCTACCATTAGGCTACATATGATGGTAGATGGATAACTTGGTGTTGCATTTTTTTCTAGAGAAGATTGTACAGCGGTGGAGATGAAGTGCGGTTGGCAGAGGATGCCCAGAAGAGTCTCAAAAGTCATGCTCCAACCATTTTCTCAAAAGTAATAGAGAGAAAAATTCCTGCTGATATCATATTTGAGGATGATGAGGTAAAACAGTCGTCAGTATTAATAGTAATACCCCCCCCCCCCCCAATTTGTTGAAGATGATTACAGTGTAGTGTAAGATGTAATTTGGCTGCATTTGTTTGGGGTCATTGTGTGTCTGTCAGATACAGTTTTACTGCATTGTCTCATTGTCTAATATTTGTTCCAGATGGGGTATTAATAGAACACATTGCTGTGTGCACCGGGGTACAAATAGCATACATTGATATTTGTACCAGACGGGGTACTAATAGGACACATTGCTGTGTGCACCGGGGTACAAATAGCATACATTGATATTTGTACCAGACGGGGTATTGCTGTGTGCACCGTGGTACGAATTAGGGGTGGGCGATATATATCGTCTGCGATTATATCGTGATTGTTGTTTTAACGATGTGCAAATTGACATTATCAAATATTTAAATTACTTATGGGGAAAAAACACTCGAAATCACGCATTGAAGACTCATACATTCCCAGGAGGTGTATGCGGGAGAAGCCTCTGGCTGTAGCAGAGCAAGTGTCATATGATCACTAGTGGGTCACACAACGTTGTCACGCGCACGCCTAACGGCTCGTGTCCATTTTTGCGGCAAAGCCCACCGCGCCGCACATAGCCCATTAATTTCCTATGGAGAGCAGCAAGGCGTGGTTTACGCTTCCGCAATGCACCTTGGGAAGGCGGCGCGGCCATTCGAACAGAGGCGGCGCGTCAAGAAGTTGGGCTCGGCTGAACTTTATGCAAATGAGAGCGGTTAACGCGAGGCGGTTAGCCAATGAAAGTACATCTTCGGTAAAAAAGTTCTGTCCTTTGCTCTAGTCTTCCGGTCTGGAACAATAGTCTGCCAGAAATATTTGTTCCACCTGATAATCGTGTAGGTTTTATGAAAATATATTAAGCTATATAGTGGCGAAGAAGTTAAGTTTAGAACATATTCGCCACTGCACCCTATCAAAAAGACCTTGTTGGCGACTTGAACCAAGACAGAATGTGCTTTGGAGGAACATGTCAGTGATATTTGTGGGTGTTTCAATAAAATATGTTAACAGTAGTAGGCTACCTCCACTTTAGTAGCCTACGTTAGCTGGCATTGTGTAATTACAAAAAATAAAACGTTACACCATACACTTTAGCCTATACACGCCCACAAGCGGCGATGGGAGAGAGGACTAGGCGCCTGCAAGCGTCTACGCGCCCCAATAATGGACACGAGCCGCAATGTTTATGTTGTGCTGCGAGAGTAGCCTACTTGGGATTTTATGCGGCTACTTCTGTTCAAGTAGCATTGATGAGACAGTCACGTTTTTTCCTACACGGTATTATATGAAGAGAAAACATAAGCCTTTGAGTATTTTAATAGTCAGTTGTAAACAAAGAACTATTCTCATGCAACTCTTTTGTAAATGGACTGAAGTTCACTCAGATCTACATCACATCTACATTTACCGATTATGCTAACTGTTAGCATCTCTACGGGATTTCTCATATACATTAGCCATAAGCTAACACATTAGTTTCTATTCTGTAACTTAGATAGATAGATAGATAGATAGATACTTTATTGATCCCCAGGGGAAATTCAAGTTGGAAATTCAACTTGGAATGCTAGACTACATGATTACTCTTAAACAAAACATTGAAGGAAATAACTGAGATGTACTCTGTTGGGCTGCTTAGTTTTACAGTGAATCCTATGTAAAGGTTTGAAAGGAACTTCAGCTTCAGACTTTTTCTTTAGAAACTGTTAGGCCTATTCATCTTCTCTAATGTAGCTGGCTAGACCATGTCATCGCCAGACAAATGGGGGCAGAATTGGAAATGTTACATAGAGTGACAATGCATTGGTTGATTTGGTTAAAAAGTCACAGGTTGGGTTATTGGTTATTATTGTAATGATGCTATTCATAAATAATGAGCTGTAAAGTAAACTCAGACTTAAACAAAAACAATTTTTTAAAGGATATCGACTAATTATCGTTATCATCAAAATCACAAAAAATATCGAGATATTATTTTTTTTGTCCATATCGCCCACCCCTAGTACGAATAGCATTCACTTCTAATTGCACCAGGGTACGAATAGCATACACTGCTAATTGTGCCAGGGGTGCAAATAGCCTCACCCTTTTTTTTTTTCCAAAATATTTTTCTGCTTTTTATAAATGAGGCCCCTGGTCTTTTGATACTGATGCAATCTGTGACTACATGCTTATTTTCCTAAATGGATGCTTGTCTTGATAGTGTTTAGCATTCCGAGACATAAATCCACAGGCCCCTGTGCATTTCTTGGTTATCCCCAAAAAAATCATTTCGAGGATCAGCGAAGCTGAAGATGATGATGCACCAGTATGTATATTACTTTTTTTTATTAATATAGTGCTCTCTGTTACCTGCTCTTATAATATTGAATATCCCTGTATCCACACAATCTAATTGCAGATTCTTGGCCACCTCTTAACTGTTGCTAAAAATGTGGCACATAAAGAAGGACTACAGGAAGGGTATAGACTGGGTAAGGTTCATATACAAGCACATATAGTGTTAACAGTTGGCTCATATATTGTTAATGTATGTATTGTATATTCTTTCATATTTAAGTAATAATAATATTTCTTATTTAAACATCTTTTTTCAAACCTATTTTAACAGTGATAAATGATGGAAAGAATGGTGCACAGTCTGTGTACCATCTTCATATTCACGTGCTTGGAGGGAGACAAATGAATTGGCCTCCAGGCTGACCTGGTTCTTTTGATATCATGTGACCTGATGACAAATTCACCTGTATTATGGAAATTAAGTGTTCATGCCGAAGAAAGCATAAAGGACAGCTGTGTAACTTTCAAATATAAAAATTTTTTCAAAGCCGTGTTTTGCATCAATTCAAACTATGTCCTTGAGAGTTAATGAATGTTTATCAAATCCTTACTTTATCTATTTTATTGTGTTTTCAAAACTGCACTGTTCATTCGGAAGGTAAGTGTTCTTAGTCTTAGTGTGAAATAGACTGAAAAATGGTCAAAGGTGGAAGTAAATAAGGCATATTTGGTCATTTTATGTTGATTAAGATTTCCATGTGCCTGCAATGCCAATCTGAATAAAAAACAAAATACAGATATCTCAGTGAATTAATATTAGTTCAAATAATATTAGCACATCATGATGATATCAAATATGTCTTTATCAAATGTGGCATACTTACTTAAGGGCCGGATAAACTGATTAGTTACTCATGGTGCATGGTGTCACGCACAGAACTGCAGTGTTTTCATATCTCCCAAGCAGTTTAAAGGATTTCATCAGGTCCCTTACCTTAAAGGAGTTCATCAGGTCCCTCACCACAGGTGTATTAATAAAGCACCTCTGCATTCGTAATCTAAGTGTTTGATTCCACACCTCATTAAGTTACGTTTTTGAATGTGAAAACTCTTTACATTCTGCTCTGAAAAGCATTTAGATGAGCAGAAATTTGAGCAAAGAACACGGTCTTGGGGGCATTTCTCCACATTGCTTTGACGAGCGCACCATCTAGTGGCCATGAAATACATCAACTGTTAGACCCGAAGTGGCTGAAACGAAGTGCAATGGAGTCATCTGGTGATCTTGAAATATTCATGGCTAGACGTAGGCTATTGTTTGTTTAGAAGCGCAAGGGCGAAGCTCCTGTAAATCCTTACCAATTATTAGTCTAATCCATCCACTTGATTGTATTTCTCTTTTTTACCTGCTCTTATAATATTATAATATTATCGGGCTCTTAAAATTCAGGCCAGAACCGGCTGTGTTTCCCCTACAATGTATTCATCAGCGGCGCAGCGCCGCTCCTGGAATTCAAGCACCACTGCAAAAAAAGTTGCCTAATTTAAAAAAAAAAATAGACGCAAGTGAACTTCAGGAACAGCTGCCGTTCGTTCAGGTTTCATGTCAACAAATAATAGTAGCCTAACGTTGAAGGCGCAGTCAGGGATTCCACAGGAGATCACACTTGTTTGTGTTTATGTTTAAGTTTATTATCAGACGCAATTTTGTGCAAAAAAACGTAGCCTACGTTATGTTAACCAAGGAACCAAATTAAATACGCCAGCGAGATAGCTCGCCCCTACCTTCAGTACCCTATTCCCAGATAAATCCACGCATTGTTTAGTTTTTGTTTGTGATACAGGCAATGCTTTCAAGCCCTGTGTTGCTAACATACCTAGGCTGTGAAACTAAGGTCTAGCTAGCCTATTGGTGGGTTTAATGGAATTTGAGTAATAGGATACGCAAGCATTACATCTGAGATAGTTTGTAATTCCTGTAGAGCTCACCAAAATTATAGATATGATACAAGACACTTATCTGCTATAATCCAAGATAGATTTTCTTCGAATTTTTGACCATTTATTTTACCAAATTACATGGGAAACATAATTCATTTCATCCACATATTCCTATGCACCATGCACAACAATGCTACTAAGTTAGTTTAAAACCGTGAGAATCAAGCCAGCGTCATGGGCTGTCACGGCATTAAAGTGACAGGCACTCAATTCGTCTTGCACAGCACCAATACAGTGTAATGGCATCAAAGAGAAGTCTATATAGTTTATACAGTGCTGTGCAAAAGTTAAGACACCCATGCTGAAATTGACTAAAGGGGGGAATAAAAAACATATTTTTCCTTTTGTCTTAAAGCCTTAATAAAAAAAAAAAAGTATGACATCAATTATTTTTTAATGCATCATGTATCGTAAATAAATACATTATATATAAATGTCTTAACTTATGCACAGCACTGTATATTCTAAATAATAATAGTTTGTACAGTGGTGTACAGTTGTACAGTGGCTAATACTAATAATGTAAATGAAAAAGGTGAAAGAAAAACATGAATAATCCTGTTCAAGTACTGCAATAATCATGCTTGTGTTGATGGTTATGTCATCAATTTGTAACTCAATCTGTCCATTTACAATACAAATCAATTTGTAACTCAATCTGTCCATTTCTTTCACAAAATCACCATTTAAGGAGTCCATTTTTTCAAATGTTTTTTTTTTTTTTTTTGGGGGGGGGGGGGGCTTCCTACGATCAACAGCACCGCTGCTGGAAAAAATTCTAGGGGAAACACTGCGAACCGGTGTAGCTTGCTTATTACTTTCGTGTCGCTGGCCCTTGTCGTTTTCGCGTTATTCCCGTTTTTCAGCGTTTTTCGGCCCCATTGAAATGAATGGCGTAATGTTCAGGATTCTAATTTTCGATTATGACATCACAGCTCTAATTAAATAAATGATCACCGCATCCAAACAATATGTTCTAATCCATAATAAAAATTGAACAAAATATTCCTGTCATAGCAGCAACTAGCTAGTCTGAACGAGGTCTTGGTAAGGTGTGGAGTAGAGCGATTGACAGCAGCCATGAAACGTTTCCAGAGTGGAAGTGATAAAAGAAAAAGGGAGGAGGAAGAATTTAGAAAGAAATTGCCTAAATTAACCAACTTCTTTCAGTCGAAGAATTCTTCAACGGAAGAAAGTAATTTGTCAGTGATGGCAACAACATCTGCAACATCGGCTGAGCTGGGTGGTGTAACTAATGCTAGCTGCAGCAGCTGTGGCACCGATGCACCACCACCTGCAACTTGCACTACATATTCTTCTACTGATGATGATGATTATGATGTTGATCTAAGTGAAACAGTCGTGAGGAACAAGATCACTGTCACTGCCGAAGTCCGCACTGGTGCTGTTGGTGCTGCTACGGACACCATTTCAGTAGCAGAAGCTTTGGGTACAACGAAACCAGTAATGTGAGTAGCCCTAACACGATACCTAGCACTACAGTTATCAGTGACGACCCTACATTATGGCAAGACACCGTAAGAGATGCAGAGCGGGTTGAAATCGTAAAAAAAAAGGCCCCGTGCAAATTAATAACTTTGAATTCCCCAAAAATGCAGATAAACCACCCAGAAGATTCACGGTTGAACATTATTACATGACCATGAAAAATGGAGAAAAAATAAACAGAAAATGGCTAGTTTATTCGGTCAGTGCATACGCTGTTTATTGTTTTGGATGTCGGCTTTTTGGAAGATCGAACACCTCATTTAGTTCGCACGCACACACTCACTCTCACTCTCTCTCTGTCCCTCTCTTCTACACATAGCCTACATGGACAGACTCTCATACAGTGGCCTACATAGCTACATAGAGTATATTCACACACAAAGACCCCAAACCCTTTCTTGATTGTCATCTATGGCAAAAAATATTTGTTGTATTTGAGTAGGCCTCAGCGTCCCATTATTACAGAATAAAGTGTGTTTTAGTTTTAGGGTTGTGGTGTGTGTGTGTGTGGGGTGGGGGGGGGGGGCTCGGAGGGGCCTCGGAATCCTTTGCCTTGGGCCTCAAAGTATCCAGGTCCGCCCCTGACCATTAGGCAGAGGTGTATGGTTCCCTGAGAAGGCAGGAGACACAAACGGTTTCAACCTTTTGAAATGTACAGTCATATCTTTGCCGCCCCCTTCTGGCCGTATTGTATATAACACTTCCGAAATTCGGGCCACAATTTCATATGGCCCACAAAACTTCCTCTGTAACTTGGGACACATATCTCATTTTCTTGTTTTATCCCTCAACCAAACCCATTCTCCCACAGAGTAATATTGGAAAGAGGAAAAATTCCTCTTTTGGTTACCAGAAGCCTTCATTTGATGTTTCTTCACTGCCTCCAAAACAGTGGATAAGACCTCATTCAATCTGGAAACATACTCATTTACAGATGCAAACTTACTCTGGTTATCCAGATTTAACAGTATCTACTGGCAAAACGATTTCCTGACCAAAGAGAACCCGAAAGGGAGAAAACCCTGTGCTTGAATGCACACTGCTTTGATATGCCATCATGACATAGGGTAGCAGAACATCCCAATTCAGCTGATTTGCGTCGACAAACAAAGACAACATGGATAAGTGTTCGATTAAATCTTTACACCATCCCATCTGACTGAGGTGAATATGGGCTTGTCCTGGTTTTATGCATATCCAGCAATCTGCACAGTTCCAGGACCAGTATGTAGGAAATAATGGAAAATAAACTGTAACCATTCCAAAAATGATCAACATATGTTGTCAGAGAGTAAGGAAACACGATAAATTAATGGCTTATTTGACAACATTACTCTAACCTGTAAAACCAATGAAAAAAAATGAGTTACGGGGCGGAATCTTCGTTTATGTTTTGAACGATTAATTCTAGAATAGCGTATTAATAATGGGCTAGCGCGTCCTCCTATTTGGGTTGCGAAATTAGCAAAGCCCAACTGTCAACAGCTGTCAGTTGTAGTCATGAACGCCTACGAGAGGCAGGGAAATTTCCAAAATTAAAACAAGAAACAAATGAAGTGGACATCGAGGAGCTTCCATCCTGAGATGGTGACGCCTTCATATCAAGTCTGACGCCGATCTGGCCATATTTCTCCACAACAGGTACGCTAGCCTATGCTAAACTTCATCTGCATCGCTAACTTCAGCTAAATATGTTACGTTGGTTAGAGGTATTTTTTGTTTTCACTGTTTCCGTAATGTGTAGCTGGGTCATGGTTGGAGAAACGTTAAAGCAGCTGCAGGTCAACTAACGTTAGCTAAGTCTTCATTACATCTGGCAACCCATAAGAGGCTTGCGTCTGGTAGTCTTGAGAACGTTCACCAGTGTTTTGATTTTGGCCTACAGAACGTTCGGTAACAATCCTACAAATCGCACCTTTAAGCTTGCACCTGGCAGAGTTCTAAGCCATCTGGCTGGGCTGTCTGTGTACAGTATATGAAGGTGTGTGCATGTAACTTTTGACCCGTATGTCCGGTTTTCATAAATGAGGTACTGTTGGAATCCTTGGATGAAGCAGAGTTCCATGCCCCTGATAAAACCCACTCGATTGTACTGTATGTTTCCCAAACTTTTTTTCTAGGGACCCACTTTTTAAAAATGACAGACCATTTCACTTCAGATCTACCATGCAACCCCCAATATTGTTTTAGGCCACAGGTTCTCAAACTTTTTTATGCCCCCCCTACCCATTCTACATTGCTATATCTAACCCCATAGAAGCACATTCATTTAGGATTTTTTTGAAATCCCATAACTTTATATAACATATATCCTGTGCTGACATTGTAGCTATTATCTACATAAACAATAGAAGGCAAAACAGGCTCAACTACCTCGTACGTAACGTTGGAATTCTTCCCGTAAGAAGAATATTTAGCATGTCCGGTTGCAGTGGCGGACCGTGCGTTCAGTGGTTAGGCCTTCAATGATGACTATTTTTTGACAAAATCCTATCCTACAGTGTTTGCCAAACGTAGGCTATTTCGCGGTAGGCCTACACTATGAGAAAATGTCTCAACAGAAAATTATAAAAATTCAGCACACCACCATGCTATTAAACATAAAAGTCACCAGATGTATTGCCCTAATGCTGCAATACTACTGCTTGTTGGCTATTTTAGAATGTCTGATAGCCTGGTCTGATGGTCTGATTTCACCAATAATTTTCACAAAACTCAGAGAGATAAAAAGTCAGACTAAACTAGCAGGGCAGGGAACCAAAGACAAATTATAGTTTTTACATAGATGCCGATACAGACATCTTCACCAAAGCCACCAACTCAAACACAACGTCAAGCTAGCATACAGTAGAGTAACCAAGCAGACACTGCAGTCTGCAAGAGGCACAAAAAGGTTTTTTTTTATATAGAAAAGGGCCAGATAACAAGCATCTATAGTACTACTGTACTACAAGCCTATGTTATCAAATAAACATGAAACAAAACTTACCAATTCCTGCATAGGTTACCAGCTACGTGCAGAGCTAGCTGACGTTATGTGCATCTTGCTAACATGTAGTCCAGCTGACACCATAACGTACATTAGAGCGGGTTCCGCTCTACAGGCCTGTTCCCGCTTGACAAGACAGCGGTGGACGACTCAAAGGTGAGTTAGCAGAAAAAACAGTTTGACATTATGTGAAGTACAATTCATTGGATTAACATATTTTTCGAAACACCTAACAGCTCGTCAAAGGCCTCCGGGACCCAAACCATCTCCCGTCTGATACAGACGAGGACCCGGAGGACCTCCCTGACGTCGCTGACGTCTCCACCGCTGGCACCGCTGACACCGCTGCCCACACCAGGTCTGCCACCACCTCCGCCGCCGACACGGGAACCGTCACCGCCACCGTCGTAGCCTCCACCGCTGTAGAGTGCGCTCCATCGCCCGTCTCGTCGCCCTGGGGTCCCGCCGACCCTGCTGCCACCATGTTCACCACCACCGTCACAACGCCTTGCAGTCCCAACGCCTCCTCCTCCTCCACCACCACCAACGCCGCAGCCCCCACCACCACCACCACTGCTGCTGCTGCTGCTGCTGCTGCCGCCGCCGCCCCCACCACCACCACCTCCGCTGCTGCTGCTGCTGCTGCCGCCGCCCTCACCACCACCACCTCCGCTGCTGCTGCTGCTGCTGCCGCAGCCCCCACCACCACCGCTGCTGCCACCCCCACCACCACCACCTCCGCTGCCCCCACCACCGGGCAGTGTCCCACCTGTCGCAGGTTCCCAAATCCCCTGGTGTCGGCTGGTGTCATCCCAGCAGGGTTGGCAGACATCCTCGTGCCCCCACATTTTGACCGGCCGGCCCGGGGGAGGAGGAGAATGCCTCTGCCAGCGAGGGTCATAACCGCGGATGCCTACGCGGCCCTCCTGGCAGAGAGGGAGGAGGAAGATGGACGCAAAGAGGCAGAGAAGAGAGAGCGGGCAGTACAGCGGCTCCTCCGGCAGCAGCAGGTGGCTGAGCGGGCAGCTGAAAGGGCAGCTCGGCAGGCAGAGAGGGCAGCCCAGCAGGCGGAGAGGGCAGCTGCACGGGCAGCCCAACAGGCAGAGAGGGCAGCCCAGCAGGCGGCCAGAGAGCAGCGGGAAAGGACACAGGCAGCGTTACGCGCTGCACGGGAGGACCCAGAGCAGTATTGCACTCTGTGTAAGGACATAGCTCCGCCTGGGTCCTCCCGTGACATCCATGAGTGGTTGCAATGCGACTTGTGCACCCTCTGGTACCACACAGAGTGCCTGGAAGTCAGTGTGGTACCAGAGGGTGAATGGTACTGTTACAAGTGCCAGGACAGTGTGTTGCTCCAGGTGGCACTTGAACTGGAGCTGTAAATATTGTATATATTGTATATTGTAAATAGTGTAAATAGTGTACATATTGTACATACTGTATATAGTTTGTTGGTTTTTTACATATATTTTGTTTTGTGTTATGTTCTGTGTGTTCTGGTCTTACAAAGGGCTTCTTGAAATGGCACTTCATTCAGTACACGTGTTGTGTTCTGTGTTTTAGGTCTTACAAGTGCCCACTGCTCTTTAATCTGATGCATTCTCTTACTGCCCTGTAACTGACCCTGGGCAATACCGCGCCAAACCAGAGGCGGCCGACTGTCAGGAACATGGTGTCATTCGCCCCTTCCATGTACTGTGAACCAGAACTGTGTTGCGCACCCATATTTCACAAGTGTTCTTAAATGTGGCACCTTTCTATGTTCCCTTCTTTGCAGTGCCTTGATGCACTTAGTATTTTTAATAATAAAAGTGGTCACCACTGCACTTGCAATGACTTGAGGAGTTTCCATTGACTTATTCAAGGAGTAGGCTACAGAGAAGAACATGGAAGTACCAAATGACTTGCTGGTAAGGCTAAGCTACATCTAAAATAAGATAAAGCCAAAAATAATCCTTACCACGTATTGATCAACAGATATATCCATTAACTACATAATCTACCAACATCAAACAATTTAAATATACGTTATACAGCGTAAAATGTGTGTTTAAATCGTACCCAAAAGCGGTGTACGGAACACTGTTACTGTTTCGCGAAGTGATGTACGGAATATATCACCCATAGGATTGGTCACAATGTTCGGAGATAACCCAATCAGGGCTTATTTTGTAGACAAGAACCTCCTCTTTCAAATGAGGTATACAGGAAGTCTATTGGACATCGTATTGCTAAATCATCCGATCGTAAGTGCAATACCATGCAATACCGCGCCAAACCAGAGGCAGCAGACTGTACGGAATATTGTGGCGACTTTGCTTAATGAAGGCTTATCAATATATATTTTTAAACAAAAACGGTCAATTTACTGTTCATAACTATAATCATAGTCATGTCAGTGTGACATGTACTTTTCCAGTGAATGTCTGTCTGTCTGACTGACAGAAGTTGCTCACGAAGTTCATCACGTAAAACAGACAATGTCAAAAACCCAGTGGAAACTAGATGGCAGAAGTGTGTAGGCCAATCGGCCCACCATTTTTTTCTACTTCGCTACCTACAGATGTTTTACCGGTATGACATTTCGAAACACCATGTTATTTCTCATAGACAATCGACGCCCGGAAGTTGGATGGATACGGAAGTTACGGAGGCAGGACTTATTCTGGAGAGGTCTATGGTTTCTTAGGTACCGAAAACGCAGTGATTCCTTGTGAAGGCCTGAAGGGACTTAACAAGAGAAGACGTGCGATTGGATAAAAATGTATCGCACCCCCTCACTATTTGTTCACACAATCTGCCAATCAAATCACATATGGACAGCGGTAGGATATCAGTAGTCAAGAACGATCGTGGAAGGAGAAGCAGAAGCAAATAATAAATGCTAAAGTACAATGTTATTATGACCGCCGCACAGCGAAGCAAGTTTCGTGGAATTCCGTTCATGGGGGGCCACACAATAAATTAATTTATGTTACTATACACCAACTGGCCTGTAGGTGGCCGGAGACAGTTTTCTGTGAATATCTCGAGAACCGTAGGGCCTAGGAGGTCCACCTTTTTTTTGTATGTTGGTCTTAAGGGGGCATGTCAACCTATCCCATTACCACTTATTTCATGTATAGTGCCACCTAGTTAAAAATTAAAAAGCAAAACATTAGGTGTTTTTATTACAATATCTCTGGCTGACATGGTCAAAACTGCACGAAATTGAAAATGTAGGATCATTATGACACCCTCCGAATGCATGCCAAGTTTCGTGGACTTTCGTTCATGGGGGGCCTTACAATAAAATAATTTATGTGTACATTTAGTGACCGTACACCAACAAGGATTCCCGGGACACTGAAAGACCGGGGTACACGAAACTTGGTGGGTATGTAACCCCACATGGATAGCATGGAACCATCGCTTTTCGTTTTGATCTGTAGCCCCCCCGCTGGACTGGACCCCCGAAAGGAGGGTAGGGCAGACACAGTTTTCTGTGAATATCTTGAGAACCGTAAGGCCTAGGATGACCAATTTTTTGCGTGTGTTTGCCTCGTCATGTAAACCCATTCCATATGCACACATGTGCATAAACAGATACACACGCACACACATACATTCACAGTAATCCTACGTATGACACATACTCACACAGTAGACATATATACGCATGCATGCACATGCACACACACAGGCACATAAACAGGCAAACACACAAGCACATGCACATGCACCCACACACACCCACCCACCCACACACACACACATAAACATAAAGATGTACACGCACACATGCACACAATTCAAGAATTTCTCAGAATTATGAACAGGCAAGATGGGGGTGGGGTTGTATAAAATGTATATTACATGTGAAATCTATGAACTAATCATGTTTTGGTACTTGTTGTCTAGCAGATACCAGTGAGAATTGAGTGTGCATAATGCAATTCAGTGAGACGTGGTCAAAATTAATCCAAGACAACTGGTGTGAGACTGCAGCTTTATTCACAACGCCGGGAGCATGTTACCCACATGAAATGTCAAAGTAACAAGCCCACACATCTGTGGGTGAAGCCAACTCTTATACCTTACCCCACACCCATGGAAAATCACAAGTTGTCACCCTCCATTAATCACTTAACCATCTGGGGCCGTATTCACAAAGCCTTTTATCTTACCACTAGGAGTACTCCTAAATCGCACTAAAAGATTTTAGCTAGGAGTTTTCTCTTAAAAGTTATTCACAAAGCCTTTCAGACCTACTCTTAGTAAGGAAAAATGACAACTCCTAAACTAAGAGTGAGTCTTCGTTGCTATGGATGACGTCATTACTCATGCACGAGCTTGACTGAAGTGACCACCTCGATTGGCTGATGATTGTAACGCGGGAATGATTCCAAACACCTCCCTTAAGATGATGAGTGACAGGTGACAGGTCTGAGAATGCGTGCGCTACACAAGTAGTGCGAAGGACGGAAGATGATGAATAACTGAATAAAAAGGCCTAGCCTAAATGAATAAAGAGTAAGGCAAAACAAATAGCCTAGTAGCCTAATAAAACATAGGCCTACGGATTGATGCAGTAGGCTAGGCTATCTTTGCAACATTATTAAATTAATCTGTCACCATATGCCTACGTTTGCAAAGAGAACATTTTAATTTGATTCACAATGAAACGTTACATTTAATTTACATGTTGACAATGAGTAGTTTTGGTTGTTGTTGGTGGCGTTATATCATCCCTTTTATGCCTACAATGCAAAATTGTTTCCTCACGATTGGAAGCTCCTGTTGCGCATACCCATATCAAAACGCAACGTGAAATGCCACAAAAAGCTGTTTGTGAATAGGTCTTAGTGAGTTAGGAGTCCTCTCGACTTCTTTTAGGCTGTCCCAGACTTAGGTGCTACTTTTAGGTCTAAAATGCTTCGTGAATTACTTTTAGTGAAAAAAATTAGGAGTCCTAAAGTTAGGAGTGACACACCCATTATTTTTAGGAGTTGCTCCTAAATTCGCCACTTAGGAGCTACTTTTAGCCTTAAAATTCTTTGTGAATACGGCCCCTGGTATTTTAACAGAGATAAGAAATGGGGTTTGGCTCGGATCTTTGCACTCACTGCACACAAAATAACCCAGATACATACATTCATGCGGTTTGGCATTGCACTCCAATCAACCACTTCTGGGTGAGTGTCACAAAATCTCTCTCTTCCATCTTTGGCTGTCACATCCCAGCATCCCCTTCCTTATGCATACTTGGTGATACATCCACAGTCAATTTAAGCAACTCCTGCAATAAAACACTGCTGGTAGCGCTGACTATCGCCAAGAAAACAATCCTCATGAACTGGAAATCTAGGAAAAAAGCTCACATCACTCATTGGAAAAACTTGTTAACAGACTATATATCATTAGAAAATCTATCAACTACAAACTTAATCAATACTCAGGATACAACCTCTCCTTGGTACCCCTTTATCACCTACTTACAGTCCTGACCCTCTTTGCCTGAGTTCCATCTCCACACGATCATAACACACTTCATCAACAGATACACATATCATCGAACACTAGGCAGGGGAGGGTAGCTGGAACTATTATTGTTGTTATTATTATTATTATTATTATTATTATTATTATTATTATTATTATTAGTAATATAAATAGCACCCCCTTCTTTCCCTCCCCCTTTTATTTACATTCTCTGATAACTTTACTAATTTCACTCTTTCTCTCTGCCTCTCCCATCGTTATTCTGACGGGGCCCCATTGGATGGCTTGGGAGACTCGGTCCTGGCGGGTCGCTGTGTGGTTTTGGCATTGGTTGGGTCCTGTGGGTTATCTATTGGCCCTGGGCCCCCGGTGTGCACCCTCCTCATACGCTCATGCACATGCCTTGTCCTGGAAGCACACAGCACGCTTTACTCTCTTTTAATCGCACTACATGTTAGGTGACATACATAAACAAAAACCACAAAACAGGCTAGGGTAAGAGTGGAGTGCAGGTAGATGCCTCATCAGGTGTCTATCTGCATGCCTCACTTATTTTAATGCACACATTGAGGAGGCATACATCTTACACAGGGTAAGTGTGGTGTGCATGGGGAAATCCTGACAGATATTCACCATGCATGCCCACTTCTTTTAATGCTACACTCTAGATAGACACCTCAACCTAGCCATTCACATACTGTACATATTTAGGTCAAGAGTGGCGTGTTGGGTGAAGGTCTGGGGGCGAGGTGTGGTTGGTCGTGGTAGTGGGGGATGTGTGCATATGCTGGGGGCCTGTGGCGATGGGTGGCACGCAGGTCCTCCCCTCTGTCAGCTCGTCACAGTATAACTGCAGGGGCTGGGTGGAACTGTGGCCATTAATGGGTGCCCAGGTTGGCAATCAGTCAGGCAATCAACCAGGCAATCAGTTATTCCTATTATTATACTTATCATAAATAGAATAATTACAACTCCTCTCCTCTGAAACCCTCCCTCTCTATGTTCCAGCTTCTCTCCTCCTGGCCTTAAGCCAGCCTTATACATATGCGCACACACACACACACACATACATCCTCACATACTCACTACCCCTCACCCCCCATCCCCACCCCCATCCCAACACCACCTCATTCACACTCTTAGAGCTACCATCCGCACCCCCCCCCCCCATCCCCCCTTCTTTTCATTCCGGTCATCAATTTCATCCCTGATAATCATATCTGTAATCATCCTGGACGCAAATCATCCTTAGCCTTTCTGTTATTAATGTTATGTTGTGTTATGTTTGTGGAAGCCAAGTCAATGTGATGTCTTGTTAAGTTACAGTATGTGTTTATGTAATGTACGTCTGTTTGTCGTATGTAGTGTTCATGTGCATGTCGTAGTGTTGCATTTTCTGTAATGTCAATGATGTTTGCAAATAAAAAAATAAAAAAAAAATAAAAAAAAAGATAATAGTCTAAAAAAAAAAAAAAAAAAAAAAAAAGAGATAAGAAATGTTTACAACCCCACTTAACCATCTGGTGTTTTGACAAAGATAAGAAATGTTTATGACCCCCCATCCTGAGGGTTACCCACAATTTGCTGACACAAGGGTTAATTTAACTAAACATTCTAATAGGAGTTTCCGAAAACACAAGGGTCAGAGTAAGGAGATGACAATTAGATTTCACTACATGTATGTAAGGTATACTAAACATTCAATGAGAGACATATAAAATGTATCCCACATATTCCCCCCTGTGGAGCTATAAAGCTACATTCTTAATGCAGTAATATATATAAATGACACAATAAACAAAAGAAATCACAAGCGTCATTATCATTTACACCGAGCATTCAACACAAGGTCAGACTTCTGTTATACTTCTGTCATTACCATGTTCTTCTATCTTAATATCTAGTATTTATCTGAATCTTCATAAGTTCCCCTTGGCATGGGATCATGCCACTGCTGAAAGACACTGAGGGCTTGTACAAACTGTAGTTGAACTGCTGCACATACAAAGTCCTGAGAAGTCATATAGGGAAACGCTCGCACCTGAAAAGATTGGCATACCCAACATGTGTCATTATTTCCTGTTAATGTTGTTTTGACACAAAAGGCTAACTCACATACTTTATTGTTACCACACACTTCATCCTTAAGGGAGAAAGTTATAACCCTTAGATGAATAATAAGCAAAACAATCACCAACATATCGTCTTCTCAGTTATTCAAACCCAAAATAAAACCTCATCCTAGTCTTCAACAGCAGAGCTGACTTGGGTGGTTTAGTCCCTCCTCAGGTTACTGTCAAAAATAAAAATAAACCAAAACAACAAACTTGTAACATTTATCTAGCTAAACTGAGAAAGAATATTCTTATAAGATGCTAGTGATATTTTATTAATCCTCTTCAAAATATGTATTCTTTAGCCTATTGCAAAAAATGTTTGTCAATCCTCTCGTGCAACCACCTGTTGGTTATGATACTCAGTTCAATCCATGTATTGTTCCGGATTCTTCACCACTCTACAGTGTGACAAATGGACCCAAGAGTCTCTATCCGCAATCCTCATGGCTGTAGGTGTCGCTAAGAACACTTGATGAGGTTCCAGTGTCCTTTACAAATCTTTGATGAGTCTCCAGGAGCCTTGCTTGGCTGGGTGTGTCCTGGAAGTTTTTTGGAAGGGCTGAGGCCACCTGTTGGGAAACAGAAGACAGAGCAGCAATCAGTTCTCGCATGTAACCATTGTCCTATGTATATCTCTTAGGTTAGGTGGGAGCCGACAAGGGACGTCCGGTCAAAATCTCAAAAGGGCTAAACCCTGTAGATCTTGATGAACGGCCTCTGAGGTAGAGTAGAGCCAAAGGAAGAGCTGTCACCCAATCCATCCCTGTTGACACTATGATTTTAGTAAATTCTGTTGTGCCCCATCTAGGCACACCATCTCTCTTTAAAGCCTTAGCTACTGATAAGGCATTCGCATGCTTGACTTTTTTAGAACATGTAAACTATCACCAAACAATATTCATATCCTCTACATTTGTTGAATTTAATGAACTCCATCATTATGTGCTTAAACGGGCCTTCAGATGGTGGGTGATGTCCTTCCTTGACTCTCATTGTAGGTGCAACATCAATTTTTAGACACATAATGCACCTTGCACAATACATGGCTGCTACTGAAGTGAATCCTAGTGTAAAATATATTTTCTCTTCTGTCTATGTCATAGTATTTGCATGGTCTAAGCCACTGATAGTTTAGCAATAATATGGAAACAAGATCTTGGAAAAACCGGTCTGTCTGTCGGTGTATGTACCCACAGACCATGTGTTCTGTCCTTACAATTCTTCCATTTCCATCTTTCCTTATTATCTGATGCTTTTATGCTTCCTTTAAAGCCTCTTCAGATGTAACTACATCTGGTATTTGTAAATTCTGTAGCTGCCAGGTCAGCCTTCCTATTGCCCCAGCTGATAACATCTGTATTTGCAGAGTGGGCTGCACATTTTACGACAGCCACAGATGTAGGGAGTTGAATGGCATTTAACAATATTGCTATCCAATTTTTATGTTGTACGGGTTTGTCTGTAGATGTGATCATGCACAATTCCCCAGTTATAATGACTATATATGAAGAGTTCAGATGCAAAACCCTCCAAATCCGTCTGACCACTTTTCTTTTAAATGAGCATTTAAAATCTGGCTCCTATAGGTTTTTGCCTATAAATCGATATTTCATACCATGAAGATAGTGGTATTTAGTGGGGTTTGAAGTAAAATTATTTGATTAACGTATACTATGTGTGGAGAGCATCCACTCTCCATCTTTATCTCATTTTTGACGTAGGTGGCATTTAGAGGCTTTTGCATCTGAACCCTTCATATATAAATACAAATTGATTCCCATTTGCTTAAATACATGCCCTGAATAGGGCTACCAATTCATCTGCTTGGACAGAAATAATATCTAGGAGAGAGTGAGAGTAAACCACATCAAATTGATTCACTACAGAGTAGCCAGTCCCTACCTCTCCGGACTCCAAATGTATAGATTAGCCATCAAAGAACAATAGTAGGATTTGACAAAGGTGTTAGAAATGTCAGAGCCAGGTTTAGTGTACATAGAGACACCTTCACCACAATCATGCAAGAGCCACAGGGTTAATACCACATGCTGATATATAGATACAGGATTTGAAGTTTTTTCTTTTAGAAGCAGTGAGTGTACTTCATGTGGGACATGTACAGTTAGTGAATGTAACAACACAACGTCAGCACAGCTAACACTTGACTTGCAGCTGCTGCCACATCATTCCTCTCACTACTGCATCTAATTGCTTAGATAAATAAGCCACTGGTCTGTGCTGACCCCCATGCTGTTGACATAACACCCCTGACATGTACCCTGCTTTTTCACACACCAATAAATCATAGTCAACAAGTCAAGTAAGTCATAGTAGGCAAGAGCTGAAGCTGAGGCTAATGCCTATTTCAAATATGTAAAGGTCTTATCATAATTGTCAGTCCAAGTCACATTGTCAGTCAAGTTTTTTACATGTATTTGCACATGCTTGGAGAGGCTGTGCCTCTCTGTTTAATTTAGAATCCAAACACGGCAGTAGCCTATCATTCCTAGGAAGCAAAACTTTTGCTGCTTTGTCTTGGGTCTGGGATAAGCAGTTATTGCTGAGATGCGAGATGCATCTAGGGCCCGACAGCCAGGAGTGAGTATATGACCCAAGTACTTCACTCTCTCTTGACAGAGTTGCAACTTTTGTTTGGAGACTTTCAGTCTCACACTGGCCAGGAATGTTAATTTTGCCACAGTGTCAATTTGGCACACCTCACTCGGCGGACTTCTTAGTAAAACATTATCGACATAGTTGATAATAGGCTTGATATAAGCAGAATGAATTTTTAGAGGCAAGATACCAGAGCTTTGTTTGAAACGGCCCCTGACTCTGTGTATCTTTGTGGCAAATGTGGCAAAATACCTAATCCTTTGAAAATAAACGCAAATCAAAACTAAAATATGGATCCGCTCGAATTGTAACTTATGCATTTTTCTATCAATTACAGAGAAACACGTTGCATTCTGAGTCAAACTTGAGTCACAACCTCCTCCTGCAGAGAAGGAAAGCTGTTCAAAGATCTGTCTCTGCACAGGGGTGACTTTTACAAAAACACCATTTTTGGAAAAATGATGTCTTTTGTGATGATAATACATAACCCAAGGTGTGTTGGACATGCGTCCAATCTTTGGCATTTACCACACCTCAACTAAATAAAAATCAACATGGGGATAATAATATTGAGTTTGCAAACAAATATGTCAGACCAGGTGACAGGTCTACTACATCTGCAGAGTAGCTTTACTTGTAATTACGCCGGCTTTTTCAACAGTCTTAACTGTATGTCCTACTTGGTACCATTTTCTAAGTATTCCGGATCCGGGGTCTCATGAAAAGATTTCATCACAAAATGCAAGCACTCTGGAGTTTCCTTATCTTCCTGGACTGAGACTGGAGATGTTAATACTATACTAAGCTGTTTGCTAATGGTCCCTTTAAACCAACCCCATTATGTTTGAGTGAAATTATAAGATATAATTTACACATTAAGTCCCAGTCCAGTAAATTTTCGGAGCAAACACTGCTGAGGAGGAATACTGTTTTACTACATGTTCTTTACATTTAACTACCCATGGGTAAGGAACTCTCTCAAATATGAACTGATCTAATACTCCTGTACCATGCACTTTTCATTGTCATAAACTTACACTATCCTTGTTTTCTTTCATACTAATATCTGCTCCTGTCTCGTTCAAAAAGAAAAATATCCCCATTAACAGAAAGAGAGTTGGCTGAGTAGGCTGTGCTGATACATTCAGAGTGAGTTGAGGAAAACAGTTCAAGTTGTAAATCAGAAGTGTCACCACAGGGTCTCCTGTTCAGACCTCTCTGTCCTCTTCAGCTTTGTTATGCTGAGACCAGACAGGAGTTTGAGAGCGCTGCTGTGATGGGTGATCCCAGTACTGTTTCTGATTTTCCTTGTGACAGTGACGTGCTAAGTGGCCTTCTTCTCTGGTTAGCCCCACAGCCACATCCATGTTCTTCCTTCAAGCCTTTCATAGTTTTCAGTGCATTAATCAGTTCCTTTAGAGCTGCTGTACTCCAAGTAACAAGCTGGCTCATAACATAGTCCATGATGTCCTCCGTATAGACTTTGCCTCTCTCTCTTCTGCACAGGTCTATCTTTCCTACTGTTCTTTAACCTACTTTCTTTTATCTTCTCTACCATAGCCCTACTTTCTTTTACCTTGTCTACCATAGACCTAATTTCATTTTGCTTTTATATGCTCAACACTCCAGATGAATGATGTTGCCCTTCAGTTCACCTATTCCATACTTGCTAATTTCCCATCTATACATTTAGATTCATACTTTCTCTACATGTCCCTCAAACACCCTGGATTATACTCCTCTAGGAAAGTTAATAGCTTTACTCTTACTGCTCCCCATCGCAGTGTCCCCTTGATATTTTTATTTCCAATTACCTCACGCCTAAAATCAGAGCAAAACCCAACAAAATGTGATGACAGTCTTATCAGATACCCAATGTTCTCAGGCCTATTTTACTAATGCGCATAACCAAAAAAAAAAACAGAGCACTCAGTTTACTACCTACACATAGGCAGTAAGGCCACTACCACTATCACTGGCAGGAAATATAATGCGCATAAACAAAAACAGTGCACTCACAATTTACCACCTACGCATAGGCAGTAAGGCCACTACCACTATCCCTGGCAGGAAATGTGCACTCAACCACTACCCCTCTCTCGGATAGGGACAGGCCTTCCTTCCCTATTTTACCACCTCAAAGTGTAAAATCAGGGACTCACCACCACGTTGTCTGTGACCACCGAATACGGCATTACCGTATCCGAAACACAGGAGGATTCCCTCTGGCCAGGCTGGGTGCCGCAAAGCAGTGTTTGTTGCCGATGACGGCCTTCTCCCTAGATCACAAAGAGATCTCCCTCCAGTCGACATGGTTGGGGTCCTGCGCCTTTGGTCCTCCTCACTGTGCCTCATAGATAGGTAATCCCATCCTCGTCGCCATTAATGTGCTCAAAATTAATCCAAGACAACTGGTGTGAGACTGCAGCTTTATTCACAACGCCGGGAGCATGTTACCCACATGAAATGTCAAAGTAACAAGCCCACACATCTGTGGGTGAAGCCAACTCTTATACCTTACCCCACACCCATGGAAAATCACAAGTTGTCACCCTCCATTAATCACTTAACCATCTGGTATTTTAACAGAGATAAGAAATGTTTACAACCCCACTTAACCATCTGGTGTTTTGACAAAGATAAGAAATGTTTATGACCCCCCATCCTGAGGGTTACCCACAATTCGCTGACACAAGGGTTAATTTAACTAAACATTCTAACATAGGAGTTTCCGAAAACACAAGGGTCAGAGTAAGGAGATGACAATTAGATTTCACTACATGTATGTAAGGTATACTAAACATTCAATGAGAGACATATAAAATTTATCCCACAGACAGTTAGAATCATATATGCCTTTCAGCGTGACTTATTTTTGTGGAAAACATGTGCTGGACTGGGTGTCGGTCATATTTTGTACCGCTCTGCGGTACATCTAGTTAGACACTATTATTTTTCATTCGTTTGAAAATAGTTAGGGGCCTTGAAGGCCCTGACGGTCCGCCACTGTCCGGTTGTAGGGAAGCTAACTTTTGACGCAATTATGCCTGCGTCTTTCTGTCGCACAGTAGGGAGATATCCATATTGTTTGGATAAGAAGCTAAGTCCAGCCAAAGAGTATAGAAGCCTATACTTCTATACTCTTTGGTCCAGCCAGCACGGAAACTCATGAACAAAGCTATGTAGCCTACAATACCATTATATGTTAAGGTGAAGTATTACATAGAGGCAAGTAAACCTAATAAATACGGCACTAACGTTAATCATTTCAGAGGTTTTTGATGGATTGACAGGTCGGAAAAGTGGAAAGAAGATTGGCTATAACTTTTTTGTGTTGTTTTACCATTGACTGTGTTTGAAGATGATCATGTCTGGTCATTTCAACATGAACATGACTTACGATGGGAAGCCAACTGAAAAAAACTTTCAATTTGTGTCGGTGCCCTCCCATTGAAAACAACTGAGTCTGTTCAGCCATTTCTTTTCTGTCTATGATGCAAATAGAGGTTTGAGAAAACCCCATTCTCTGGTAGACTTGATGTGATGCATGCTGGGTTGAACACAATGCATACTGGTTAGAAATCCTGTCCGACTTCTGGCAGCCGGGGACGGACTTACCACCGTGTCATCATGTCACATGACAAATATCGCGGGAGTCTTCGCCTGAATCCAGAACTATAATATTGTTCATGAGCATCGAAAAAAACTTTTCCCCAGTGAAAACGTCATCATTCCGTATCATTCATGTGAGTCAGAGGTTGGAAACTGGGGCTGAAAGAGTTGCCCAGTTAGGGGCTCGTCATCACTTTTGTTGTCACATTGTAGTTCGTTTGTAGTCCATGTGGCGTTTCATGTCCAACAGTTTTAATGTGAACTTGGGAATTTGCCGTTTTTGTAACTTGAAAGCTGCATATCTTTCTTTCACAAGTGTCTTAGTATAGTATAGTATAGAGTCTTTATTGTCCTATAAGGATATTCTTTTTCACACATATCATTGTTACATTCCATGCAGGATGTACACAGCCTCATACATATAACGTATAACATATAACACCCCTGGCTGGGGCTGGGGGTGGGAAGCTGTATTATCTTGAATGCTAAGTGTGAGATTTTAGTAGAGTAGCAGAAGGAGATGGGGGGCAACATACAGTGATCTTAGTTTACGTATTGCATACAGTCTCTGTTGTGCACGTTTCTGTGTAATGGTGACATGTTCATTGAAGTTAAGCTTATTGTCAATGGTGAGACCAAGATATTTGAAAGTGCTGACCTGTGCAACTGGTTGGCCATGGATGGTGATGTGAGTGAGTCCAGGGGGTGATTTTGATGCATGAATGACCAGTTATTTTGTCTTGTATTGACAGTTGGAGGTAGTTATCAGAGCACCACAGTGCAAAATCTGTGATGGACTGGTGGTAGGCTGTGATGGAACTGTTGTCTGTAAGTAGTCCTACTATGGCTGTGTCATCTGCATATTTGTAGTAAGTGGTGTTGGGTAGTGAACTCTGGCAGTCATTTGTGTAAAGTGTGTACAGGAAGGGACTGAGTACGCAACCTTGGGGGGTTCCAGTGTTGGTGATGATGGTTGATGATGCTGTAGTCCCTATTTTCACTGTCTGTGGCCTGTTGCTGAGAAATTTGTTTATCCAGTGGATGAGGAGAGGGGTGACTTTCAGGTGCTGTAGTTTCTTGATGAGTTGATGGCGCTGGATTGTATTGAATGCGGAGCTGAAGTCAACAAACAGAACTGAGGCAAAGTTATGGGGAGTCTGGAGGTGGTGAAGGCCGGTATGCAAATTGGTATGGGTCCAGTTGTGTGCTGACAGTAGGTAAGATGAGTTGTAGTATGATTTTCTCCATGCATTTCATGATTATTGGGTTGAGTGCGACCGGACGGAAGTGGTTGGGCTCTGAGGGGCGTGGTTTCTTGGGTACAGGTGTAATGGTTGATGTTTTCCAGAGGGTGGGTATTGTTGCTGTCCTGTAGGATTCCCAGAAGATGGAGTGGAAGATGGGAGAGAGCTCCATTGCGCAGCACTTCAGCACCTTTGCCGGGATACCGTCTGGTTTATATACAGTTGTTTATTTAGGATTAGTGAGCGTATGTTTTAACCTTTGACGTGGCATCCATGTTTGTCACACATTCTGACGGCAAAACACATGAACACTCGCTGTGGGAAAAACAAAAGGTTTGTTTGACTTAATGCAGATCTGCTCAGATTTGACTTGATGTGATGCATGCTGGGTTGAACAAAATGCATACTGGGATGGACACAATGCATACTGGTTCGAAATCCTGTCTGACTTCTGTCAGCCGGGGAGAGACTTACCACCGTGTCACATGACCTTAAAATACCGCGGGAGTCTTTGCCTGCTGCCAGATCTTGCAGTTGCTTCATGACATCAGTTCAAAAACGTGATAGGGCTGTTTGGGAGGAATCTCCTCGTGACGATTTTGACAGGTTTCTCATGCTGCTTCCATATGTTGGAATATGCGAAAATGTACAGAAATTGAAGGGATACTTTCTTAAATGTGATTTCTGCAACAATGGTAGGCTAGCCTACTGAAAGCGTTTGGATATTCTGTTATTTTCTGCTGTTGGTTAAATAGATATAATAGACACTGATATTGAATTTATGTGCTACAATGTAGGCCTGTTAACTATGCCAACAGTGGTTTATTTAAACTACATCATAGCAATTTATTTCGTCAGTCATCATGCTCTTTTTAATGAGTAAGAATGAAAGTTCTGCTGTACGGCTTATTGCAACCAAAATTCCGTGATATCTCCTGCGAGTCACGTCAGGCAGACTGTAGCCGGTCTGTCCAGAATAAGCTGTCGTCTGTTGTAGCTCGTAGCAGTTAGCAGTTCATCTCGAACGTTTGTAACTGTTAAGCATAACACATTTGATGTTTTGGACTTTTTTGATTTTGGTCAGTTCAGTAAAAACTTTATATAATGATTGTAATAGTTCAGTGAAACTTCCAGGGGCTACTACTGATAGCCTAGATTCAACATATCTAGAGGTTTTTGTTTATTTTAGTTATGCAAATATTGACTCCACATTTATATAATGACTTCCAGGGTATTAAGTATAGTATAAGTACACACTCGAACCGGCAACCCTCCGGTAACAAGTCCGAAGCGCTAACCAGTAGGCCACGGCTGCCTGTATTAACATACTGGAAAGAGAAATAAAATGTTGTCAGCTAGCTGGTGACACGGCTATCTTTCTCAAAGATGAAATGCAGGTCAAGAAGATCATTGAGTGTCTTAAGGAGTTTTCAAATATATCTGACTTACATTTAAATCTTAAGAAATTTGCTCCTTTACAGACAAAGTTACATATTTAGGTATTGTCATTTGCAAAAATCAGTTAGAAAGAATGCAGTGTAACTTCCACCCCCTCATCCCAAAAATTAAAAGTAGGTTTAATTTATTGCTAATGCGAGACTTATCTATCAAAGGTCACATACTCCTGTATGATGTAATTTGCAGCCAGGGTAGTCTAGCAACTCTCCGTTGGCTTGAGAGCTGGAAAAATTAAACTTCTATCAGGCCAATCACATCATGTCGGCGATGGTGAATTTCCACGTGAATTTCCTGCTACTTGAAAACAAAGAAGATGGATGCTACTGCTGGCTAACAGCGGTCTTTGAATCGCAACTCGAGTTAAGCTTTTTTTTTAAACTGGCAAAGGTTTGATCAACTAGCCAACTAGGTCCACTGGTGGGAAAAAACATGGGACTCATGAGCTAGCCGGTTGTAGCGCTATCCTATTGCGTGCAAAGGAAATTTGAAAGTTTATCCTGCCCTTCGGATTGAGCAGTGCCTATGGTAAGTTCCCAGACCCTACATCTTGATGTGGGTCTGGCTCGTCAGGCTAATAGACCACCTTATTACATTTTATATGGAGGAACAAACCTCACTACCTAAATAAACGGGTCATACTGTAGGCAACTCATATGATCAGGGAGGCCTAATGTTCTAGACTTTCATTCTTCAAATATAATTTTCAGTGTGAACTGAATTAAGAATTACATTGAAAATAAAAACAAGTTATGGTATTTCATTCCAAATCTTATTTTCCGGAAAGTTGATGGAATAGAATTTTTGCTTCAATGTAATTTTGATATTAACAAACTTCCTAAACTGTCCAATTTTCATAGTATAGGCAGGCACTTTTATGTTGGCCTCTCACCTACAAGCATAACTTCTCACCACATAAACACTTAATATGGAACAACAAACTTGTCAGATATAAAAATAAATCTGGTTCAGTAATATACTGTCATTGGTTACACTGTAGGGGGCGGTAATGCTATGACAGGTGTCTAGTGGATTTTACGAGGAAATGAGAAGAAGAAGTGGTGGTCACATAGCGGAAGAGCTGAAAGCAGCGTGAACCTAGCGAAAATAGAATGTTCGTGCCGGATGTATCTATTGCTAGCAAAGGCGGCTAAGAGTTAGCCATTTTTTCAAAATAAAAGTCCCGCTAACCACATTGGGTTTAATGGAGATCGTTCAGAATAATGAAACAAACTTTTGATTTGACTAACCCTATAACATGTGAATATGAAATAAATAATTATAAATATTATAAATGTGAAATAAATAATTTATTAGGAAAAAACTGGTTAAATGTTCAAAAATACGTTTAGTTTATGAAGCTTCTTATGTGTTATGATTTGTATAGTATTATTTATTGTTTATTAGGTTGTTAATTAATTAGACATTGTTGTCAAGTTGTTGAGCTAAGAAAACTAAGTCTTGTGCCCCCTCAACATGGGGGTGAAATGGCATCCTCACATCATCAGCTTTCAGAAAATATACAATTTATGTCTACTGAATCGCCCGGGCGGCGTACGGGCATCATCATGTGCCAACCGCATCACAAGCAATGGAAAGGTATAGTGACATTCAAGTTGTTGAGCTAAGAAAACTAAGTCTTGTGCCCCCTCAACATGGGGGTGAAATGGCATCCTCACATCATCAGCTTTCTGAAAATGTACAATTTATGTCGACTGAATCGCCCGGGCGGCGTACGGGCATCATCATGTGCCAACCGCATCACAATCAATGGTATGGTATAGTGACATTCAAGTTGTTGAGCTAAGAAAACTAAGTCTTGTGCCCCCTCAACATGGGGGTGAAATGGCATCCTCACATCATCAGCTTTCTGAAAATGTACAATTTATGTCGACTGAATCGCCCGGGCGGCGTACGGGCATCATCATGTGCCAACCGCATCACAATCAATGGTATGGTATAGTGACATTCAAGTTGTTGAGCTAAGAAAACTAAGTCTTGTGCCCCCTCAACATGGGGGTGAAATGACATCCTCACATCATCAGCTTTCAGAAAATATACAATTTATGTCGACTGAATCGCCCGGGCGGGGTACGGGCATCATCATGTGCCAACCGCGTCGTAAACAATGGTATGGTATAGTGACATTCAAGTTGTTGAGCTAAGAAAACTAAGTCTTGTGCCCCCTCAACATGGGGGTGAAATGGCATCCTCACATCATCAGCTTTCTGAAAATGTACAATTTATGTCGACTGAATCGCCCGGGCGGCCTACGGGCATCATCATGTGCCAACCGCATCACAATCAATGGTATGGTATAGTGACATTCAAGTTGTTGAGCTAAGAAAACTAAGTCTTGTGCCCCCTCAACATGGGGGTGAAATGGCATCCTCACATCATCAGCTTTCAGAAAATGTACAATTTATGCGGATTGAATCGCCCGGGCGGCCTACGGGCATCAACATGTGCCAACCGCATCACAATCAATGGTATGGTATAGTAACATTCAAGTTGTTGAGCTAAGAAAACTAAGTCTTGTGCCCCCTTAACATGGGGGTGAAATGACATCCCCACATCATCAGCTTTCTGAAAATGTACAATTTATGCGGATTGAATCGCCCGGGCAGCCTACGGGCATCATCATGTGCCAACCGCATCATAAACAATGGTATGGTATAGTGACATTCAAGTTGTTGAGCTAAGAAAACTAAGTCTTGTGCCCCCTCAACATGGGGGTGAAATGGCATCCTCACATCATCAGCTTTCTGAAAATGTACAATTTATGTCGACTGAATCGCCCGGGCGGCGTACGGGCATCATCATGTGCCAACCGCATCACAATCAATGGTATGGTATAGTGACATTCAAGTTGTTGAGCTAAGAAAACTAAGTCTTGTGCCCCCTCAACATGGGGGTGAAATGGCATCCTCACATCATCAGCTTTCTGAAAATGTACAATTTATGTCGACTGAATCGCCCGGACGGCCTACGGGCATCATCATGTGCCAACCGCATCACAATCAATGGTATGGTATAGTGACATTCAAGTTGTTGAGCTGAGAAAACTAAGTCTTGTGCCCCCTCAACATGGGGGTGAAATGACATCCTCACATCATCAGCTTTCAGAAAATATACAATTTATGTCGACTGAATCGCCCGGGCGGCGTACGGGCATCATCATGTGCCAACCGCATCACAAGCAATGGAATGGTATAGTGACATTCAAGTTGTTGAGCTAAGACAACTAAGTCTTGTGCCCCCTCAACATGGGGGTGAAATGGCATCCTCACATCATCAGCTTTCAGAAAATGTACAATTTATGCGGATTGAATCGCCCGGGCGGCCTACGGGCATCATCATGTGCCAACCGCATCACAATCAATGGTATGGTATAGTAACATTCAAGTTGTTGAGCTGAGAAAACTAACTCTTGTGCCCCCTCAACATGGGGGTGAAATGACATCCTCACATCATCAGCTTTCAGAAAATATACAATTTATGTCTACTGAATCGCCCGGGCGGGGTACGGGCATCATCATGTGCCAACCGCATCACAAGCAATGGAATGGTATAGTGACATTCAAGTTGTTGAGCTAAGACAACTAAGTCTTGTGCCCCCTCAACATGGGGGTGAAATGGCATCCTCACATCATCAGCTTTCAGAAAATGTACAATTTATGTCGACTGAATCGCCCGGGCGGCGTACGGGCATCATCATGTGCCAACCGCGTCGTAAACAATGGTATGGTATAGTGACATTCAAGTTGTTGAGCTAAGAAAACTAAGTCTTGTGCCCCCTCAACATGGGGGTGAAATGACATCCTCACATCATCAGCTTTCTGAAAATGTACAATTTATGTCGACTGAATCGCCCGGGCGGCCTACGGGCATCATCATGTGCCAACCGCATCACAATCAATGGTATGGTATAGTGACATTCAAGTTGTTGAGCTGAGAAAACTAAGTCTTGTGCCCCCTCAACATGGGGGTGATGTGACATCCTCACATCATCAGCTTTCAGAAAATATACAATTTATGTCGACTGAATCGCCCGGGCGGCGTACGGGCATCATCAAGTCTCAAAAGTTACACCTACCTTGGGCTAAAAATCAGTTCAACTGGTAATTTCAACTTGGCCGTGAATGATTTGAAAGAGAAAGCAAGAAGGGCTTTCTATGCCATCAAAAAAACTATTCAATTTGACATACCCATTCGGATCTGGCTCAAAATATTTCAAACAGTTATCGAACCAATTTCATTATACGGCAGTGAAGTGTGGGGTCCTCTTATGTACAACGGATTTGAAAAATGGGACAAACACCCAATCGAAACCCTGCATGCAGAGTTCTGTAAAAGCATCCTCAAGGTACAGAGGAACACACCTAACAATGCATGCAGGGCTGAATTAGGCCAATACCCTTTACTAATTAAAATTGAAAAAAGAGCTATCAAATTCTTCGAACATCTCAAAACAAGCGACCCCAACTCCTATTGTTATAAAGCCCTAAAAAGCCAAGAGATGAGTGTAAAAACAAGTCCCCTCATCCAGCTAGTCCTGAGACTCACACATACTAATAGTACAACTAACACAACTAATAGTCAGCCTCAGGACCTTGCCACCCTTTCTCAAACAATTCGGCCTAATCAAATTATAAATGCAGAAAAACAAAATTACTTATCATATTGGACTGAAACAACAAAAAGACAAAATAAACTTCAATGTTATTTGGCCCTAAACAGAGAGTACACTGTGGCAGACTACCTATCCACAGTCACTGATACCAGACAGAGAAAAACCTTGACCAGGTACAGGCTAAGCAATCACAGTCTGGCTATTGAGAAGGGCAGACACAGGCAAACCTGGCTGCCCAGAGAAGACAGGCTGTGCACCAATTGCAACCAAGGTGCCATAGAAACAGAGCTTCACTTCTTGGCTGAATGCTGCCAATGGAAAGACATACGAGATCAATTCTTTCCTAAATTCAGAGAAATGCATCCAGACCTTCAAAACTTTAAGGATCTAAGTCTAAGAATACTATTAGGCGAGGAACAAAAAAGCGCAAGAGTCGCAGCAAGATATATAGATGCTTGCCATAAACAAAGGGAGTCACTTCATCAGTGAAGCACACAAAAACTCAAATACACACACACACTGCCGTTGCAGTAATGTATGATGCATGATGTTTTGTTTTATGTCTTTACACACTACTACGTACATGTATGCTTTGGCAATACAAATTGTATTTTTTGTCATGCCAATAAAGCTCAATTGAATTGAATTGAGAGAGAGAGAGAGAGAGAGAGTGAGAGAGAGGCTATGCCATGACATGAACTGACAACATCAAGTGTGTGTGTGTGTGTGTGAGAGAGAGAGAGTGTGCATGCATATGTGTGTGAACATTGGTGGTTCACAAGTCTGTGTGTGTGTGTGAGTGAGTGAGAGAGAGAGAGAGAGAGTGTATGTGTGTGTTTGTGTATGTGTGTGTCTGTGTGTGTGTGTGTGTGTGAGAGAGAGAGAGAGTGAGAGAGAGAGAGTGAGAGAGAGAGAGAGGGACAGTGTGCATGCGTGAGAACATTGGTGGTTCACATGCACAAGTGATATGACAACATCAAGTGGCTATGCAGTTGCTATATGACATGAACTGACAATATCAAGTGTGTGTGTGTGTGTGTGTGTGTGTGAGAGACAGAGAGAGTGTGAGAGAGAGAAAGTGTGTGTGTGTGTGTGTGTGTGTGTTTGAGAGGGAGTGTGAGAGAGAGAGAGAGTGTGCATGCATATGTGTGTGAACATTGGTGGTTCACATGCACAAGTGGCTATGCAGTTGCTATGACATGAACTGACAACATCAAGTGTGTGTGTGTGTGTGTGTGTGTGTGAGAGAGAGAGAGAGAGAGAGAGAGAGAGTGAGAGAGATATATATACTTATACTTATACCATAACACAGACCTATGGTGTTGGGACGGTGTCCACTTGAGTGATGATAGAGGCCTGCTTGTGTTGGTGGACCTTCTGTGGTGTGCTTCGTACCTGCACCTGAACCCCCCAACACCACCTCCAGCCAAGGCCAAGGTCCGTGTCAAGAGTAGCCCCCCCAGATTGTGGTCTAACAGGCCTTCTAAGTAATGTGTA
Organism: Alosa sapidissima; assembly: GCF_018492685.1. Classification (NCBI taxonomy): domain Eukaryota; kingdom Metazoa; phylum Chordata; class Actinopteri; order Clupeiformes; family Clupeidae; genus Alosa; species Alosa sapidissima. The sequence continues at coordinate 2,346,156 of NC_055964.1, forward strand.
CTTTGCAGTTCCTGCTGGTGGTTTCTATTGTGTAGGTCTGGCGTCCTTTGGCATGGATGACATGTTGTTAGACCTTGTCCGAAGTGCTTTACACTGCTGGACAAGGGTAAGTACGCTTTAGGGTAGACTAGACTGTGTTTTCATGCTCCCAAAATATGCAGTAGACTAATGTAGTAAACTGATGTTAGAGAAAGCATTGCACATACAGTAAGTTATAAAAAGCAATGCATCCATCATGATTTTAACAGTGTTTTGCGTTTTTGGTGTGGCTGCTCTGAACGCTCACTTGAAAAACTCGCATCGCATGTGTAAGGAAAAATGAACGCAATGTATGGTACAGGATATCGCCACCGTCCGCAGTGGCCGAGATCTGAGCTCACAGGTCACTACCACAAGACGGTCTTTCCAGACCCGTTGACAGACAAGAAGGTGAGTTAATTTAAGTTTAGTACTACTTCAGTTAGGATAAGTTATAAGTAATGCAATTTCAATCAGGGTGCCATACGAAGACGCTATAGGCTTTTGCAGTCTGACTATTCCATTTAGGACTTATAATTTAGAATAAAGACATTGTAATTAGTGCCTTGCCACTAAAACTCAATTTTTGACAACTGGTTGTGTGAGCTATTTGACTTGTCATTTGCAAATGTGTGCATTTCTTTAGTTTGTCATGGTATTTGGGGCTTCCCATCTTCGATGTCTGGTAGATGGGATTGTGACCATGCCGGTCAGCGGTCTGACCTTCAGGTTCGACAGAACGCCGGGGGCTACTGCTAAGGCTCTCCGGCAGGAGTTACAGGCAGTCACCATGCCACAGACTCCTGACCTGGTATGTATTACGGCTCCAAGTAATAACATAACTTGGAGTCGCACAATTGAAAAGCCCGGGAAGGATTTTGAGGACCTTGTCCGAAGTGTTTTACACTGCTGGACAAGGGCTTTAGGGTAGGCTAGACTGTGGTGTTTTCATGCTCCAAAAATATAATTGTAATTGTCAGGCTATGTGTGATGTGAAAAAGATTGCTGAATTCCTGTAGCGCAGCAGCTCTTTTGCGTTTCGAGGTCAAATTTTTATTTTGTAGCACTGTACATCCCTGCTGTTGGGTGTGGTGATACCTGTTGAAAGGTGGTGCAAGGCCATTTTAAAAGTAGATGTTGTCTAGCGATTAAAACCACACTCATCACAGAGCCGACATTTGCCTCAGAGTTATGTAAAACTCCTACGGCTTTGTGCTGAACAAAATAATACGATAGAACAATATTGTAGAGGGTGTTTCATCTATCCATCTAGGTAACCACAATGATCCAGCAGACCTTATGTACCCCATACATTTAGGCCCAAGAAAGGCAGTTTTGTGATAAAGATGAAAACGGAACAAGTTGAGACAGAGCCAGAGGAAGGCTGGAGTAAAAAACCGAGTATTCCACAAAATTTAAAAAGGTCTTATCAGTCTCCACCGTCACCACAGACAAGAACGTGTGGGTTAAATCAGTGTTTCTCAAAGTGTGGTCCGGGGAGCACTGGTGGTCCGCAATCTATCCCAAGTGGTCCATGAGAAAACGTGGTCAAATATAATATAGATTAGTTTTTTGCAATATTGAACCAACTTGTATGTAAATCCAAACAGTTCTGCAACACTGCCTATGTAAGCTACGCCATGCAGTTTAAATCATATGAATCCTCTGGCACAATAAGCAAGGTGCAAATACAATAAGCAAGGTGGCTCAGTGAGTAGGCCTACTGTGTAATATACTGTTGAAGTAGGTCTACTGTTTTAGCTAGGTGGTCCGTGAGGTTTCTTTTTATTGGTTAAGTGGTCCTTGGTCTGAAAAAGTTTGAGAAACACTGGGTTAAATGAGAAGCAAGCGCATATAAGGCTTAGTCGAAAAAGGAAACTTTGCCCCAAATCTGTCCAACTTGGCATTGTTTACCACCTTCTGGGTGTAGATGTGCTCCGCCATCCCTAAGCATTAACTGGGCAGAGAGAAGAAACCATAAGGGAAAAAAAGGCATAAGACCAGACAGTCAGGATAGGAAGATAACAGGTGTAGGAACAGTTGGAGGAAGGGCAAGTCATACATGGTTACAAGTGTTTTGTAATTGTCAGGCTATGTGTGGTGTGAAAAAGATTGCTGAATTCCTGTAGTGCAGCAGCTCTTTTGCGTTTTGATGTCAGACACAAACACATGGACATTATTGGACCATTCTTTGCCATCGAGATCTGGGTATAAAGGCAGACGATGTAAATAGAGATCATAACGTGATAAACGTCATGATAACAACGGTATCATTTCACCTATGATCTTAAATCAATATGTCACAGGGAAACAAATCCCAGAGCGTTAATGTGAACATAGAAGACATCCATGTCTGCCTGTTAAATTAAACCTGCATAAGCATAGGCTTAAATATTCTACAGACTTAAGGAAATATGCAACGTACCTGGCGATGTATACTATACTATACTATTACCTACCTTAATATGAATACTCTTTTTCTATCTGAATACTCTTCAATACTCTGGTTCAGTGTGAATTAGGCCTATGTGATGCAGACACTTGCCACAAGTTGTACAGAGTGTCATGAGTGGTAGCCTAGCACTCTCAGGTCACATATTTGTATTATTATTATTGCCTGAAAGTGTATAACTGCCTATTCCCTGTGTTAGCAGGTTAGACATGAAGCTTCTCTGGTCCTCCCAGCTGGTGAGACAAGGAATGGACTATGTAGTTTATTTAGACATAATTTCTGAAGTACATTGTATTTGTTTAGTGCCAGTTGTATGCACTGTAAGGTCCTTCAGCTCTCGGAATAATGTACTAGGCTATGTTGGTAGAAACCTGACTTTAAAGCTACCAAAGGGTACCACACACACATTTGCATGTTATGTCCATGTAGCTTCTTATCATATAATGTCAGCTTAAACACAAACAATTCAGTTTACTGATTAATGTCTACATTTGAAGGCTAATTGGTTTCGTTTTCCCTGCATTATATGTATGTCATTAATTAGCTTAACACTAGGCTTAATTGTATCATATTGTGTGTAATGCAGGTTTTGCTTTTCCCTACAAAAAGGCAAAAAATGCTGGTGGTGGCACTTCTGGTTTTACCAGGGTGGGGTTCAACTCCCCATGGCATTGCCTTGTGTTGGTAGAAAAGTATTTGGCCAATTGGGTCACTAATTGGCTAATTATTATGTATTTTTTTGGAAATTATAATGTACTGTAGGCAACTTTATGTACCATTTACTGAATTACCTGGTAAACTGCCTTAGTGTTATTTTAGGCGTAGTGTCTTTTGCTATATTTAACTACTGTTAACCGTTTTGTACTTTCAGTGCTGTACGACGTTACTGTGACTTGACCCTCAGATTTTGAATATAATGCATGTGTCTTCCAGCTGTTCACTGTTCCTGAAGGATGCACCGCAGGATGAGAGCTACGACTCCAGTGCCTGATCTGCAGTGCCGCTGTGTGGGGCGGAAGCTGCACTGAATACAACAGGAAAGCCCTGCAGCGCATAGTGAACACAGCTGGAAGGATTATTGGTGCTTCACTCCCCTCCCTGAAGGACATTTACACCACCCACCTCACCCGCAAGGCGACCAAAATTGTGAGTGATGCAAGTCACCCCGCTCACAATCTGTTCGATCTACTGCCCTCTGGGAAGAGGTACAGAAGCCTGCGCTCCCGCACTACCAGACTCACCAACAGCTTCATACACCAAGCTGTAAGGATGCTGAACTCTCTCCCTCCTCTCCCCCCTCCACCCTCAGCTACATAACATCCTGGACATTGGACCCACAATGGCCGCGTGCACTACTCCACTTGCACACTTGCACACTTGTACACTTTACAACTTGTTGTTGTTGTCCTGAAAACACAACACTTCTGCTGCTCTTACATAACTTGCACCACTATGTCACTTTCTTTCTTACTTAGGTCAAACAGAACTACCCAAGCCTTTTATTGGCCTGACTTTGCACTAGTATTTTATTGACTGTCTATGCACAATTTCAACCAAATTTTGCTGCTCTTATTTTTTTTTCATTATTATGTGCCCTCTTATTTACTTACTTTTTTGTTTACTTGAATGTTATGTTTGTCTGTGGACTTAAATTGGTAAAATATGTCTTGTCTTCACCGTGGGATAGTGAGAAACGTAATTTCGATCTCTTTGTATGTCTGGAACATGTGAAGAAATTGACAATAAAGCTGACTTTGACTTTGACTTTGACTTTTGAGTGTGGTCATCATCATTGACCAAGCATCTGCATAAGATGACCACAAATTCGTTATTACTGAAGTTGTGTGGATTAACAAAAGTATTGATTTTATACCACTAACATGGTTTTAAAACATCAGCTTAATTAATACATGTGCATGTTTTGTACTGTCTCTTCTGTTTTTAAACTACTCTACATTTCAGTGCTGTACGACGTTACTGTGACTTGACCCTCAGATTTTGAATATAATGCATGTGTCTTCCAGCTGTTCACTGTTTTAATAGCTTTATTAATAAATGTGCATTCTAAATTGCGGCATTGTATCATTAATTCTTCAGTATTTATGTGTAGCCTAAATAGGCCTAAACAAACAACTGATTGCTGATAAGGAAACAATGAAACTACTCATGCAATAGAATTACACATTCTTAAACCTATTAAATATTTATTGCAAATGAAATGAAGAACAATAAAATAATATTTAAACAAAACATTTACCACATTTGTTTCGCTTATTTTTTATTGTTAGGCATTTGATTTCTGGTCTTGTGTCCTGTAAACAGTAAAGCATATTAAATGGATATAAAGCAAATCAAATGGACCGATATTCTGTATGTAATTAGTGTCTGCACGGACCCGTTTGGGTGTTGCACCTAGTGAATCAGTACGTTATGAAGAATTACGTGCAGACACTCAGAATAGCGACAGGTTCAAAATTCTCCTTTTCATCTGACAAGTCAATCGAACTTGAGCAATTATACACGGGTTTGCGTACCTACAAAGACCGAATCTGCTAAAAAACAGGTCTAGAACACGTTGTGTATTACGCGACTTTTATTTAGCAAATTCTGCTCAACCGGAAGTCTTATTTTCGCTGAACAATCGCTAATTTCGCTAGAATAACGGAACTAGAGCTGAAGCTAGAAGCGGAAGTTGCTGGTAACATCCAGTCATGGCTGCCATGGTAAGGTTGTTTGCTCGGCGGTTCAGTAGTGCTGGGGTACCAGTCCGTGTAGGTACCCCAAATATTTGCGAAAGCGTGGCAAGGTATCCCGCTGTTCTTCCGTCATTTACGGCTAAAAGTCGATCTGCAAAACGGCGCCGTGTGGCGGAATTCTTTGACCACCTCCGTGACTGCAGCGTGAAGGATAAACTGTCATCACTTACAAAATCCCAGCGGATGAAATATGTGGTGTATCCGCAGACGTTCGCCCTGAATGCAGATAAATGGTATCAACATTTCACTAAGACTGCGTATATTACTGGGCTTCCTCAAAAGTACTCCGAGTCAATTAATGAGACAGAAGGATCTGCAGGTAGCCAGACCACGTTGCCTCAGAATGAAGATGCCTCGTTAGCAGAGATTCGCAACCTTGTCTGCAGTTCACTTCTACAAGAAAACTGTCAAGTCAGGAAAGGACAGGGTATTCTTCACAAACAGCTACAGCACACAATGGCTCCTTTTCTGAAGAATTTGACCTGTGGTATGGCGAGTATCCTGGCCAAGCAGAATCCAAACCTACGATCCTCCGCTTTTGGTAAGGTTACATTACATTATTCATTCATGGCATCCAGTAGCGGCTCCTGGGTTGACAAATAGGCGGGGCAGAGTCTGTTGATCAAGTTTAGAAAAAAAAGGGCATAGTTCCAGGTCACCGGCAGCTGGACGCACAAGGGCGGTCCACGGAGATTTTGTTCATTTTTACGACTCTTTCTTTCTATGGCTAGGCTATGAGCGAAATCTGGGTAATGGAATTCCATAATGTTACCACTTGCGGTCAAAATACCGTTTTGTTCATGCATTATTAAGCTATGTTAGCCTACTTAATGTTATTTTATTCATAGGAAGTGAAGTTTAAAATGTTGAGATTCCAGACAAATAAAAGCTACAATGTAGGTACCGGTAATCAGCTCATTAGCTCAGATCAGTGGAGAACTACTTTGGGGGAAAACTAAAGAGGGAAACAAATAACCGAGAATTCGTTGCGAAATCAAAATTCCACTAGAGCTCCAAGTGTAGGCTTCACGCCGCCTTACACCACTCAGCTCTCAGTCAAGTTGTTTATTGTCATGTAGGCCTAGCCTACTCATAAAAGAAATTATAAGTAACGAAATTATTGTGTTCAAGAGCCAGCTCAACTTTAAAGAGTAAATTAAAAGTAGGCTATTCATTAAAAAGGTAAATATCATGTGTGTATGAATGAGTGCTTGCGTGTCCACCGTGGTTTGTATAGAAATTAATATTAAGTGACACATACACGTAAAAGGGCAGTTTTTTTTCAAGAGCTCCTTGGGGAATGATTTGGAAAATTTGAGGAAGCTTGAACTATCAAATAGGATGGCGGCAGACAAATGGCCAGTGAATGAAAATCTGTCGGTGGCGGTAACTATGATTGTCACACACTTCATAGGCAATTTGCGCAAAGTTACAAGCGGTCCTGCGCTTATCCTGGACACCTGTATGTTTTGCACAAAGGCACGGGACATCACGTAGGCCTATCGTTCTCATGTTGGCCACAAACTTGTCTGTAACCCTGTGTGCCTCCACTGCATCGATTGCTCTTTTCTGCAGCTGTGCATAGAGCACATCTACACGGGGCATCGTCTTAGAACAGGTCTAAGGAATAAAAACTCGGGATCTAAGAGCATTCGGGAAAACCCTTTAGCCTCTCTAACTGAGACTGTATTAAAATCTCCAGATGTTTCAATTATTTCGAAACACTCCAAAATAAGCTTTTAAATCTTTTCGGAGATCTTGTGAAAAAAGCGGAGAAACTATAAAAATCCGAGAAGACACGCACTGAGGATGCTGCTGACGCAGCCTTTTCCATCACCAGGTTCAATTGATGTGCATAGCAATTAGGGTAGGCTACACGTCTTGCACTTTCTTACGCACTCCACCAGATGCTCCTCCTATGACACTAGCCCCATCAAATGTCTGTGCAATCAGCCTTACTTTATCTGTGTCACTCTCAGGTGAACAAACTCGTACACGATTTCGCACTGACAGTGTAGCCCTCATCGAGTTGTGCTGCAATATTAGCTTTCCCCAGCATGGCTAATTTGCACAACTCAGATGCTAGCCTCATGTTTTTTGCCTTCTCTGAAAATGTTTTCATGTCACACACACCTACACTAGCCTACTCCAAACACCCCCTTGTCCCCCAGAAGATCGGAAAAGCAGGCATGGAAAACAGAACATTTTATTGCGTTCAGGACAACCAGAGCTTCTTATCAGACATATGGCCTACCACGAACGTGAAAATGTCCGATTAAATGACCGACTCTTGTCCTTTGTTTATACGATGTTAATGTCGGGCTGATCAGGTCCTAGGTCTTTGATAGCTAAGTTAACTACAAACTCGAGTCTTTCGAATAAGTTTTCAACTGTCTGCCTGACCTCACAAACTTCGTGCAGACTAATACAGTAGGCATAGGCTACTACCTACAGTAGGCAGTAAGTTCTGACGTCGTATAGGGTGGGCAGTGGCATGATCTGCCCACCCGACCTTCTACTAACCGCGCTCTAGCTGCAGTTCCATTATCGGTCGACAGATTTACATAGACAAACAGCAGGCGCTGTTCAATTTCTTCAGTACCAGAAATGAAATGTAACGTTACAGTAGGCCTACAACAACTACGGATATGATCAACGAGATCTTTGCGATCTTGCGAAATTTCTTTGCAAATCATACAAAAATGTAACATGATTGAGTACTTTGCCACTGATTACAATAATAAACAAACAACATTTTATTTAAAAAAAATATTTTGTGGATCTACTTTTCTAGTGGATGAATCTTTAGTAGGGCTCTGCCCCTCTAACCTGACCCTAGCCAGATGAATGTCGTTCCGCTTAGCTCCGCCTAGCTTCACTCACATCCATCTTGGACCTCTTCCATTGAGAGTGATTTCTCCAACCAACTTTATGGTTTAGCCAATCAGGACGCAGGGCGGGAGTTTCATAGATGTGACATAGCGTAGAAGCGACTGTGAGTCTGTTATTAGCGTCACGGGTTGGCTTTGATGTGAGTGGTTGAAGTAGCACGTCAATAGATGACGGACAAGTGGCTTATTCAATCATATGCAAGCATTTTTTGATTAGGCCCAGCCTTCTGAAGCAACACTTCAATGGATCGGTTCCAGATGGATGAGTGGAGCTAGGCGGAGCGAAATTCATCTGGCTATTGCCAGGTTACTGCCCCTCCTGCCCAAGTGAACGAGCCGCGTCTGATGGCATCTGTTACATTAGCTCTCTCCATGAAAAGCGCTATACAAATTTGTAGTAGTATAACTATTAAGCTACCTCTGACGGCCTACTGGGTCATTCCATGTGAAATCACCCAATTTCAGCACAATTTGGCCCTCAATTGTGAACCTCTCCGAAAAAATCTGAAAAAAAATCACAGGTGTGTGTTGACCAAATCCATGCATAGATCTTAAATAGTATACTGTATAACTAATCGTTGCAAAACTACAGGCCTTTCAAACTTCCAGTTATTTTAAGCATTGTGGTGAACAATCCTTTTTGTTCAACTTCCAACATTATTGGCTCTTTTGGTATTTCACACACATTAGTGAAACTATGTGAATAGAAGTACATTTTTCCAATCGGATCAGACGTATCTTGTGTACTTTCTCCTCTGCAAAGCTCTGAAAATGGCTATAAATTCATAATGTAAAAAGACAATCACCTTTTAGGGCTTCTCATTCAAAAAGTATGCGACACATTCATCAGATTTTTTTCCTACTCATATATGTATTATAAGGTCCTTGTAATGTAAGTGATAAGGTCCCATTATCATTTTCCTATTTTCAGAGCATTTTTTTTTTTTAAATTGGGCTTGATTTTCAAAAAGCCTGTTTTCATCTTCTCATTTCACCACATGGACAGTTAACAGGATTTTTTTTTTTTAATTTTATCATAGAAGTTGGAAAATGAATGTCATATAGGAACATATTCAAGAAACAATGGGTTTCTAAAATTCAGTTCATCAAGGTATTTCACAAGATGACCATGTGTATTTCCATCACAAGTATTCATAACAAGGTTTGAGGATTCGTGGATCCAAGAGGCATTTGTAAAAAGATGATAAATCGTTAGTATTGATTTTTCTGCATCTGACTGCACTGAATTTTAGAAACCCCTTTTTACTTAAATATGTTCATTTATTACATTCATTTTCCAACTTCTTTCCTAGATCACATGGAGACAAAGCACTGATATCCATCTTGATGCTCTTTATCTATGTATCACAGAGGACTGCATCCCAAGCATATGACGATGGATATATATATACTTTGCCTAACCAGCTGGCTAGTAATTATTAAAGTGCTCACATAGGCACTGATAGGTTGAAGCTGGTGTAGAAAATTCATTACAAAGATGGTAATTATGCTAAATCCTCTTGCTGCATGTATGATGACCAGTCAGTCTTATGTGTGTATAATTTACTTGGATCAGTTTATTTTCTCTAGATAAGATTTATGTATGAGTAGTATGTTGTTCATGTTGCAATAATTATTTGGAGAAATTCAACTTTGAACCATAAACTGTGTGTTTAGATTGGATATGTGCAGCAAACAAGTGACTCTCTTACTCTTCCATTGTATTAAAAGAGCACCACATGTGGTGCAAAGTGGTACTGCAGATAAAGTACAAATTCAGTGGATTTATAGACAATATTTGTAAAAAATCTTATCTCAATGAAGAAACTCAGCAACAAGCCCACATTTTGGGCAGATGATCCTCACATACAGAATGATGTATGGTAAAATAAAAAAAAATCCTGTTAAAGGAGAATTCCGGTGTGATATTGACCTAAAGTGTATTGAAACATGATACCGAGTGTGAACGTATGTCTCATAGCCCATCTCGGCTTGTCCCCTGCACTCCAAAATCTGGCGCTAGTTAGCCGAAAATAATTCAGTGGAAATGCATGGATTCCAGTTTCTTCCAGTAGCAGCAACTGGAATCCATGCATTTCCACTGAATTATTTTTGGAATCTGATCCCTTATCATAGCTGTTAATTCTTACTCGTTGCTCGACTTATCGTGACTAAATTCAAGATGGCTGCAAACGCTAAACTTCGTGAAGATACTGTCTGTATAAATAGTCTTGTAAGTAAACTACCAGTGCTTTTTCAAAGTTCTCAATGTCTCGTTTTAAATGTCAGGGCCCTCGGAAGTCTACCAATGAAGTGTGGAGATACATTGAGCCTCGTAAATGGGTGTAAAACAGTGATTTATTTGCATGGCTAGCCCGATGCCGAAGCACCACTATTGCATCGGCTAACTAGCGCCAGATTTTGGAGTGCAGGGGACAAGCCGAGATGGGCTATGAGACATACGTTCACACTCGGTATCATGTTTCAATACACTTTAGGTCAATATCACACCGGAATTCTCCTTTAACTGTCCATGTGGTGAAACGAGAAGATGAAAACGGGCTTTTTGAAAATCAAGCCCAATTTAATAAAAATGCTCTGACAATATGATAATGTTAACAACCAAAGTTAATGCATGGACATAACCTTATAATCCATACATGAGTGGGGAAAAAATCTGATGAATTTGTGTCACATACATACTTTTTGAATGAGAAGCTCTCAAAGGTGGTGATGTTTTTTCACATAATGAATGTATAGCCATTTTCAGAGCTTTGCAGAGGGGGAATTACACAAGATACATCTGATTTGATTGAATTGTTTAATTCAACAGGAAAATGTACTTCTATTCACATACATAGTATAGTTTGACTAATGTGTGTGAAATACCAAAAGAGCCAATAATGTTGGAAGTTGAACAAAAAGGGTTGTTCACCACGATGCTTAAAATGACTTGAAACTTCAAAGGGCTGTAGTTTTGGAACCATTGGTGATACAGATATACTATTTAAGATTTATGCATAGGTTTGGTCTACAAACACCTGTGATTTTTTTTTTTTTTTTTTTTTTTTTCTTTTCTGATTTTTTGGGAGAGGGTAACCTGCCAGCCACTAGGTGATTTGACACGGAATGACCCTACTGTAAACACACTCATGATGCTTGAATTGCTGCTGTCAAGATGGCTGTCATCTCCTACACAGAAAAGCATTTTACTGTGAGTCTTCATATTTGTAATAAAATAAAAATAAAAAACGCTGTCAGTTTCACTTAACACATGACTAGGCTTTTGGTTACCAAAATTGTATTCTTTGAGTCCAAGTGACTGCTTCTAGCCCTGAGATATGGTGGAGATATCACATTTGCAAAAATTGGACCTACGGGTATGCTGGTGTATGACACGCGATGATGAGCTACCTTAAGGAAAATGTTGCACTCAATACGTTAAATCTAACTTGGAACTGATCAGTAGACATGACTGATAATGTACCTCAATTTGTCCACCATAAATGACAAAAACATTATCTTTCAACCAAATCATTGAAGTAGATATGAATTTAAAATCACTGGCTGAATCACACTATTTAGGCGATTAGTGACAAAAATAATAAAAAAGACCAAGCATTTTTCTTTTGATATAGTCCACAGATGGCCCTTTCATGTGCCAAATTTTTTTTGGGTATTCGCCAAATGGCGTGTGACAGTGGAAACGTGCAGTCCTGGACTGACACCCACCACACCTCACGCCTTGTAACTCCAGTTTTAAACTAACCTTGGATGGACCTTTGATGGCATGGATTGTTACTTTGCTGTGTTTAAATATAATTTTGGGACTTTTTTTTTTTTAGTTTTTTTTTAGCCTAAAACGAGGAGGCGGTCCTTACTCCCCCTGCGTTTCACATTTAATTTTATTTTGGGTTTTTGAGTTTTTAGGTGGACCCTTCAAACTGGCCAAGTTTCATCAAAATTGGTGACGTAGCATGTATCACCCTCGCCTGGTCCTCTCATGGACACACTTAAAAACACTGCATTTATTTATTTATCTGAGTCCTGATTATGTAAGAGCTGAGTCCAACCATTCCAGGCGCGCGGGAACATATACCAGGGGTGCTGAATAAAAAAATAATTGATGTCCGACAATTTCTCTCCCAGCATGATATGTTTTTAATTTAGACAGCTAAATTCGCCATTTCAGCGGCGTGTATGAGAAGTTTTATAATGCCCTGTAGCCACATTCCACTGTTCAACAAGTATGCGTGGCACTTGCCACTCAATGAAAACTGCGTGCACACACCAGACCCAGAAGCGCACTTGAGTTTACATCATCAACCCTATTTCAGTGTAGTCAAAGGTAAATTCATTTTCTAATTGTCATGACCACACCAGGGATGTTTGGCTTGAAAATGTATGGTAATTAGGCTGCAAGGACCTGGCAAACAATTTCTGAGTAGGCTAACTTAATGCTGTCTCCATAGCAAAAGTGTCCTAGCCGTTTCCATTTGAGCGACTCAATAGTGAAATGATTTCAGTGTCATATTTCCAACTAAGCTGCTGTGGAACTCGATAGGCAAGGTCTCACCAACACGAAATTCGGCCAGTCGGATTTTGTCTAGATCGGCCACATTGCCCTGAAATGACACTAACAGATTCAGGATTGACGAAACTGAGCCGTAGTACGCATGTGAGGTTGTGGGTTTGCCAAAGACATTCATGCATTCTACCTCATATGTTGTTGATTGGAATTTGAAATTTGGGCTTTTCACAATCCAACAATATATCCAAAGTGCGAACTAGTTGGTGATGGGTGATGGCTTACTGTATGGAAACTGCTGGCCTTTGCCATAACACAGAGTTCTGACGGGGCTGTAGCCTGGGTGTTCCCATGCTGCCTTGCGCGCGATTTGATTCACGCTGCTAAGGCAGCCTGGAGACCATGGAGCAAATTTTCGCCTGAGATAGGGAACCAATCACAGAACAGGTGGGAAAGCAAGACGATGATGAGCTATGCACAGACGCATTTGATAGACATCCGTGGCACCCAATAAACGGATCTGGGCATTTTTTTCAAATACGGGAAAATGAACGTTTGGTTCCCAGACCACGTCTCATTGAGAAGTGGTGGCGCTAGCCAGGCTAACGGGGCTGTGCATGGCCTAATAAACAGGCAAGATATAACCCATGCTTTTGTTGTCAATTTGTGTTTGTGGTAATAATGACAACAATAACAATAAAATCATCTTGATCATCATTTTTGACCGATCAACAGCCTCTGGATGGTCATATGCATAGTTAGAGTACCTTTAGATAGCATTTACATTTTAAACATAGGCTAATTAAGCCTTATTAAGATGAAATTGTCACTGAATTGACTGTCTACTGCCAGGAGAAAAAAAATTGTATATTATTTTCTGTAATCTTTTCTGCGTCTGGAAACTACAGTTAACTAGACTGCTTGCAACGTGTCTCCTCAGCGAGTCTATAACAATTGTATAGCCCAGTGTTTCTCAAAGTGTGGTCCGGGGACCACTGGTGGTCCGCAAGCTATCCCAAGTGGTCCGCGAGCAGACGTTGTAAAAAATAATATAGATGAGTTGTTTGCAATATTGAACCAACTTGTATGTAAATCCAAACAGTTCTGCAACACTGCCTATGTAAGCTATGCCAATTTAAATCATATGAATCCTCTGACACAATAAGCAAGGTGCAAAGACAATAAGCAAGGTGGTTCAGTGAGTAGGCCTATTTTGTCTATTAGCTAGGTGGTCCGTGAGGTTTTTTCTAATGGTTAAGTGGTCCTTGGTCTGTAAAAGTTTGAGAAACACTGGTATAGCCTAATGACGAACTGCAAATGTATTGATTAAAAAAAATCTTCTGCTAGCAGAGGGTGCTGCAGCACCCTCAGCACCCACCTTCCTGCGCCCTTGGACCATTCTATATCTGAACCAAAAGCAGCCACAGTCAATAGATTTACTCGTTACTTTCGCCAAACATACCTTTTTATTTGGACAACCATACTGTATACACACTGTTCAGAAGTCATAGACGGAGAGTTTAAACCATTGTGATAGTAGCCATTGCAGCTTATAGCTGCAACATGAATACACACTCCACATAATATAAAACATATTGTTATAGCTTTACAATTGCATTAAGACATACCTGTCAACATTTAGCTTTCCAAAAACGGGATATTTTTTTTCGGGGGGGGGGGGGGTGTCAGTGTTATACCGGATCACCGGATCTGTGTTTGCATATTTAATACGTTTCATACACGTGTTTTAACTTAATTTTAACTTAATTTCGGTCGTTGCTTTTACCTTACCATTACCTTACGCCAGTATCCACCAGCTGCCTGCCTGCAGCCTACTTCCAAAACTCCAAGCTTGCTGTCAGATTTGGTTCCGAGGGAACAAGTTCAGTGTATCAACAACACTCAATAACAGTTTATGTGATGTGTTAATCAATTAAATTCCCAACAATTTCACAACAGCTCTGGAGTAGGCCATTCATCTAACCCGCTTGCTTACGACGAGACTCAGGCTGCGCAGTTGGCACCCGCTTCCTTATGGGTTTTGAGTTGCCATATTTTAGCCTATGACAAAACGGTTGAAATTGAAAGTAAGTGATCGTGTATGTGTAGGGTGTATTTCATACACAATCTGGCAACCTCAATGCATCAATGATTTTAAAATGAAGTTTGATGGCCATGCAAATTACGGGAGTTTTCCGGGAGAAATAACAAAACGGGAGGGTGCTGGGAGATTACCTTGAAATACGGGAGAAACCCGGGAAAAACGGGAGTGTTGACAGGTATGCATTAAGAACCAACCTAATGTCTAAAAATATTTAATAATAACTTGATGTTCTCTACACAGCCTGCAAATTAACGTTAGCTCACCCAGCCATAACCTTACACGTAGCCTACAATCTCCACTGTTGATTTCGCCATCCTCCTTCGCAATAAACTAGACACAGCACCTTGTGAAAATGGTCTGGCCAGCTCCAATTTCACCGTAAACGATAATATATTAATTTAAACTGTATGAGCATAGTTTTCGTACTTTTCCGTTTAGAAAGTAGTTGTACGTCGCGCTTCCTGGCTACGGTAAGCCTTCACTGAAAGCCTTCCGATAGTACAGACGGTGTCAACGAGATAATGGCGCGGGATATGTAAACTCCAGCAAAAGCTTAAAATCAGTAGGAAAAGTGTTCTTGCGAAGTGTCTTAGTAAATTCAAACCAATTAGTGATAACTTCCAGGGTTTCCCGCAGCACTTTGCAGTCAAGGCGGCCGCCTTGGCAAAACAAGCCTGCCGCCTTAACTATGTCGTCAAACCCTCCCCCTCCCCCCAAATAAACGTGTTACTTTGTCCTGTTTTCTCCCTTTCATTCCAAACCGTGACCAACGCCAATCTCCCTTCTCCGCAGAACGCATTAAAAAATAAGAAGAAACGTGTTATGAATCGAAAAATAATCAGATTTTATAATCTTTACATATGTGATATGCCTCCGAATCAGAGCTAGTGAGCAGAGTTGAGCGGTGCAAAAATCTCGCTCCTCGTTCTCAAGAATCAGTCAAATCGCGAACAGCCACAGCTCCGTTTAATTGTCAGGTGTGATGAAATGCGTTCATATTAAACTTTTTATGTCATAAACGTTGCAGGCCTATGGAAAGGATTAGTGGTAGGGTTGTCCAATGATCAAGTTGTTGCTTCAATTTATGAAGCGACGCACAGATGCTGGGTTCATCCTTTTGGCGCAAGTTTAAAATGTTTAGCCTACTGCGTGATTTGTCATTTTCGTTCTTTTGGCAATTAATCCCGACTGATCCCTTTAGTTAACGTTGCCAAGCTTGTTTGTTGTTGCACTATCAGTGTTGCAGTCTTTTAAAATAAATGTTCTGAGTGAAATATATTGTCATTGCTCTTAGGGCTAGTCCACATGTACGAAACCGATCTTTTTTTCCTCCATCTTCCCTGAAACCGCATCAAGAATATTTGCGTCCAAACGGATCCATCTAAACACGACTCAACACGTTACTTGAGTACCCCAGGCCTATAGGTGGCACTGTTTCTTTACAGAAATTGACCAAAGTTTGTGCTTTACAAACAGACAGAATAGGCTATGACAAAATGGCTAGTGCAAGGAAACCAGAATTGTTTGTGTGGACTGTTGGTGAACTGTCAACTGTAAAACTAATAAACTTTATTTTACGGTTTGTGAAGGATGCAG